>NC_140582.1:137535500-138135500 GCF_964204655.1 Triturus cristatus | reverse complement strand
AACGGCGGTGAGACTCGTTATATAATTATTTCTCTCCTCACAAACATCAATGCGCATTAATAATGTAAGAGCGCAGACATTCAGCAGAGTACGTCATCACAGGCCTCGGAGCGAACGCCGGTCTCGAGCTCCGCGCGCGTTTCATCCACGTTTCCTACCACATTTCATCTTTTTGGTAAAAGCAGGGTGTCTGCATTTCCTTCCAATAACAATAATGGAAAAAAGAGAAAGGAAAAGAGTTGTGACATGCCTAAGAATTGTTTATTTTAGCCCGGAGACTTCAAAGGGGGGCCTGGCGGCCTGCCCTGCCCCTGATCGTGCAGACTCAAAGTCTGAGCAGCAAATGGCAGACTTAAATAATTACAATGTGTTACATAAAACCGTGGACAGTGCGACTGAACCGTAAAACACCCCATACTATCATCTCCTCCTCAAACACAAGTTGTGCACGGCAACCAGATCCAGATGCGGCAGGAAATGAACACTTTTTCACGTGTGTATATTGTAGTCCTTGAGCGAACTGTGGTTCAAGTGATGTTAACAATAGAAGTAAAAAAAAGACTCCCGGGTACTCAAGCTCTAATACACAACTCATTCCTCGCGCAGCATTGACAAGTGTGGGTGTACCGCATGGTGCTCACTGTAACTGTGGATGACTGAGCCTCTCATTATGGAAGTCACAGGATTCCTTTTTTTGTTTTTTTGCATATTTATATAGCGCGAACTCGACCCGAAGGTATTGGAGCGCTTTACATAGCACCGTATTTACATTACACATTCAGGCACGGGGAGATTTGGGGGCATATTATCAAGCCAGGCGATAAAATTATCGCCGTTTTAGCGGCAGAAAATGGACTTGATAATATGCTCTATGGAATTCCAATTGAAGCCCATGCTAGATGTCCTTCACATCTAACATGGGCTTCAATTGGAATTCCATAGAGAAAATTATCAAGCCCATTATCGCCGTTTTAGCTGCAGTTTTCTGCCGCTAAAGCGGCGATAATTTTATCACCTGGCTTGATAATATGCCCCTAAGTGATTTGCCCAGAATCACAGGATGTGGACGCGACCTCGAGGCTCGAACCCTGCGGTTGTACCACACAATTAAAATTCTGCATGTTGCTATGAGTTCTGCGGTGGAGAGCCCGCACCATTCCTATTTTGCTCTACAGGAATGGGGAACCACTGAGGCAATCCATGTTTCTGCCCTGATTAATAAAGGTAATTCCTGAATTCCTCCAGGCTGGTTTCCATCTACGGAGTCCACTAGGTTTTTCCGGCTGAAATTCGTCCGCAGAAGACTTGGGTGCCATGATGCCACATGTGAATATACGACAAATTTCAGAATAAAGATTCAGGTGGGAGCTCACGTTTGCAACAAAATCATTAAAACGAATGAGGGAATACCTTTGCCACTGCCCCCACTCACCAGGAAGTGGTACACAGTGAGTGTGCCCCCCTGAGTGCACCAATTGGGTGTGAGCATGGGGTCCAGGGACGCCTTCAGGCATTCCCCTACTGGCAGGTGCAATGACACACTGCACCCTCTTTCTGGGATATCCCTGCCCCCTCTGACATTACAGGTCAAACATTTGAAAGCATCCAGGGCTGTGCCGAACAGATTCAATATAGGGGCGCTGACTTGTAGGCTGGAACAGTTCGCTTCACTTTTAATGTAATCCATCACCAGGCACACCAGATGAAGACGCAAGGACGTGGCTCACAAATATCACCTCTGGAGTGACATAGAAGGTGCCCAATGTACTTACACCAACTGTTTTATATTGTATTCACAAAAACCTGAACTTGAGCAAACAAATAGATCAGTGGGACATCTTTGAGATATTCAGGTTCAAATTGATTTTTTTAAACACTTTCTCAAGTACATCACAGAGATGACGCTGTGCAAATATTTGCAAATGCGGAAAGATGGCTGAAGTGAATCTAAGAAGTTCACAAGAATCTCATAGCCTTCTACACTGGAAATCTGTGTGAATCTTACTTTAGGTGTCTCCTTCACTGGACAAGCCCTCAGTGAGTGATCAGGACAGTCCATGCTACTAAAAAGTGGCATGAACAAAAAAAAACACTTTAATGTTTAGAAAACACAGATTAGACAAAAAACATAGGCCAGCCTGGAAAAAGGGCCTTTGTACTCTCCGATAACTCAAGCTTCCTTAACTTTGTGTTCAAGAGCGGCCAAAGGTGAGCTATCTGCTCTGTTTCAGGTGAAGCCATTCCAGGGACTGTTCCCAGTGCATATGTACTAGCAAATTGTGGAACCCCCTCCCTGGGATGTTGCAGGGTAAGCAGATTTGGGAAACTTTGGAAAGTTTATTAACCTGTCTAAGTAGGGTATACGACTGCTGCTCTCACCAGTATGGTAACGATATGGCTCTAGTGCTCCAGGTCCTCAATGGCCCTCAATTATTCTTAGTATCAAAGGTATGTACGTTCTATTAGGGGTGTAAACCTATTCCATGACAAGCCCATTGGGTATGTATGTGGTACAGTGTTCAAAACAAACAATAACGTAATATTTAGGCCATTTATTTCGTAGCAAATATGAATTTGTCAGGCTAATCGGCATGCAACAATGGCACTTAGGACCCTTGCATCAAGGTATTTCAATCAAGGTGTTCACCCCAGAATCAAGAAAAAACAGAAGCTTTGGGTATACAATTGTTTACTTTGAAGCAACCATATTTGCCTATTGTAGTGAAAATGTCATATTGCTTACAATGCAGTAATTCACCAATGCCCAGTGACTGGAAAGTCAGTGAAGAGAGCTGCCGTGGAAAAGAAGATTTAACAAATTTTCTCTTGCGGTGCGCTTGAGTGCCACTACTGCTCTGCACATGGCAAAGGGACGAAGCAAAAAGTGTAAAATACAGTAATTTTAAATTGCCTGTTGATTTTTGTTTATTGCAGGGGCTTTTTTATTGAGCACATCAAGCAAAGCTAAGGAGTGATAAAGATAATCGCCTTTATTGGGATTACGGCCCTGCATAAACAATTCTTAACCACACTCATGATGGAAAAAATAAACGTGTGTGTATGTTTGTTGATGGGTGTTTGTGTAAGTGCGTATTGCTTCTCGATTTGCATCACACTAGGCAAAGAGAAAATGTGTGTTATTCAATTCCTTGTGCTTGGGTCAATGGTGAGCCATGCTGTATGAATGCTTCACGGTTCATTAAAGCATGACGCATCAGAAAAAAACATAAAATATCATAAAATCAAGTATATATGGGGGAAATGGGGAAAAACAGCATGGAGAGTGGGCAAGGTTTGCAAGAATGGAAAAAGGTAGATTTGAAGAATTTGAGGTGAACAGATACCACTCTTCAAGGAACATAAATTAGTGTTTTGATTCCTTCGCCATATGTATTAGCTGTCTGCCTGTAAGATGTATGGAAAATGTGCCTTCACCAGGAACCAAGGCCGGATCACCAATAATGTGCTACTAGGCAACAGCAAGATGGCGCCATATTGTCCATAAAAGCATACAATATGGCCTCACAGCTAGACAAGCAAGGAGTTAAAATGTCTTTCTGTCCATTAACTTGCACTCCTGAAAAAGAGGAAAAGCTTACTCAATGCAGTCCGGCTGTTACCACACAAAAGGGCAGTGCATAATCCACACTAAACCCACCACAACACAGGGGGGCTCGAAATCCAAGCCTGCGTTTCCTCTGCCACAGCACAGAACCCTCTTGCCCTTGAGGTCTAATTATTACATCTGAAAAGACTTGTGTCCAGGCTGCTCAGACTGGGCCTGGCATTTCAAAAGCCCATTAGTCGCAGTTATGTTCACGGCAAGATCCGCATGCATGAAGCGGTTTACTCAAAATTGTCAGGTTACACGCACAGCCCTACGAGACATTTCACTTGCTTCTGTCAGTCAACCTGGTCCCCCCTGCCCCCACCCAAATGTGCCCTTGAATAAAACCAACAGCGTCTTATGATAGTCGAGGTGATGCTGGAGGGACAGAGAACCCCCATGAGTTGTGTGGTGTAGCATATATAGGACCACTGGAAAAAAGAGATTCTAACTTGTTTCCTGCATAATAATGGATTTTCCGCTCTTGCCACATAATTAATTATCTTCTGTATAATTTGCAGATTTTATTGCACATATGCTGTTTGAAGCTCAAAGGTTCAAAAGTTGTTAAAAAAGCTTCAGAACATGTTGCTGCAAATGGCAGACCTTTTGTTATTATGAGGCAGGTCACCTTTCAGTTGCTGTTTGCTGTATTTACATGTTAAACTCATATTACTGACCTGACTCGTATGCTCTTACAGTGTTAACGTGTAAAAATGACAAAATAGTGAAGTGATACTACTTCAAAATGTTCCCCACTGCATTGCATAATTTGCCTTTTCTTCATGCATAATTTGGTCATCTCCTGCCTCATAATTCCAGAGGCCCTGAATATACACTTCTGATTTCAGACACTACTACACAACATGGTGGACTGGATCCCCAGAGCGCGCGAGTGATTGACAGTGAACAGGGGGGAGGACGCGCATTATGAAGGGGATTACAGCAAGATACCCGGTCCTGCCATCTCAGCAACACAAATTGTTTTACAGTAATACCTGAAAAAGGCAGGCTACTAACAAAATGCTCAATTCTTTGTTTCAGGTGGTCAGCACAGGGAATGTGGTCATAGTTGACATGAATGCCGTCTGGGCATGGGCCTCGCTGCTTGGTAACTTAACCCGAACCACAAGGCACGAGACGGCCATGTGGTCCCGCCTTCATAATGCAGCGCGCCACTTGTAAACTTCACACTTGCATGTATGCAGCACAATGCTAATGGAATTTTTATTTGAGCTTTGCTTCAACATTTTTTATGCTTATGAACTTGGACTAAAGTGCTTAAAATATTCCAGATGTAGGCAAGCAATGATTCTTGCAAGGATTTGGGGAAAGAGCAGTTTCTAGCACACCCCGGTGCGCCTGAACTGCAATAACTTCCCCCTAGTTATGCGTTAATGTACACTCCAGATTGCACAGATGTGCTGATAAAATCTGTGGCATAATTTTTTTTAAAAGCTCAGAAATGTTTTTAAAGTGTTAATGTCCTGTCCTACATTTCAACCAGATTTGAATTGTCAAAGAAAATACTGATTGCACTTTTTGTGCGAATGTGCACGTGAATGTGTGTGTGTGCATATACCTGTGTGTGTGCGCGCGTGCGTGAGTGTGTGCTTTTGGAGACAAAGTGTGAAAGTCTCTGCTGAGGTGGGAACTGTTTCCATGGTACCCACCCTCAAGTTGTGACTTCAAGCCCCATTTAAAATCTGTGAGCAAGTGCGCATGCGCCTTAACGTCTGTATCTTACTAGAACGTTCCCTTTTCGGGGGTACTGAGCTACCTCACAAGAGCTTCCAAGCCTGAGGTATGCGGCCACTCCCTTGCAAGGCAAAGTGAGGAATCTGCTCAACCCATACAGACATTCGTAAGCTCTTCATCGAGGCACGAGTTAATTCCTTTGCAATATGTGCCTAATTAGTTGACCGTTTTTGTGATGGGCACTCTGATATAAAACACCCAGCACACATACATACCTTTCACTATTCCTATACCTCCTGACTCATTTGACGGATTTAAAAGGGACGTTTACTGAGTACGGCTGAGACAAAATATGTCTGCAGCTGAATAAGGCTTGGAACACAGAACCATTTTTAGATGAACAGCCAAGGTTGCACAAGGTGGGGTGACGTACTTAATGCAGAGGTAAAACATATATAGTAAGACACTAAGAAGGAGAAAATTCGCCTCTTGACATTTCAGGATATGTTTTTGTGCCTTTAAATAACACGAGTGGCGCGAGGAAAATCTATTTGGGCAGTACTTATAACCCTCTCCAAATTAAACCATTCCAGACATTGGCTAAGAGAACTAATGAGCTTTTCATGTAAATCACGCAATTTCCAGCCGAATTGTCCTTCCACCAACAGGCACTTGCGCGGAATAGCAATGAAGGAAGGGCTCGGAGAGCCGGGGCTCTGCTGCCGCCTGTTTGTCGCGAGACGCCGCCGCCAGCTTCTCTTCCGGTCACCGACGCGGGATAAACCATTTCAGAGCGCAGCCCGCTTGGACGAGAAACAACGCGAGCTTCATCTAAGGAATGTTTACATCCCCAGACTTGGGGCTTTCAGACATTATTGAAAACGTCAGCCTTTGTAATAAACGCGGGGTCGAGCTGCGTAGCGCTGCAAGTAATGGAGGCATCCATCAGCAAAGACCTGGAAAAATATGATTGCCGTGCATGTCAATGTATAAATAATGTAAATGTAAAATGAATGTTTTTTTAAAGCATGTTCAGGGCTGACCAGATGTGGCAGTTTGATGGCAGCAAACGCCAGAGGGATCCACATTATCAAAGATTAAAAAGAATGCATGGCTGCCATTTAATCTCCTATAAAGTGCCGTATTATTATATTAGAACTGTACAGTGACTGATAGCTTCTGACACGTTTCATGGACCTCTGTCTCTGTTCCTAAAAATGCCAAGGGTAGCCGCAAGCAGTCATTCGTAGATTGCTCCGCCTATGGGTATTCTAAAATCCTTACATTTCCTTCCTTCTCTTTATCCTTTTTTTCAGTATTTTGTCTCTCTGTCTTCCTTCCTGTCTTTCCCATCTTGCTTTCCTTTCTCTTTTCATCCTTTCTGTATTTAATTTTTGGTACATCTTTCTTTTTATTTTTCCTTGTTTTTATCTTTACTTCCTGTCTCCATCCTTTTTTGTCTTTGTCCTTTCTTCCTTTTTATCAGTCGTCCATTCTTCCTTCTCACATCCATCAATCAACTCTATTGTTTGTCTCCATCCATTCTTCTCTCTATCCATCCCTTTACCCTCCTGCCCACCCATCTATCACTGCATCCATTAATCTATCCTCTTTGCTTTTCTCATTCATCTCTCTCGCCATCCATAACTTCATCCAGCCCTGCATGCATCTATCTTTCTCTGTCCCCCCTGCCCATCCCTGCCTCAAATAAGATGAAGCGGTACAAAAGGGGGTGGCGATGGACGGAGCATCAGAACCAATCAAACACTCACACCCAGTCAACAGATCTGGGTTTGATCCATCACCGTTCTTTAGCCCACTCTGCCACCCCAGTTCAGACATGGCCATATGCAAATCAGTCTGACCCTGTGCCTCATGGGAACAGTCCAGCCCGAACTGCCAAGCCATGCCTTCCCTGGACCGGAAACAAGCTACCTGGCAGAGTGGGCTAAAGAACGGTGATGGATCAAACCCAGATCTGTTGACTGGGTGTGAGTGTTTGATTGGTTCTGATGCTCCGTCCATCACCACCCCCTTTTGTACCACTTTGTTCACCATAAGTTGGCAGGGTATGCTCAGACGTGAGTCCCTTGCTCACTTTGCCACTGGATTCAAGCAAGCCTGGCTGAAGACGGCTGAAATGCCAGAAACCGGTCCTAGGAATCTTGTTTCCGGTCCAGGGAAGACATGGCTTGGCAGTTCGGGCTGGACTGTTCCCATGAGGCACAGGGTCAGACTGATTTGCATATGGCCATGTCTGAACTGGGGTGGCAGAGTGGGCTAAAGAATGGTGATGGATCAAACCCAGATCTGTTGACTGGGGGTGAGTGTTTGATTGGTTCTGATGCTCCGTCCATCGCCACCCCCTTTTGTACCACTTCAAATAAGATGAGCCCTGCCCACTCCAGGTTAGCATAGCTGTAGTTTGGCTGCTGTATGATTTTGTGATTCTCTCAGATACAAATAACCTGCTATTTATATAGTGTTTTATGCTGCCATTTTAAGCACTCTGAGATGTTATTATTCTATGTAAGGATACATAATTCAATAACATTGGTTGATGCAGACTAAGTCAGCCTTGTTTGGTTTCAAACATGTGACTTCCTTATTCCCACATATCTAGGAGTGAGTGCTTAACTGACTTAGCAAGCCTACCATCATGTTAAATGATTACAAGATCACTGTTCAAGATAGAAGTGTAGCTCTATAATGTTTCCAGTTGAATGCTACTCTGCCCATGGCTGGCTGGCAGGATCACTGAAGATAAACATTTAAGATAAATCCCAGGAATAGCACATACATCAAGCCAGGATACTGAAAAGCCATGTGTTTCGGCTCTAGGGAGAGTGAAGGATAGAGGCAGGCCGCATTCGTTTCACAGGAAAGGGTCTTCTGCAGGGCACTTCCATTTTCGTGTCTGCTGGAATGTTTTGTTACAACCTAGCCTAAGGCTACATATACTAACATGAAGATGTCAAAAGGGCACCCACGGTCTGGAAAGCAATGATTCATTACCCTCAAGCCTTTATGTCACAGAGGTTTATGAGATGCCAATGAGTCAACAGTGCTTCGTCAATAGCTTGAGCTTTTGGCTATATGTGTTTTAAAAAAAAGTTAAGTACATTGTAAGAGACATTTAAATGCACAATTTAATCAATCAATATATACACTTTATTCAGCTTTAGAAATAAAAACCATAAAAGTGCCACAAATCATTATATATACATCAGTTAAAAAGACGACCTCAAAATGTTACAGCAAATGTTGTTTAAGTAATAAATAAAAACAAATATAAAAAAGCCAATGTTATAAACCACCAATACAATTATGAAGAAAATTCCTAAAGAAGGCATTACGAAAACAGAGGTTAGCCTATACACCCAAGGCTATTAATCACAACTATTTCTAAGGCTGACAGCAGCTTAAAAAAAACTAAGAACATTAAGTACAATATTTCCCGAAAGCATTTGTAAATAAATAAGGGCCTGGCGGACCTGACTAAAATTAGCCCTTTTTAAGATGGGAAGAATATAATGCTTCCTGGGTACCACATAAAAACTGCAAAACATTACAAAATGAAGAATGTCCTGTGGAGACTTTCCGTCCAAAGCCAAAGGACAAAAGATTATGGCCCCGGTTTGACCCTCGAGTGTAAGCTAAAAGGAAAACAAAAATGTCCAGCTGAAACCTAGTTACCAAAAAGCGATCATATCTACTTTTGACCCCTAAAAGATAAGGCTCCGTGGAGGGCACAGTTTTCATCATAGCGTAACGTCGTACGCTAGGCTTCATCGGGGCCCCTTCTTCTCTAACCAACAACCCCTTTCTAAAAAAATGGTCTTTTACCCAGTTGTGAACCTTTCCTGCAAATCTTATCCTGGTTGCTAAATAATTCTCCTCAGCCTAAATTCAAAAGGAAGTCCCTGATGTATTTAAACCAGGGAATGTGTTGGGAGTTATTGAGGGCCAAGCAATCCTTCAGAATCTCTTTGCTTAGTTCATTCCCCGCCCTAGACAAAAGTTTCAGCCAAAGGGAAAGGGGGCGGAAGGCTGTAATATTGGATAAAAAGGCCACACCTATTTTTCGTGTACTGCAAATGTGGGGGTGCCCTGCGGCACGCGAAAAAAATGCCTCAAAAAGGCGTTTTCAGCAATTTGCAGCTCATCCTGGGTAGTGTATTTTCAGATCCCACTTCCAAAGATTGCTTTGGAAATACAATTGGCCCTATGCATTTTTAAAAGGGCCCCGGTGGGTCTACTGCCCAACCATGAGGAAAAGTTAAAACCACCATCATTTGCCCTAACAAACTCCTCTTCTTCCTACAGACCAAGGGGCGCCAACTCAAGGCGGAGCCAAACAGAACTCTCAGATAAGAAAATACACAAATCTTTGGCCCTGGAGTTGACCCAGCTATAAATGTATGCGATTTTGTGATTTGTGGTCCCACAATCATCATGTAGGATTTGTTGTTGTTAATAGAAAGGTCCAGGTCTTCCATGAAATGAACAAAGTAGTTCCACAAAGCCTGCAGCCCCCTGACGGTTCTGGCCATAAGGCCTGCATCGTCTGCGTATAATAGTACCAGCAGACACCGCTGCCCCACATGTGGGCAAACTACTTTTAACTCCAAGAAGACCTGCTCCAAGTTGTTAACATAAAGGTTAAAAAGAAATGGGGCCAAGATACAGCCCTGTCGAACCCCTCTTTGTGTTGGAAATTGCCGGGTAGCCGTTAGGTCATTGCATAGCGTACCGCTGCTATAGTGTCCCTATGGAGGTCCCTCAAAAATAAAACAATGTTTCGATCCACCTCCTCAGACAACATCATCTGCGAGAGCTTAGTCCTGTTAACACAATCGAACGTCGATGACACTTCAATATTTGAAACAAATCCATCTAGCTATAATAAGAGATAACAACAGTAATTCCAATATATCACATAATAAATAAAAAATGTAAATGTGAGTATTACACTTTTGAACCACCGTAAAAGTATATAGTGGCTCCCACTGAAGTGGAAATATAGGTAAATAATAAATGAAGTTTTTAATTATTCAAATCTAGTAACTAGAATAGAAGACATACCTTCACAATGGATTATTATAATTATCATGTACATTTCTGATTGATATAAAACCAACCAAGCATTGAGGGCAAAAAGACAAAAGATGAAAGAGAAAGAGATAATTAGAAGAATGTAGCAAAAGAAAAAAGAATAGATGAGGTAATCGGGAGCGATCGTTCTCAGAGGCTCTAGATATTATGGCGCTGATGCCCATTATGGTTTTGGACAGATGGCTGCTTCGCTCTATAGGCTTGAGCTTCACTTCATACCAGGCTGTATTGGCCAACACAGATACGATCTGAAACTAATGCAAATCCTGTAGGTTTTCCCACATATACATTTAACGCATTGCAAAAGTTAAGTAGTGGAAAAGGATAGCAAAAAGCAAACATAATACTGACCACATTTCATGACCAGCGTCTGATAAAATAGTGGTTAGTATTTGGCAATAAGCTAGTTATAGCATCTCATTTGTCACCTTGTCCAAAAATAGGACAGTACAGGCCAATATCTCTGAGGAGTAGCCCAATGTGAAACAACTGGGAGTATTTAAAATGAGAGAAAAGAATCGTTTTTCCCCCTTTTTAAAACACCTGGCCAGTAGATGTCATAAAAAAGTGACAAAAGTAATTGGAAACTTGCAAAAAAATCTAACAATGGTGAAAAGTAATCTGTTTTCTGCACTTTACTAAAGGCTGTATGCAGATTTATAGATCTATTTTGCATATAATTTCTACTCACGTGTACAAATCGTCTTCGTATGAGTGTAAATCCCCAATTGCAATTCCAAAAACATACATTTTAAATTATACGCATCAAAATATTGACGCTCATCTACCTCCTCATGTGAGGGCTAAATTATTTAGAGGTTAGGGATGGGAAGGTAACATCCACAATAGGGGTTTGACATAGGTAAACATATTTTTCATGTGAAGAAAAAAAAAGTGCAAATGCTCTAATGTACGTTTGCACATATTTGAATTTATTCACTGCAGAACACCAAAACAGAATTTTGCAACCTTTTTTTAAGATAACTCCTGGGAATCTAAGACTATGGAAAGTACCTACTTGTACTCTTTGGAGCTTTTGAGAACTGCAAAAAAAGTCAGAAATTTGCTCCAACCTGAGTGTTCATTTTTCATGGGTCACGCCCTGTGTGTTTCTGGAAAAATCATTTTATCTATATGTGCGTCTCAAATGATAAAAATTGGGAAATGATAACACTGAATATCATCTCAAGCTCAGAAAATTGTGATGATGTGCCAACCAGCAAACTGGAAGCAGATTCTTTATATTCTTTCCCATGTGTAACTTTAGTCGAACACAGAACCTAGATTAGTAGCCCTAAATTAAATTACATGCAAGAAGCCAAAATCCCACAAGTGAATGCTTGTGACATTGTGTGTGTGCCAGAGGCACACAACATAGATCCAGGAGGGCCAGATCCATGCCAGCCTTTCAGGATATCCACATAAAGTAAATTGACATCCAGTCAATCTAAATGGATCACATTTCAGTGATTATCCTGAAAATCTAGCATCAGGTGCATCTCTTTGGCACCTATGTTGGACACATCTGCCGTACTGAGGAAGTATGCACTATAAGTAAAGTGAAAACAGCAAGTAAAAATCTTGCGCACCGCGGGGGAATCTGTACCCCGCCGTAATTGCCCGATCCGTCACCGGCCCCGTCCCCTTAGCCAGTTTATCTCCCCGGTCCCGGGCACTGAGTCCACCTAATCCCAGTCTTGACCTTTTTCCCCCCCCTTGCTACTCCTATGGATTGGTAGGGTCCCCCCCGCTAGGGGAGCACATGCTGCTGTTTCCGATTGTGGGTTGCCTTGTGGATTTGTTCTTTTGTTGTTATTTATATTAAAATGAAACCGTTATGTGGGCCCGGATGGTGTGGCTACCACCGCTTCTAACTCCTGTGCATTTCCCTTTGCCGCGGCATGCGCGCTATTGTTTGTATCACATGCTCCTCTTGTTTGCTAGCGGCCGGCCTGAAGGTTGTAGGCCCATCTTTGTATATTTTTTTAATTTTGTAATAAACGGTTTTAATAAAAATTAAAAAAAAATAAAATCTTGCACAAAAAACTAATGATGGTATAAAGCCAGATATCTGTTCTACCGGGTCTAGAATTAATTTGTGCCTTATTCGCTTATTTTCTATCTTCAAGACATGAATTCAGATCCTGTCCTCGGCTCTTTACTAATATGTGTGTATTTCTGGTCAAATATCGATATTTCTCTGTCCCTCAAATTGTAAATATGTGTATTGTTAGTAAGTAATGAGGCCTGAGAACCGGAAGAATTTAGGGAAAACACAAAATTAGTCTTCTCGTATAATTCAAGCGTAATCTCATAGAGTTCATAGGCAACTCTATACGATTTCGCTTCATGGAATTACAGTTATGCCCACCCCTAACAATAACCTCTGAGTTTCCCAGTACTGTCCCTATAACATGTTACAGTTCCCTGTTCAATTCCCTATTCATTACATCCTTATACACAGTACAATATATATAGAGCACATCCTTGGAGTTTAATTGCAGTGTATCAATTGGCAAATAAAAAAATACTACAGGTACTTATATTTAGAATAGTTGCCCAATTACAACAAACAAATAGACTTTAGCGTTTCTTCTGTGTACAGTCAGCGTGTAAAGGTATGCAGATGCACAGTGCACATCAACCAACGGAATGATGATCATGGGGGCCATAAATGCCCATGCTCATGATGTGTATTGATGACGTACAATGTGCTTCACACTGAGATATGGTACTCATGATGGACATAAATGTCCAGGCTGGTGATGGCCATCAATGCCCATGCTCATGATGAGCATTACTAACACACAATGCACATCCAGCTACAGTATGATGATGCTCATGACATGCATAACTGCCCAGGTGGATATGCGATCTAAATGTTGTGGGGAAAGTGTTCTAACTTTTGTGTCCTTCATCAGAAACCAACTAAAGCTAGCGTACACCTGGCACCACTTCTCCTGTACAGATAGATGCTGATTAGTTAAATTGTCCATCAATTTGTGAATACCTTCGGTTATGTCTGGATTTGCATATTTTAATCATTTCTAGATAGTCACGCATTCGGAGAATCCACCGCCAGATAAACATAGCAAGCACTGAAATGTAACCCATCCAGCTTTGCTACTGATTGAATGCTGAAATTACAGGACATCACATCATATGACAGTGGTTGCTTAGATGCTTCAAGTATTCCCTTGAGTCAGCAGTCGCGAATGGAAATGCACCAGGAAGCATCCATTGAATTGACCTCAATAGCGAAAACCCTTACAGCTCTCAAAAGGCCCTGTCGGATCCAATGTATGGGTTTTGGGCTTGTGCATCGTGGATGTTTGGATGCGGTTAGGAGGCGAGTGGGCATGTTTCATGAAACAGTTTTTCACAGATATCATGGTGCTCTCCTGATGATGTAGGCCAGAAGCAGCCGTTGAAACCATATTTGGCGACTTCCATCACATGATTGTCACAGAATTAAAAAAAGAAGCGTGAGTGAGGAATACTTAAGGGAGGAAACAGAGGGACTCTCATCCTCACTCCTCCACCGAGTAAAGCCCTGTTGCCTGTCCCTTTGATTTGCTTTGTCTAATTCTCAAATGGCTTGATTTATGCATGGAACTGAACTCTTCGTACAGATCACTGTGTACAGCCAAGCCTTTTGTGGCACTCTACCAGGAACATTTATGGTTAATGCCTTGTGTGCCCACTGAAGTCACCCAATACATTATTTTCGTGTGATCTCATCAGAAAAAGGACCCACAAAAGTACCAATGCTAAGTGGTGCATTAACTGAAGTACCTGTATAGCAACAATACAACTGTTTACATTTTAAAATTTAAATGTAATTTTGTTTGTAATTTGAGGTCGTTGTTGCGCTCAGTAAAAGTCCTCAAATTCGGTGCTTTTCCTGCATGGCCCTAAGGCCGACCCTAAAATCAAACCCAGGTTCTGTCCTTTTGCTTTTGAAACTACAGTTTATTATGTTTTTTTATTATACTTTGAGGTCGGTCAACACGCCGCCTGTGGAATAGTCCCAAATAATGTGCTTCACATTACACCACAAATCAAAAGTGCTTTGTCTGTTGTGTCACAATCTCAATAGCCATGTTGCCTCCACCTACAGATACCTGAACATGTACGTTAATAATATAAATAATATTTAGGGTTGTGGGTGGGATTTCATAACCTCAGTGTGCTACTTTCTTTAGTCAGCTTATCATATGGTAATCCATTTTCTCCTCACGTTTTATAATTTGGAATGTCCCCCCCTCTCCTCCCTGAGCAAATGTTCCCCAGGATCACACATGGTGGCGGTTAGGTTTGCACAGATGCCACAGCCGGTGAAGTCTCTGCGGCTATAGTGTCTTCGGCCAGCAACTGCTCTCGTTAACATCACAGAGTCTGTTCTATAGCTTTTGTGAATTTCTGCAGTAAGACACATTCCAACTTCCGGTCATTTTCCATAAAACCATTGTGCACCTCCAAAGATGTGGGGACATACTGCATGAATGAACACGTGCTGCACTGCGAGCTATAAAGCAATGGTTGGGAGTTGTCTGGAACCCGTGCTTCCAGGACCAGTGCAATCCAGGAGGCAGATCTGAGGCCTACGGGGCTTTCCTCTCAACCCCACATGATTGCGAACGCTGAAGGCTTAGAACATCGGAAACCAGAGCACAAAACATGCATGCCACGTAGAGTTAAGATGTGTCTCTTTAAACATGTGGGCAGCATGGGAGACAAAGGCTCCAGAAATGAACGGGATGCCCTATTTATCAGGTGCAAGAGCGATAACTGGTAAATCATTCTCGCTTCATTCCTGCTCAGTCGCTCATCACTAACCTCCGATAATTAGGCGTGTAGAACACGGTACGCCATTGACGAAGGCGCGCGCTCCTCACGCGCACGTGCTATTGAATGAAGCACAATTCATTGACCTGGCAAAGCGCGCGGTCGAGGGGCGGCTGTGGTGGCGAAGGGCGCACTGCTGAGGCGGGATAATTCTGTGTTGCAGCCCCTTCCTACTGCGGGAGAAGAAAGGAAGGACTTTTTGGCGCAGTCGTCACTGAGTTGGGCTTCTACTGAAAAATATAATGCGCCACAGTTTCTTTAATAGCAATTAACAGATTACAATCCGCTTTTGTTCCTTCTTGAACTCTAATTTTTTATCAAAGTGGATTTGAAATGTACTCCCGTATTAAAAACGAGACGCTTAAATTCCAGCTCCGTTCCCTCCTCTGCACCCCACCTCTTCGTCATCCCACAATCACATCCAAAATCCCTACAAATTGCTCATCCCTCAACAGAGGCTTGTAGTTGAAAGGGGCAGCCTCATAGCATGTTATCTTGCAGCTGCTCACGAGAGCAAGTAAGACGCTCTTTCATATGTCCTGTAGCCACAAAAACCTATTAACAAGGTGTTACTAACACATCACATGTGTGTGAGTAGCAACTAAACATAGAGTTCTTTAATGGAGTAGAAAAAATGCAGAGCTTGCATTTTGTCTTGTTGTTCAGACTGTCTCATACATAGGGACATCTTGAGGCCACACGCGCATAGGAGCGAAATGAGCAATCGACAAATTGCCTCCCAAACTTCTCTTATTTCTTTTTTAAGACGCAATTGACTAAAGAGAGAGAAACTGCATGTGCTGGGAACTTGCTAGTCGCAACACAGAAGGAGGAGGGGTTATGTGGATAAATGTGCAGTTGCAACATGCATGACTGCAAAGCCATGGGATGGAAAGTAAAATCATAAGGATTGCAGTTAAAGATTCTATCTGCCTCAGTATTTATCCGGGTGGAGGGTCTAGAGAGCAACGATTTTGAGGAGGGACGGATCTTTGCCAGAATTTGTGTATACGCATGGAATATATATTTTGTTTGATTAAATTCATTCAATGTAAATTTACCTTACCTAAAGATCCTGTAAATATGACATGGATCCAGTCATGCTGAGCTTACATCAGGAGTCGTATTACAGAAGCGCCCCTGGGTGCAATGGGTGTTTGCACTTGCTTTGTGCACCCCTGAGCATCTTGGCAGGAGGAGCGGCAGACGCTTGTGCGGCCCCTCCTGTAATGCAGATAGCACTGGTGTACACATAGCTCAAGCGCAATTGAGAGTTTGCGTTCCCTCATGCAAATGAGGGAATCACTTTGCCTCTATGCCCATGCCGTATTACTGACATGGACCCATAGGCAAACATACCCTTATGATGCACACTAAAAGTGCTCAACAAAAAGGTGGTGCACTGTCAGTGTGCCCCCTGAGGGCAATCAGTCAATCTGTATTTCTATTTCACAGCACTGTCACCATTAAGGGTATCCCGGCGCTGAAGAGCTGAATGGAGATTCCGGTGTAGAGAGTGTTGCCATGGTCGAGGCGATTGGTGAAGAAGGCATGCATGACGGTCTTTCTGGTGTTGATGGGGATCCATATGAAGAGTCGGTGGAGCATGCAGAGGGTGTGGACACAGGAGGAGGCAACTGCATTGACTTATCGTTTTATAGTTGGTTGACTGTCGAGGGTGATGCCGATGTTGCATGCATGGTCTGTTGCTGTGGGTGTTAGTTCAAGTTCTGCTGGCCACCAGCTGTGGTCCCAAGTGGAGATGTTTCTTCTGAAGATCAGTACTTCTGTTTTGTTGGAGTTGAGTTTAAGGCAGCTGTCTCTCATCCATTTTGCCACATTGGTCATGGCGTTGCAAAACTTGGTTTTGGTGTTGGAGGGGTCCTCAATGAGCGAGAGGATTAGTTGAGTGTCGTCAGTGTAGTAGATTATTTTGAGTCCGTAGGATCTGATGACGTCAGCAAGGGGGGTCATGAAGATGTTGAATCAAGTGGGGCTGAGGGATGATCATTTGGGTGTGCTGCAGATGATGTTCTTGGGTGCTGAGGTTAAGGGAGGTAGTCAGATACTCTGTGTGCGTCCTGAGAGGAAAGAGGTGTTCCATTTGAGTGCTTTGTGCTGTATGCTGATGTTGTGGAGTCTATCAATGAGGGTGTGGTGGCAGACGGAGTTGAAAGCAGCGGAGAAGTCGAGGAGGATCAGAGCCATGGCTTCTCCACGGTCGAGGAGAGTTCTGATGTCATCTGTGATAGTGATCAGTGCCGTGTCAGTGCTGTGGTTGGCGTGGAATACTGATTGTGAGGTATCAAGTTGGTTTTGCTCCAGGTATGTGGTGAGCTTTTGGTTGAAGTCTTTTTTGAGTACTTTGGATGGATAGGTGAGCAGGGAGATAGGTCTGTAGTGTTTTAGGTCCATGGGGTCGGCAGAGGGTTTCTTAAGGAGGGGTCTGACCTTTGCATGTTTCCATATGTCTGTGAAGGTTGCTGTGGTGATGGAGGTGTTGAGGATGCTGTTGAGTTGAGAGCTGATAGTGTTGGCTCAGAGGTTGAAGGGAAGGTGGTGGCAGGGGTCGCTGGCAGTGGCGGCTGGCAGGGAACGAGGGTGGCAGAGCGGAGGAGGTTGAACCACCCCCCCAAAAAAAGAAAACTTACCTTTTAAACCCCTGCGTCTCTCCATTGCGTTGCCACTCTTCTTGGCGAGGTCCAAACCAGGAAGCACCTAGTCTCCCCATAGCCAATAACAACGGTGCAATGCAGCGTTGTGTTTGGTCTGAGCGCTGTGGTTTGGCCCTCAGATGGGGACAGGGAGCTTGTGCATGTTCCTCACCAGGCAGTACATTACAGCCTGGTGGGGAAGATGCATAGTGCGCATGACTGTTTTGCTGGCCCAAGATGGCCATCCAGACAGTCATGCGCACTTGGCTTGTGCTAATCACTCCCCCCTCTGTGACCCAAGCCCAGCCTCAAACCAGCCCGTAGCAAAGAAAAAGAAAATGATAATAACAAAGTTATTATCATTTTATTTCAATTTTTTCTGCTCTGCGAGCAGTGGTGCGACGCTCCTCCGCCTTTGTGGAGGAGCCGCCCCTGGTCGCTGGGCACCCCGGAGTGGATGGACGACATGATGGCTGTGGTGGTTTGGTTTGTGAGCGGGGACTACGTGGCTATCGTGTTGTCAAGGCTGAGAGAGGGGGGTTGGGTGTTGAAGTTGTTGTAGACGGTGGCAATCTTGCCGTGGTAGTAATCCGTGAGGGTGTCGCAAAGTTTTTGGGAGGGGCAGACGGTGTTTTCTGTCTCTGTCGGGTTGCAGTATTCCTTGACAAATTTGAAGAGTTCCTTCCGTTGGTTGGCTGCAGTATCAATGCAGGTGGTGATGGCTGCTCTTTAGGCTTCTTTAATGCACAGGTAGTAGTTGCTGAGGGCAGCTTTGTGGGCAACTCTGTCTAAGGGGTCCTTGATGGCTCGACAATGCTTCTTGAGTCTGTAGCAGTTGCGCTTCGTGTTTTATAGGGTGTAGTACCAGTAGGTTTGTGTCAAAGTTTTGCGGGTCTTTGCTAGTTTTAGCGGGGCAACTCTGCTGGTGCATTTGTTGATCTAGGCAGAGATGTTCTGGACGACCAGGTCGCGGCCCGCTGAAATTTCTGTTTGTGTGAATCTGAGGGTTTGTGTATGGATCCTCGGTTACCTTGCACCAGCTGCGATGGGAGGTGCTGTGGTGATTGGCGGGTAGATGCAGGACATCGGATATAGTAAAGTGAACAATGGTGTGGTCGGTCCAGGTGAGTTGAGTGACATGGGTAATTGATTCTGTCGCAGGCGGTAAAGATGGCATTGGGTGTGTGTCCAGCATTGTGTGTGGTTGCGGTGTCCAGTTGGGTGAGGCTGATATTGCTGAGGTTCTGGAGGAGGGCGGTGCAGTTGGCGTTGTTGGGGTTGTTGACATGGAAATTGAGATCGCCAAGTAGGACATGGTGGAGGGGGTGGCGATGAGGTTGGAGATGTCGTTGCCGATGTATAGTTAGGGTCCCGGGGGTCTGCAATCGAGGTTGCCTCTTATTCTGGTCTTAGCATTGGTTTGTAATCACAAGTTGAGGTGTTCCTTAAGGTTCCTTGAGGTATTGGGTCGTCACTAGTGACAGTGCATCAGATGGTTTCTTTGATGATGCTGGCGATGCCCCCGCCATGTTTGTCGAAGCGGTCTCGGTGTATCATCTTGTAGTCGCCGGGAGTGGTAGTGGTGATGTCGGGGTTGAAGTAGGGTTTGAGTCACCTTTCGGTGATGAAGGCAATGTCCGGAGAGAGGGTGCTGATGGTGTCCCAGATGTCTGTGGCGTGTTTGTAGAGGAAGAGGGCATTAAGCAGGATGAAGTGGAGCAGTACGATTTTGTTTGTGTTTTTCTGAGAGGTGTGGAGTCTGGTGCGGGTGGGAGGGTCTTGTGTGGCAAGTGAAGTGACAGTGGTTGCAGGTGAATGGTCCATTGGTTGATCGTGAGGAGGTAGTGAAGCAGCTGTTTTTCCAGTGTCCGGGCTCAAGGCCTACTCACTGGGGGCCATGCAGCGGCCTCCATAAGTAGTCCAGGGAGGTGGAAGGAGCTGTCAGGTTGTGGGAACAGCATCGGGGTGAAACAAAGCAGGCTACGCCTGATTAGAACCCAACAAAAAGGGCCTAAGGCAGACTTAACCCAAATAAAGTACAACTATCAGGCTAAAATGGGAACCCACATAAAATAAATAAAGTAGCAGGCTAAAGCAGGAACAAGAGAAGAAATGCCCAGCCCAAACCTCTCAAGGGACAAAAGGGCGTCCCTTGGCCCCACATAGACATAGCCCTGCAGGCAGGTGTAGTCACTCCCTGCATCTGTCTGCAAGGGGACCTCTAATCCCTATGGAAAGCGCAGTAATGTTGCAGCCTGCACAGAGAAACAGGGACCAGCTGTTAAACAGCTTCTTCGTATTTCTCTTGAATGTACTGCCCTGGGGGGGGGGGGGGCAGTTTTCCTAATAGGGTGCACTTTTTCTGTATGCAGCCGTGCACCTGCTTTCAGGTGCACCGTGGCACAAACAGGAGAAGTGCGCCCTATCTATTAGGGCCCCAGATGTCTCTGGTCTAGAAAGCAGCAAATAGGTTGACTGGCTTTGTGGTTAAAGTTGACAGCCCAAAGCAGTGATATTTCACACTGCACTGCAACTGGCTGATGCAAATGTGTGCTTCCATTTGCAGAGTCAATTTTCTTAACCAAATCAGTGAGTAATGCTATACATGCTGTGATGCTTCCTCGCAGTGGCATCTTGCCATTAACTCCAGCTGCTGTAGGATCGCGTTCTGAAAGGTTCCTTCCTTTCACAATACCGGAAGGAGATTCGAAAATGTAATTTCCATAAACATTTTATTTTGTGCTTGTAAAATCCCTCTCCAATTGAAAGTAGATTAAAGAAGAAAATAGAAGACTGACTTCAATGCTTTTTGGCTAACGCGGCGGCACAGAAACAATCTGGGAGCGCAGTTAAACATGAGAGTGAGGAGTGAAGGGATAGAAGTCTCAGTGCATACAAAGGAGAAGGATCAGAAAGGTAGACAGGACAGTCTAAGGGATTTAGTAAATCATGTCATTTGTGGGACTGGTCTTTTTGGCTCCTGTCTTTCAACACTGCATTCATGTCTAAGTCGCATATTTACATCTCCCGCCATTTTGTTTATCCAGATTATAATGAACTGCATGGTTTACAACTCCATGACACCATACACTGTTTAGGCCTGGCCTTTGAGACGGCTTTAACTGTGTCAGCAGACTACTGCTGTCACCCAAAATTCATACATAGTATACTTGCAGAGAGTGTCTTGCAGCTAACAGGCTTTATCTATTGGTCTTATAAATTGTCCTTCACATTTGCTTCCACCCACCGCAGCATACAACATGGGACAATGGGTCACCCCATTTTTCCACTGCCTCCCTTCTAGTTGCGGGACAGCACAAATCCTCTGTACATTGCTCACATCTGCTTAAAACTAGTTCCTTTCATTTTATCGACATAGCTGTTTGAAAAGGTGATTTAATATTTTATTTACTTGACCATTAAATTTAAATATTGGTTATTTATTTTGCCTATCCTGCTTTTGAAAGTCTTTGCTAGAAAGTGTTTCATGCACCACTACTTTTGTTTGAATCCAAGGGGCATATTATCAAGAAACGGCGTTAAAATTATCGCCGCTTTATCGGCAGAAAACTGCCGCTAAAGCGGCGATAATGGGTTTTATAATATGCCCGTGAGAATTCCAATAGAAGCCCTTGTTCTGGTGTCAACATGGGCTTCTATGGGAATTCTCTACGGCATATTATCAAGCCCATTATCGCAGCTTTAGCGACAGTTTTCTGCCGCTGAAGCGGCGATAATTTTAAAGCCGTGCTTGATAATATGCCCCCAAGTTTGGCCTAATTCATTCTCCCACACCCTTTGTGCCGTTTCCCTCCCTGCCCCCAGTGTTGACTTTTTCCCTCCTGAAGACCCCTGTTTTGCTTCACTAACTGGGCTTACCTCTCTGTCTAGGTCTCTCGTCTTACGTATGGAAGTACTCTACCCCTCTCTTCCGACCGGAGTACAATTGTATAATAGCTTCTATCGCCACCAGCAAAACAGTGTAAGCAAGCATGTTCTCAGAAGTGGGTGGCAGGAAAAACTAGGTGTAGCTACGGAGAGTAACCCTGCAGCAGGAGCTCAACCCACAGTGTGATTTTACCAGTGTGGGCCTGGCCTGCTCCTGCCCTACTAGACCCAACCCTTCCATCCACCAGGTCCTATAAATTGGTCCTGATGATAAAATCCAGATACGTCATCTTTCCCTCGCTGACTACTGCGCACTGCATATAGTTCCACCATCCACTCTTTTTCTACTTTTCATGGAGCAGCTGATGTACAATAGCAAAGTGAATGCATGAGATTATCATGGAACACCCACTCTGTATATACCTGTATATGATTGCAATATAAATTAATCAGCAATGGAAGTCAAAATATATCTTGCTATTCAATACAAATACATTTATGTTAGTGTTAGACTATAAACATAAAAACCTTTAATAAAATAGAACATCTTGATGTAAATTAATAATGACATCAGCAGTAAAGGAACAGGGGGGTCATCTTTATGGAAAAGGACAATTCACAGGGAGTCTCGAAAGCACATGCAAAGCAGTAATCTGAGCCATAAACTGAATAAACTATGTTAATGCCAGCTGTTGAAAGCCCAGCAACTGCAGATTGACTAGGAAACATACACATTTACGTCATAGCAATGCTCTGTGTTGGAAGTGGACCAAGCAAAACAACCCCAAATATCTAATGCGGACAAATGTAAAATATGAAGAAAGCTCATTAATATTCATCAGCTGGGTATTGATTTCAATGCTATTGAATGCTTCTTTTTTTATTAAAGCCCTTATTATGAATACCGGGCAAAAATCCAGTCCCTGCACAAACTTCTCTTTTGCAGGGATCGGAATTCTGAGACCAGAGGAGGTCTTCAAATGGGGTAACACTGGATGTGATAAATATTACACCTGTGACATATTTGAATAATAATTTGAAAAATACCACATACCTTGCCATGCAGCGTTTGGTACAGTAGCCCCTGAATTCTCATGTGAAGCCCCATCCCCGTGGGAACACTCATAATAGGATGTAATCAGCACACCTGACAAAATACTTCACCCCGTAGAGCACTTATTCACCAAGTCTAGTAAATGCCTCAACCCAGTTGGATTCAATGCTAATTTATATGTATATGTGTCTTATGATACTTGATTGTTATAGTCAATTATCACTTCCATGTCACCACAACCATCGGCACAGATCTCATGACATAATGGGCCGGAGTCATAGAGAAATTAGTAAATGTGTACTCATAGATTTACACCTATGTGGGAGTATAGATTACAGGGATCCACAAAGATTTCCATGAATCCGCAAGGAAAGCCGCGCTAGGCAAAGGTTTCTATGCGGATTCCGGGAAGGTCATGCAACAGTCCAATCTGAATCATATTCCCGCTGTGCGAAGTTCTCCATAGTAGCAAACATCTTGAAGACGAATTATGGTCCCACATGCAAACTGACATTTTTTTATGCAGGAGAGAAACATTTTTCCCTTCGGAAAAAAACCTTCACCGGCACCCCGAAAAAAACTGGGGGGAATCAATCCCCTTCCCACTTGATAAAGGAATTTATGCCAGTAAAAATCTGACGCTTTACAGGGTGGAAAGGCAAATGAGAGGAGTTTGTGGAATCCCACAGGTGTACTTGTTTGTATGCCCACACAAACTTCCAAAGTTAACCCTACCTTGTAATGTGTTGAAATGTTCATTTTCCTAACCCTGGAATTTGATTACCAAGTGTAGAAACTCTTCACTCATGGCAAGGATTCCTGCACCTATAAATGGGTTTATGCCAGCCAGGAATCCCTTTGGAATTCTTGGCAGACATAAAACTAGCAAATTTGGTGGTAAAATCAAGTTCACAGCTAAATTTACATTTGTGAACATAGTCCATTCTGTGTACAAGAAGAACAGACCTTATAGCATGTGCGATATTGTAGGGAATGGAGGGCACGTGCAGAAGCAAATCTGTAATTTCACTTTAAAGCCTTGGTTTCATTAAACCCTGTTAATCTTCTTGTCCCATATTGCTGAAGTGCTGCAGAAAAACCTTGCAAAGCTTTTCTTTTGTAAAGATATAGCATCCAGTTAGGCTACTCCCATCGTTGTCGATAGTGCAATCTTTCGCCAAGGCTACTCCAGCCAATATATAGATAAAGCGATTTTTCATTTCTGCCCCACAAGCCATTATTTCTAATTAGAAACTAGCCCATAAACATCTGTTTTATTGCGAAACTGTATGGTAAATAAATCCCAGCGGTCGGCATAACATTCACAAAGGAAATTATCCCCCACCCCAAATAAACTGATTCTCATTTTTAAAATGGGTCCCGTTAATTAAAACACTGTTTGCCAATATATACCCACAGAGCCTGTTTAAAATAATTAAATTCCATCCTTGACGGGCTTCCGTCTCTGAAAGCATATTCATACATTTTGTCCTCCTTGGCATTTTACACACTGTTGGAATGGGTGACTACGATGTCAATGAATACCATCACATGTGCAGGCCCTACAATGGCAATACCAACAAACGCAATATCAATGTATGCCATAACCAGTGCCCGCATGACCCTGCCAATACCCGTCAATGCAATGCCAATGTATATCATAACCTGTGCTCGCACAGCAGCGCCGACACTGTCAAAGACGATATCAACGTATGTCATAATCCAGGCACAAATGACGATACTGCTACAAGTAAGAGCAATGTCAATGTACGTTATGACCTAAGTAAGCATAACCCTGTCAATACCGGTAAGAACAATGTCAATGTATGCTGTGACAACTGAATGCACAACTGTCAATAAAAATGACACCAGTGACAGCCGTATTATTTTTATGAGTTCTAATGAACTCACATCATTGCTGTTGGATTCACCCATGGTGACCTCCCCATCAATCCCAAGTCAGAGATACTTGGTTAGACAAGTCGTACAACCCACGCCTATCGCACACCAGGTCAAAGGTGGGATCTCTCTTAACCTTAAGACAAATGCGCACCCAGGGAAAACCCTGATCAATTCCACAGATAGATAGTTGCATCACAAACAGGTTCGAGGAAATTGGCCCCAATTGAACATGATTGGGCAAGGGCTCACGTTCCCCAAAAATACCACAAAGCTAGATACCACATTGAGATAGAAACACTTCAATCTGGATCATCTTAATCATGCATTAGACTCAGGCCACATATTTTCAGTGTGTTTGATACTCCGAGTGGGGCAACTGAATACTCCGCTTGTAGGTGCCACTCAGGGCACTAACGGAACTAACTATGTTATGGGACGTTACTGCTGCCAGATGGGATAAATTACAGCAGCGGCTGCAATGGCGGAGCTTGAACCCTGGGAAGGGTTTCCATCTCACCTAGCATCTCCTTGTCAAAAAGTGCCTTTGCTATGTGCACATATGGGAGACATCGTTTACCACGCATCCATTTCAACGTGGTACTATTACATCATGGTTTTCACTACGCAAGTCGTTACATCGACTTGCACTGGAGGGCGCTGTAGAATAAAGAATAGTGTAAATTACTGTTTCCAACACCTTCCCTACTGTATGTAGACTGGAGTTGGAATAGTAATTCACATTATTCTGAAGTCCAGCACCCCTCCACCGCAAGTCGATGTAACAACTTGCGTAGTGAAAACCGGGATCTAACAGACCGCGTTGAAATGGCCGTCGATGTATCGTCATACATCCGCACATATGTGTGTGATAGACAACAGCATTGAATGAATTTGATGGCCTCAAGTCAGTATTGTCGCATGGGACATAACCACGCCCACAAGATTGTCTTGTAAGGATTCTGAGGCAATGTGGAGTGACTTGTTTGATGTTTAGGAAGTTGTACTATACATCACTACAAAACTAATTGACTGGGAGATATATGATGTTGCTTCCAAACAAAGTATGCGTGTCTCTTTCAATGTTAAATATGTGTACAGCAAAACTGCCTCTAATTGTTGAAATTCTTTGAGTGATGGCAATTGTTTGAGGACATAATGCCAATTAAAGAGGCCTAACTTGAGTTTATAACATTAATGTACGTTTTTCTTTGGAACCATTGAACCTCAATGTCGGATGTCTCCAAGTAAAATTGCTGCACGCTAATATCCTGTGCCGCTGCATTAATAGTAGCTGATCTATTGGTCATAATGTGGAATCTACTTTTTACATGTCGCCCAATATTATGTGTTTT
Organism: Triturus cristatus; assembly: GCF_964204655.1. Lineage (NCBI taxonomy): Eukaryota > Metazoa > Chordata > Amphibia > Caudata > Salamandridae > Triturus > Triturus cristatus. Next base: position 138,109,382 of record NC_140582.1, on the reverse strand, counting down.
ATCCATCTTTTTATTCATCATGTCATTAAAGTTGTTTGTTAATCATGTGATTAAAATGTTACCACTACTGAACAATTAGTAGAAAATAAACAATTGCCAAGAAGAAGCCCCACTTCTAGGAAGTTCCATACTTCTGCAAGAGCCCATTACTTTGAATAGGAAATATCCGAATAAGTATAAGAGAATATATGCTCCTGATAAAAGTATAAAAAAGAGACCCTCAAGAATTGGAATGCAAACCCAATGGCTGCAGGCAGTGCTTAAACAATTATCAATAAATCGACATAAACATGGGAACTGAGCTACTAGCTGGACCCAGAAAGCAAAACCAAGGCTGGCCTCAGGACAAAATACACCTGATCAGAGAAGAGTCATTCCTTCTTGTTTCAGTTTTCTAGGCTATAACGTGTCTCGCATGTCCATGCAGATCCAATGGTGGTCTATCGGGTGCATATTTTGACCGCACATTAAAAGACTAGTAAGAAAGTCTCTGACTGGCGCGTAGAGCATTACCTCGCTGACTCGTGGACTCAGTCTCGACAAAAGAAAAAAAAAGCACGGTCTAGCGTCAGGAAAGGTGCTCACAGAGATGTTGGCAACCAGGCACGTTAAATGTAATCACCACTTGAAGCACATTCCCAGCATCTCAATATAAGCAAGCTGTTACCATCCGGAATAAGATTACCCGGTCTCATAAGCCGTTCACCGCAGATGGATCTGTGTGTGCTGGCATGGTTCTAAGGGTGAAGAGTACTGCAAGAGTTCCATCTGCCTGCAGTGTTTTCATTTGTATTTTTCTACTTCGGTTTTGTAGCTTGTTGAAGGAGCAGCTCCTACTTGTGATATGATCTTGGCCTCTGCGCCATCTCATTGGGCTAAATAGATTTTCCAATTGGGTTCTAGGGCGCACTCCAAGGCCGGATTCAATCTATCATCTCTCACTGGCCGGTGTATCTGAAGAGCACGCCTTTTATTGTCACTGTTATTCCATTGCCGTCTCATTTTTATACGTTAAAAGAGCATTAAGAAACAACAGGTTGTGTAGATTACTATTTCGCTTGCATTATCATCGTTTTGATATGTCGCGTCATGACAACATTAGAACTAAACATTGAAAAGGCCAACCTTTTAAGATTCAGTTTAATGAAAAGTTTTTAAGCATCTGTAAGACTCCAAAAACAGGTACCTCATGGGCATTATCTTTGGCACGACGTCCTTACATCACAGATACAGTATGGGCAGCAGCAGTGCAACATAAACACTAACACACTCTCACACAACCATGGAACTGGTGTATTGCATACTGAAGCGGTACAAGTTCCACACAGCGCACTAAGATCTTGCGTAGCAGCTCCGACAGTATCAGTGCAAGCTGCACTCACACAGAGCAAGGGCAGCATGTGCAGAAGAAATGCAAGCTTCCCTCACATGCATAAAAGAGATGCAACAAAGGCACCCTTGGTGCAGCAATGAGCAGTGCCTTTGGCAAGTGAGAGCTGCAGGTTTGCCACAAACAATGTGCCTTCTGTTGGAAACGCTGCCCAGCAGTGGTGGTAGCAATAGAATGATCATGTAGGCGGGAGCCATGGGTGCAAGTCTGTGACCTGTGCAGCTGGCCACACAAGATGGGCTTGAGGACCAAGGGGGAGACAGAGGCAGGAGAGAGGAACACAGTAGGACTGCAGGAGCCGATTTGCTTGCAATGCGGCATCATGCTGACGCGCTATTGAGGGTAGACAGCAATGCCACCAGCACTGCATCATAGTCCTATATTACGTTGTGAATTTGCATAAAACAAACATTTACATAACACAAGCATTTACATAAAACAATACAATGTATTTCAACCCCAGCAATGCCAAGACTATTTTGCAGGATACAATGGGAGGGAGGAAAGAAACCGGTCTTCAGTTTCAGACCCCCCCTCAACATCACAGCAATAAGTTGCACCAACAGAGAACTGAAGATAGGTGCCAGAGAACACATGCAATTTCAAAGCATCACAGAAAAGACCACAGAGTGATATCAGATGTGAAATACCCGAAGGGCATCTAGCGAAGGCCTAAGGCAACATCAGAATTCCAGTCAGGGCACATATTCTGCATAGGCACTGACAAAGTCGATTTAGTTCTGTTTGTATGTAGATCTATCAAACCACTCAATCAGGAATTTGTATAGCGCGGGTACTTATCCGTGAGGGCCTCAATACGCTGGGGGGAGGGGGGCTGTTGATCCGCCTGGGTGTGGAGGAGGTAGAGATGTTGTAGCAATAGGCCCACTCCACGCCAGTGGGCATATTCAAATTGTTTTACACCACACTACACAGCATTAATGCTAATAGCAGTGGCTTTCTCTGGGTGAGAAAAGGATAGGCGATTGGTTGACATGCCAGGAATTTATCTACATACTTTTGTGAGTTGAGCTTCAGAGCAGGGGTTGACTCATTTATTTCCATAAGTTTCAGACCAGCTTGTGCTCCCCACAGGTATTTCCGAACGAAAACGTGTCTCCCAATGTAGTTTTTAGCAGTGGCAATGAGCGCCTTCAAATGCAACCACCGTCCCCTAAATAAATCATCTGGTTCAAACGAATTGAAATCAGATTTAGTACATTTATCAGATGTTATGGTGATGCAGAATGCCACAAATGAGACAACTTTGTCAAACTCTGCTTTACTATCTGAAACATAGATGGATTATCAGAGTGTCTCTAGTCTATCTCTGTTAAAAGGATATAATGTATGCCAGGTAGTAAATAACACTTGGCTAACTCAATGTAGTCTAAAATATTAACATATTAACTCACATTCTTGGGACTGGGGGCAATTTGGTCTACTTATTGGCTGGCATGTAGATGCAAGAGTCTTTCACAATGCTACGAGTCCACAATATGTGCTTTCCCCCATGTTATCTGGAGCTATCTACCTGTCACATGCCTCTGAGTTACAAGAAGCTGGCGGGGTCTCTGTTTTGGCAAACACATACATAAATACAGTAAATAAAGAAAGCATGAACTGCACAGAGTCTCTTGTCACGTCTACTGTCCTAAATGTCTTTATTTCGCTTTGGAACTTTTTTCTCTATCTTTTCCTCTGGAACCCACGCCATATTAACTTAACATATGGGGGTTCCCTACAAATCCCATGCATAGGACATATCCAACAGATGAAAACTGTGAAAGGCCATGAGTGTGTCTGGGCGAGGGGGTGGGCATTATGTGTCTGTTTATATGTGTTTGTGTACTTATTACATTTCCCAATCAATCAGTGGTTTGTAAAGCGCACTACTCACCCATAAGGGTCTCAAGGCACAGAGGGGGTGGGGGAGTGTGCGACTTTGTAGCCTCTACCTAAAGCTTAGTATAAGGCCTCGTCCGTAAAAGGCCTCGTCCGTATAACGGCTCGTCCGTATAAGACCTCGTCCGTATAAGGCCTCGTCCGCAGTATTATGAGTGAAAAAATGTGGTATTCTGTGCAGACAGTGATTATAGCAAAGACGTGGGACTATAGGAAAAACAGCTTCCATTGCCAAGTACAAGATTTACCAAGTAGTGGAAATAGTGGATACTGAGTTTTACATTATAATTGAATCCCATATTTTCTAAACAGAATAAAGTATGTTTATATACATAGTTTATACACTTGGCTCCAATTCATGAGTGTACTTGCAAGGGAGCCTCTTGTATTGCATGGAATGACATCCAACTGAGAACGTTGCGAGGCCAAATGGTAGCAGGTGTACAATATAAATGCCAATAACATAACAAAACATATCACAGCATATAATAACATAACAGCATAACAAAATAATATTAAAGCATGACGTAATATGATATAACATAAAAAATAGCACAGTGTAAAATAACATTAAAGCATAACAAAATAATATAACAGCATGGCGTAATATGATGATATATAACAAAACATAGCACAGAGTAAAATAACATTACAGCATAACAAAATAACATAACATCATGGCGTAATATGATATAACATAACAAAACAAAACAAAACACAGCACAGCGTAAAATAACATAACAGCAAGACAAAATATAACAGCATGACGTAATATGATATAACATAACAAAACACAGCACAGCGTAATATAACATAAACTATAGCAAAATAATATAATAGCATTTCACAATATGATATAACATAACAAAACATAGCGCAGCGTAAAATAACATAACAGCATAGCAAAATAATATAACATCATGACCTAACATGATATAACATAACAAAACATAGCACAGCGCAAAACAACATAACAGCATAACAAAATAATATAACATCATGGCGTAATATGATATAACATAAGAAAACAAAGCGCAGCATAAAATAATATAACAGCATAACAAGATAATATAACAGCATGGAGTAATATGATATAAAACAACATAGAACAGCGTAAATAACATAACAGCAAGACACAATATAACAGCATGACGTTATATGATATAACATAACAAAACACAGCACAGCGTAATATAACATAAACTATAACAAAATAATATAATAGCATTTCACAATATGATATAACATAACAAAACATAGCGCAGCGTAAAATAACATAACAGCATACCAAGATAATATAACAGCATGGAGTAATATGATATAAAACAACATAGAACAGCGTAAATAACATAACAGCAAGACACAATATAACAGCATGACGTTATATGATATAACATAACAAAACACAGCACAGCGTAATATAACATAAACTATAACAAAATAATATAATAGCATTTCACAATATGATATAACATAACAAAACATAGCGCAGCGTAAAATAACATAACAGCATACCAAGATAATATAACAGCATGGAGTAATATGATATAAAAAAAACATAGAACAGCGTAAATAACATAACAGCATAACAAAATAATATAACAGCATGGCGTAATATGATATAACATACCAAAACATAGCACAGCGTAAAATAACATAACAGCATAACAAAATAATATAACAGCATGGCGTAATATGATATAACATAACAAAACAAAACACAGCACAGCGTAAAATAACATAACAGCAAGACAAAATATAACAGCATGACATAATATGATATAACATAACAAAACACAGCACAGCGTAATATAACATAAACTATAGCAAAATAATATAATAGCATTTCATAATTTGATATAACATAACAAAACAAAGCACAGCGTAAAATAACATAACAGCATAGCAAAATAATATAACAGCATGACGTAATATGATATAACATAACAAAACATAGCACAGCGCAAAATAACATAACAGCATAACAAAATAATATAACATCATGGCGTAATATGATATAACATAAGAAAACATAGCGCAGCATAAAATAACATAACAGCATAACAAGATAATATAACAGCATGGAGTAATATGATATAAAACAACATAGAACAGCGTAAATAACATAACAGCATAACAAAATAATATAACAGCATGGCGTAATATGATATAACATAAGAAAACATGGCACAGCTTCAAATAACATAACAACATAATGAAACAGAAGTCCGCCTGAGATAATACGCCATAACGTAAAATAAGCTACCATTCTGTATGCGTAGACCCCGAACAACACTTCAGTGGAGAAACGTGTGGCTTCCTGTGTGGTTCACTGTGGGAACCTTTCACTAGTGATCAGTCAAACACATCAGGCACGACGCGCCGAAACGAGGCTGAGGCATTTACGAGCGGCATTATCTCGTCTAATGACTGCAGATTTATTACCAATCAGCAGCGCGACTTATTAAAGCAGCTTGCAGATTCACACACCTGACGACATGTTGCCTGAGATGAAGCAGCAATCAACACTACATAATGATACAGCTGCATCTGTTAATACTTCCTAGGTTACGTGGAAGAGAAACGTGCAAGTTTCCGCCGCACTGCGAATGACCTCGCGTGGCGCCATGATGCTGCTGGCAGGTGAGGAGATGCGCCGCAGACAAATATAGGAAGTGTTCACATCAGTGTGCCTTCTCTGGAGGAGTGTCAAGACTGAAATTAGGCAGCTGTTTTACATAATTAAACGTAGTCGATTAATGGCACTCATGAATAAAACCTTCCAATTAAATTTGGAAGTGTTCAGGATATGGACGACCTGCACTCACCAACAATTATTTTAATTATTGTGAGGAAAAAAATCTAAAATTATTTGCATCATTTGACACTGTTCCTTAAAGGATGCTGATGAGCTCCCAACTAGGACAAAACCGGTATCGGGTTGGTCGTGTTATGGTTCAGAAACGACTGTTCCTATTGGAGCAGGCTCAAGGCAGATTTGCATATGGCATTGTGGCAAAACAATGATGGACTGGGATGCGGCACGAGTAATTATCAGTGGTTGGGATTAATTCAAGCATCCCATCGATCACTTTTTTGTTTAATTCAGAACTCCGGAAAAACGTAGGCATATGTGTACGGTACATGTTCACAAACAAGAATCCTGTGGGTCAACACACCACCTTCACTACCTTGGCTTCCCCTTCATGTAGGGCTGGTCAGGGGTGGCTCCTCCGCAATGGCGGAGGAGTTGTCCCACTGCCTGGCTCAGAGCCAGCAAATGAAAAATAAAACAACGTTCTGGCATTGTTTTATTTTTCATTTGAAGCCAGCTTGTGCAGGGTGGGGCTGGGCACAGGAGGAATAGTGCTATCTGCACTCCCTAAATGCGCATACGTGTTTGGCCGGCCGTCTCAAGCCGACCAAAACACACATGCACACTTAGGTTTCTCTTGTCCGGCTGCATTGAAGAGCCGAGCTGGAGAAATCTTCACAAACTTACTGATCTGAGCGGAGCGCCTTTTCAGTGGCTTTGGCAAATCCCTGCGCAGCTTTCCTAGCAATCAATCAATCAGTCAATCAAAACTTTTATATAGCGCGCTACTCACCCGTGAGGGTCTCAAGGCGCTGAAAAGGGGGAGGGGGGGCTGCTACTGCTCGAAGAGCCAGGTCTTGAGGTTTTACCTGAAGGTGAGATGGTCCTGGGTACAGGAGAGCAGCGCGGGGATTGGATGGGAGTCTGTGATGTGGTGGTCCCAGCCTCTGCTGGGACGAGGAAGAGAAGAGGAAGTGCGACACGGGAGGCGGCTGGCACCTTAAGGCAATTTTTTTAAACATTTGTTTTATATTCTTACACCCCTGCGCGGCCCCTTCCCGCGCTCCCCCTCCTGCATTCCCTACACCCACCCCACCGCCCTTTGTTTGTGGCGGCTGCCATTGGGGTTGGTGTGCCCTTCTGCCTTCTCCACATGATCCTGAATGGTAGTATATCTTTGAAAGGTCGAGTTATTCTCCTGAACTCATGTCTGCAGCAGGGGCGTAACACAGGCCCCCGCAGTCCCTGTGGTGAGAGGGGGCCCCCCAAGCTCAAAGGGGGCCCCCTCAGCAGAATACTCCAGCCAAAGAGCTTCTGATTGTGACTGGAGGGGGCCCCTCCACGTACCTTGCAAGGGGGCCCCCTCCTTTTTCGTTACGCCACTGGTCTGCAGTCCCCTTGGTAGATACTGTTTTTCACATATGCATCACAGTGCTAATAGGTATTTATAAAACATATAAGGTTAAAGCCACATACCCCCTTCTGGAGTTTGCATTGTCCCACTGAGGACGGTGCTCATTTCACCACTGAAAGAGGATCCCTGTTTGCAAAGGATAGGTTACATATGCATAAAGAGCAAGTGCAACCTGGGTATTTATGTAAAACAATAACAACATCTTATCAGGCTTTGCAGCAACTGGAATCTAAGAGAGCACCAAAGACTGTAATAATATGTTCTACAGTGGAAAATAGCCTAACATGGCTTATCTACAAATAATGGCCTCCTTGCTGTCTGTCAAAACAGCTAAGGTTTTAAAATATTGGCTTTTTTAATGCAATATTGAGAGAACCGTTGGACATCATGTAGAAAAGGTGGAAAACATGTTTTAATTTCCAAGCTCTGTTTACCAATTTTAGGAGGCAAAGCAGGAAATACTTTTGCCTGATCATAATTAACTTATAAATTATGTCCCGAAGCAGCATTTTTTAATTTGGTGCATGCATAATGTGCTAAAAATCTGCATTGCCTGTGCTGTCGAACACCTCGTTTTGTATCTTGTGAGGGGGGACGCAAGCACTAAAAAGAGGGACACAGTTTGGTTGCAGTCAATTTATAGTTGCGGGCACCACATAACAAAGTAGTGGAGGATCAGTGTCGCAGCATTCAATTGTTTGGGGTGATTCACGAAGGCATTTATGAGTACAGGTACTAATACTACAGGAGTACTGTTCCACACATTCTTACAAGTCTTTGTTCGTCACCCCAAAACCATCCACTCTCTCTTATTAAAAGTGCAAAGGGTACATGGTCTTTTTCAACTGGAACCAGTTTTACCGGAATATTCTGCGAATTTTCACATTTTATTCTGATTTTAAATGTTTTGAGCGCAAGCCAAGAAGGTATGTTAGAGTATATAAAAAAGTACTACAGCAGTTCTACTTTACCTACTCCCAAAAGCATCAATGAATAAGCATCATTGTGGGGAGGGTGCCTTGGCAGGAAGGAGAGGAGAAATTGTGGCTGCACTCAATTCTTTGGTCGGCGGGTGCACGGGCATTAACGGGAGGGAAATAGGGTGGCTGTAGTCACTACCGAGGGGGGAGGAAGGGCTTAGTGTGTCCTCACAGCAGTTCTGACCTGGTCTCAATATGTGAAGCAGATCAACAAAAGATGCCTCATTCAACATCACTTCACCTTGAAGTTACACCTTTAAATCACGGCGAGTCCTGCAAAAAGTCAAGAAGTGTGTGAAGCTCTCCATGTGATTCTAACAGTGGGTTTTTTCATCTTTTGATACCCACAGCCTATTTTAAGCTCCCTTCCCAGGGCTGCACTGTTTAAGTTGAGCTGATAATGCAGACATCAAACAGCTGTCATCTCCTTTCCTGACATGCCTAGCTGCGGAGCACTCGCTATGAAATTAAGAATGAATGGCATGAGCCGCAGACTTAGTCAAAGAACAATCTGACAGAGATTTGATTGCGTGTGATAATACGCGGCCTGCCCTAGCGCTGACGGAATGAGCGGAAAGCCGGAGACAGATCTTCATCTTACCCTCCAGTACAGACTGACGACCCGAGGGAGAGAAGACGACTGTCTTGGGACACGGTCACAGGTGAATCTATGTCTGATGTTGAACATCCAATCGTTCAATGTCTTGTTGTAGGTGCAATATCTTGCTCTACACCACTTCTGGAGACCAGAATCCACCTTTGGCATTATATGTAGGCAGGGGGTAATAGATTGGTCAAGCACTCCTTATATGGCCTTAAAATCCTTAATTTGGATCAGTAAATTTAAATATCAGCGACCATAGCTAATATCTGAAAGTTCACCTTAGGATTAAAAGACAAATACAGCTAGATTCTGGTCTGAATTATCCTAGCCATTCGAGAAAAACAAAGGGGGTTTCTTTTCACACTATACACAACACTCAATGCATATGTCACATATGAGAGAAAAACTGCCCCCACCTTCATGCCTATGCTTCATACCCTTGTGTGCAGGAACATGACATGAAAGGCCTTTACCACATTTCAGTTTCGCAATCACAAACATTTCATTGCCATGAAATAGGTGTAGACACATACCTTGTCTTTAATTACAGGTATTATCATTTGGCTAAGTCGTTCCTACCTCGATTGTACCTTGAGACCCGAAGATCAGTATTTGATGTCAACAGACAATACTCACGCCTCTGAGCCATCTGATCAACCATGTTCATTGTTATTCCTCTTAATCAAGCCCTGGGATTGATGAACGCAACAGTTCAGACACATGGAAACATAAGTAAACTCCCTATTGTGGTATTTGTCCATTGTTAACCCTCTAGGCCTGTTTTATCAGAGCAGCAATGGGCAAAGTCAAAGGGCCACCGGGCCGGAAACTGACCTCTCGGCTCAAGAAGGGTACTGGGGCTTGTCTTCTGCTACCTACAATAGAGATATGATGCTTCCTGGTCCTGATTCAGGTAAGGTTCAGTTGCACTTATTTGATCAATGTCTGCATTGGTCTTAGGCAGTAAATAGTTAATGTAAAAGCTACACAGCATATTTGTAAGTAAACTATTTCAAACCATTTCCCAAAGAAGCCTGTGAATAATGCACTAAGTGTGATTTTGCACTGTAATAACAAGTTAAGGAAGATCATCTGACAAAAAACAAAGAAAAATGTAATCAAAATATTTACAGTAATTGATGTAACAGTGTGAATTTTAAGAGATGAATAAAGGACAGTGCTCAGGTGGACAGACAAGTTATACAAATGGCTGTAAATGATCAAAGATGGTATATTGATACTAGTGTCAAGGATTTTTAAAAATGTTTAAAGTTGTCTGATGAAGAACAATTTATAGCCCTAAGTTCATAGGAGGTCCCAGGTCTATTTATGAGAGATGTTTCAACCCAGTGAGGAGCATCCTGTGATATTCATCAGGACGACACAAAATATGAACACGGGTCCTTAATTAGCCTGTCACTTAAGATAATCAATTTACAATCAAGTATTGACCTGCTTTGAATAAATGAGGCATTGTACTGAGATAGATTACGACTGTTGTGCAAGGAGAATGCGCATCTTCCAAAAGTGCTGAGATTTATGGTGGGTTTACACACTATGGACGCTGGGATTACAGTGAGTCAGTAAATGCAGGAGAGTATGAAGAAAACAGTGAGACTGCCAATGATGGTGATGGTGATCCTGGCCATTTGGGATTGGGGGTAGGGTGAGGCTCCATCAGAGTACCATTCTGTGACCATATGGTGTCTCATGACCAGAAAGCAGAACATAAAATTGTTGAAATTTCATCGATTGGCATTCGATGTGTACAGTGCCAAACTAAATTACAGGATGGAGGGTGAAACTGGTTGGAGGTTTGAAAGGGGCAAAGAGCTTTCTGAGGCAATACTCGTGGGTTTGTATATTAATTACTCAGTAACTTCATGTTATGTTATGTTATGTTATAAAATTTGTATAGCGCAGCTGTTACCCGTGGGTGTCCTGGCGCTGTTTTGGAAGTCCTCCTTCAGATGAGTGAGATAGCCTAATTGCCTGTTAGTACACAAAAAGCCAGGTTTTTAATGCCTTCCTGAAGCTGAGGTGATCCAGAATGCCTCTAAGGTGTGGTGGTAGCGTATTCCAAGCCGTAGTAGCTCCAACCAAGAAGCTCCGACCACCCCAGTTGGTTTTTTTCACTGGTGCAGTTTTGGCCAGTTTGGCCTCTGAAGAGTGTTATGCTCTCCTGGGTTTATACCTATTCCCTTTTATGAAAACATCATAGCATCACTCATAAGCAAACAATCCTTTCACTGATGCCTGTGGCAGATCACTCTTTGTACAGAAAACACTGTCTCACAGGTTTTTAAAGAATGATGGGAATGCTGGATATGAAATGATGCCAGGCAGGGTAGGGCAGAATCCAGGCCGCAAGCTGATCCATTCCAATTCACCATCTTATTCAAGTTTACAAATGTTAAATAAACCATTACTAAAAATGTTGGACACTTTTGGGGCCTAGGGGAATAATGTTTCAGGCTCCCTCCAAACTATGGCGCAGGGCCTCTAAAATGTCACTTAATCTGGAGACCTCGCCAGTTCACAGACACCTTGGGTTGCGCGGGAGACACCTGGTGAGTGTATGCCAATCTGCACCACATGAGATGCAAGGCTCTACGCTATACTGTACCCCTGGTTCCGACTCCATGTGCGCATAAAACCAGACGTTGAATATAACTATGCAAGAAGAGACACAGATGATATACCTTAAAAGGTAATGATCAAAAATAAAGCCTGCTCACCACACAAAAAGCCACCTGGTCCAGAACTAAGACAGTTCATTCTCAATTAAAATAGTTTTTAATACTGCATTGGGAAGATATGAAAATATTGTACGGATCACTATAATAGTATTGATTCATAAAAGACCATGTGCAGCTGTGAATCACCTTTATGCTTGTCACAGGGGACACAAGCACAAATATGACAGACTGATGAGGGAACCAGACAGCAGGTCAGCTCACACTTCTACGACAAAGAACTCTTGTTTGTCACTTTCTACAGACACAGCGGGCTATTCTAGAGAACAAAAAATACTTAGGGGTGGGCAGCTGAAAGTCAAAAGCCCTGTCACCACCCTGTTGTGCAAACGAGAACCACAGGTTCTGTCTGTGCTCCTGACAGGTGAAGCAAAAAACGTATATTTAAATATCTGATATGCGATCCTGCAGCAGCACACTTTCAAGTCCCACACACCATAACAGACTCGATTCAGGCCTCAATAGAAGTCAATGGGAGAAATACAGTCTCCCGATTCTTTTTTTTTTTTTAAATCTCACACTTTCCTCTTCTAAAATATTGGCATGTCCGTGATGCCTAGAAGGTTTTGCAGACTGTACTTTCCCTTGCACCGAATGGGCAATCAAGTCTATTGCACAGTCAGCTACATTGTGGTGTAATGATTTCCGCTCTGTGTCTATGTCTGCCGGCAATAATTACCACGGCTATGACCGGGAGCTTATCACCTTTCTTGTTCTTGACAATTAAGAGCATGCTGCCCAACCTTCTACGTAATATCATCTGACAGCGCAACCGTTTCAAAGTTTCTTTGCAACGGGATGGGTAACAGAGTTGTGCTCAAGCAAGCAAGCAGCCGCGGTCCGTAGGGCGGTGGGGCCGTGTAAGGGGGAATTCCGAGGGACAATGCAGAGGGAAAATTATTTATTTAATTTTCCCTCTGCATCGTCCCTCGAAATCTCCCCTTACACCGCCCCACAGCTGTTACCTGCACGGGCCGCGGCAGCAAGCAACTTCCCCCCAAAAAGATCTACAAAGGCTGCTCGGTGTTGTTTGCTAGTTCTCACAAGTTTTACTACAGCTAGAGAAGAAAAAATAAATATAAGGCCTGTGAAACATTTTGATGTGGGAGGGATCTTCAAAGGTAGAAGAAAATTGAGAAATGTGGTGATTGTCACACAAATGTATATTTAAATTAACAGCAACAGTCACACACGTGTGTGTGTGTATTGGTGCATGCACGTGTGTGTGAGACTCGGGTGACTGCTTCATAACACAGATTAAGCAGCTATTAGACAACAACATGCAAGACGTAATAGGAGAGTAAATAGCTGACTATTATATTCAAATTAAATTATTTGGGCAATATCTTTCTGACTACCATGTGAAAAGGCTGTGATTTCACTTGAAAGATTTACCAGTTTGGATGCCCTGATTTAGCATCAAGTGCCAAATGAGGGACATAGAGAAGACTTTGAGGGGCACGGGGTAAAACACGACCCCGGCAGATGTGTGCTTTAGGTAAACGAAACATCACTCCCATCTCTCAAGAACGGTGGCTGTTAGCACTATGATATTTAGTTACCAGTTGTTCATTCACAAAACACAGGTCAGATGTCCATCACAGGAAAGTGAAACCACAGAAGGCGCAGGATGCAGGCAGAGGTGAGGCACAAGGTCATTAATCACCCTGTCAGCGGCCAATCACTCTTAAGACGCTGATGTCATTACTGAAGATACAATGTCACAGCTGCTGCAAAGTTGTCTTGATTTGAGTTTCCTTTATGTTGGAACACGCACAGGAAGTGATGACTGATAATGTGCCACGTGATCGTGAAGGTAAATAACTTGTCTTCATACTAACTTCTAACAGACCCTAGCAGGCTCCTGTTGCAAAATTCAGCTATTTTATGGCTTGTCCTCAAGAAAGAACAAGCGTTTGCAATGCAGTAAGTCTCGCATTTGCAGTAGTTTAAGCTATTGGCATCGTAAATGACAATACCTTTATTTTTTTCAGTTTTGATAATTAACACATAAACAAAAGGGATTGTCATTTGCAATGGCAATAGCGCAAACTCTTGTAAATGGGAGACCTAAGCTGGCATTGTCCTGGCTGCACGGAAAGTGAAAGCGTGCATGGCGCGCTGAAAGTTGCAGGAAAGTATGTCATGCCTGCAGTAGGAGAAACGCATTAAAGAAAATAGTGCTTACAGACTAAATAAGACATACCGTGTAATAACTGAAGTAAAAGGGCCAGTCCTCATGGGAGGTTACAAATGAAGACAAAGCGGTACTAAGGAAGGACTAACAAGCCTTTTAACGAATTAGAAGCCAGCATTTACAAAGGACAATGACACAAGCTAATGAAAAATATGGGCGGAGCTTTAAGTCCATACTCAATTACACCATGCCTGGCAGAGCAGCGCATGCGCTGCCCAAGCTCCACCTAAAAAACATGTGTTCATTGGAGAGCTTCGTATGTTCCCAGGTTGCGCTCTGCCTCCACGGCTCAGGGGCTTGAGGGGCCCTCTGTACCACAGTTATGCCTGTATTTTATTACCTACCGTGGCCATGAGGTCCTACAGGGTCCATTTGAATTGTTTGAATTAGGGCCCCTGGCGTCCTTGCTACACCTCTGCTTCTGCAGAGACTTAGTGCCCCATAGGCTGCAGGGAACAAGGAACGTAGCAACATCTGAGTATCATTTGTTTCCTAAACATTTCCCTATCACATCTAAACAAATTATAATACATAAAGTAAAAGAAAAAATAAAGTGCTTAAAATGCTAGGGCAACTCTAGGAATTTTGAGGACATGACAAGATGGACTGGGTTGAGAGAGCAGCAGGCTATTAGACAAAATGTAAACACTCGAAATCATAGAGGCTGATTGATAAAAGTATTCTTCGTTCTTCCGTTACTGCCCCTAGAGTATGAAATACATTACTCTTGGAGCTTAGGACTACCCCTAACTATAGCAGATTCAAACAACTTTTGAAGACGTGGCTCTTTAAAAAAGCTTGGCTCAACATGTGCTGTATGTGTGTGACAGGCACTAAAGGTGCCTGATTCAAAAGTACCATGGTCTAGATGTACAACCAACCAGAGGCGCAACTAGAGTCACATTTCGGGGGGGGCTAAGAAAAAGGTCGGGGGGGGGTAATTCTTCCAGCAATAGGCAGAGTGGGAATGCAAGGGCGCTAAGAAGGGGTGAAAAACAACAAAGCCTCATAAACAAGCAAATGGTCTTTTAAAGACCTGTGAAGTACTCAGGTGCGGCTGTGTGTGTGCCCGGGAAGCTGTCTCAGTCCGGGCTGACACACACGACGGGGGGCTGAAGCCCTTTGAGCCCAATGAGCGTTGCACGCCTGCAACACACACGCCAGTACTGCAGGAGGGAGCTGGAAAGAGGGATGTTTGGTGCCTGAGAAAGTGCAGATTTCAGTTTCAAAGCTGCACTCTCTTTGTCCCTCTCCCTGTCATCTTGCTTACCGGCATGAAATGCATGATGCTGAAGAGCTGTCACTTTAGTCCCCTCCTCCCTCCTCCTATCATAAATTAAGGTGTAAGGAGGATGAAGAGATTTAAAGTAAGAGCTCCCTCCAGCACTATGTATCTCATGCTTCTAATGGTGGTGTAGGGGGAAGCGATGCGACGGGGAAGCAAGATCAACGAAGGGTCAGGTCTTGAAAAATGGTGTCACAAAAGGGGAGTAATTCAAGTTAGCAGAGGACTGGCGTCAAGGGGGACAATTAATGCAGGAGAGGGTGGAAATGAAGTGATCAGGAAAAGGTGTGAAACAAGTGTGAAGATGGGTGAAGGCAGGGTGTGATTGAGTGGACAGTTTACAAAAGGCAGAGAGGGGAAGGAAGTGGACAATAATCATATGGGCATGGACAGGAGACTTTAACTGGTCAACTAGAATTTTCACCAATTACACTTGTTTTTTGCCATTGTTGGCATGATTGTGTTGGTGCAGCCGAAGCTACTGTAACCAAAGCATTTATCAAGGACTGCCCTTCCAAAAATGGAGGCATCCGGGAACAGACTATAACCGGTGTGGCCCTGCCACATTGTGATTTTATTATGACTTGCTTGGCTTTCAACGTCCTGTTAAATGACACAGAATTCCATATTTGGAAGTGGATGTATGTGAGACCCAGTGTACACTATTGGTACTCCAAGAAGGAATATGTAGCATGCTCACAGCTACATGCTATAGTAAAGCCGACCGTACAGATCTCTACTGATACAACACACAAAACAGTTGTTCGACAATCAACTGAATGACTCGGATGTATGTCGTTACAATGCACACTTTTACAACGCATGCACTTACAACGCATTTTTTACAACGCAAAATCCACTACAACGCATTCCATTACATAGCATGACACTACAACGCATTTTTAAAAACTACCTTTACAACGCATTCCATTACATCGCATACTACCTTTACAACGCATACCATTACAACACATAATATTAAATTGCATTTAAGATAAGTATTGGATAGTATAGGGTTTAAAAATTACTATTCTAACTCCAGGGGGTGCAACAGTAGGGTAAGTGTTGGATAGTGTAGGGGTTTTAATGTAATATTATGCGTTGTAATGGTATGCGTTGTAAAGGTAGTATGCGATGTAATGGAATGCGCTGTAAAGGTAGTTTTTAAAAATGCGTTGTAGTGTCATGCGATGTAATGGAATGCGTTGTAGTGGTTGTTGCGTTGTAAAAATTGCGTTGTAAGTGTAGTGCGTTGTAATAGTTGCGTTGTAAAGGTTGTTCACCGAATGACTCAGAAGTAGTGTTTGACACAGGAAGAAGCGCCCAATCCCATAAACTGAAAACAGCGATTAATGGCCCTTGTGTAACCAATAATCAGATTACGCGGGCATATGCAGTCTCTCTCATGGGTTGCCCAGACTCCATGTTTCAGAGTTGGACAAAATGATATGGTCCTAATCATAAAAGGATACTTAACACAAAATTCAGAACAACTATGTGTGAGAAAGTGGGTTTCTGTTGCAGTAACCCCCCCTTTTTTTTTTGCCTAATAGCTGATGCACTTTTCCTTGTTGTGCCCTGGGCTCCTGCCAATCAGGTGCCCAGGGCCTATGTTCCTTCCTTAAAACACACAAACTCCCAATTGGCAAACCCTGGCCACATGTCAGCCCCTGGTAAATGGTACCCTAGGTACCCAGGGCCTTGTGACCAGGGAAGGCCTCTAAGGGCTGCAGCACTCATTGTGCCACCCTTAGAGGCCCTGTACCCTTACACACACACACTGCCTTTGCAGGCTGAGTGTCTGGGTGCAGGACAAAACAAAGAGTCGACATGGCACACATCTCTGTGTGCCATGCCCATTACCTATACTGCCAAGGCATATGTCAGCCACCCCTCTGGCTGGGTACCTTATGCCTATGGTGTGGGCACAGGAGCAGGAGCCCTGTGCCCCTACAGTACCCAGGTCCATTCCTGGGCACTGTAAGTACAGTGCTGCCTTTTACAAGTACATGGTGCTGAGAGCTCGTCAAACACGAACTCCACAGCACCATAATGGCAACACTGAAGACTGGGAAGTTTGGTATCAAACTTCTCAGCACATTAAACCCACACTGATTCCAGTGTGGGATTTAATGTACTAAGCACCCCAGAGGGCATCTTAGAGATGCCCCCTTACAGCTAACCTACAATCCACGTCTGCTCTGAGGCTGCCCAGGCTGCCACACAGCAGACACGTTGCTGGACCCCTGGGTGGGAGAGCCCCTGCTCTCCCGGGCCTGCAACAATGCACATCCTGGGTGAGGTGAGAAATCTCCTCCCCCAGGATGAGCAAAGGGAAGCTTCAAAGGCATGCCGCCAGTTGGAGTTTCCCCAGGCCACTGCAACCCCCCACTCTGGCAGGAAGCTTGGCCGGAAACCCCATACAAGGACAGGGGATGTGCCAGCCTGCCCACCCCACCCCTCAGGTGGGGGAGGCGAGGTGAAGCACATCTCCGGGCTCTCGCCATCTTGAAGATGGGAGGCCCTACCCTATCAGGATTAGGCTACTGCCCTCCTCCCACAGGAGAGAGGCAGGATAGGGGGTGTACCCACCCCAGGACAAGGACCCATTGGTCCCTGGCCTTCACCTACCTGTAACGCCCCTAAATCTAGTATTTAGGGGCCCCCTGAACCTTCCTTCCCCAGATTCCAGATAGAAACCTACAAGAAGAGCAAGAAGAAAAAAGACCTGCCCTGCAGCTGCTAAAAAGAGGAAGACACCAACTGCTTTGGCCCCAGCCCTACCGGCCTGTCGACCCTCGAACCTGCTCCTGCTCCAGCGCGGCATCTCTTGTGGCCAGCAACCTCAAAAACCCCGGAGGACCTGGCTACCTTTGAACTCTGATTCCCTGGGACTCCCATGAGTAGAGGCTCTACTCGAGAAACCTATTCCTAACTCCTGGCAGCAGCCCGGAACCGCGGACCCAACACACTCTGCACCAGCCAAGCCTGGCCAGTGCCGGAGTGGACAAAGACCCTGAGGACGACCCCACGGCGACTGTGACCCCGAGTCCGGCACCCAAGGACCCCCCTCGACATCCTGGACGAAGCCTGCAGCCTCAGAACCGAGTGCCACCCCAGCCGCGATCAACCAGAGGGTAAGATTCCCGACGTCAAAAGGCACCCCTGCACCCGGCGCCCTGCGGCCCCCTGTGCCCAATCCCGGGGTACCCACCTAACCTACAACTACCCAACTTACCCCTCGAAGTGGTGGTGGCACCGGAAACATCCTCGTCCCCGAGCCTGCAGCCTTTTTCCAAACCGGAACATTCCCATTGATTTCCATTGAGCGCCCGAAGGCTCAAAAGCACCCTGCACCCAGCCGCCCGAGTGGCCCTGGCAGTGCACTCTCTACACTAACTTACTTCCCCACTTGCCCTGAGTAAGTGACCAGGAGCCCAGCTCCCACAGACGCGTGGCTTGCCAGACAGCAGCCACCAACTAAGGCCCCCCTATCCCTCATAGGATAACATTGGGCCTAACTCACTCTGCACCCGGCCGTCCTGAAACCGCTGAGGGTGAACCAACTGTACCTACCTGACACTGGGGGACCCCTGAGTCTATGCCCGGAATTTCAACTCTGCCAGTCGAGTACTTACCCTTAAACCGCTAACTTCATTTTCCTCATAGGGTAACATTGACTGGCTTTTTCTTCAAAAATCTTCTAAGTGTGAACTTTTCAAAACTGTAAAAATTCACCAAAAATCAGCCAAGTGACAAAAACGAATTTACTCACCTGTTCCTGGGTGAGCTCCCAGTGCTGGATCTTGGCGCCCAGCCCTGACCCTGAAAAGTACTCACAACTATACTTACCTCTAACTCATTTTTCTCCCATAGGAAACCATTGTCTGCTTTTCTGTGAAATTTCTTCTAAGTCTCTATTTTTGCAAATTTGAAATATTCTTTTAAAATCGTACCATTTCTGCAAACGAAATTACTTACCTGTTTTTGATAAGGACCCCAGTCCTGGGTCCAGGCACCCAGTCCTGGATTACTAAAGTAACGATAAAGTACTCTACCTGCAATGTGAATTTCTTGCCATAGAGATCCATTGAATGTTTTCTTTGAAATATTTTCTAAGTGCTAACTTTTGAAATAGCTAAATATTATTTAAAAATCATTACAGTTATTAAGTCGACTTTCATCACTTGATTCTGAATACTGACCCAAGGCTGGTTCTAGGAGCCAGACCTGGAATTCCAAAAGTAATCTGAAAAGTAATTTATTACAAATAACCTGAATGTACCATTGAGCTCAATGCATTGTGATGTTTAGGAAATAGGATTGTTTATTGCAACCAACTGTGACTGTTTACAAAAACTCATTGCTTAAGATAAAAAGTATTTATATGCAACCTCTCATTCTGAGAAAGTATATTTTTATCCCCTTTGTGGTTCTAAAAATAAAACAAGCATATATTTTATATATATAAATCATTGGCCTAGAGTTCAGTTATTGAGTGTGTGAAACCATTTGCTGACTGAGTGTGTACAATAAATGCTTTACACTGTCCTCTGGTACTGCCTTACTGCTCGACCAAGCTACCACTTTTGAGAGTAAGGTCATACCTAACTTTGACCTCTATCAGCCTCTGGGGGACTGTGGACTCTGTACACCCTGTACCTATTAGGGAACAGTATATACAGAGCCACTTTCTCACATTGGTGGATCAGCGGTGGGATACAAACTTGCATTTGTTGGACTACTTGGTTACCATCTGATCACACGACAGAACTCTTAAAAATTGCCTTTAGAATTCTGATTGGTTTTTCCAAAATTACTAAAAGTCTTGCTAGGGCCTTGCTTAAGTCCCATTAGAATTTTAGAAAAATAAAAGTCATTATAGTCAGGGTAGAGGGTTAGAACTGTCAGGTTAGAATGTCTCAAACAAACCCAGCTATTAGTGATAATAATAACATGGACCTGGTGGAGGAGCTCGACCTCACACCTTACTTACACTTGTCTTTCAAGGAATTGAGGTCCTTATGTAAACTCAAAAATTTACAAATGGGTCAGCATCCAACCAAACAAGGGCTCCAGGAGCTCCTGGCTGAGTATGCTAAAGACCACCCATCTGAACATGGTGATGGCCAGTCAGATGAGGAAAGGGAAACAGGGGAGGAGGACAGCAACCTCCCCATACTATTCCCTAGGGAGGAGATGGCACCCATACCCTCCAACTCAAGACATAGCATCTGGGCACCTAGAGACCACACGGGTGGCTCTGGTCCCAGAGGCAACACTGGGGGTCCCCCCAGTGAAGAGGACAGCCTTATGAGGCTGGCCAAAAGAATAGATCTAGAGTCCAGGCTCCTGGCTCTAGAAAAGGAAAGGAGAGAGATGGGTTTAGCACCCATCAATGGTGGCAGCAATAATAAAAACAAGGATAGGGAGGAAACTTCTGACCTTAAAATCCCCAAAGGGATTGTCCCTAAATTTGAGGAAGGTGATGATATCACCAAATGGTTCACAGCCTTTGAGAGGGCTTGTGATATCAGGAAAGTAAAGAAACCTCTCTGGGGGGCACTCCTGTGGGAACTGTTCTCTGGTAACTGCAGGGACAGGCTTCTGACTCTCTCTGGGCCAGAAGCAGGATCCTATGACCTCATGAAGAAAGCTCTGATTGAGGGATTTGGATTCACCACTGAGGAGTATAGAATTAGATTCAGGGGGGCTCACAAAACCCAGACCCAGTCCTGGATTGATTTTGTAGATTTCTCAGTGAAGACACTGGATGGTTGGTTAGCTGGACATGGTGTGCAGGATTGTACTGGATTGTACAATTTATTCATGAAGGAACATATTTTGAGTAACTGCACAAATGAAAAGTTGCATCAGCATTTGGTAGACCTAGGTCTAAAATCCCCCCAAGAATTGGGAAAAAGAGCAGACCACTGGGTCAAGACTAGGGTGACTAGGACGTTCACTGGGAGGGACCAGAACCAAGGGGTCCCAAAACCTCCCCAGAAGAAAGAGAGTGAACCCCTTGTGGATAAAAGAAAGGAGTCCCAGGTAGCCCCCCAAAAACCTGACCAGGAGGGTGGGCCCAAAGACACCTCACAAACTAAACCAGGGTACCAAGGTAAGAATTGGGATCCCAACAGAATATGGTGTTTCAACTGTCAGAAGGCTGGACACCACACCCAGGACTCTAGCTGTCCTAAAAATAAGGTTCCTAGTACAGCTCCAGGGGTGACTAGTGTAGCCCCAGGGGTTGCCAGTGTAGCTTGGGAGGGAGGGTCCTCAGATGAGGAAGTCCTCCTAGCTTTCAACTGGGGAATGGGCCCAAGAAGCAAGCTGGAGATCCCAGAAGGAAGTAGACACTTCCACCACCTACTGGTGAATGGAATCCCAGCCACTGCCCTGAGAGATACCTGTGCCAGTCACACTGTGGTACATGACAGGTTGGTATTCCCACACCAATATGTCTCAGGGGAAACAAGAAGGGTAAGAACTGTCCCAGGGGGAGTCACTGTTAGGCCTGTGGCTATAGTGCCCCTAGCCACAGCTGGGTCCCTTAGATGGAGGAAAGTGATAGTCAGTAAAAACCTCCCCCTTGATTGTCTCTTGGGGAATGATCACTTAGATGTGGAACTGAGCCAAAGAGAGGTGCTGGCCCAATGCCAGGCCTCGCCCAAAGAACCTGTGGGGGCTCAACCTGCAGTCAGTGCAGCTGAGTCCCAAAAGAGTGAGAAGAAACAGGGTAGGAAAGGTGGGCAACTGTTAGCCACAGTTCCAGAGAGCCAGGGAGATTCTATCCCAGTAAGGGAAAACTCCCACAATGGCACTGGTAAAGCCCCCCCTAGCCAACAGCAAGACCTGACTAGTCAGGCAACTGTCCAGCCTGAATTAGTGGCTCCTCAGGTGGCAGAACAAGGGGTGGAGGAGGGGTGTTCCCTACCAAGAGTAGGGACCCCCTATCCTCAAACAGACCAACAGCCAGGACCCAAAGAGAACTATAAAATAGCCCCCTCACTTGCCAGTCAGGAGCTAAAGGTATGGTACTGGGCACTGACAGCTGTCAGCAGCCTCTGCTGGGTGTTAGCCTTCATGGCAGCCCTATCCTTGGCATGGTGGCCTAACCCCCTGCCAAATAGCAAGTCAGGCCCCCTGACCTTATTGGTCATGGTGGGGTTGCTCAAGCTGTGGGTAGCCTCTGTGGGTAAGCTGGGCCTAGCCCTGGCTAAGTTAGAAACTACCGAGGTATACACCTCTAAACCCAAAATAGAAAGATGGGACCAGGACAGTAAAAGACAAGGAGAGGAGCCTTGGGAGTTAGGTCCTGAAACTAATAAGACAGGCCAGCTCCCCAAAGGGACTGACCTAGGCAGAAGGATGTAAGGCAGAGTAGGCCCTGCAACTTTCAAACCACTTCCCCAACTCTTCCTCGCCTGAAAGACTAGGTAGACTCTCCCAGCTTTGGCAGAAGTCTCCTGGCCTTTGGGCTGGGGGGGCTTGTGTGAGAAAGTGGGTTTCTGTTGCAGTAACCCCCCCTTTTTTTTTTGCCTAATAGCTGATGCACTTTTCCTTGTTGTGCCCTGGGCTCCTGCCAATCAGGTGCCCAGGGCCTATGTTCCTTCCTTAAAACACACAAACTCCCAATTGGCAAACCCTGGCCACATGTCAGCCCCTGGTAAATGGTACCCTAGGTACCCAGGGCCTTGTGACCAGGGAAGGCCTCTAAGGGCTGCAGCACTCATTGTGCCACCCTTAGAGGCCCTGTACCCTTACACACACACACTGCCTTTGCAGGCTGAGTGTCTGGGTGCAGGACAAAACAAAGAGTCGACATGGCACACATCTCTGTGTGCCATGCCCATTACCTATACTGCCAAGGCATATGTCAGCCACCCCTCTGGCTGGGTACCTTATGCCTATGGTGTGGGCACAGGAGCAGGAGCCCTGTGCCCCTACAGTACCCAGGTCCATTCCTGGGCACTGTAAGTACCGTGCTGCCTTTTACAAGTACATGGTGCTGAGAGCTCGTCAAACACGAACTCCACAGCACCATAATGGCAACACTGAAGACTGGGAAGTTTGGTATCAAACTTCTCAGCACATTAAACCCACACTGATGCCAGTGTGGGATTTAATGTACTAAGCACCCCAGAGGGCATCTTAGAGATGCCCCCTTACAGCTAACCTACAATCCACGTCTGCTCTGAGGCTGCCCAGGCTGCCACACAGCAGACACGTTGCTGGACCCCTGGGTGGGAGAGCCCCTGCTCTCCCGGGCCTGCAACAATGCACATCCTGGGTGAGGTGAGAAATCTCCTCCCCCAGGATGAGCAAAGGGAAGCTTCAAAGGCATGCCGCCAGTTGGAGTTTCCCCAGGCCACTGCAACCCCCCACTCTGGCAGGAAGATTGGCCGGAAACCCCATACAAGGACAGGGGATGTGCCAGCCTGCCCACCCCACCCCTCAGGTGGGGGAGGCGAGGTGAAGCACATCTCCGGGCTCTCGCCATCTTGAAGATGGGAGGCCCTACCCTATCAGGATTAGGCTACTGCCCTCCTCCCACAGGAGAGAGGCAGGATAGGGGGTGTACCCACCCCAGGACAAGGACCCATTGGTCCCTGGCCTTCACCTACCTGTAACGCCCCTAAATCTAGTATTTAGGGGCCCCCTGAACCTTCCTTTCCCAGATTCCAGATAGAAACCTACAAGAAGAGCAAGAAGAAAAAAGACCTGCCCTGCAGCTGCTAAAAAGAGGAAGACACCAACTGCTTTGGCCCCAGCCCTACCGGCCTGTCGACCCTCGAACCTGCTCCTGCTCCAGCGCGGCATCTCTTGTGGCCAGCAACCTCAAAAACCCCGGAGGACCTGGCTACCTTTGAACTCTGATTCCCTGGGACTCCCATGAGTAGAGGCTCTACTCGAGAAACCTATTCCTAACTCCTGGCAGCAGCCCGGAACCGCGGACCCAACACACTCTGCACCAGCCAAGCCTGGCCAGTGCCGGAGTGGACAAAGACCCTGAGGACGACCCCACGGCGACTGTGACCCCGAGTCCGGCACCCAAGGACCCCCCTCGACATCCTGGACGAAGCCTGCAGCCTCAGAACCGAGTGCCACCCCAGCCGCGATCAACCAGAGGGTAAGATTCCCGACGTCAAAAGGCACCCCTGCACCCGGCGCCCTGCGGCCCCCTGTGCCCAATCCCGGGGTACCCACCTAACCTACAACTACCCAACTTACCCCTCGAAGTGGTGGTGGCACCGGAAACATCCTCGTCCCCGAGCCTGCAGCCTTTTTCCAAACCGGAACATTCCCATTGATTTCCATTGAGCGCCCGAAGGCTCAAAAGCACCCTGCACCCAGCCGCCCGAGTGGCCCTGGCAGTGCACTCTCTACACTAACTTACTTCCCCACTTGCCCTGAGTAAGTGACCAGGAGCCCAGCTCCCACAGACGCGTGGCTTGCCAGACAGCAGCCACCAACTAAGGCCCCCCTATCCCTCATAGGATAACATTGGGCCTAACTCACTCTGCACCCGGCCGTCCTGAAACCGCTGAGGGTGAACCAACTGTACCTACCTGACACTGGGGGACCCCTGAGTCTATGCCCGGAATTTCAACTCTGCCAGTCGAGTACTTACCCTTAAACCGCTAACTTCATTTTCCTCATAGGGTAACATTGACTGGCTTTTTCTTCAAAAATCTTCTAAGTGTGAACTTTTCAAAACTGTAAAAATTCACCAAAAATCAGCCAAGTGACAAAAACGAATTTACTCACCTGTTCCTGGGTGAGCTCCCAGTGCTGGATCTTGGCGCCCAGCCCTGACCCTGAAAAGTACTCACAACTATACTTACCTCTAACTCATTTTTCTCCCATAGGAAACCATTGTCTGCTTTTCTGTGAAATTTCTTCTAAGTCTCTATTTTTGCAAATTTGAAATATTCTTTTAAAATCGTACCATTTCTGCAAACGAAATTACTTACCTGTTTTTGATAAGGACCCCAGTCCTGGGTCCAGGCACCCAGTCCTGGATTACTAAAGTAACGATAAAGTACTCTACCTGCAATGTGAATTTCTTGCCATAGAGATCCATTGAATGTTTTCTTTGAAATATTTTCTAAGTGCTAACTTTTGAAATAGCTAAATATTATTTAAAAATCATTACAGTTATTAAGTCGACTTTCATCACTTGATTCTGAATACTGACCCAAGGCTGGTTCTAGGAGCCAGACCTGGAATTCCAAAAGTAATCTGAAAAGTAATTTATTACAAATAACCTGAATGTACCATTGAGCTCAATGCATTGTGATGTTTAGGAAATAGGATTGTTTATTGCAACCAACTGTGACTGTTTACAAAAACTCATTGCTTAAGATAAAAAGTATTTATATGCAACCTCTCATTCTGAGAAAGTATATTTTTATCCCCTTTGTGGTTCTAAAAATAAAACAAGCATATATTTTATATATATAAATCATTGGCCTAGAGTTCAGTTATTGAGTGTGTGAAACCATTTGCTGACTGAGTGTGTACAATAAATGCTTTACACTGTCCTCTGGTACTGCCTTACTGCTCGACCAAGCTACCACTTTTGAGAGTAAGGTCATACCTAACTTTGACCTCTATCAGCCTCTGGGGGACTGTGGACTCTGTACACCCTGTACCTATTAGGGAACAGTATATACAGAGCCACTTTCTCACATTGGTGGATCAGCGGTGGGATACAAACTTGCATTTGTTGGACTACTTGGTTACCATCTGATCACACGACAGAACTCTTAAAAATTGCCTTTAGAATTCTGATTGGTTTTTCCAAAATTACTAAAAGTCTTGCTAGGGCCTTGCTTAAGTCCCATTAGAATTTTAGAAAAATAAAAGTCACTATAGTCAGGGTAGAGGGTTAGAACTGTCAGGTTAGAATGTCTCAAACAAACCCAGCTATTAGTGATAATAATAACATGGACCTGGTGGAGGAGCTCGACCTCACACCTTACTTACACTTGTCTTTCAAGGAATTGAGGTCCTTATGTAAACTCAAAAATTTACAAATGGGTCAGCATCCAACCAAACAAGGGCTCCAGGAGCTCCTGGCTGAGTATGCTAAAGACCACCCATCTGAACATGGTGATGGCCAGTCAGATGAGGAAAGGGAAACAGGGGAGGAGGACAGCAACCTCCCCATACTATTCCCTAGGGAGGAGATGGCACCCATACCCTCCAACTCAAGACATAGCATCTGGGCACCTAGAGACCACACGGGTGGCTCTGGTCCCAGAGGCAACACTGGGGGTCCCCCCAGTGAAGAGGACAGCCTTATGAGGCTGGCCAAAAGAATAGATCTAGAGTCCAGGCTCCTGGCTCTAGAAAAGGAAAGGAGAGAGATGGGTTTAGCACCCATCAATGGTGGCAGCAATAATAAAAACAAGGATAGGGAGGAAACTTCTGACCTTAAAATCCCCAAAGGGATTGTCCCTAAATTTGAGGAAGGTGATGATATCACCAAATGGTTCACAGCCTTTGAGAGGGCTTGTGATATCAGGAAAGTAAAGAAACCTCTCTGGGGGGCACTCCTGTGGGAACTGTTCTCTGGTAACTGCAGGGACAGGCTTCTGACTCTCTCTGGGCCAGAAACAGGATCCTATGACCTCATGAAGAAAGCTCTGATTGAGGGATTTGGATTCACCACTGAGGAGTATAGAATTAGATTCAGGGGGGCTCACAAAACCCAGACCCAGTCCTGGATTGATTTTGTAGATTTCTCAGTGAAGACACTGGATGGTTGGTTAGCTGGACATGGTGTGCAGGATTTTACTGGATTGTACAATTTATTCATGAAGGAACATATTTTGAGTAACTGCACAAATGAAAAGTTGCATCAGCATTTGGTAGACCTAGGTCTAAAATCCCCCCAAGAATTGGGAAAAAGAGCAGACCACTGGGTCAAGACTAGGGTGACTAGGACGTTCACTGGGAGGGACCAGAACCAAGGGGTCCCAAAACCTCCCCAGAAGAAAGAGAGTGAACCCCTTGTGGATAAAAGAAAGGAGTCCCAGGTAGCCCCCCAAAAACCTGACCAGGAGGGTGGGCCCAAAGACACCTCACAAACTAAACCAGGGTACCAAGGTAAGAATTGGGATCCCAACAGAATATGGTGTTTCAACTGTCAGAAGGCTGGACACCACACCCAGGACTCTAGCTGTCCTAAAAATAAGGTTCCTAGTACAGCTCCAGGGGTGACTAGTGTAGCCCCAGGGGTTGCCAGTGTAGCTTGGGAGGGAGGGTCCTCAGATGAGGAAGTCCTCCTAGCTTTCAACTGGGGAATGGGCCCAAGAAGCAAGCTGGAGATCCCAGAAGGAAGTAGACACTTCCACCACCTACTGGTGAATGGAATCCCAGCCACTGCCCTGAGAGATACCTGTGCCAGTCACACTGTGGTACATGACAGGTTGGTATTCCCACACCAATATGTCTCAGGGGAAACAAGAAGGGTAAGAACTGTCCCAGGGGGAGTCACTGTTAGGCCTGTGGCTATAGTGCCCCTAGCCACAGCTGGGTCCCTTAGATGGAGGAAAGTGATAGTCAGTAAAAACCTCCCCCTTGATTGTCTCTTGGGGAATGATCACTTAGATGTGGAACTGAGCCAAAGAGAGGTGCTGGCCCAATGCCAGGCCTCGCCCAAAGAACCTGTGGGGGCTCAACCTGCAGTCAGTGCAGCTGAGTCCCAAAAGAGTGAGAAGAAACAGGGTAGGAAAGGTGGGCAACTGTTAGCCACAGTTCCAGAGAGCCAGGGAGATTCTATCCCAGTAAGGGAAAACTCCCACAATGGCACTGGTAAAGCCCCCCCTAGCCAACAGCAAGACCTGACTAGTCAGGCAACTGTCCAGCCTGAATTAGTGGCTCCTCAGGTGGCAGAACAAGGGGTGGAGGAGGGGTGTTCCCTACCAAGAGTAGGGACCCCCTATCCTCAAACAGACCAACAGCCAGGACCCAAAGAGAACTATAAAATAGCCCCCTCACTTGCCAGTCAGGAGCTAAAGGTATGGTACTGGGCACTGACAGCTGTCAGCAGCCTCTGCTGGGTGTTAGCCTTCATGGCAGCCCTATCCTTGGCATGGTGGCCTAACCCCCTGCCAAATAGCAAGTCAGGCCCCCTGACCTTATTGGTCATGGTGGGGTTGCTCAAGCTGTGGGTAGCCTCTGTGGGTAAGCTGGGCCTAGCCCTGGCTAAGTTAGAAACTACCGAGGTATACACCTCTAAACCCAAAATAGAAAGATGGGACCAGGACAGTAAAAGACAAGGAGAGGAGCCTTGGGAGTTAGGTCCTGAAACTAATAAGACAGGCCAGCTCCCCAAAGGGACTGACCTAGGCAGAAGGATGTAAGGCAGAGTAGGCCCTGCAACTTTCAAACCACTTCCCCAACTCTTCCTCGCCTGAAAGACTAGGTAGACTCTCCCAGCTTTGGCAGAAGTCTCCTGGCCTTTGGGCTGGGGGGGCTTGTGTGAGAAAGTGGGTTTCTGTTGCAGTAACCCCCCCTTTTTTTTTGCCTAATAGCTGATGCACTTTTCCTTGTTGTGCCCTGGGCTCCTGCCAATCAGGTGCCCAGGGCCTATGTTCCTTCCTTAAAACACACAAACTCCCAATTGGCAAACCCTGGCCACATGTCAGCCCCTGGTAAATGGTACCCTAGGTACCCAGGGCCTTGTGACCAGGGAAGG
Organism: Triturus cristatus; assembly: GCF_964204655.1. Lineage (NCBI taxonomy): Eukaryota > Metazoa > Chordata > Amphibia > Caudata > Salamandridae > Triturus > Triturus cristatus. The sequence continues at coordinate 138,080,322 of NC_140582.1, read as the reverse complement.
CCTCTAAGGGCTGCAGCACTCATTGTGCCACCCTTAGAGGCCCTGTACCCTTACACACACACACTGCCTTTGCAGGCTGAGTGTCTGGGTGCAGGACAAAACAAAGAGTCGACATGGCACACATCTCTGTGTGCCATGCCCATTACCTATACTGCCAAGGCATATGTCAGCCACCCCTCTGGCTGGGTACCTTATGCCTATGGTGTGGGCACAGGAGCAGGAGCCCTGTGCCCCTACAGTACCCAGGTCCATTCCTGGGCACTGTAAGTACAGTGCTGCCTTTTACAAGTACATGGTGCTGAGAGCTCGTCAAACACGAACTCCACAGCACCATAATGGCAACACTGAAGACTGGGAAGTTTGGTATCAAACTTCTCAGCACATTAAACCCACACTGATGCCAGTGTGGGATTTAATGTACTAAGCACCCCAGAGGGCATCTTAGAGATGCCCCCTTACAGCTAACCTACAATCCACGTCTGCTCTGAGGCTGCCCAGGCTGCCACACAGCAGACACGTTGCTGGACCCCTGGGTGGGAGAGCCCCTGCTCTCCCGGGCCTGCAACAATGCACATCCTGGGTGAGGTGAGAAATCTCCTCCCCCAGGATGAGCAAAGGGAAGCTTCAAAGGCATTCCGCCAGTTGGAGTTTCCCCAGGCCACGGCAACCCCCCACTCTGGCAGGAAGCTTGGCCGGAAACCCCATACAAGGACAGGGGATGTGCCAGCCTGCCCACCCCACCCCTCAGGTGGGGGAGGCGAGGTGAAGCACATCTCCGGGCTCTCGCCATCTTGAAGATGGGAGGCCCTACCCTATCAGGATTAGGCTACTGCCCTCCTCCCACAGGAGAGAGGCAGGATAGGGGGTGTACCCACCCCAGGACAAGGACCCATTGGTCCCTGGCCTTCACCTACCTGTAACGCCCCTAAATCTAGTATTTAGGGGCCCCCTGAACCTTCCTTCCCCAGATTCCAGATAGAAACCTACAAGAAGAGCAAGAAGAAAAAAGACCTGCCCTGCAGCTGCTAAAAAGAGGAAGACACCAACTGCTTTGGCCCCAGCCCTACCGGCCTGTCGACCCTCGAACCTGCTCCTGCTCCAGCGCGGCATCTCTTGTGGCCAGCAACCTCAAAAACCCCGGAGGACCTGGCTACCTTTGAACTCTGATTCCCTGGGACTCCCATGAGTAGAGGCTCTACTCGAGAAACCTATTCCTAACTCCTGGCAGCAGCCCGGAACCGCGGACCCAACACACTCTGCACCAGCCAAGCCTGGCCAGTGCCGGAGTGGACAAAGACCCTGAGGACGACCCCACGGCGACTGTGACCCCGAGTCCGGCACCCAAGGACCCCCCTCGACATCCTGGACGAAGCCTGCAGCCTCAGAACCGAGTGCCACCCCAGCCGCGATCAACCAGAGGGTAAGATTCCCGACGTCAAAAGGCACCCCTGCACCCGGCGCCCTGCGGCCCCTCGTGCCCAATCCCGGGGTACCCACCTAACCTACAACTACCCAACTTACCCCTCGAAGTGGTGGTGGCACCGGAAACATCCTCGTCCCCGAGCCTGCAGCCTTTTTCCAAACCGGAACATTCCCATTGATTTCCATTGAGCGCCCGAAGGCTCAAAAGCACCCTGCACCCAGCCGCCCGAGTGGCCCTGGCAGTGCACTCTCTACACTAACTTACTTCCCCACTTGCCCTGAGTAAGTGACCAGGAGCCCAGCTCCCACAGACGCGTGGCTTGCCAGACAGCAGCCACCAACTAAGGCCCCCCTATCCCTCATAGGATAACATTGGGCCTAACTCACTCTGCACCCGGCCGTCCTGAAACCGCTGAGGGTGAACCAACTGTACCTACCTGACACTGGGGGACCCCTGAGTCTATGCCCGGAATTTCAACTCTGCCAGTCGAGTACTTACCCTTAAACCGCTAACTTCATTTTCCTCATAGGGTAACATTGACTGGCTTTTTCTTCAAAAATCTTCTAAGTGTGAACTTTTCAAAACTGTAAAAATTCACCAAAAATCAGCCAAGTGACAAAAACGAATTTACTCACCTGTTCCTGGGTGAGCTCCCAGTGCTGGATCTTGGCGCCCAGCCCTGACCCTGAAAAGTACTCACAACTATACTTACCTCTAACTCATTTTTCTCCCATAGGAAACCATTGTCTGCTTTTCTGTGAAATTTCTTCTAAGTCTCTATTTTTGCAAATTTGAAATATTCTTTTAAAATCGTACCATTTCTGCAAACGAAATTACTTACCTGTTTTTGATAAGGACCCCAGTCCTGGGTCCAGGCACCCAGTCCTGGATTACTAAAGTAACGATAAAGTACTCTACCTGCAATGTGAATTTCTTGCCATAGAGATCCATTGAATGTTTTCTTTGAAATATTTTCTAAGTGCTAACTTTTGAAATAGCTAAATATTATTTAAAAATCATTACAGTTATTAAGTCGACTTTCATCACTTGATTCTGAATACTGACCCAAGGCTGGTTCTAGGAGCCAGACCTGGAATTCCAAAAGTAATCTGAAAAGTAATTTATTACAAATAACCTGAATGTACCATTGAGCTCAATGCATTGTGATGTTTAGGAAATAGGATTGTTTATTGCAACCAACTGTGACTGTTTACAAAAACTCATTGCTTAAGATAAAAAGTATTTATATGCAACCTCTCATTCTGAGAAAGTATATTTTTATCCCCTTTGTGGTTCTAAAAATAAAACAAGCATATATTTTATATATATAAATCATTGGCCTAGAGTTCAGTTATTGAGTGTGTGAAACCATTTGCTGACTGAGTGTGTACAATAAATGCTTTACACTGTCCTCTGGTACTGCCTTACTGCTCGACCAAGCTACCACTTTTGAGAGTAAGGTCATACCTAACTTTGACCTCTATCAGCCTCTGGGGGACTGTGGACTCTGTACACCCTGTACCTATTAGGGAACAGTATATACAGAGCCACTTTCTCACATTTATGGGCTTGAATTATTAAGGCATTTTACAAATAGGTTTGTATATGTGCACAATCCTATTCCTGATTCAAAGTTCCAGGAATGCTGTGACTTTGACGCCTACTACGGATTTGCTAGTCATTTCCATCAAGCTTCTGTAAGATCACGTTTGCTCTACATTGGTAGGTTCATAGACATGAGTCAGGAACACTGGCAAAAGCTGGTATTCACCATTTTGCAAGTTTGTGAGCATTCAACCACCTTTTGCAGGTGGTTTCCCACTCTGGAATGGTTTTAAACATACTCCTGTTAAGGGCAGAATTAAATTAGGGTTCGGGGAGGAATGGGAAGGCAACAGACTCCGATTGATTGGGTGTAGGAGAAGGGTTTCTCCACCGGACAAATATTGCAGAAACAGTCTGTAAAATGCACATGCAAATGCACCTTTGTGTGGCATTCCTGAATGTGGATAAGTACACACATTATCCTTAAATATCTTACAAGGCAGCAGCAAGATGCCCTTTGCTGAAGGTCACGCTTCATAAATACCTTAATCCTACATTTGCACTATTGGACTTTTTTCAGAATTTCATAAAAGTAAAATTAACGCTCCAAATGTAGGGCCAGATTCACAAAAATGTTGTGCTGTATTTGCATCACAAATGTGACACAAAACTGTGCTTACTGGTATTTTGCCAATTACTTTCCGGTGCAAAACTTGTTTTGCGCTGGAAAATTCCCTATAAGTAATGCAAAGGAGTGTGAAGCACTGCTGTGCGTTACTTAGCGTCAAGCTAATGCGACCACCCACGCTTTTTGATGCAAAACCCTATCTACTAATAACAGTCGACAGGGATATGCGCAAAAAATTAATGCCACTTGAAAGCAGGCGTTGAAAGGAAAAATGTTTTCCTTTCTCCTTTTTTTTCCTGAGTTTGCATGTGTGCTGCACTGTACAGCACACATAGAAAAAAGTAGCAGTTTTAAAAGTTGTCTAAGCATAGTATTTGTACAAGAAGGAAACCCTTCCACTAGAAAGCCTATGCTAGACTCACACACACACACCCGTGCACAATGGTGCAAAAGTGTGTGTGTGGCACTCGGCAGCAAAATTTGGAGCTAGAGATAGTGGAGAAAAATGCCAAATCTCTGTAGTTATGGTACTTTCCAGCTACCTCTCTGTCAAGCAATGAAGCACAGCATTTTTGGCTGCTGCACTGCATTGGGTGACACTTCAGTACATCTGGCCTGTCGTTTTATGCATAAGTAAGTGTTAGACCCAGCGGTTTCTGGCAGGCTGGGAGGAATAGAAGCCAGACAAAATCCACTGTCCTAAATAGGATGAATACGATGCACTTGTCCTATAACCTGTGCTCAGCCCTGGGTAGCTTGGCACAGTGCAGTCAGGTTTATCCTAAGGGCCAATGTGTAATGTATTGGCACAACACCACCCTCGCAACACACTGAGTACACTACAAAAAGACTCCACACTGTATGTATAAAACACTGATCATTGTATTACACATACATTGAAATCAAAACGACATACACATTCGATAAATACTTTACAGTTATATGCAATTTTTGAACACTCCCATTAGCAGCACCATGGCATGAAAATATATGTACTAGTCATAGGTATCCACTTGCCCTATCCCCTCAGCCTCGTAAGCAACATAAACTCATGTATATACTTCCACAAGGTGTTCGATGCAAGCAGTCCCTCCCACATCAAAAGCGACAGAAACATATATGCAGGCTGTTCAGAGTTATTCCACTTTCCCGCTAAAACAGTGGCATGAAACACATTCCCAATACTGCATATCCCATATGGTTGTAATGGTCAAGAAATCACAGGTTTTGACTATGCCTTATGTCCCAGGCCCTTAAACTACCCCAGCCACCAATACACACTGCATCCACTGGCAACACTTTGATTAGATTGTTGGGGCCACCTAAAGTGGAAGGATACAGTTACGTGTTTTCATCCATCCAGATTAGGCCTTCAGGCACCCAGTGGCACCTTCACGAGTGCACGATCACTATCCCTCCCCCCGCAGTTGCTCCAGGCAGCCAGCCCTGGGTGTACACAATGCACAAGACCCCTTGGGTCCAGTCACAATAGTTTCAACAGCAGAGTGCCTTGTGGCGTGGGAGTCGGCGACCTCGGAAGGAGGCTTGATCAATATCTTTAGTGGGGTCAAGATCCTGCCCCTTTGAATGCCGGTGCCAATTCCACCCTCTTGTATCTGCCCCTAAAAGAGGCCTGCAGTTTCTCTTAAACCCCTAGTTTATGGCCCTCGATCAGGAATGCACAGATGTAGCTGTCCCCACAGCCCTCAAATGTGGACTAGAGACAGGTTGGCAGACACACATAGCCATGAGCACAGAAATGCCCAATTTCTCAAAGTGCAAAAAGAACAATTGATGGACAGAATGCAGAACAATGTCATACATTCACCCCAGTACAGAGATCTGAGCCTAAATCCATAGTTTTTTTGCTCACCATGCCAATCCAGTTTGGACCCAGCCATATGCAAATCAGTCTTGGCCCTGTGCCCAATGGGAACAGTCCAGCCCAAACTGCCAGGCCAGGTCCTCCCTAGACTGGAAACAAGCATCCTAGGACCGGTTTCGGGCTTTCAGCCCTCATCAGCCAGGATAGCTTGCCTCCAGTGGCATGGAGAGCACGGGACCCATGTCTGCGCATACCCGTCCCACTCAGGGTGACAAATGCAAAAAGAAAAATTGATGGACAGAATGCAGAACAATGTCATACATTCACCTCAGTACAGAGATATGGGCCTAAATTCATTGTGTTTTTTGCTCACCATGCCATTCCAGTTTGGACATAGCCTTATGCAAATCAGTCTCGACCCTGCGCCCAATGGGAACAGTCTAGCCCGAACTGCCAGGCCAGGTTCTCGACTGTTCGCATGAGGCACAGGGTCAAGACTGATTTGCATATAGGTGTGTCTGAACTGGGGTGGCAAAGTCAGCTAAAGAACAATGATGGATTCAACCCAGATCTGTGACTGGGGGTTAGTGTCTGAAAAGTTTCAGCAATCCGTCCATCCTCTCCTTGTGTTTGCTTTGTTCGCCCTAAGTTGGCAGGGTATGCCCAGACATGGGTCCCTTGCTCGCTTGCCACTGGATTCAAGCTAGCTTGGCGTTAGCCTGATACTGGTGCCAGGATGCTTGTTTCTGGTCCAGGGAAGAAATGGCTTGGCAGTTCGGGCTGGACTGTTCCCATGAGGCACAGGGTCAAGACTGATTCGCATATAGCTGTGTCTGAACGGGGGGGGGGGGGGGCGAAGTGAGCTAAAGAACGATGATGGACTCAACCCAGATCTGTGACTGGTGGTGAGTATCTGAAAATTTTCAGCGCTCCGTCCACCATCTCTTTGTGTTTGCTTAATTTCCCAAAGTGGCATTTCCACAGTAGATTTCGAATGCACTTGCATGACAGAAGAGGATTTGCCATTACTAACTCATCCATATCAAACACTATACTGCTTCTCTTCTGCTTGTAGGAAGTACGGCTCAATAGCCTTTCCACTGGAACGCCATGTTAATCAATGCAAGAAGCAGGCCCCACCATACCGAACACACCATCTGGTGCCATTCACTACCAGTGCATGTAGTGCACATGCGCCCCTGCCTGGCCTCTTCCCGACACCGCACCCTGCCCCCACCCTGCTCCCATGGAGTACTCCTATGTAGTGAGAGACATGCAGATCCTTGGCAAGTAGCTTTTTAAATGCCAAGCTGAGTAACAGTAACCAGCACACAGAGGCTCCATCAGGGCGAACCTGTCGCACGTTTGAAGAGCTACCTCTGTGGGTGGCAAAACCAGGGCGGCAGGCTCACGGAGGAGCATTTGAGTTACAGTCCCTGAGTATAAGTCTTACCCCAAGACAAGGGACTTACAGCTAACTCAAATCAGCCAATCATGTATACACCAATCACTGGTATATATATGATAAGCACCCCGCTTTGGCAATGAATGGCAAAGTCAAGAGCCCTCAAGGTCGTAAGGCTAGCACATAAATCAGTGGAAAACCAGGACAGACAAAAACAAAAAGTCGAAGGAAAGAACCCTATCAAGAGCCATTTTCAATAGTAAGTAAATGTCCGACATCGCTATCCCCACCAGGAGGCGAGAAAGCAGGCTGATTCAAGGAAAACTCTATGGAATCACATCTGTATTTGAGACTCAGTATTTATACGAATACTATAATCATTCAAAAATTAATTATAGGGCTGTACAAAGATTTGTTATGCAAGCATAGTCTCACGGGATCCTAAATGATTTTTGGCTTGTTCAATAAATCATGATTTGATCTGCCTATGCGCTTGCTTAATTTTCTCTTGCAAGCATACGTTGCAATCTTACTTGTAGTGCAAACAACACTCGTGTAAAAAATGCTTGTGAAAGTTGAAATTGCACACAAAAGCACTTCTATGACAAACTACGGTCACGTCTTGTCGTTATCAGAGTTTTTGTGAAAATTGCGCTAAATTTGCGAGGGAAAAGTATACTATTTTGCACACTATTTATTTCACAGCATTCCGCAGGTGTTTTCTACAATGAAACAAATCTTGTCTGAAATGTAATGCAGAGATGTGAAGTGGCCAACTTTAGGCAGTTGCTTAATTACCAAGACAGTTGTTTCAACATAAAATGTGGCAAAAAGGGAGAGAAATCCAAGATCTGCAGTCAATCTGCAATTATTTACTCTCTGCAAACAAAAAGAGGCAATTAGTGGAGCCTGCAGATGCTTACTGCAGCAAAACTTTAGGATATAAATGTAAATTCAACAGACAGATGCAAAGAGTTCAAGAAACATATGGCAGGGCGCTGAACGGCTTTTGAAGTTCACTGATGAAATGCTGTGCGCATCACAAAGACTCACATACTGTTAGGAGAAAAGGGCAGACTTTGTGAACTTTTGTGAAGATACAGGCCAGAAAAAGATGCACCAGCCAATCAACAAAATTAGAAAAATGGTGGAAAAAAGATCACTGCCTCTCCAGCTTATAAACAATGGCTTATAATTGTGTATAACATTTAACAAACATCCCCTCCAGCTCTCCACAAGGCTGCATTGCTCCATGGTTTTAGAGAAATCACACAAAAGGGTTTTCAGGAAACGGAAGATTAAAAATACATTTTATGTAAAAAAAAAAAAAAACTTCATGTCAATGAACCAAAAATGTGAAAGGTTTGTGGTCGACCTCGAAGCTAGGGAACCAGGTTTGAGACTCAGCAGGGACACTCAACATCCTGTGATTCTGGGCAAATCACTTAATCTCTCCGTGCCTAAAAAAAATGAATGTGTACATCTGTAACGAAACTGGTGATCATGTAAAGCGCTTTGATACCTGATATCTTTCGGTCAAGTTTGCGCTATATGAAACTATAATTTTTTATTTTTTTAAGTTTGGACCTAAATCTAAAGAGAAAAATAAAGTGCATCTCCAAATTAAGACAATAAATTTCGACATTGCAAGGGCCAGGTAAAAGGGGGTTGCATATGAGCAGGAAACTAGCCAGGTTGTGTGGGAGGCAGAAACCTCAGGGCGCTGTATGTGTAAGGGAATTGACAATGTACTTGGAATTTTTCTACCTTTGCCATGGGGATAAGGCAAGTGCAACTGACACACCTTAAAGTAGAAACATTGGTCTTGATTTCCAGTTGGGTGGTTTGGAAAATTCTTCAGTTTCTGGAGACAGTGATGACTCCAAAGCAGAATCTGCCAATGGAATTTCCACAACCATAAGGATAGAATGGTGGAGGAAATTTCCTTGGTAGATTCTCCACTGAATTTAGTACTTCATCCTAAAATCAGAGGATTTTCCATCACCAGCCTACTCTAATCAGGTGTTAGATATTCACATTTAAGTATCCTCCCAGCAAAGTCCATCTCACTTTTTCTCCATCGAACACAAAACATTATGCTTCCGCCGTTCCTGTGACGGTGTTCTGTAGGTTGCAGAATTCCCTAATCTGCTGTTCAAGCAGTTATAAAGCAACCTCTGATAATGGAATCAAACAGCGGCCAAGTCTTGCACGACCACAAAGGAAGTGAGGGATTCTGTCCGAAAAGAAAAGTGCTGGAGTTAAGTGCCTTGAAAATGCTGAATTAAAAGTCAATCAGGGACAGGATTGTATCAGCCAATCATGAGGAACAGTCTCAGCAGCTAAACCTGAAGAGAGTCTCATTAGTGATCACCTGCACAGCCACTGAAAACAGAATTGACAAAAAATTACAATGAGAAAAATAATCTGATAAAGTCACTCACAATATATGTATTGATTTCAGTCACTCATATGCATTATAAGGTTGCTCCGGGAATATGTGACTTGATTCCCACATACGGGCACTGCCAGCACTTACTATTGAAGAACATCTGGAAGAGAAACAGATTTTTGAGTGATACTGTAATTGTAATTGCATTTATATAGCACTTACTACCACTGACAAGGTGTCAAAGCGCTTTTCAGCCAGTAGCACGCTACTCAGGAACACAAAAAGGATTAGTGGTAAATGTGTATAGAGAAATATGATATTAATTTGAGCGGTGGACATGTGAGTCTGTTATTTGTTGACACCCAGGTTGAATTTCGACATCTTTGTTTACACCCAGGTTGAATTTCGACAGCTTTTTTTTACACCCCGGTTAAAGTTTGTCATCTTTGTTTACACCCAGGTGGTTGAATTTCGACATCTTTGTTTACACCCAGGTTGAATTTCGACATCTTTGTTTACACCAGGTTGAATTTCGATATCTTTGTTCTACACCACGGTTGACATAGTGTCAAGTAACCTCTGTAAAAAACATAATAACGCTCAAATGTGAGCAGTGGTCTTGGAAGAATGGGATTTCCAGGGCTGCCCATCACACGGTTTGAGAGGTGGGCAAGCTCTCTAATCCGCGTCGTCACATTCAATTAAAATGTTGTAACCTGTCAAAGCTGGAAGCCTTATTGTGCTCGAAAATAAAATGTGAGAGGGAATGGGATTTTATTTCTGTTAGATGCTCATGAGTTTCTGCTGCTGTCAACGTACTGCTATTTTTGTTATGAGTCGTTTAGTGCGGTAGGGGAGGAGATAAAAAGAGACAAAAGTCATCAGTTTGTTTAATTGTTTGTGGCAAGTAACAGGATTGGAAGGGCTGTGAGAGGAGGCTGCAGAATGCCGCCAGCTGCTTGGAGGAGGGGGGCTGAAACAGCTGTAATCACTGGAAGTGAAAGAGCAGACCAAGAGGTAAAGGCTGTTAGCAGTAATCAATGCGAGAGAAAGGGAGGCCAGAAGAAGCAGCTGGTGTACATATAACAAGGGAGAGGTCCCTGGGGGCCGGGGAGAGCTCAAAGTATCCAGGAGGAGATCTTCTGGAGAACAGTGGCCCAATTCTGAAGTTAATCAAAGACAGCATCTGCAGCAATGGGATTTTCTTAAATACAATTCTGCTGTGTTTCATTGGAAGTGGAGTTCTTCAAGAAGCCTGCAGGGTTTGAGGGTTGCAATGCTAAGTGTGGTAAATGGATTAAAGCTTGAAATTGCAGAATATAGGGATGTTGCATCCATTTGTGGAGGGCCATCAATCTCTGTCACATGTTAACATTTATTAAAAGGAGGCCTTGGTTTTTATTCAGCTCAGGATCCATTCATTTCTCGGGACACAGGCACCAAATACAACCCCAGACAACGGGCTCATCTGTGCTCGCGACAAGGCCACGTTTATTTGCTGTATTCAGACTCAATCAAATCAGTAGGATCAATCGCATTTCAAGCTTTGATTGGAACTATCGGTTGTTCACGCCTCAAAGAGCTTCTTTCTCAGCGAGTCAAACAACTAAACTGTATTTTTTCATAAGGTACATTATAATACTGTCTTATGTTGTTGACATTTGGTGAGTGCAATGTATACCAATGGAACGATGTCTACGTGCCGCAGTCCCCTTCATAGCAGTGTCATTTGGCATCACCTTAACTTCGACAATGTACGTCGTCATATAGGGGCTGAGTCACAGAGGAGACATTTTAGGAATTGGAGGAACATGAATACAAAACTCATTAATTACTTTTTCGGAACACACACAAATCCCAGAGCATATTAATGTACATATAAGGAAATTGTTGATTTTCTGTGTAAGCCTCACTCTAGAAGTGTACATTTTCAGCAGTGGATGATATGCATGGTATATAGTTAGACTGCGGTGGCCCCTCCGCTAAGGCAGAGGAGCGTCGCCCCAATGCTTTTCTGCAGAGCAAAAAAGTAAAACGAAAATGATAATAACGTGTTTTTATCATTTTATTTTTCTGTGCTGAAGCCAGTTTTGAGGTGGGCTTGGCTGTGGTCACAGCCAGCAGGGGGAGGAGTGGTTGGTGCACTTAAGTGAGCATGCCAGTTTGGGTGACTGTCTTGGGCCGGCCAAACTGTCATGCGCACTTAGCATGTACTCCACCACACTGTATTGCACAGCCTGGGTGGAGAACATGTACAGGCTCCCAGTCCCTGTCTGAGCGCCAAACCAGGCAACTTAGACCAATCACAATGCTGCAGTCATGCTGGTGACAGCAGCGACATAATTGGCTTAGGGGAACCTAAGTGCTTCCTTCTAGGAGGAGAGGCGGCGGAGGAGAGACGGCGGTCGTGCACAGGTAAGAGTATTTTATTTTATTTTTCAATCTCCCACCTCACCACCCCCATTCTGTGCCAGCCGCCACTGTTGTTTGAGTCAAGATACAATGCACACTAAGGGCCAGATTTACTATCTTTTCATGAAATGCAAATTTGCTATGCCACGTTGCATAAGGGAGAAAACACAGTGCAGTCCCATGTCTAAAAGATTGGCCGCTGTTGTAGTCGTTCCTTCATTGGCGCACAAACAGGCTGGCTTAAGTCCCGCACCATGGTGCAGAAGCAAGTGTGCGCTGTCTAGCATTTGATTTGTAGTGGAAGCTTACTCGTCCAGTACAAATTCCTATGCTTAAATAAACTCAAAATGTTCCTCCACATTGGATGCGTGATGTGCACTGCAGCATACAATCAAGGCATGGGGTTTCTGAGAAATAACCCCATTCCTCTTGTAACACCTGCTTCAAGGAAGTCAGGTTATCTTAGCAGAGCCGGCTTTATGTCCAAACCTATGGTATTTGTGCCGATCTGCCCCAGTATTACTTCAGTATCGGCTCACTAACATCCCCTTGATGCACAGCATTGCATACCAGTGCACAGGGTCAGGGCCGGCTTTAGGGCAGTGCGACCGGTTCGGCCGCACTGGGCGCTGACCTGTGGAGGAGGCGCTCTCCTCAGGGGAGGGCGCTGTGTTTAGCAATAACGCCTGCTTTGAGATATGAGGGGCTCTTTTGCCTGGTGATAGTGAAAGAATCTGAGGAAGCGGTCATTAGTGTGGGGGTGGCAAAAATAATTGCCGCACTGGGCGCCACCAGCGCTAAAGCCGGCCCTGCACAGGGTTTTTTGCGCTGAGGAAAAGGCACCTTTATTGTGCATAATACTTTTTTGAGCAGAGTAGTAAATACCCTGGCAAGACTGTGCATCGCCTTCCATCATTTTCTATCTCTTTGCACCAGCGCAAAGGTTTTGCAAATCTAGATCTAAAATGTGTCTTTTTTGTTTCCTCGCCATATAGTTAGACTTGGTAATCCTTTGGAAATATGCAATTGTTTACCTCTTTTACACGCCCAATTTGCCCAGACCTTTTTAAACTTTATTTGTAGTTTAATCAAGATTTCACATTCTCACCAGCAAGGCCTTTTTTTTTGGGAGAGGTTGAACAAGAAAATGCACAATGTTTTGTAAATTAACTCCTAAAGTGATGCTGTGTTAAAATATTAACATTTCTTTGACATGCAGCAAACAAGAAAAGATGAGGACAAGTTACATGCTTTTGACTCATGAAACATCTATTATACAATTGTGAAATAATTTGTGCCTTTGGTGTCGCTTAAGTTCTGTTCACAGAAGGCAGCAGCATTTGTGTACATTAATCTCACTAAAATTCATTTGATGAGAATGATTAATCTGCACAGAAACAACCCGCACTCCATTGGCATACAGAAATGTGTATATAATGGGGTTAGAAGAAAGATTTTTAGTTTAACTATGCTTGAAAACTAATACTAACTCCTCGTCCCTATCACTTTTCGAGACAGCCTGGTTCAAGGTCTTGGTGTGCACAGTTTGGGAGTGGTGCCTCACACAACCACCATCCGTCTTCATTATTCCAAAGTGCTGAAAACCGAACGATCCCTCTGAGGGTAAACAAACCCCAGTGATGCACTGCCCAGCTCTTTCTCCTCAGCATCTGAGGCTACAAATGCAAAGCAAACATGCGAGACACCGCATACCGCATACCCAGACCTTCAATTCAAAACAGCTTTCTGGGAAAGATTGTCCGACAGATTGGTTTTTTTTTACCATTAAAGAGTTCCTCTGTAAAAAGGCGAAACTGTGGTTAGCAGCATTAAGTGTGGCCTAAAGGTTTTTCGCGAAATATCGTAGGATTTTGCCGAAACCCCTCACAGACAAAATCAATAATTGGCAAAGCCAAGAGGTCTCACCTATGAAAAGTGGTAGATGATCTTTTGACTTGGACAGTGCTTGTTGACGATTCTGTTCAATTGCGGCTAACGCAAAAAAAAAAAAAAATACCTGAAAACGTCTGGCCCCATTACCATGACATACACACAAGCATTCGCCAACAAGCATGTGAATGAATGTGTCATGATGTTGTAGCGGCCATTTTTTTACTGAATGGCTGGCCCCAGCATGATGACATTTACGCATGCATGCATAGTAACAGATGGCACACTACTGTCATGGAGTGGTAAATGTAAAATAAAAAGTGGAGTGTACGAAAGCTGTGGCCTGGCTTGCACCTGCTGCCTCCTCCCTCAAAAATGAAAATAGGAAAAAAAATTGGATGGGGAGCAATGGGGAGAAGGGAGAAGCAATGGTGTGCCACCAAGCAACACGAAGCAGGAGTAAGCAAGGAGGCGTGGGGGCCAACAAAGGAGTTGGGGGTGAATGAAAACAGTAAATAAGCAGAGCAAGGTGGGGCTGGGTTTGGGAAGCAATAGACGAGCTTGGAGGGAGGAACATGGGGCACACAATCAGAACATGGGGAACAGTGGCACACCCACACATGCAAGCCTGTCTGCGCCCGTCCGCACACTTCCAGGGCCAGGGGCCTGTCATCATGCCCCAGAAATCAGTTATACCGCCTCTGAGTTGAAATCATTGCATGCAGTCTCTGTTAAACTCATTACCCTTATTTACTCCAGTTTGACTGAACAGGGGATTTTGGCGTCCAGAACAGTTTTCCCTGAAATTTGTGGTACCCATAGTACTGGTCTTCTCCAGCCTCAAGAGGGTAACGGTGCTCGGAAGTCTTCTGTTATATATTTGAACACCCGCTCTATGGTTAAGCACCAGATTGACATTTTTCTTTTGCTCAAGCTCGAGCAGCCAGATCTCCTCCTGCTTACTGAAACCTGGTTATCCCAGGAGTAATCACCAGTCATCCTTGCTGCACCACCACCAGATTACTACATTCTCCAAGCCAACCATCCCCAGGGGAAAGTTGGCAGAGGTGTAGCTGCCATTATACGTCATAACTGGAAATTTACTGTCTTAAATCCGTTAGACCTACCTCTAGTAGATAATCTGGTGGTAAAATTAGAATTAGAATCTGATGCTGCCCCTTTAGTATGCGTCTTGCTCTATAGGCGCCTTCAGAGGATGCCCCTTTTCCCTTACTCTTTGGGTGAACAGGTAGCGTACTTAGTTACTAACTATGGGAAAATTCTGCTCATTGGTGATTTTAGCTACTGGGCCAATGAAACATCTGGAGGCCCTCAATCGGCGGAACTTTCCCAGCTACTCACAGGACTGAACCTTATAAAACAGGTGTCCTCGGCCACAAATATCAAGGGGCACACCCTTGATCAGGTCTGGATAGCCAACATCACTATGTCTCCGGTATCAGTCTCACCATGAACATGGTCAGATCACCATGTGATCAAATTCACTATTAATGATAACTTTTCGACCAAAACCCCCATTTCCAAAAGGGGCACACGCAGAAATTGGAATAAGATTGAGAAACTCTTATTTCTTGACTCACTTGCTAACTCTGTCCCTTCGTTTAATTCTTCCATTAACTTGGCTGATGTACAGTTAACTACTTGGTTACTGGCTGCTAGCGATAAGTTTGCGCCTCCCAGGAAGATCCATGCAGCTCATCGTCATGACGCTCAGAAATGGTTTTCCACCGATCTGAAAAATCAAAAACTAGCTTTGCGGCAATTGGAAAGAACGTGGAGACGTAATTATCTACCTGAAGATAAATGGTCTTACCTGAACACTTTGAAAACATACAAAAAGTCGATTCTGACTGCCAAAGCAGGATACTTTTCTTCTAAAATCTTGACCGCTACTAATCGTTTAAAGGAGATTTTCTCCATTTTGAATGAGTTGTCTAACCCTGATAGAGTCTCAATCAAGCCTACTCCCTCTCAAACGTTTTGCAATTTATTGAATCTTTTCTTTATTGATAAAATTGTAAAAATCAAGTCCAGTATTCCGGCCTGCCAAAATCTGGATTTCAGTTCTTGTACTACCCGAAATTATAGTACCCTTACGCAATTCCCTACAATTAGTGAGCAGACCTTTGTGGACCTTCTCTCTAAAGTCAAATCTGGCTCCCCCACTGATTGCTGTCCTCCTAGTATCTTGAAAGAAATATTCACTGCCCTCCCCAGTCCAGCCCTCAATCTCTTAAATGAGTCGCTGTCCCAGGGCATCGTCCCTGCAACTTTCAAGGAGGCAATCGTCGTTCCCCTTTTGAAGAAGGTGGGCACTGATCCGTTAATTTTAACAAATTATCGCCTAATCTCCCTTTCTTCCTTATCTAGCTAAGGTCTTGGCAGCCTACGTTGCGAAATGCCTTACTGATTTCCTGGAGGAATCTGAATTTCTTGATCCCCACCAGGCGAGTTTCCGCCCAGCTCATTCCACTGAGGCGGTGATCCTTACAGTGTTGGATACTCTTCGTAGTGAGGTCGACAATGGCTCCACACAGGCTCTTGTCTTGCTTGATCTTTCCGTGGCCTTTGACACGGTCGACCATAATCTTTTGGTCGACCGTGTGAGGGACGCGGGAATCTCGGGACCTGCTCTGGGCTGGATCAGCTCCTTTTTGGAAAATCGCTCCCAGGCAGTCTGCACTGCCCAACTTACTGCCCCCAGAATCAGAATTTCTTGCGGAGTCCCACAGGGCTCCTCACTTCCCCCCCCCCCTCTTGTTCAATCGTTACCGCCTCCCTCTTGTCCGACCTCTGAAAGAGCATCAAGTCTGTACATTTAATTACGCTGATGATTTTCAACGTATCTTTTCCATCAGCAATTCCCCTGAATCGGTCCATGCCTTTCAGTCTACCATGCTGTTCATTGGTCAATGGATGAACATCAACCATTTAAAACTTAATCCGGATAAGACGGAGTTGGTTTTAACAGGTGGCATCTCTAAAAATCCCTGGGGCCCTAATTTCTGGCCCAGGGAGCTGGGCTAGTACCCCTCTCCATCCAACTCGGCCAAGGGCCTTGGGATAATAATCAGTCAGGACCTCACCATGAAGTCTCAGATTGGGTCTGTGATCTCCACCTTTATTTTTCAACTCAGGAAAATAAAAGAGATCTGCAGATTCCTTACCCATGAAGCTTGGATTCAGGTGATCATAGCCATGGTTATGTCCCATGTCGACTATGCCAATTCGCTATACTTTGGCATCCCCCTCTACCTATCCAAATGTCTGCAGATGGTACAAACCAGGCCACATGTCTGATTCTTCATCAACCTAGACACTACCATGTCACTCCTCTTCTAAGGAAACTACACTGGCTCCCGGTTGCTCAACGCTGTGCCTTCAAGGTTGGGTGTCTCATCTTTAAATCACTCAATGGAGGAAGAAATGTGTGAACAACTTGATTAACAAGCATGCCCCCACAAGCAATCTCCGCTCAGCTCATAAGCAACTTCTGTCCATCCCCCTTTTAAATTGAAGTGCACTGGTGGTGCCAGGTTCGCTATTTAGGCCCCCACGTTTTGGAACTCCCTCCCCACTGAAATTCGCTTCTGCACCAATCTACTTGGTTTTAGGAGCCTCCTCAATACTTAGCAATTCCGACAGGCATTTGAATAATTTTCCAGGACTTGGGTATCAATCAAAGTAGCGCCATGAAACCACCCCGGTGTACGTGCGCTTTACAAATTAATTTTAACATAACATAACATAACACACAGTGCTGAAAATATAAGAAAAGAGTAGTTCTCTGAATGTATGCAGTATAAGTCATCCAATCAAAAGGATGGTAAAGATGCTATGCTCCAGTGGAGGAACAAATATAAGAAGAGGAGGGTAAGTAAAACAATAAGAAGCAAGAAAACGAGAGTGACAAGAAAGTCAACCAATGATAAGCGTTGAGCCCATAGCTCACTCTACATAATGGGATTGTACACAGCAGGTCTTCCCACAACAGACAGACAAAGCTAACTGTAAATTAGACCTGAAAGGGGAACACCACTTGATAATTCTTAAGTGGTCTTTGTAAACAGGTATCAATATTACTCAACTCATAAGGTACTTGTTGTATCAACCGCTACTGGAAGGTACGATCTAAGTACATCATATCTTGAACCAGTGATCTTCAGAATACATGCCAGAGTCTGCTTTAGGTGCATGGAACACAAGGAGTGTCCCCTGCGTCTTGATGGTTATGTATGATAAGATGAAGAACAATGTGGTATTCTCTGATACCAGAGTACCGATTCGGGATCTTTTGCACCTCAGTCCTACAAAGGTGAAAGTGGAAAAAACTCAAGTTTTATGAATAAAAATCAAGGAATTATAAAAAAACAGTTAGAAATTGGAAGAGCTACAAATTATGCAAGATCGCACAACAATCTCAACAGTAAGAAAATGAGGAGCTCATGGACCCACCAATGTTTCTGAACAGGTGTTATAAAACATTTCTTTACCGTATCATTGATGATCTCCTGAAGAATGCTTCAGGGCTTAAGTAACACAGCACCATATAATCTCCAACGCAGGGTGAGAATCATCTTGAGCATTCGGTGACACCAATCAATTATGACAGCTTTTGAGAAGCAGAGGTCAGTAGAATTTATGTCAGGTTTGGTATTATTACCCAATTCCCCTGCATGGATTTCCTCCTAGTGACGACTGGTTGCAATTGTCGAAGAGCTCTCATTGGTCATTCTTTTGAGTGGGGCATTAGTCTTTCGGGACCCTTGCACATAATGAACCGGTACACCACCTGGATGCTTCCTGACAGATTAAAAGCCATGAAATATCTGCTTTGTGGGTGGTGACATTCTGCCCTGCCCCTTTCACTCATTCACCCAATAATGAGAGGTTTCAGGCCTGTTGTTAGCCAGGACCTCTTGATTTTACTAAAATGTGGTTTTATGAATAATATACTAACTTATAGGAGGCGTTCAGCCAGCCCCCTTCATACATTGTTCTGTTATTGTGTAATTCCATTTTTCTTCTGCCAGCCACAGCATACATCACAGGGCAGTATGTCATCCCATCAATCATTGGCTAACTTCACTGTGAGCGATGGCATTCACAAGAAGCAAATCCACACTCAAAGTACTCCCCTTAACTGCCAGGGAAGACTAGCAATGTGTGCTTTTTGTAACCAAGATTTTTTTTTGCTTTAACTGATGCTTTTTTAGATTGATAAAGACCCAGCAGCTTCCCCAATAACCACATTTTGCAACAACCATGACTAAACAAAACAAGCATTGACAAACTTGAAACGCTGTGGCCATGCTCCCTCCTCAACCATAGAGTAACAGTTCAGAGAGGCTATGCACGCTGGCGTAACACAGGCCCCTGCATCCCCCACGGGGCAGTCTAGCTGCAGGGGGCCCCTTCAGCACAGTACTCTGGCCTGAGAGCTCTGGATAAAATCTGAAGCGATTGTACCTTTCAGGGGGTGCACTCAAGCTTTGTTACACACTGGGCTATATAGTTCTGTTGAGGATGGAAGCAGTTGGGAGCTTGCTGACTAGGCAACCTACGCTTGTATGATCAATCAGTCAATAGATAATGTATTCAGTTAAATAAAAACCACAAAAGTACATCACATGCATAAAAACAAAGATAAAAAGAACAATTTATCATAAATACATATATGTGTAAAGGATTCAATTTAAAGGGCCACATTTTCAGCAATATGGTCATTTGAGCAGCTGTTTGTGCAAAACCGGGAACCCAGCAGAGGGGCATTTTATAACTCTCCAAAAGAAGAGGGGGGGGGGGGGAGTTGGCCTAACGGCTAGGGCGGTCAACCTCGAATCTGAGCAATTGGGTTCGAGTCTCGGCAATGACGCTGAACATCCTGTGATTCTGGGCAAATCACTTAATCTCCCCGTGCCTAACAAAAATAAATGTGTTTTTGTGTGATTGGGGCTCATGTGAAGTGCTCAGTACCTTCGGGTGGAGTACGTGCTATATAAAACTCTGTAAAATAAAAAATAAAGAAAAGTTATTTTTTTCTTATTAAACCTTCACCACCCACCAGACACCTGAGTTGTATCGATATCCCAAGGACATGCTAGACATGCCTCAAAGGTAACACGCACACACAATTCCATGTTCCTGATATGTACTATAATCAGGTTTGTTAGCACAGAGTTACACCAGGAAGAATATGCGACATTATGAAAGACGACTCAAGAGGACATGCCAAAAAAATATATCAACGTCATATTTTCCTCGCTCCCCGGCTGCGCGTCAGTCTTCGTCGAATGTGGTGAAGCATCAGGTAATAGTTAAATTGATGGCACTTTGGGTGCAGGCGTAGTGAAATGTAAATGCGACAATATCTCAGCAGGATATACTGAAATTATTTAAAAAGGTATGTACAAGACATTACAAGGAAAAAGAGAGGAAACTCAAAGTTATTTTTTTCAAAAGCGCCAATTGGCGTCATATATTTTGGTTAGATCAACAGAGCACAACAAGGTATGAAATACTCTGGCAACCCTCGTGAAAAAAGTGTACAAAGTGCTCGTGTGAAGTGAAACAACGGCGCTAGTGACAACGTGGAAAAAACATCAACAGCCGGCGCAAGGAGGTAATATGTACAATACAAGGTTCATATAACAATTTTCTGAATAGTGAGATTGGTAATTTTTCCTTTTTCAAATGAACCAAGTTCGTGTGCGCCAAGAGCGTTTAGGCTGGTGGGTAATGGTCAACGGCGTTTCGATCCTGCCAATTTGAGGATCATCATCAGGACCTAGGTTGCTTACTTTGCGAGTGCTCTGAAAAGGAAGAATTAACGAATCAGAGCGGCGGTCACGAGACATAAAAGGTGGGGGGGGGGGAAAAAAAGGAAGTGGGGGGTTATTTGGAAAAAAGAGAGTGGGCAAAAATTTGCCAGGAGGGATGAGGCGTGTAAAGAAAGGAAAGCGGGGGGGGGGGGGAAAGAGGGGGAAAGGAAAGGGGGTAGGGGGGTGGGGGAGAAGGGAGAGCAGGGGAAAAAAAGGGCCGGAAAAAGGAAAAGAGAGGCAAGGAGAAAAAGAACGGGTAGGGGCTGGGAGCCTACCTTGTGCCAGGGGAGAGGGCTGGGTATACCGCAACAGGTGAATGGAAGGGTGGAGAGCACGGGGAGGAATACTCCCTCGTGAAGCTGAAAATCGAAGGGAGAGAGAAAATTAGAAAGAGGAAGTGTCATTATTTAGGGAAGCGGAGGCGGCAAGAAACGATGGACTCACCGGGGCAATTGGGAACTTCGCAGGACGAGCAACCGATGTGGGGCGAAGACCAGGCGGTAGCCTAAGAAAGGAACATAACGTTACCGGCTGTATGGTGGGGATAGGACTGCGAGAGGTGGAATGACTATTAGAAGCATACCTGAGGCTGAGAGAAACCGCAATCGAAGATCTGGTCGCGTGTACGAATCAGCGATCCGCAGTCTGACAGGAGTAAATCCAGGGCGGGAGTGAGGACTAGAGGAGCCAATTACATGTGCACCGTCTAGGTCGATTAGTGACAATGAGACGAGCAACGGAGCTGCCTAAATGAAGACAGACTGGGCGTTACGCGGAGCCGTCGATAATTGGCCAGCGCTGCCGGAGGGCGGGGAATGAGTCAGCGTTCAGGTAACTAAGGAGGTTGGAATGCAGTCCGGTTGCTATGGACGCTAAGGGGACGGGAAAGGAGAAAGAAAGGGAAGAGTTGGTGAAGAGAAGCTGGAGAATGAACCAGCATGGTGGTGGAAAGTGGAAAAAGGACATGGACAGAGGAGGGTCCGAGAAACCAAGACTGGTAAACGGCCAAGGGAGAGGGACAGGGGGGTTAAGGTAGACCAAGAAACCGCCACAATAATGCAAACAAGAATGCAAAAACAAACATATTGGAGATTGATTAATTGATGGAAAACAATAAGATTTAAAATTATGAACTACCAATCAGAGTCAGAGGGCACGGGATCAAGGGGTCAATGGGGCATCGGACAGTGGATCAGCGAGGGGTGAAAGGTAGTAATTCAGGTAGTATAATGAATGGTACCATTCCACTCATCAATTGTGTTCAAGCCATGGTGTACAGAGTTACAACGAGTTATCCATTTGCATTCACTTTTGTCAAGGAGAGCTTGGAGGTTTCCACCTCTGGGTGGGAGGCGGGGCTGTTCAATAACTTGCCATTTCATGTCCAGGGCATCATGATTTTGTTCGATAAGGTAGCGGCACATCCTTTCCAGAATAGCAAGACATCGTCGATGTATCTGCGCCATAAGGTAATTTGATGTCTAAAAGGGTTGATGGGCGAGAGTATAAGTGAAGTTTCAAGTCTGTGAACAAATGGATTCGAAGAAACTGTAAGTGGCGTAGAGAAAGAATTCAAATTCAACAACCAATCACATACCCTGAACACTTTTACCAACTGCCGCTCACAGAATGTGATCTATGCCATCGAATGCCCTTGTCATCTAGTCTACATTGGACAAACGACTCAGATGATTAAGAAAAGGATCATCCAACACAAGAGCAGAATCAACTGTAAAACCATCACAGCACCGTTGGTCTCACACTATCTGGAACAAAATCATGATGCCCTGGACATGAAATGGCAAGTTATTGAACAGCCCCGCCTCCCACCCAGAGGTGGAAACCTCCAAGCTCTCCTTGACAAAAGTGAATGCAAATGGATAACTCGTTGTAACTCTGTACACCATGGCTTGAACACAATTGATGAGTGGAATGGTACCATTCATTATACTACCTGAATTACTACCTTTCACCCCTCGCTGATCCACTGTCCGATGCCCCATTGACCCCTTGATCCCGTGCCCTCTGACTCTGATTGGTAGTTCATAATTTTAAATCTTATTGTTTTCCATCAATTAATCAATCTCCAATATGTTTGTTTTTGCATTCTTGTTTGCATTATTGTGGCGGTTTCTTGGTCTACCTTAACCCCCCTGTCCCTCTCCCTTGGCCGTTTACCAGTCTTGGTTTCTCGGACCCTCCTCTGTCCATGTCCTTTTTCCACTTTCCACCACCATGCTGGTTCATTCTCCAGCTTCTCTTCACCAACTCTTCCCTTTCTTTCTCCTTTCCCGTCCCCTTAGCGTCCATAGCAACCGGACTGCATTCCAACCTCCTTAGTTACCTGAACGCTGACTCATTCCCCGCCCTCCGGCAGCGCTGGCCAATTATCGACGGCTCCGCGTAACGCCCAGTCTGTCTTCATTTAGGCAGCTCCGTTGCTCGTCTCATTGTCACTAATCGACCTAGACGGTGCACATGTAATTGGCTCCTCTAGTCCTCACTCCCGCCCTGGATTTACTCCTGTCAGACTGCGGATCGCTGATTCGTACACGCGACCAGATCTTCGATTGCGGTTTCTCTCAGCCTCAGGTATGCTTCTAATAGTCATTCCACCTCTCGCAGTCCTATCCCCACCATACAGCCGGTAACGTTATGTTCCTTTCTTAGGCTACCGCCTGGTCTTCGCCCCACATCGGTTGCTCGTCCTGCGAAGTTCCCAATTGCCCCGGTGAGTCCATCGTTTCTTGCCGCCTCCGCTTCCCTAAATAATGACACTTCCTCTTTCTAATTTTCTCTCTCCCTTCGATTTTCAGCTTCACGAGGGAGTATTCCTCCCCGTGCTCTCCACCCTTCCATTCACCTGTTGCGGTATACCCAGCCCTCTCCCCTGGCACAAGGTAGGCTCCCAGCCCCTACCCGTTCTTTTTCTCCTTGCCTCTCTTTTCCTTTTTCCGGCCCTTTTTTTCCCCTGCTCTCCCTTCTCCCCCACCCCCCTACCCCCTTTCCTTTCCCCCTCTTTTCCCCCCCCCCCGCTTTCCTTTCTTTACACGCCTCATCCCTCCTGGCAAATTTTTGCCCACTCTCTTTTTTCCAAATAACCCCCCACTTCCTTTTTTTCCCCCCCCCCCACCTTTTATGTCTCGTGACCGCCGCTCTGATTCGTTAATTCTTCCTTTTCAGAGCACTCGCAAAGTAAGCAACCCAGGTCCTGATGATGATCCTCAAATTGGCAGGATCGAAACGCCGTTGACCATTACCCACCAGCCTAAACGCTCTTGGCGCACACGAACTTGGTTCATTTGAAAAAGGAAAAATTACCAATCTCACTATTCAGAAAATTGTTATATGAACCTTGTATTGTACATATTACCTCCTTGCGCCGGCTGTTGATGTTTTTTCCACGTTGTCACTAGCGCCGTTGTTTCACTTCACACGAGCACTTTGTACACTTTTTTCACGAGGGTTGCCAGAGTATTTCATACCTTGTTGTGCTCTGTTGATCTAACCAAAATATATGACGCCAATTGGCGCTTTTGAAAAAAATAACTTTGAGTTTCCTCTCTTTTTCCTTGTAATGTCTTGTACATACCTTTTTAAATAATTTCAGTATATCCTGCTGAGATATTGTCGCATTTACAAGTATTTACCCAATCTCAGTTGGGTCTATGGGTATAACTCCTGTGATTATTCTACGGCGTAGTGAAATGAACACCACTGAAGACTGACTCAAGCCGAGAAGCTGTTTTGAATAACAAGGGGATAAACGCAAGAGGCAGCATGAGCCTGGTGAGGTCCACAGAGACAATGCTGATGCAACCAATGTCTCAATAAAAGAATGCAAAGCCTCACTTAAAAGGCTTAATGCAAATGCTGTCTCTGCAGACTGAGCCGTAGTCAGCACGACAAGCAATTCCACCGTGGAAAGAGGTTTGTAAACCAGGCAGTAGGAAGAAAAGGGAAAATATCTAATGTAGTCGTTATGCAAACCTGAATATTGTAACACAACCCGCGTCAAAGGCTGACTGCTCTCTTTAGTCGAACCAGAAGCATAGGTGATTCAAAAACCAGTGTGGATCCCATATCCTCCAAATACCTTTTTAATAGCAAGTAATTTGATATAATGCTTTGCTCCAGCTGCGGCCCGTGCAGGTAAGAGCGGTGGGGCCGGGAAGGGTGGGGGGGATGCAACAGACGATGACAAGGGAAAATTAATTATTTATTTGATTTTCCCTTCTGGTTGTCTGTCGAAATCCACCCCCACCTGGCCCCACCGCTCTTACCTTTAGGGGCCGCGACTACTTTGTTCTATGCAAGTCCCCTGTAAAATGTCAGTACATAACCCTGGACTCTGGAAAACAGGAATAACCACAGCTCAGTTGCATCCAATAATACAAATCTATTTCTTCAGCAATGGCACATATGTGTGGAGTTAAACCTCATGAACCTGTTCTTACTTATTTAAACCTATGTTCACAATATTTTGGTAGTCGATAGTCTGGTCATAACATTTTTGTAGGTCAATATTTAACATACAATATTCTGGTGTAAATCTTCCAGTTGCCCTGATCACTCACTTAGATTAGCCAATGAAATCCTTTGTACCCACTCAATTAGCTGGGAGGATTTAGCGGGGTAGAATGTAGGTATATCACAGCTGTAGTAACACTGGCGTAACGAAAGCTGAGGGGCCCCCCCTGCAAGGTACACGGAGGGGCCCCCATTCCAGATTTAATCCAGAGCTCTAAGGCCCGAGTACTGGGCGGAGGGGCCCCCCTGCAGCTCGGGGGCCTCCCCGCACTGTGGGGGATGCGGGGACCTGTGTTACGCCCCTGTGTAGTAATTATATGTGACTGTGGAACAGAGAGTAGGGCACCATGCCAGCCTCCCAGAGACTTTTATGATGCCAGGTTATGCCGAATTTGTGTGACCCTTAACTTGCCATCAAGGCACATTTTGCAATGGCCCCACACAAACAATTTGAAGCTCGCCTCACCTGACAATGGGGTCCCACTTATTGCTTGAAATGGCAATCTGCCAATCCCCTGTTGGTGGCGCTCTTTCATGTTGCCATAGCATATAACGTGCCCAGTGCAGGGAACAGACAACCAGGTGGAGAGACCTCAACTTTATTATGTGTCGCACAGTGCAAAGGGTCTAAGTAGACAGAAGGCAACACCAAGAAGCAGCTGGCCTGGTGAAACTCATTATTAGTGAAGGCGACAGGCTAGCTTTCGATAAGACACCTGGAAATACAGGGTCTGGGAATAAAGCCTCCCTGGACCACGTGTCACCGCCTCCTAATAGTGCTGCCCTCAGAGACATTTGATAAGTTGCAATTACACCTGGGCACTGTCTCCGTTTGCGACAGACACACGCCTTAACTTAGGAAGCCTAGAGCAGAAAGGGGAAGTGTGTGCATTTGATGTCCTCATGCAGGTGTGACATATGACAGTATGTGCTTTCACTTAAGAGAGCACATTAGTGAACGATGGAGCCGCGGCTTAAAACTGCGGGGTGGCCTTACAATACAGGCAGACCTTCCTCTGTTTGAGGAGGGGCATGTCTGTTGCGATCTCTCTGAATCTCCATTACGCCCTTGCTAGGATGCCCCGATCCTATGTTTGATGAGGGGCATGGCATGCCTGTTCGCGTCACTCTGAATCTCCATTGCCCTCTTGCACTGATGCCCTGATGAGACGCACTGATTTCGTGCAACCCTTATGTCAGCTGTCAGTGCACCTCCTGATAGCTTCTTTGCCTAATGCACCCATGCCTTTAATACGGCATGGACACGAAGGCTTAAACTCATTTTGTATGGGCCGTGGCCCCACGAAAATAGGGGAACATCTTGTTGTGATTATTTCGGCTCAAAATATGCACCAGAGGAATTAATTTCATAGAAAGGGCCAGGCAAGAATCTGCAGGAGATTTTACAATACCAATGTGCCTCAGGGGCACAAACAGTGAGACAAAATGCCAGTTGCACATGGGCGCTATTCCTGCCATGCAACCACTGGGTGGCAAAATGTTTTATATTCACAGAGTAGGCTAAATTATTTCTGCCCATAGTGTTGTGTATTAGCATTCCTTTAGTTTCTTGGCACTAGTTTTAACATCTTCAGATAATTGATTTTGTTTGCACTTGGGGGACACTGTCTCATTCTACTAAACAGAGCACAGTTGGTTAGACAGAAAATAGATTTTTACGGTATGCTTATTTTTTTTTTTTTTTTATTCTGCTCTTTGGTTTTGCATAGACCTGATATACCATCCAGTGAACTATTAACATAATTAAAGACACCCATTTATACAGAGGTGGAGGGAACCATCTCATTCAGAGGGTTAGATCCCTCAGAGGCGTGAAGTCTGATCACTACACAAGGGTGACATCATCCAATTACAATATTTGCTGGAGTCCTGTCCATGATTTGGGGTGAGGATTTGTACCCAGTGCAGTCTGATCAATAGGGGAATGCCTTTCATAAAAAAGGTGTTTCATACTGCTCCTGAATGCTGATTGGAGGAGCAGTGCTCCGAGTTGTGGTTCCAGTGAGCTCTGCAAGTTACTCCCTTGTACCTTGACAGTTTTGTGGCTGTCTCTGGGTCTGCTGGATGGGTAGGTGAGCCAGGGTAGAGTTTGATAAGATGTTATGAGATGAAGCCTCTCCAAGCTTTATGCATAATGTCCAGTCTTCGATTTGATTCTCTGATCCCCTGGAAGCAAATGCAGAGATTTCACCACGAAGGCGCGATCTTTCCACGTTTAGGCAGACGCTAGTAGCCGAACTTTTGATCCTCTGCAGGTTTTGTATTTCTTTACTGCAGTAACTTACAAAGATACTCTTGCAATAGTCTGGTAAAGGAAATCTCAGATCTCTAGGTCCTTTCACTCTGTGGTCGGTTCAAAAGAGGTATAGGACCCCTCCAGAATCTACTATGGGGTAGACTATAGGAGTGAAAGAATATTTGTATTTGAACAGCAGCGGCCGGCATGGGACCCGGGTGGGTGGGTGTTCACATGGGGCGGGGTGATAATTAAAAAAAAATTAAATATGTATCACCTACCTTTCTGCCGGGGCCTGCGTCTTCTCTGCTCCTGCCTCTGACAGAAACAGCAAGCAGGCAGCCAGGCTTCCTCCTCTAAGCCAATCAAAACACTGCATGCAGCGCTGTGATTGGTTTGGAGTACCGTGACACGGCGCTCAGCCAGGGGCTAGAGGGGTGGGCTGCGCATGACTGGTTAGGGCGGCCCGAGAGAGCCGAGCAAACAGTCTTTGCGCAGTCAGGAGTGGGCAAACCACTCCTCCCCTGCTCGGAGAGAACTGCAGATACCTGCCCACCCAAACACCGGCAAAGCAAAAGTAAAATGATAGTAACTAAAAGTTATTACCATTCTATGTTTTTTCTTCTCGCACTGCAAGAAAGTAGTGGGGCGACGCTCCGCCGCCAAAGCGGAGGAGCCGCCCCTGGATTTGAATAAGATCACATAGTCTCAACTTTACAAATGGGGTTTGGGATAATACCCAGTCCCTGGGGTCATTCCCATGCAACTGTCCTTTTCAACAATCTCCTTGGAATGTTTCACCAAATATTTGCACCGTAACACTGCCGTTTAGCTCTGTGTAAGGCCAGTGGGCACTGAAGGGCCTTCACCATGCCCAAAACAGATAGCTAAACAATATTCGTGGAAAGGAGAGTGGCAAGGAAGACGATGGGTGACACTGCTTGGTGGCATCACTGCATCACTGAGAAGGTGGTCCATTATCTGCCATTTCGTCACTTCCCCTTGGTCTCCACAGACCTTACGAGGCATGGAAGCAACTGCTTCTCCCCTTGACGTCGACACAAGTCAAACAGGCCTTATTTTTCACCTCTCTACTGTCATAGCTGTGATTAGCTGGATTTTAAATCCGACTTCCATTCTAGTGGCTTCCGTGGAAGCCATATACAACAAAATTATTATCATCAGTATTAAGAAAAAAATACAAAACGTGTGGGAAAAGTAGGGATGGAAACTGGAGATGCAAATGACAGGATTGGATGGATTTCAGAAACTCGGTTTGCAGGATTTTTATATGCATGAGCTCAGCTCTCCCTTCCGCTGCTGGGAACCCGTCAAGGCTTTATGTATGCACTGTTGCAATGCGCACAGCTAGGTGCACTTGCTGCTCCAAGGATGGTGCGATGTCACACATTTTTTCTTTTTTCAGCGATGGTAACAGACTCAAGGTGTGCGCATAGATTTTGTGATGGCAACACTTCAAGGCAGACAAAAACCCCAGCAGCCAACGGGGAAGGTGCTCGTTTGAGATTCAGCCGGGCTGTCAGCCAGGCGCGGATGCACACGAATTACTGTTTGAATATTATATAAAATGGCAGGCCTGCTTTCCTCAGGAGATTTATAATGAAACAGCTGCTGCGCCGAGGCGCTGAGAGGCTCGTGCACGTTGTGCCTCGTTTTGGCGGCCTACGCTCTCGTGACTTCATCTCCACACGATCCAGTTAAAAAACATCACACACACCTCGGCGCAGTTCACTTATCCGTCGTGGTAGGCACCACAGAGAGGCCACAAATCCTGTTTGTGTTTGTTCGGTTGGTCTCCGTCCCTCGAGCCGATAT
This sequence comes from Triturus cristatus, assembly GCF_964204655.1. Taxonomy (NCBI): domain Eukaryota; kingdom Metazoa; phylum Chordata; class Amphibia; order Caudata; family Salamandridae; genus Triturus; species Triturus cristatus. Next base: position 138,051,337 of record NC_140582.1, on the reverse strand, counting down.
TCGAGAGTAGCAGCCTTCAAGGCGCGTGACTTGAATGTTTCGTCAGAGAAGGAGAGAGGGAGAGAGAGAGAGGAGAGGGAGAGAGGGAGGGGGAGGGAGAGAGAGAGAGTGTGTGTGTGTGCGCGCGCACGAGTCGTGTGTATGTGCATGTGTTTCGGCAATAAGTACAATAATGCCTTGAGGATGCTTTTAAAAACATACGACAATTGAATATTTTGTGTTCACCCATTCTGTTAAGCCCCACCCCCTTTACTGGACAGTGGCAAGTAAATAAAACACGCGTCAGCTGCTATATTTATTTCTTTTAGACTAAGCCCCTTGTTTATGGTCAGTTACCTGTGCGGTAGTGATGGAATCGGTTTGGGAACACGGCGGGGCATATTTACAAGGTCTGGCGCATCTCTGCAAATCAGCAGGGATGCGCCAGAACACTTGCGACAGGCAAAACCACCCGTGCGCCACCACTGATGCGCTGCATTTACAATGCGGGGCGCCGCGGCACACAGATGGGCAGATGCCTGTCGCATCCCCCATCGTAAAGGCGGCGCATTGCTGCAGTCTCGTCGCAAGCGCGACGCGGCTCCAGCAAGGCTCGGGGGCGCCCTATGCCTAACATGCTGCGTCACTCCTTACGCCTGCTTCAAGCAGGCGCAGGGTTTTGACGCAGCATTCCCGTAAAAGTGACTCAGTGAAATCTTGTAGATTTCACTGCGTCACATATACGAGGCGTACCTGCGAGGGAACGCCCACCCTGCCCTGTAACGCCCACATGAAACTTGACTCAGGTTTCATGTGGCGCAGGGCTTTACAACGTGACGCATCTCCCTAAATGCGTCACGTTGTAAATAGGGCGCAACGTGTTACGCCGCCACTGCGTCACAGAAATGACGCAACAGCAGCGCAAATGAGGCGCAAGGGGCTTGTAAATCTGCCTCATCGTTTTTTTAATCTGTTTTAATTGAGTTTTCTGGTTATAAAATGCAGTGGTGTAGCAAGAGGGGGGGACGTAAAACGCAGGAATCATCGCCAGCACCCTCCCCCGCTCTTCAGAGCAGCCGTCGCGGGCAGTAAAGGCAGGGACCACCACGGACGGCATAGTACCTAGCTATGCCACTGTAAAATGTTTTCATATTTTTAACGATTTTTAACAAATCAAAATCCTATTTGGCAAATGTTATTAATTCCTTGCCTTTAATGTTTGTACAAGCTTTTATGGTCTAAAGAACCGAAATAAAGAGGAACTGAACTAGTGTTGGGGGAGCAAATCGCTCTGAACTCTGGGAACTCTCGGCTGTGCCAATAGCTCTTCGTGATGCTGTACTGCGCCACCGGGAGATTGGGAAGCAAAATGCTTTTTGCTGATGCTGTGCAACATCGAAAAAAAAAAAAAAGTTGATCTGTCACGACCAGTCGTGCCATTCTGCTGGAACACGCATCACAACACAAGCAAGCGCCAACGGAATGATGCAGGCACTGTTTTAATATTTGGTTTCATTTACTGAATAACGACGGCAGGAAAATTGTTTTGTGTGAAAGTGCACAATTAAAGCAAAAAATGGGAGGGATAAAGGAGGAGTGGTGAGGGGAGCAGGTGGTTAGTGGAGGAGGGGGGAAAGCAGCGTAGAGAGAACAACACGGGGAGGAGAGAGCAATGGGAAGGAGAAGCACAGGGTGGCACCAGGAGTGCAGGGTAGAAGCACAAAAGGGAGAGAACATTAAGGAGTGCAGGGGGGAGAAGTATAGAAGAGAGAAAATCAGAGGTGTGGGCCTTTGGGAGGGGAGTATATGAGGGAAGGGGAGAGAGCTAGAAAACACATGCAATCTCATGGAGTGCTTAATCAAAAAAGTTGAAAGTAGCTTCCTAAAATTGAGCAGTAAAAGGACGCAAGTCAGCCAATTCAAGAAGATGGTAAAGAAGCTATGCTCCAGGAAAGGGACAAACACAAGACAGAACAAGATGGGCAAGGAAAGCCATTGAATAAGATAAAAATGAGTGACAATAAAGTCAACCAATGATAAGCAAAGCTTGGCTTTAAGCTCAGTGTATGTGCCTGGTAAGCCCACAATAGTTTTTATTTCAACCTTGGCCTAAAAAGGAATATGAATCACGATTTTTTAAAATATTTATTTCGGTTTTTGATTAAGAATTCTCCCATTTTCTTTATTAAGCATGCCATTAGTTCATAAATACCAGAGTATTAATAAAAAATTAGACAGCTTGGGAACAATATGTTTGGCCACATAGGACATAATATAGCTATTTGGAGCAGTGGTGACCCACAAGCAAATGGGCGAAAGAAGCATGAGAAGCAATATCCAAAGGTTTTATGTGTATGCAGCAGAAAAGGGTCAGAGTGGATGTGTCAGTTCTATTTTATCACCTTCTGTCACTCTGAAAGGGTCAGGCTGTGGGGCAAGAACAATTCTGGTGTTCACATGCTGAACTGCCAGCAATCATATGCTGAAATACCGGCAGTCACAAGTGGAAGGACCAGAGACCATATCCTGAAATGTTGGCAATCATATTGTCAAATAACAGTGTTCCAATGCTGAAATGCCGGACAACACACCCTGAAATGTTGTTGAAAATAAACCGAAATATCAGCGATTGTATACTGAAATGCCAGCGATAAGATGCTGAAAGGATACCATTTACTAAAAAGTCAATCATTTTCTAAAGTGAGAATCTTTTGCAGTGTTGAAAGGTTATATGAAAGAGACTGGAGTAGTCTTTATGTAAGAAAGTGAATTATTATTTGTTGTGGAGTGTAGTCCACCATTATTAATTTAAGGCCTGATTTAGATATTGGAGGATTATTGGCAGAAAGGGTACTCCGTTGCAAGAACGCTGAAGGTCCGTCCTCCTGATTTATAGATGGGCAGACATTCACAACGTAGATGGCGGAGACTACTCTGTCTCCCTCACCTTCATACCCTTCTGAAGCAGTAGCGGCTCCTGGAGGGAGTGTTGCGGGGCGGTGAGGCAGGGCGGGGCAGGGGAGGGGCATGGTGGGGGTTAGTAAACTCCAGCATACGGCCGAACGGAGGTAAGTACATAAAGCCATTTTGCGTTGCAGCGTGTGCAATGTAATTCGTTTTATTTATGTACTTACCTCCGTTCGGCTGTATGCCGGAGTTTACTACCCCTCACCTGCCCCTCCCCCGCCCTGCCTCACCACCCCGCAGCACTCCCTCCAGGAGCCGCTACTGTTCTGAGGGCTATCAGAGGTTTGGCTATGTGTCCACCCACCTGATTTAGAGTGGGCAGTTTTTACTTATACAAACCACCACATAAAACCAGCGGTATGTAAAAGTAAACACTTTTCCATGATCTCTATGCCATGGGAGAACACTCTTTAGAAATTGGATTTTGAAAATAAAAAAATAAAATGAAGGTTTGCTGTGCAGTAGGCATAGTGCCCTAGGCACACATCTAAATCAAGCCCAAGGTCACTACTCTGTTAGGTCCTGTCAAATATTTCCATAACTTAAACCTGAGCTCAAACCCTAGTAGCTATGGACAGAACAAACTGGCATTGCTTAAAGACAATTTGAAAAACATTTAGAAGTATCAAAACAATTAAAAAGTCAAAGACAAAACACAGTAAAAATCCCACTCTAATTTACAAAAATAGAGCAGAATTTAATAAGAGCACCAACATCAAAATGACAAAAAATCGTTAAAGGGAAATTAATTTAAAAATATTTAGCTGGAAAAAGCACCAAGAAAAATATATCACCCAATGTAAGCCAATAGTCGCTGTAGACTGGGACCAAGGTGTATTTTCAAGCCAACCAAGATGGCGCCCGAGTTTGATACACCAAGTGGATTAGTCCCAGTAAAAGTCTGGAAGTAAAAAAGTCCCACTTTAGAAAGGAACTTTGCCACTTTTTGGAAGGAAAGCTCTGGAAGAAAAGTTTAAAAAAATGTTCAAACTTTCTTCTGGTGCTTAAACAACTATAGGAGTACACTTCTAAGTCCCCAGGACCTTAGTGGAGGCACAAAGACTCTCTCAAGGTGTCAGGCAGACCAGCCGAAGCGTCCAGTCTAGGTCCTGTTGCTTTTGGTCAGCTGGACACTTTAGGGGAATATGCCTTTTGCAGCTTGTAGTGTCCCTGTAGTCACACAGGAGGTCAGTCAACTGACAGTTGTAGTTCGCTTTTTTGTCATGGGTACAAGTGTGAGTAACTCCAGCCTTTCAAGACTCCTCACAGGTCTCAAACAGAAGGTGCACTCCAAAGATTCCAGGCGCAACCCTACCAACTTGTGCAGCAAACCTTGTTTCTCTTACTGCAAACAATTTCACAGTGCACCTTATTCTCATAATCCAAAATGGGGAAACCATTCTACCTTTGGGCAGAGCCGCAGTGAGTACCCAGAGGTGTGGCCCAAGTAATGAGCCGTCTACTCCTCTGTGGTCACTAAAACCGGTTCTGGGGGTAGCTCTCCTAGTGTTTTTTTTGCCAGGCTGACTATAGGGACAGAGAAAGATCCTTTCCAGGTGTCACATTATATGTGATTGTGACAGTGTAGGCTGTTTTGAAGTTAATTACGTATCTGAGCCCACCACAACTGGACTTCCACCCAGTGGAACAAAACACCTTCACACTCACAGGACATTACCCCTGCTATGGAAGCAGTTTTCACACCTCATTAAGGTCAAGTACGTGATTGACAGCCACTGGATAGCCAATGTAAATTGGCTTCCCGGAGCAACAGGCATAGAAAAGGTAACTTTCTAAAAGTAATTTTTCCTGAATATTTATTAAAAACCCAACTTCACCATTGATTTGGTATTTTAATAAATATTAAAAAAGAGTGTAATATATTTCTATCTGTTCCCAAACCTGCGATACAGAGTTCATATTTTAATTGGTACTCTAGTTGTCTCACAGGACAGCCAGGGCCATCACAGTGAATTTTGGGTGATTGTCACATTGTCACTGCAGAGGCATGGTGACATTAAATTACTGCATGGCCCATTTTTAAATACTATGCACCATACTTGTGGGTTACAAGGCCTAATATTTAAGACTATGGGTTTCACCTGTCAATAGGGTTTATTGCACAGGTTGGGCGGCAGGTTTAAACTGCAACAGTCAAACTTCAGTGGTAGGCCTGAAGCCATATTTTTCTTGTCACACTAGCAGATGTTACAAAAAGAGCTGCAGTCCACAGGTGACATTTAACTTTCCATGCCATTGGTATATTTTCTACACTATAGCCTTACGGGACAGTTAAAGATGCAAATCAGAGATTAACCAATTTTTACATGTTTTGGGGGTCAGAGTACATTCACTGGTCAGTATTATCCCCCCCCCCCCCCCCCCCCAGTGTGCAGAGTCTAAAAGTCAGCAATACTAATCAGCAAGAGAGTAGGAGTTGGAGAAGACAGTGAGATACTTGTAGCGGTCTCTTCAGAGGATTTTGGTTATCCCAGGGATACTGACCTAACAAGAGATACTTACACCGTGTTTTCATGGTCAACACAGCTCTTGAAACATTATTTTTGCTATGTTGAATAGAGAATAAGGTGGGCATTGGTTACTATTGGGAGATGATGAGTTAAAGATCAGAGCCTGACTTGAAGGACATATTATCTAGTAGTAGGGATAGCTTGAACCAATGAGGAATTTTGTGATGTTTCTATAGATAAAACCTTTTGCCCATGTACTTCAGAAAATGTGGTAGAGTGTCCCCATGCCAAAATATCTGCCCTGGCACCCTCTACCCCAAATACAAGGGCCATTTTGTAGCTTTGGTACTACTTGACATTTCTGCTGCCTTTGACAGAGTAAATAATAACATTCTAATCTCAAAGCTACACAAGGGAGACATTCAGGGTGCTGCTCTTCCACCATCCATCTTTCAGAATTTCGATCCAAGTTCAGAGAAGTGGGACAGGGAGTACCTCACGGTCCTTCCCTTAATCCTACCTCATTTAACATCTATCTGAAACCCCTGGCAAAACTGATTTGTAGTCATAGAATTAATTCCATGAACTACACCAACAACGCTCAGATATTTTTGTCAGTGGATCAATCGAGTCCTCTGCCTTTGGAAGCCTTTCACAACTGTTTAAGAGCCAGCTCACCTTGACCAGGAAATAACTCTCTTAAATTTAATGGAGGAAAAAATTAAAATTCTCTGTTGTTCCATAGGCAGACCTCCTCACCCCTTACTGCAAACTTCTGGTCACTACCTAGCAACCCTACACCTGAGGCTTCTAGGGCATGGAGGATATTGGATGTTTATATGAATGCAGCCCTTTCCCCTTCCACCCAAGTAAACAAGCTTTCCACCACCTGGTTCTCCATAAAATGTTACCATTTCTTCCTAATCAACAGTGCAGCGGGTGGTCGAGTCACCTATCCTAAGTCAACAGGATAACTGCAACTCCTTTTTTCTAGGTTTGCCTTTCAATCTTATCTAGCAGTTGTGCCACGTTCAGACAGCCATGGCGAAGTTAGCATTATCTCTCTCCCGCTACTCGTCTTTGTCAGCAGCTCTGGACACATAGTTTTGGCTTCTAGTGCCCAATGGAGTCAAGTTTAAGGCTTTGTGTATAGTTCACAAAGCTATACGTTTGATTTGGTTATATTTCATGCAATCTAGATTTGCTCACTACAGGCCCACCCATACAGTTGGTGCAAATCTAATTATAGTGCCTATAATGATAAGGGCCCGCAATGGCAGTCATGCCTGATTAATGTGCAGGCTGTGCAGTTATGGATTCACCTTCCTCCTCTATTAGGTTTTATAGACAATATTTTGTTCTTCAGGGAATTACTTAAAACTTGGTTATATACACTCTAGGACGTGTTTTCTTTGACAGGTTTACTGTTGTTGCATCTCAGCAGTGGCAGGTTTGCTAGTGCCAGGACACCTTAGGGTAACAGATGAACTCTAGAAATGTAATTAAATAATTAATATTCCCCTCCATTACAAGCTTGTGATTACACAGTGCTACTACTAAGTTCAAATGGTTTATATAAATTTAGGACTCTTGGTACCAATTATTGTTTTTAAAGTTACTTTTTTGTTTTCAGGTAGGCTTAGACACACATAAGGAATTTCATTGGCAAGACAGAAGAGGATACCCAACATTAAACTTGTATCACTATCGCTTGGGATGAGTGTCATTTTGGAACAAATAGTAAAGACGAACAGGGGATAATTTTTGGCTCCATGGAAGTTTTTTTTTGAGGTTTCAAGAGAAACAGCATTTGAATTGAATTGAGAGTAACCTCTGTCTGTGTGTAATAAAAACTGCAAAAGTTCAAAAGGAATATTATGAGCTATATGCTCACCAGACTGTCGGTGAATTGTGTGCATCCAACAATTAGTGGCCTTTTCAGTTTAAGATCGATTACTGTGCGACCATACGTGAAAAAGGAGAGCTAAGCCAGTGATATTGATGCTCAACAACTCTTGCAACTGTTATACATGGGTCGTGTTTGATTGGGTCTTTAATTCCATCACTGAGAAACGACAACTAATTCTCGCCATCTCCAGACATGTAACACATGCATCACACAGTGAACCACATGTGACAGCACCATCAGAAAATGTATCTGCTCTTCCAAAAACACCAGCATAACCAAGAAAAGCGATAATGCAAATAGAAAAGGGTGAATAACGCAGGACACACCCCTTTCTACATCATGCAGTAAGGTGTCGTGACAATCCTCAATAGCATTTGTAATCATGATGCTAATTGATAACATTGCACTACTGTGAATAGGAGGTCCAAATTTGACCACTGGTTCCTAGATAGGTGTTCCCGATTCCAATCTCAGAGAAGTAGGTGCTACCTTTCCCCAGCAAATATATTTGATGTCACAAAAGAGATATTCCCCATTTTTTCCTGGCTTCCCCTGAGGTGCCTGGCAGGAGACTGTGAGTACCTGGCCTAATTTCAGAATACAACCAGTAGGAACCCTTGTGTGTATACTGCATCTGACTGTTTACCTTCTGGCCTACTGTCAATTATTTAAAGTTGTATTGATCTGTGGTTAGTCTACCACATTGTTGGCGGTATCACCAACTTGAAACCCATGGTAATTTAGCTAAAGGTCTCCTATCTACCATAATTCGTGCAACATATTTTTAAGGTGTATGTCAATTTGGTGGTAATGGTATCGCCCTTCATGCAAAGTGCCCTTTTGATAATTGGAGGTATTAGATTCATGGTCAATATTTACTGTTAGTACCATACTCTAAAAGAGGAATTTACGGTGGTAGTGGAATCCATTGTTAAATAAGGACACTTGTATCTATTCCCATAGAAACACTGGTCTATATATAACTGTAGGGAGTACAAAATAGGAATCATGATCAGAAAATACAACTATTTCCAAGCAATGGAAAATACTTAAATAGAAAAATCTGCACACGCGAGACAGCTGTTGAATAAATATTATTCTCCTAAGGAGACTCTACGACTCGCCTTTTAGAACAAATAGACGAATTTAAACATTAATGTTTTGGATCATGTAAGCAAATAGCTCATCTAATGGGGCAAAAATATGCCTTCTGGTTTATACGAGTAAAAGAATAATAAACTTTGTTTCATTAAACTTTCAAACACATAACCCAGAACCATATCATTGTAGATGAGAGTTAGCAGAAATCTTTGCAAATTGCATATAAATCATAGAGTATTAGTATTTATCAAATTTTAATTTTGGGAAATACATATGGATTACAATTAGGAATTGTGTGTTATGACACTTTATTTTTGTCATTGTTTTCATATCCATTTTTTTTCTGTTGTGAAAAAATAAACCTGCAACTAGTATAACTCCACACTTATTTAAGTGAAGAAGGTACACTCGCTGCCTGATGAATTTTAATGCTACGGGAAGCTGTATATAATAGGTCATAAATACATGATACACTCCTATGAAAACAATAGCATAGCAATACACATAAATGCAACTCTGCAGCTTTTTTAAGGAATTGTTGTCCTATATGTTAGCTCTACTGCACATCAGTCTGTGAAGCAATTAACCTTGCAGTCAGGATGAGAACCACTCAACAGAAGACATATTTTCTATTTCTCCATATTTAAACATAATTACAGAAAGAGCCATAGATGTTTTTTTCTGTTTGTAAAAATCTGTACAATCAGAACCCTAGGAGCCTTTGTTACTATTAACCTAATTCCATGAAATGCTTACACTACATAATTAGACTTCTGCAGAGGATGAAATAGAAAAAAAATACACAATTATGTACAATTTGAGAGCAGTTGTAGATTTGCACACAGAATTTGTAGGTATAGATTATATAAATTGGATGCATAAGAATGAATTTACAGGACAGGGTGTGACACTGCTTTGTGTGTTGTTGTCTGATAGGTGGGTTGGTATAATCCTTAGGGTTTATTTCACTGATGTTTTTGTTGGGCTTGGGCAACCTGAGCCTCAAGGGTCCAAAGCGAAGACCACCAACCAGATTTTTCTCAGCAACAGGCAATTGTTGTGTACCCGACCCATCACTAATTGCTTAGTGCCTTTACACTTGGTGCTGTTCAGAGTTTTTAAGTATATAGACTTTGACAGACTTTCAGCTGCACCTACCCAAACTTCCTAGAACCCCATAGGGCTTAGTTAAAAAATAAAAACTTTTAATGAAAAAAGACACTCTAAAAAGAATGGAAGAATTTCCTAGGTGTAAACGATGGCCCTCTATTTAGATCTGCAATGGAAGGACAAACACAAAACCAAACCACTGAATTTGAACACAAAAAATGCCTCAATCCTCCATTTAAAAAAATGAAAGATTATGAAAATATTTCCGCCGAGTTTATATAGCGGAATACAGGTGTGCTTGCAGAACTAGATTCACAAGAGGAGCCTTTTCAGTGACAGTTGTGAAAATGTGAGCATCTCTGTCCTGTAAATCCATGCTACAAAAGGAACATTTGTAAAGACAAGGCTAGCCCCTCAATGTTATATCCTTCTTGTTCACAGTTTGCCAATTCACAAGGACTCTTGCATTTACTCCTAAATGTTTAAAGTATCCCAAATTCCATTGGGTGGCATAAGGAAACAAAGGGATATTCTTAGAATCTACAGCAGTCGTTGATTTTTATGATTTCTCAAATGTGCAATGCGTTCAGCAGATGAAAATTTAAGCATTTGCAAATGATCTGTAAATCTGCATTTGCATATGTAACTTTAAGAAAGTATTCCAATAAATCCCAGCATGTACTCCTGTCTCCAACTAAACTTAAATTGTGTGCATGTCCACATTGGGAATCTACCTTCAATATGATTGTGAAAACCCACAAACGTACTTGGATGCTCACGTCTTTTGTCACGATAATCTTCCCACCCCACAAAACATCCACAATCAAGCTTCAAACACTAAACTTATATGTGCAACAAAGCTACCATATCAATTCATTTTCTACATTTGTAAATGCACTCTACAATCATACATTTCAATCAGTCTTGATTCCAAGAATTATGATTTGAAATTTACATTTGTTGCTATGTTGTCATCTACATAGTAGTAACGCCCTGTTCCATGGCGTCCCAGACTCCACACTGGCACCCCGTGATGGAATTCCAACAAATTGCACCACATATATTCCAGGGCCCTAAGACATATGATCACATCACTCCCATCCTGATGTAACTCCATTGGCTCTGACTGCCTGCCCACACCATCTTCAAAACAAGCCGCATCATTTACAAAGAGATCACGACCAGCACCGGCGTCAATCTTGCAGTCAAGCTCACCATCTCTGGTGGTTCTCAGCACGCCTGGAGCTAAGACATCATCAGACTGCAGACTAAGACGTGTAAGTGTAAGTGTAAAAAGAGAAAGTAAGTCAGCAGGCCTTTTCCATATATGCATCCAGTATAAGGAACAACATCCCTGTAACCATCACAACCGCCACTACGCTGCTTCAATTTAGACGAGAGTTGAAGATGCACCTCTTTAAAGAATACCGGAGGTCATTAGCAGTCCAAAAAACAGCTATTTCTCCGATCATTTATTGACTTGATGCTTGTCTTTGACCCTATACAGGGCTTCGTACTCTTTTGGCTAGGTTTGTGCTATAGAAATACCACACACATAGATACATGTGTGTGAGCAGTAGCCTAGCTAGAACATGTGCCGCCCGTGGCGGTCTATGTGTGGGACATGTAAGAGCGGGGTGGGGGGGGGGTGCTGACGATTCCCACGGCGGCAATCGATAAGAGCAGGGGGGGTTCCCGCGACCGCTGCAGGAGGAAGGGAGGTCCCTGCCCCCAAATCTCACTACGCCACTGTGTTTGAGCCTAAAAGTTGAATTTAGGTGTGTAAAAAGCATTTGTGAATCATATTCCAGGTTGTCTCCATCTTTCATTAACTAGACTTATTAGCGACACAAGTCAGTATCGATGGTAAATAAGCCCTTCCGAGCATATGAAATAAAATCTACTGATGCATTTTAGAGGGGCAGGACGGACAGGCAGACAAACTGCGCTTTCATGCCCCGCTTCTCTGATTAGACTGCAGAATCCCTGTATTCATTCAACCACAAGAAACCAACCAAAAAGGTAGTTGTACACCCAATGCTGCACACCACTTCAACAATGCCTGGGCAGGTATACTACCCAGCAGACTTTTTAAGGAAATACTGGAGCAAATCGATTAAAGAACATATTTGCTTAATGGCTATGCCCGGAGAACTCAAGCTACACTGCTAAGCATAAACAGAATAACTAAAGGAAGGCAAACAAATTGAATTACAACAGCCTCCCTTGCTTTCCGGTGAAATCCGGTCGTGTTTCAGTGGTTGATTAAGGTTTAAAAAGACCAAAAAACTCAATCTCGGTTGTTCTTCCGAGGCTCTTTGTTCTCTGCCTCGGCGTAAAGCACTTACTGCAACCTTCATGCTCCAAACACACAACTTGCGTGAGACAGGTCAGTGGGTTAATTTGATTTGTTTAATGGGACATGTAACCTCTCGATAAAATGAGGGAGAGCTGCGAGAAAATTAGTCCAAACTAAAGCAGAGTCCATTGTTTAAAAGCTTCAAATTATCTTGCTACGAAGGGAAATTTGAAAGTCATTAGGTAAACTGCTTTTCGTGGCTCAAGAGATTGCATTTGTACAGCCAAATTTTGATTGCATTGCGGCAGTAGCATTTCTTCGTAACAATTTCAAGAGTGATTACACAAACAGGCAACTGCCCCAGCGCTGCTATTGTGGCTCTGGGCTCAAGGAAAAGCAGGGCTGGGTAGTTCTGGGAAATCAAGTTCTAACTGCAAACGCATATTGAATTTGAAATTGCAATTTTCAGCAGCATAACGCTGAGGTATGAATTGCTAGAGGAAGTTTGAGAAGCTGTAACTCCAACACAGCTTTCTCATTACAAACATGACCGTTTTGCTACACGCAGACCTGCCAAATACTGAAATCTTTTCACCGTGTCAGGAGAGGGCGAGGCAACTGATGGGGCGACATTGTACTCAGCCTGGAGTACTTCTTCCCGACTCACCACCTAAAAAACCGTTTGAGCCTGCGATGTCCTCGGGAGGCTTCACATCCTGGAATGGACATGAACTGTGCAGAGCTTCCCAACAGAATCTAGAAACCCCCTATGTGAAGGGGGGGGCAACTAACTTCTGTTTGATCATGTGAAGAGAGCCGATATCGTGTGCTACACGCTGGGCCCAGGTGAGTTGTAAAGTCTGTAAACATCAGTGGCGGCTCCTCCGCTAAAGTGGAAGAGTGTCGCCCCACTGCTAAAAATGAAAAATAAAGTGATAATAACGTATCGTTATTATCATTTTATTTTTCCTATTGAAGTCAGTGGCTCTCGGGGTGGGACAGGGTGGGGCTGGCCAGAGCAGGAAAAGGAGTGGTTTGCATCCCTTAAGCGCAGATGACTGCTTGGTCGGCCCTCTTGGGCTGGCTAAACAGTCCTGCGCACTTGGCATCTTCCCCACCAGGCTTGCTTTACACAGCCTGGTGAGGGACATGTAAAGCCTCCCAGTCCCCGTTTGAGCGATGTGGGTCAGTGCTCAGACCAATCACAAGCTGATTGGCTATGGGGAGCCAGGGAGCCCGGGTGCTTCCTGCTGCCAGCAGAGACAGGAAGAAGAGGACCGAGGTGAGGCGGCTGTTGGCCGGCCCAGGCACGTTTTCTTTTTGTTATTTATTTCTTACCGCCCCCAAACATCTGCCTCACCACTACGGATCAGTAGCAGACGCCACTGGCAAACACCACCTTTTTCCATGCTCTAGTTTAGTTCAATCCTCCTTTGCTTGTCACCTCTTCTTGGCCAGAATTAGCATAGACTCAGCAGTGAAACTTAGTGGAGAGTTTCTTGCCTTTTTTGAGGATGTTGTTCCACTTGCTTTCTCAGTGAAATTGAAATCAGCCTTCTAGCCTGCTGTAGACTGCTATAACAGTTAGTAAAGGCCTTCTACCCAAGCTATAAGATAAAGCCTATAGCCTTTATCCTCATCTTAAAGCTAGTGGTCAAAGCCCACACCAAAACAAAAACTTAACAAATAACATGCTCAAGATGGGTGCAAATACTGTTTGTGCAAGTTATCATATTTAGTCTACCTCAGGTGGAAAAACATGTGATATGTGTTGGTAATAAGTGAATGTCTGAGTCAAATTTCGATTTGCTTGGTATAGAGTCACAGCAGAAAGACGCTTGGAGTTAAAAATGATTAGCTCCTCTTCGTTGAGGAAGAAATTTAGCTGTTACAATGAAAGATGTTTAAAAAACAGACATGTTCAGCCAAGGCATTAAAGTTATGTAAACCTATGGTTCCAGACAACGGCGGACACAGTGACCGCACTACCCTATGTTGTTTCCTTGTTGTTAACTAGTGGTCAAATGTCGGGTGAGCGTGCATAAAACCAACTCCAGCACTGGCCGTCGTTGAGTGCCAACTGCTGTGCAGAGAACTGAGAGAGTAAGATTGGTGGAGTGGTGCACTGCTCGTTATTATGACAGTGGTGGTCAAATAGTCAATGAGTCTTGATGTATAATAAATCTTTTTTTTATTTTCCAAGAAATGGTTTGCCAGCCAACGCGTTTCGTTCTTAAATGAACTTCTTCAGGGCTGTAAGTCATAATGAGACATATAAGGGTGTGCACGGAATGGCCATATGCACGTGTGTGTTACATACGTTTTGTGACACAGAGGTGATTTCCAGAGGCTCATCGAGGCATTGGCTTACAGCAGGCTACCATCGTCCAATCGAACTTTGGATCCGAGAAGACCAGGACCTGCTGATGAGCCTATCGACAAGAGAAAATCTCCAAGAAAAAGACTAAGGGCCTGATGTAGATTACGGTGGACCAGTTATTCTGTCACAACGGTGACGGATATCCCATCAGCTGAAACATAAATCCCATAATATCCTATAGGATTTATATTTCGGTGGGCAGTATATCCGTCACCGTTGTGACGGAGGGGCCTGTCCGTGGAAATCTCAATCAGGCCTTATGTCTGAAGGTAAACTTTTGACCTGGAACAAGCGTTCAAACTATCTGACCCACGCTCAATCACCGTCAGCCTAAAAATCAAATTTTGACCGGAAAGTCGCAAGAGGTGCTTTAGGCTTTTTGCTTCCAGAATGCACAATTTTTATTTAATCTTTACAAATTCGTATCTCCGGTTCCCTACATTGAATTTTTGTTGTCTGAGTGACATTTTAAAGATAAAAATATTGTGTATTTTTATAATTTGGTGTTGGAATTTTATTGTATTGTGCCTTTTACTTATTTACTGTTTTAGCGCTATTAAATTCACATACCTGTCTCCACAGCTAAGCCTGATTGGTTGTTTGCCAAGCTACCATGGGTCGAACAAGGATTAATGTATTGAGACTTGATTAAACCTATTAGTGATTGTGGTATTATTACTAGCTGAAGGTGAATACCCTGACCTACTAATAATCCACTTTCCCACACATCCGAAAGGCATACTAAAAACATTTCACCTTCAAATGGGTTTAGTGAGCAGGTTCTAACCACTCACTCTCCCTTCATAATAAACCCGCAGGTGAATTTCAACACAACCCCATGTTGGATAAGGTTGGGGCATGGGCAGTACCACTGATGACCCTCTAAGGGCAAACTCCCAAATGCAGACATGCCTGTGGAGAAAGGTTCAAAGAAGCCAAGTAATTGGTTCACAAGTACTGTATCAAAACCACATAACATAACATAGCGGAACACAAAGGAATGGAAAAGCACACAGCAGCAGTACCTTGCAATTGCACAGTGCCTAGAAAAATGTTTCTAATATGCATTTGTGACCTCCAAGATTTGAGACATACATAGGCATAATTCTCTTTTCCTTGGTGTGACACTTCTCATTTGCTACTTTAACAAACAGCCAACATTACCTCTGACAACCGAAACAGACAAAGGAGCCATGTGTGCACTTGGAAAAACAGGTGGCCACATTAATTAAGAACATCACAAAGGGACAGCAGAAGTTGGCAGTCACAACCAGCTACCAGGATGCAGAGACCAGGGGCAACTCCAAGTTCAGCAGAAGGCTGAACGCTTTGACACAGCTCTCTGTTGTTAACAGTTTTATTGTTTTATTAGCAGTTTCATTAACCCCTTCAGTGCCCGCCCCTTTCCCCGCCCAGTGCCGGCCGTTGCATTAGCGGGCGGGGTCTATGACGAGCTGGACTCGTCATGGGCACAGCGCCACCGCGGCCCATGACGAGTCCAGCTCGTCATGGGCACTGAAGGGGTTAACTGAAGTAGAAACTAGCCTATTTGTGCTCAGTAAAGATTTCAGTGCATTAGAATCCTGTATCGTGTAATGCAGACCTTTTCAAGATATCTTAACAAAACATCTATATAATTACAGTGAATTTATATTTTGATGGATCAAATGCTCACACATTTGACAGTTCATAGTTTTTTATATCAGAAGAATAAAGTTAAGTATTATTTCACATGTGCAAATAGTTGGTAGTGAGAGTTCGTTATACAGCTATTCCACCTTTATTTGTCTGGAAAAACTGTAACTTAGTAACATTCCCAATGTAGCCTTTCATTATGATACCACCATTTACACTGCAGAGTAAAAAACATGTCTAGTAATAAGGATATTACATATTTTTCAGATTCTGCATCATTACCAACAAGTTGAGTGATATTACTGCCCCACCTCCCAGTAATCTCACAGATTTCTCTGAAAGTGCTGGAAGGGAAATGCAGCAATTACCAGCAGAAAATATGTCTCCATCGTTTTTTCTCTCCAACTTACTCACCTGCATTCTAAAGATAGAATAATGGGTGGTGGACATAGATTGCTTCAAACTACAAAAAGTGGCAGACGTATGGTAAAGGAAGGGCTTCTCTAATTACATTTACAGTTTTCCTCCGCCTTGTCAGTTAGATGAGATATACATCACTAGCCGCCTATTTTAAATGAAGAAACATGAACTTCATTGGTGGACCTCTTTAGTCCGCCTTCTGCTCATTAACAGCCTGAATACAGCATCTTTGCTCACTCAAAGTTAGCTTTCCAGATATCCATAAAGGCACAAGCACTACTCATACTACACCAGAATCCTTCCCCTTCCATTGTATCACAGTTCTAGTTTGAAGAACCACCCTATTCCCAGGGTAGGCTGGTTCGACTATTGCACATTTTATTTGAATCCTCCGACGCAATGCAATGCCGATCAATTTGAAAGATATGTTTCACAATGAAAATTGACTCGATAGATGTCAACTCGACAGCGCAATACCCGCCTGATATGGTACCATATAGTTTGATATAGTTATTCCTTGTTTGATACCAATTCTACTTGAACTTGAAAGATCTTGCTATGAAAGGAATTGAATAGTGTGAGCAGTTCTCTAGCTGCTCATTCAAATTTACTATATGCTTCATCCAAGGTGGGGAGGATGGGCGACCATGAGGACGCATGTGAAATTATGCAAATTTTCGTTGAAGGTAAACAACGCAGAGCTGGATCTTACAGACTTAAATCGGATTCAAAGCAGGTAAGCAAATATAACTTCCACCACCTGGGCCGGCCACAGTACGAAGTGATACAGAGATGGACACAATTGGCACCGCATGCAGATGAAAAGATCATCTAATTTTTGTAGATTTAACAAAATGGGAGGAATGTTGTTTTTTCGACTGTCAAACAAAGAGAATGTATTATTGTTGTTTAGAGCTTGGTGAATCAGTAACAAAAACAAATAAATGCTCCAATTTCGGGTAAATGCAGTTCAAAGCATGTGCTTCCTTATGTGCCTAATGTTTAATTATTTGAATAGTGTGTAATTCCCTTTATCAATGCTAAGTACAAGAGACAATTACTGCAACACCAGTGCGAGAGGTGACATATAGAAGCCATACATCTAAGTGGTCTTCATCACTGAAAAGTAGGAAAAAGAACTGTGCAACTGGGTGGGTATTGAAACTGCATCACTATTGTCCCTGGCAAGGAGGGGCAATGTGTAACAAAGGATTAGTGAGCAGGATGTCTTCTCGATCCAGTTGTCCAATAGAAATGATGATAGACCCCCATGATCGCCAATGGTACTTCCCTTAAAGGGTTCTGATAATTGACGGACTACTATGCTTAGTACATTGAGGAAATAGTTTAGGTGTGATGACATATAAAGGATATTATCTGATGCGGACTGAAAGTTATTACGTTGCGTATGAGCATAATTTACCTGCAGCCCTGTAGGGGATGTGTACTTGGGGCATGAAACAAAAATAGGATAAAATGAGGCAGTATAACTCTTGTTAACAGGTATAAGAAATGGTTTGTGCCTATTTGTTAACAGTAATTTTTCTTTTTGTAAAAAATGTCTAAAAACATGTATACAATAAAATTGAGGATTCTTCAAGAAACTAATTGTGTCACACTGATGTGGGCCCAATCACGAAAAGATGGCTGTTTGTGCACCCGGGATGGGGCTCCTGCCACAATAGCTGCCCAGCCCCCATCCGGCGTCTTCTATGGCATGTGGGAGCCTGGGGGGCACATTAAGATGGCGGACGGACTAGAGTCTGTCCGCCATCCTGGTGTAAACCGGGACCGTCTGCCATGCATGCGGCGGTCCCACACACCTGATCAAGATGCGACAGCCACTATGGCGGTCGGATCTTGATTGTTAACATTGCGGCGGGTGCTGCGGAGAGCAGCACCCGCCGCAATGTCAATATGCCATGTTGTGCATTTACCAGCCCTACGTGGCAGGCACCACACGGTGCCTGCCACGTAATGCTGTGAAATGTAGGGGGGTACCATGGGTACCCCTCCAAGTGCACCCTCACTAATCCCCACCAGCCTTTCTATGACAGCATCGCTGCCAATGAAATGCCGGCTGTAGCCAGCATCATGATTTGGTGGACGGTGCCTGCTAGGCACCGCTACCCTTTCTGGCATGCGGACCGTCCGCCAGGCAATCTGTAAGATTGCTTTTGATGGACCCATGGCGGACGGTCTTTGCGTCTGCCATGGTCCGAGCGCGATTCCCTCTGCCATCGTAATGTGGCAGGGGAAAATTGCGGTACGTTTGCGGAAGGACCGCCATTGTATGGGTGGCGGTGACGGGCCTTCCGCAATCGTAATCGGCCCCTTGGTTTGCTGACTTGCACCGGCCTCAGAAGAGCTCACCAGCATCCGCCCACCAACCTGCACGGATCCCCCAACTGCTATGTATCCTTGCTCCAATCAAGGAGTGCAAAGGGGTCCGTTATAGCATGTGGAATGGCGATTCACATGGTTTTTACCCTGTATAAACCTCTTATGCGTGTTAGTCTAAGGCTCCTAGTATTTCCTGCCCCCTGCACCACCCAACTACTGGTGTCTAAGAGTTATGTATTTGTTGGAGAAATACCATTTCAATTAACTGTTGACTTGCTGCAGAGTGAACATTATAAACTGAATAAAACGTGTAAACACAAAATGAAAGACATAGTTGTGCTGTTCCCAATTTGTATGATACACACAGATGCAGAAGATTCATCAGCCTTCTACACATATTCTATATCCTTGTTGTAATATTGGAAGGCAGCCTTCTCTAAATCTATTGTACTGTGGAGGGGACGAAACAAAAATTCAAAAAGGAAGCAGACTGCTATAATTATCAGTCCAAACAAACTGGGAGTCGGTCTTATTTCTAAAACCTCAGTCTATTGTCTGGTCACGTTTTGGTTGCAATCCAAATGTAAATGCCCTTTCAACCCAGCCTGGAATTAATGAAGGAATACGAAGGCCATTAGGTGCCCATTACCAAACATTCTTAGCTTATTTCCCCACTTCCTCTTGAGTGAAACATGATTTAATCAATACATTTGGAAAATCACGAAAAAAGGGCAATTCACTGTTAGCACATCCCTCCTTGACAGTCTTGAAAATATTAATTAAGATAGCCCTACCCCTCACATGTCATCTGAGCAAATAAAATGATATGTTATCCCTTTTCACCGGTTTCTGGAAAATCTGGATTTGTATACCGTTGTCTACTTAGGGGAGGTCATCTGTGTTCAAACTCTCACCACCTTGCAAGGATCTGATAATTCCCAATAATGTCAATTTTAACATTTGTACAAAATTGTGCAAAACACAATTTTCTCCTTTAGTTATTTTTATGAAGACTCGTGAATATAACTCTGAAGATAGACCACAACGTTTTTAAAGACTTTTGAATCTCCAAATACCAAGTTATAAAAATTCTAACTTTCATCATCGGTTTCCACAAAGCCATAGCACTTTTACAGCCTTTGAAGCAGATTTCCTACGGGGGTATTCAGGAGTCACAAAGGAAAGAGCATAACACAAAAAGACCAGTTATACGGTGGATCATCTTTCTGAGATCAATAGCTATCACATTCCTGAGATGAAGGTTTTATTCCACATTAGCACCTTAGATCATTATCAGATTAAATGTCAAGCTAAAAATCCAAAATAAGTGTGCAAATAATCAAAAGCAGTTTAATATATATATATATATATATATATATATATATATATATATATATATATATATATATATATATATATATATATATATATATATGCAAACAAACCCCTCCACTGAGAGAGGCCACACGGGGAAATTTCATACGGAAGCCCTTTATTCGAACAGCTGTCAAGCACGATGCATTTCGGCTGGTTTTAGCCTTCCTCAGGTGCTGCTGTAGTCCCAAGATGCTGCCACACCTGTGTTTTAAGTAGTCCTGCATCCCTCTGATTGGTGGAGGCGCCCAGTGCTCCTGGTCATGTGCTCGCCCCTCACGGTGTAATGCATTACACACTACATCTCCCAGAATTCCTCTTGCCTGGGTGGAGGTTGCGCGGAGCCGGAGTGAAGGACAATCATCCCTTTGCTGCTGGTGCTCTGCAGGGAAAACACAGGTGACTGGTTGAAATTGTCCTGATTGCCTTTTAAAATCACAAGGTGCTTCCTCGTGTCCCCTTACGCTCGAGCCTCTGAAGTTAGTGTCCACCGAGCTGCGGGTTTACATTGCAATGAAGAAAACCCCTTGTGAAGTCACAAGCTGCATATAGCAGCAGCTCATTTATCTCCTGCTTGCTGAGGCGGGCTGGAGAGATTCCGATACCTCGGATGAAGAAAAGCGTTCCAAACGCAGGGGCCAGCAGTTCTCCAGCCAACTTGAAGAGCGAAGCCTCTTAGCACGCTTCTGGCTAGCGTGAAAATATGCAAACAAACCCCTCCATTGCCGAAAGAGAGAGGCCACACGGGGAAATTTCATACGGAAGCCCTTTATTCGAACAGCTGTCAAGCACGATGCATTTCGGCTGGTTTTAGCCTTCCTCAGGTGCTGCTGTAGTCCCAAGATGCTGCCACACCTGTGTTTTAAGTAGTCCTGCATCCCTCTGATTGGTGGAGGCGCCAATATATATATTTTTTTTACTAAAAGGCCTTCTCAAAGACAACAGGGTTGCTGTTTGAGGAGGTTGGTGAAGAATGGCATGCCAACATGCATATGGCATCCAGGTAATGGTACTCAAGGCAACATGCTTATATGCTATATCCAGTGGGGTGCATTACTTCCAGATCAACCAACTTTCTAGTTTTGTTTTATAGTCCGTGCGGCAGCGGCCCGTACAGGTAAGAGCGGTGCGGCGGTAAGGTGCCGGTTGGGGGGAGAGGGAGGGATTCGACAGACGACCACAAGAGAAAATTAATTTGTCGTCTGTCGGAATCCCCCATCCCCCACCCAGCCCCACTGCCCTTACCTGCATGGACCGCGGCGGAGTCTGTGCCTTTAAAGTGGCGCTGGAAACTCTGACCAATCATATGCCTCACATTTAAAACCTTTTCTAATTTGAGCCGGTGGAAGTGTATGGAAAATGTACATAACATTTTTTCCTTTCTGCATTATGGATATATTACTGACAATTAAATGGAATCCATACCTAGGAATTTTACCGGGGAAGTACACGGTGCTGTAGTTTATGCTATATAGAATAATGAATGCAGATTAAAAAAAGGCTGAAAAAAACATATGCTGTAGTCAGTGACAATGTCTTTTGACTTGCAACTTACTCCTGAGCCAGTATTTAAAGTTTCTTGTCTCACTCAAGGTAACACCCTAATTTGGTAATTGTATTACCGAAACTAGTAACAATATGTTGTTGTCATTTATAATAAAAATGTGGAATAACTTGCTGAAAACTCTTTCTGCATGTTTTCTCATTAAAATGTGAGAGGTAAGCACCAGGTTTTTGCTAGGGTAAAAAGGCACAGATTGTCTGGGCCGTGAAGCGACATTACCCCATTACTTACACAAAAATACCACTTCAATCCAAATAGCCAACTTGTATTAAATGCTCAGAAATCCGCTTTTCACGCAAGTAACACAATTTTTCAAACTAACCAACCCTCACTAAATGAAGGCGCGAGACAGTAATAAAAAATGTCGATGTAGGTACCCGCCACATATACTACATTGTGACATTAAAGGCACCTTGGGGCGGAGTGACATCTCTCAGACCCCATCTTCCTCACGGGCGGCATCATTCTGTATGCTGGACTTATCTGTATGCAGATTTGGAAAGGCCAATCGTTTTCCGCATGTAAATTCTGCAGGGCATTGGCGGTGCCGCGGACACACGCTGACAGCACGAGCGTCTCCAAGAAGGGAAAATTCAGTAGTGCCTGCCTGAATAATGGATCTGCCCCCTAGTCCAGTTATTGCATTGTTCGCTCTCCTCAACTGCCTGTGGTTTCTAAATTAATTGCAAATCTTAATGTCATGGCCAAACAGTGAACGAAATAAAAATCCGACTACCCAGGGAGCTCTGGGAAATATTAAAATAAGAACCATGTCCTTCTTCAGCTCAGACATTAGTAACTTTGACCTTGTCTTCTTAAATAGTATAGCACCAGAATATTGTCAAACATAAATAGTGTGTCTTAAATATCGCCCCATTTAAATTAATAATAGAAACTTTACACCCAATTGGATAATATTATGATAAACCACACTATTGCATACAATAGCCGACATAAAACCTGTTCAACGGGGGAAGGTGGGTGCATGGAGATCGTGAATATTGTCATTTTTGCTTAAATGAAATTGCTTACATTTTACTACAAATAAGAAATCTGCATATATGCATAAAAAATTAAGAAAAAGTCACCCAAGTGCAAGCGATCATGGCTGCCAGGGTGTGTAAGCAGGGGATTCATTGTTGTTATAGTTCAATAATCTATCAACAAATTAAATCAGTGTGTAAAAAACTAACTTATGTGTATGGTCGTGTTTCACTATGCAGGGGATTTAATATTCAAGCGAGGCGGGTCTCGTTGCCAAGTCTGACAGCGTTACTGGGAAGCGAGCACAAACAGCACAGCATAGCTGTCATATCTAAAATCACATTCGCCAAATTTACTCCTCAAGGGGCGGCAGTTGGCAAGGCTCAGATCATAAAACCACTTCTCCTGGTTCCCAGCCAAATGTACTGTGGCTTTGAGTGTTGTCGCTGGTAAGTAAAGCTGTGTTGCGTACCTCCAGAAAGTTCGGTGAGATGTAATACTGTCGAAGACAGAAAATGGTGTGCGGTATGTGGGTAGTAATGAGATACGGGTGCTGAGCGGTCGAGAATAGTTTCAAATGAACCGCCGATGACAGATGTCTATGTAGTTAGGGTTTTTAATTAGCTCTGAAGTGGTCTACAGTGAAGCCATGCTTCAGACTTCAGTCACCTTTAGACTCCTTCACATTGTGCTGCTACCACAGTGCTCCTTCCCACAGCAGGCTTATAAAATGTGGATTATTGGGGCCAGTATGCAGAATCATCTCTTAATGAATATGTATCTGATTTCCACCTTCTTACCTTCTTTTGATGTTCCACTTGCCTGTGAGGTAAGGTAGGCAACTTCATGGTGCATGGCTCTTGTGAAGTTCATCTCCAAGAGTGAAAGCTACACCTGTCATCTGAAAGGAGGTAAGTAAGCCTGGGCAGTATTAAAGACTGCACATGTGGGTTACCTCACACAGGGGTATCCAATGTAGCTCTAGTAGGGCTGGATGCACGCCCGACTTTCAGGATATCCATGTAAGATCAATTTATATAGAGCAGATTTACATTGAGCTTACTTACATAGTCAGTTATTATCATGAAAATATGGCGTCGATCCAGCTCTCCTCTACCCAAGTAGGAAATGCTTGATCTAAAGAAGGAAAGGTACAGCCGCGGTCTGTGCAGGTATAGCAGTGGGGCCGTGTAAGGGGGATTCCAAGGGACGATGCAGAGGGAAAATTAAATAAATAAATAATTTTCCTCTGTATCGTCCCTCGGAATCACCCATTACACGGCCCCACCGCTGTTACCTGCACGGACCGCGGCTGGATAGGTATGTTGTCTCTGAGTGCCTGCTACGTGCAAAGCATGCTTGTGCTATTGATTTAGTCTCTGCACATGGAATACCTGAATCTGAAAGTTGGCATTACTTGCCCTTTAAAGTCTACTAGTGCACTACCAGTGATTGTTTTCTTCTCCTTTCAGAGCTAGAGGGTCATTCCTCACTGCTGCCAAATTATCAATGAAAATGGTTGCAGGACACAATATTGAGGTTTTTAATACTGACTTATAATATTATCACATCAATTACACTTTCCTACCACAATGTTGTAAGGTAAGTTTATAATTAGTATTCTCAACTTCACGTTTACTTACATTAGGAGGCAAGCATAACAGAAACAG
Source organism: Triturus cristatus (assembly GCF_964204655.1). Lineage (NCBI taxonomy): Eukaryota > Metazoa > Chordata > Amphibia > Caudata > Salamandridae > Triturus > Triturus cristatus. Next base: position 138,027,131 of record NC_140582.1, on the reverse strand, counting down.
AATTAACTAAAGTAAATATATTCATATCTTACAATGTAGAGAAAGGTAGATGTATTGGGTCCAATAGTATGGCCATGCATTATATCACATGTGAAATAATGACCCCTCGCCCTGAAAACCTGTCTTTAATGACCCTGTTCATTGTCAGTTAAGGTCTCTTTTGTATGCCAATAGGGGTGAAATCAATCAGGAGTAGCCTACACCCAAAAGAATGAAAGGACTGCCTCCCTTTTTGTCTGTACAGCTTACTTAGAATGTGCTGTATTGAGTATGCGCTTATTTTCTGAGAGCCGTAACCTACCAAAAGAGAGACTGACCCCAACCTCATTCCCTCGTTGATTTATTTAGAAGAACCATGCCTAGCATACACTTCTCAGTGCTGCTTTGGAGCCGTTCCCACAAGTTTGTTGGCAGCACCTGGCTTTATTCGAATTTGCCCTGCAGAAATATAAGAGAGACGTATATGCCTAGCCCTAAAAAGCAGAGTAAGGACCATTATGGAATTAGGTGGGTTAGGACAGTGGAAGCTGTTGGCTGCAGGTTTAGCCCCTGGAGCAGAAATAACTCAGCAGGGCCTGGCTTTCATTAGAAAAGCTGAAAGAGAGGCAGAACATCAGATGTCTGGGACACTGGGTTTGAAAGAGGCAGTAAAAAAACCCTGAAATAAAGCATTACCCCAATTAAAATAAAAAATATATAAATGTAGCAACAGACTAAACTAGTCTAGTAAAATTCTCAACTGGACAAAAGATTGGTCCTACAAATCAGGAAGAAGAACACACCTTAATCTACTTTTTTTGCCCTACACTCATACCTCTTCTTGCTATCCAATAAAAAGAGCATGGATTGTCTCTAGGTTTCTCAGTTTCATGATGATCATAACAGCCTGCTTTTCTCATTTTCTCTAAAGCAGATCTTCCATTACAAGACCATTTTAAGATTTAAGGTTGAATCAAAATGTTTTTTGTTTCGAGTTTCTTTCTATCACAGATATTTACCATCTGTTTTGTAACTTGCCAACATAGGAGTCTCTGTTGTGTTCTTTAGCCCCATGCTACAGCGGACAATCTGGCAGCTATTGAACTCTCTGCAAAGCTCACTTCAAAAATCTTCACTCGCCTTTTTCAGTGACCTTTTAGTTTTCATAGTTTTATCTGTCAAAAATAAGACTAGTAGACTAGTCACAAAAATAGGTCCCTCAAATGTAACTGTATGTCCATAGTAAGATACTGTATGTCTAATGTATAAAACACCACATTTAACAATTTTTAAGGAAATTTTGATTATGTTTTCCTTGATCCAAAACAGCTTTTCACTGAACATAAAATAATCCCACTGAAATGGCAATGTAGATTGAAATAGATCACGGCTGTGTTTTATCATACTTATACAATGCTCCTAACTATGCTGAGACTTAGAAATCCTGCCTTGCGAGTCCTTTATTAATTGATAGATCGGGGTTATCGGAAACAGAAGCAGGACTAACCAATGTTTGCTAGTGAGCAGCTGTGGTTCTCACCTTTTGCCCATCAAGAAGAGTGTCTGTCAGACAGAAAGAAGGTCAGCCTGACACACTCAACATATTCAGGCCGGGCAGCCAAGAGCTAGACAAGTGCTGAACGCGCAGGCTCATGGGTGCCTGAGCAGAACTTTGTCGGGCTGAAGATGTCACAGCTCCTGTGGGCTTGTCCTGTTCAGCCTGGCAAAGCACCTTGAGGCTCTCCCTCCCCAGTGTCAAAGACTGCCTCGGAACTGGGCGCTTCAGTCTTAAGCACTGAAGAGCCCAGGCCGAGTGTCAATCAGTGACACCTTCTCACAGAATGAGGTGGAGTCAGCAAGTCTCGCTGACCCTATCTCACTCTGTGCCGAGGGAGAGACCGCTGTGTTCCCTCATTCGCTGACCTAAGGGCAGCCAATGAGAGAGGGCAGCAGTCCCAAACTTTGCGGGAACTCCCAGGCAGTGCTGCAGGTAAGTTTGAATTTCTTTTAAATGAATGTTTGGGGTGTTCAATCGTGTATATATGAATATTTGGTAGTGAGTGTTGTGAAGGGATGTGTGTGTGTGGGTGCATGTGTGTGAATGCATGGCTGTGAGCAAGTGTGTATGTGTGTCCCATCTGCCCCCCCCCCCCAGCTAAAATTATCGGCTGCCGCTGCTCGTGAGTCAGCAAAGCCATTTGCCACATGTGACAGCAGCGCCATGGAATGTGAGAGCTTTGCAAATAAACTCATTTGCAGCCACAAACTCCATGCACAGGTCAGCAAAATGTCAGCAACTATTAACGCCCTCTGATGGACTGGAAAATTACATTATTTTAACTCAAAGAGCGAACCAAACGAAGGATACCATAGATGTTGCCTCAGCCCACAATACTAGGCCGCGATGTGGATTTTAAGTCATTTGGCTAGTAATATGAAGAACGTTGAACGGTATAATTTTGTGGTGGCTCATACTTGTATAAAGTATATGCTATGTGCTAAATGTTTAAATAAATAAATATACAAACCTGAGCAAAGCACGACTTGAATAATTGGTAACAAACAAGGAAGATGCTAACAACGGAAAAACATTTTTTTTTTAGATAAAAACATTTTTTTTGTTACATAAGATCAAAGTTTGGTGATAGAACTCTTGCTTTGTATCCACATCTAGCCCTGTTCCCTTCCCTCAGTCTAATGTGAAGCCTAATCTTCTGTGACTGATTGAGGCCAAATGCGAGAGAGAAAAATAGAGATCAACATAGAATCTTAGATACAGAGAATTAAAAAGAAAGAAAAACAAAACATAGAGAGGGAGGGAGGGAGAGAAAGGTAGGTAGGAAGAAGTGAACAGAGAGATGGGAAAAGAAAATGGAAACGGGAGCAGGAGAGAAAGCAGGGAGAGAGAACGAAAAAGAGGGAGGACAAGACAGAGAGAGACAGAAAAACTTGCACAAAGATAGAAATAAAGGGAAAGAGGAAGTTGGAGAGAAGTAGAGCCATAGAGAGAAAAAGAACAAAAGAGAGGACAATACAAAGAAGGAAAGGCGGATAAAAAAGACATAAAGAAAGAAAAGCGAAGCTGTTTTATATTAATGTCTAACAATTCGCTTTTTTTTATCATGAGGCCGTGATACCTCTCTCCTCAGTCCTATTTTACCCCTTGAGGTAGGGTTCCGTCCTCCTCTGCTGCACCACTTTATCCAACCCCCTGTACACTTTCCATCCATTGCATCAATATACTAGCCTGTCTCCACTCATCTATGCAACTGTCACTTCTTTAATCCATTCCATAAACAAATCTCCACTCCACGTATCTGCCAACACCCTTTTAGCAGTATATCCCCTCCATTCTTCCCATACCATTAGCTATAGAGTGTTTAGCCCTCCTTAAACATATACTTCTAACATGCTTTATATTACTCCATCCCACTCGATCCCTCAATTGATTCTCATACCTGTTGATCGCAACCGTCCTTCACTACCCAAGAATATCTCGATATCAAGGTTTGCATGTCTATGTTATGAGTTGTGGTCCTAACCATAACTTGCAAATTCCAGTAGTTTTTCAGCGTCGACTGGCGGCATTTTCCATGAACACTAATAACTCCTTGCATGAAACGGCTTGTGAAAAGTAAGTTAAATGCGGCAAGTTCTTGACAAATTTCGCCCAGATCGATGAAATGGCACCAAAGTTCATTCCAATCAAAGATTTTCTTCACCCTTTATCTTTGCTCCTCCGAATCAAATCTTATTGAAACCCACAAACCCTGTGCTACACCGAACTTAACTCTCTAAATTCCTGCAAAGGTTGATGCAGAATACAGTCCCAAAGTTATCAGCACATGATACATTTTCGACCCTTGCTTGATGGATCTGTATGAAACTCAAAATATCAAGGGTAAGCGAAACATACTGTCCACCAAATGTTATGTTGATTGGTGGAAATGCTCCACGGTTCGGAGCAGATGCAATAATTCCCCCCACCTCCTTTATTTGCCCAGCCCGCTCTTATAACGTATACATTTATCATGGGAATGACGCACAGGGAAGATCCCATCCACTGTTTGTTAAAGGTCTGAACAAACATTGGAGAATGTGTCTGAACCAGAAGCGAATAGTCACCGTAGAAGTCATGAATTTAATAATACCACCGAGAGCCTCACCCTCGGACAGCATTTGAGGAGAACGCCCACTGTGCTGCTCATCTTATGTCGACTTTAACAACCAGAAGATAGGTTTGCGCTGTGTGAGAACTCACACATATGGGCTAAACAACAACAGCTGAAACTGCATACTTCTGCTGCCGTGGTTAGCTTTCTGTCATTTTTCTACATATGAATTTCTTAATAATCCTACATTTTGAGATGGGTGCCACATGAGAGCATCTGAATCCAATGAGGTCTGTCCCTGTCTTATTTGCATGCACATGGCGTGTGTTTGCCGGCATGTCCGCAAACCTCAAGAATTAAAGACTGCATCTAATTGAGGTCCACTGCAGGCTTTATCTATAATATCTTGACGTCATGTACTTTATAAGCCAAAGAAATAACAATCTGGTTCCAACCCTAAGCTTGTGAATTTTCCAGCCACTAATTGGAAGCATGCAATGAAAAGAGGAACATTTACGTCAATTCTGTCAGTAGTGGTTTTTGCACAGCCAATTAAGAAATGTGCTAGGACAAGCAAGCCATTTCATACTTCATTGATTAAGCACTTTATGATAAATGGCTTTACACTAATACTGGTCGTGACCGATTCCAGTGGCGTAAAGCAAAATGATGCCCCTTCCCTGCAGAATGCAACGCGGGGGCCATACTCTCTCATATTTCACAAATATTAATTTGGCCTTTGCCTCAATGGGGGCCCCTTGAAGTGTTGGGGGCCACTGAAGGAGTGGGCCACCCCTGCACTGTAGGGGCTGCAGGGGTTTTTGTGACGCCCCTGGTTCCAAAGTAGTTGCATGTCAGTGTAGTGCAGTCAAACAATGTACCAAACCTGTCCAGCCATCAATCATACTCAGGGACATATTCACAAGAAAATGCCGGAGCACGGAGCTGTGCCAACTTTGACAGCGCCGCAGTCCACATTTTCAAAATGCAGGGATGCGCCATATTCACAAGAATACGCACACCACTATGTTTCCATAGCGCCGGTGCAAAAATAGCTGCCTAGAGCCAGCACAGGCACCCTGCCGCCATGTTGCAAGGGTGACTGAGCTGCAGGGAGGATTGTTTATGGGCTGTGCAGGAAGGGACACCTTCCTGCACATACACAATCAATAATGGCGATTTGCACCTTCTTTGTACGCTGCAGAATGCAGCACGCATGGAAAGAGCAAAAACAAAGAGAAATCAAAAAATTCTCCTCGTTACGCCATTCTATCACCTGGTATTCCATGGCATTAGTTTCTGACAAGTGCCATCTTGTAAATATGGAAAATGGCGCAGTGCCACCGGAGCGTCAAAAAAAGTGCTGCTCCAGTGGCACTGAAGACTTGTAAATATGCCCCTCAGTTTCTGTGGTTACAGGAGCCAATCAACAGTGGTGACAGTATATATGCTAAATCTTAACCAAGCCAAAACAACTTTTCTCTTAACACTCTAACATGAAATACATGTTTTAAAATAATAATAGTGAAAATGGTCGATTGCAGAAGTCCTAACAGATAGTTGGGTCTTATGCCACAGCAGGTTGCCTCAATAACGGCCTTGGATAATGTTGCTCTGATATAGGACTGACAGTGGCTGTTTCTGTTCACGAGTCAACAGATAACATTTTGAAAATGTTTTGATTTAAAAAAAATAGAAAGAGATTCGGACTCTTGCCAGCTCTTGCAGATTAAATGTTCGCATGAGGCCAGCGCCGTAAAAGTGAAATCTAAGCTGCCATTTGCAAATTAAAAACAAAGTTTTAGAGAAATCATTAAAGGCAGCATTGAAAACAAAAATCAGTTGGGGGTGGATGAGAGGAAAATGATCCAACAGTGCTCAAGGGGCAGGATTTTAATTCGTTCTGCAATTAGAGGGTGAAAGAATTGCAGTTAATGGCAACCAGCAGGAAAATGTGGTCTGAAGCAAGAGAGCGCAGATTGGCAATTCCAAGCAGCATTTCATTAAATAGTTCCACTACTGTAATTAATATGGGAGCAGACAAAACACGGTCCAGTCCTCTTTCTAGCGCCTAGTCACGCAAACCAAGCATTGGGCATTAGGACCAACCTGCCATTTGATTATAGAAGACAAGACTCTGTGCCACTGACATCCCTTAGCTTTCCAACTACTACTTTCGTGAATGAAACCCTGGAGAGCTAAATTAAAGAAAAAATAACTTGTTTTACATGTAGGTGAAAATACTGCATTTATGCTGTTTCTATGCACTGTAAGCAACAGATGCTACTATTCGCCAGTTTAAGGTACTTAGGGCCCCATTTAAAAGGAATTGGCATAGGGCAGCACCTTCTTGCTGCTCTGTCCTACGGCAATGTGAATGGGCAAGAATGCACCATATTTATGAAATATGGTGCATTATGGTGCATTCCTGTCCTTTCCCCGTCCATTGGCACACAACTTGCTGCCCAGCACCAATGTCGGCACCCATGCATCATTGTGCAAGGAAGCCTCTGTTTTTTGTTTATATTTGTTCTGAGTTTAATATAGCGCAAACTTGACCTGAAGGTATCAGATCACTTTACATGAGCACCAGTTGCGTTACACAGGGACACATTCATTTTAGCTAGGCACGGGGAGATCTAGTGATTTGCTCAGAATCACAGGATGTTGAGCGTCCATGCCAAGACTCAAACCTGGTTCCCCAGATTTGAGATCGACCGCTCTATGCAGCACACATAGAAAGAGGAAAAAACAAGGAGAAATAACAATATTTCTCCTCTTTATGCCTGCTAGAGGTAAGTGACAAGAACCATAGATGTAGCGTGGGAAAACCCACTGCAAAGCCCACGGACCACCGCCTTGATGCACAGTAAGGCAAGCGGTGATTGTGCTGCTTTGTCTTACTCCATATCTGTAAGGCCTTGAAAAGCCATGCAGAGTGGATTTGCGTCGCTTCATAGACATGATTGAGATGCTTGCAGCATCAGAGTGCCAAAAGAAGTGAGGCTTCAGGGGTGCAAGCCTCTCATAAATAAGCCTCTAACAGGCACATGTATCAATGTAAAAACCGGTCGCAAACGGGCAGATTCTCAGAATCTGCATCTTTACGACCGGTATTTTTGCATTTGGGATGCATCATCCCAAATGCAAAAATCGCAATTTAAGGAATCTCTAAATTGCGATTCCTTAAATTGCGATTGCATTTAAGGAATCCCAAATTGAGATTCCTTAAATGCAATGCATGAAAGTGAAAAAATTAGCGATTTCGCTAATAGGGGGAGCAAATTACCATGAAGTTGAACTTCATGGTAATTTGCTAAAACTTTGAAAAAAGCACTTTTGTGCATTTTTCAAAGTTTCATGTTGCGCACACACATGCCCTTAGAGCATGTGTGTGTGCAACATATTTGCACAGATCAATTGCAGGGGTGCAATAAGGTGTCATTTTGACACCCTTGCACCCTTGAAATTGCAAGAGCAATTTGCGAGTACCTACTGGTACTCGCAAATTGCTCATGCAATCTCCAATTCATTCCTATGGGTCTGGAGGCCCATAGGAATGAATGGGACAGCATTCCTTAATTGCGACTCGCAATTTGCGAATCACAATTAAGGAATTTGTAGGAATCGCTATTTTTATAGCGATTCCTACATGCATAGGCTTTTGCAATTCCTTAATTGCGATTCCTTAAAAATCGCAATTAAGGAATCGCAAAAGTCTTTGTTGATGCATGTGCCAGTAAATGTTTACTTGGAAAGATGGAATGCAGTGTCTTCCTTGCCAGGATTTGAACTCCTGACCTCCAGAGCACCACCTTTTGTCAGTGTGAATGTGCATCAACAGAGTTGTCTTTTCTGTATATGTTGTCACAACAATAACTTTCTCATATTCTAATGTTGTGCAATTTGTTTTCTCAGAAACCTTTGCAAAGTTCTGTGGATCACCTTGTAATTTTATAAAGTTAGTAAAGATTTTTGCTTTGCTATATTTGCTTGAAACCATTACTTATGCAGTAATTTGGGTAGCCATATTGCCTTTTTTATTTATTACTACCAATAGGATTTGGTAAAGATATACGTTGCATAAGAGTCAGTGTTCCTTCTCCTGCTATTGTGTGTAAAAAAAACTGGAAACAGAAAACTTGCAGAGAAAACAATGAATACATTTTCAATCTTGGTGGAGTGTGATCTTGCTTTTCAATGAAAACGTTATTGCAATTCATAGAATAACTTTTAACTGGAAAAAGGTAAATACGGTAACTTTGTAAGCTTTGCGAAAGACAAAAAATAAAGAATTCTGAAAAACCATACTGCCCAAAAATTAAATCTGCATACCCCTAACACTGAGTTCAAATGCCTTATACTCGAGTTTAAGATGATGAGTGGTGCCCGCCCACCATATACGTTTAGCTGAAGTCACTGCCACCGCCACCTCCTTCACCTGCTGTAACAATTTAATGTCATGCTCCATCCTTGGCCATACCCGACACATCTTCCAGTAACTTTCTGCCTTGTGTTCATCCTCATTACTGTTTTTTAATCCTGATAAGGTAATCTCATATTCTACCCTGTTTTCTCTAGCCCCAGTGGTGTAACGAATCTTGAGTGGGCTCCCCTGCAAGGTACTTTGAAGGGCCCCCTTTCTGTATTTAATCAGGAGCTCTCGAGCCAGAGTACTGTGCTGAGGGGGTCCCCTACAGATCAGGGGCCTGTGTTACGCCACTGTCCAGCCCAGGCTGAATATAAGCGCTTTTCCTCAAGCTTCACCTCATTTATTCTAGGTGTCTTTGTTTTGCTAATCAGTTTTTTAAAACTCCCACCAGTGCTAAACTAGTAAAAAAAACATAATAAGTGCTGGGGGGCGGGGGGGAGTTTTCCCCACAAGCCCACCACTGGTGAAGCTGAATGCAGGATTGCAAAATATCAAGGCTGGATAATCTTGACTCCAATTCACGCCTCTTTTCTCCACAATCCAAATTTCCTACCTCTTCATCTTCCTCTTGCTTGATCTTTTTTCATTCCCCCTTCTCACTTCCTCACCTTGTGTCTACCTTTCTGTTCAACCTTCTTTCTCAGTTTTCTTTCTCATGATTCGGGTCATGACCAAAAAGAAGTCCAGGTCCGCAACCAGCAGGCACCTTCACACATTAGGCACTGCTCCTTCCTCGTCACACCCCGCAACATGAAGTACACAATGGAAATATATTTAACATATTCATGTATGTACTCTTCTCTTGTCGGTGATCACTCCATTCTATATGTACTTATTGTGTAAGAATATCCCCTGAATATTCCCAATTATAAATTGTGAGACCTATTTACAAATGGAATTAAGGCTACATTACACATTATTACAGGAGTACCACTTCACAATCCACAAAATGCTTTTTTGAATTGGCCCTCAAGTGTTTTCTTTCTTTTGGTGGTTTGTTTTCAAGGGCCTCTTTTCTACGAGTGTGGAGAAGTGGGTGCAGGTGACAAGAAGACATTTTAGGAAAGAAGCAAATAAATACATTTTTGAAGGGATAGCGTTTTTTAGCAAAAGCAAACAGCCAGAACCTGAGCCTCCTCCCAAGCAGCCAGTTCTGAAGATTTCCAAGTGTGTATTAAAATTAGGTGACATGCAGACCGAAGACAGAACATCACATTTCACGCTGGGTGCTATTTGGCCTGCATTAACCAAATCTGCCCATGTATTTGCAACTATAATTTTGACATCACACCTCAGGTGTGACGACCATGCACACCTAATATAAAAATAGACTAGCAGATTTAATTGCTCGATTTGCATCACAAATTTACTCGGCTAGCGCCTGTGCATCGTGTTCAGGTATACAAAACCTCATTGGTTGGCCTTTGGAATAAATACAAATGAACTCCCAACTAATGCAGAAGATTGCACCGTTTTAGGAAAGGCTTTACAAACTTTTTGGACATATCTAAACTCTAAGTAAATTTAGTTTTTCTCGCTATATAACAATATTACAACAAAATGGGGGGGGGGGGTTCATCGCAGTGGATTGACTTCGATAAAGGCTGCTCTGGAGCTAAGGGATAAAATGTAGAAGAAAGACTATTTTTGACTTTTCACCAGTGTGTTTCATGTGTCTAGGATACACAGCTCCATCTGAGAGCAACCAAGGCAGCTGCTATGCACAAATCACTAGGGGAATTATGACGTCACCGTGGGAGCAGAGGTTGTGTTGGCAACTTCAGGATGGCCTCAGCTGTGAAAAAGTAGTGCAGTGAGGAGTAAATTTCATAGGGAAATTATGACGGTAGTCATACCTGTTAGCAGGTGTCCCTTTAGCTACATTAACATAAACGATTATCTGTTCTGACAAATGCGAAACAGAGCTGGTATTTGGATGCGTTGTAAAAGATGAACTTTAGACTTGAACTTTTTAGGATGTTGAGTCCATACACAATAGTCACCTGGAATCTAGTATAGTCTTTCCCTAAGTCTTTGGGCAACTCTCTAACTTGTATTAGTGTACAAGGGTTTAAAATGCATTTTATTTGTTTTATATGAGCAATATATACAATTTTAAGTAGCCTTAGAGTGCAAGGCAAATTCAATGTTTTCACTTTATGGCACAGTTTCTCACTTTTATTTTTACAGACTTTGGCTCTTTTCTGATATTTGTAAATAAATATACAGTACTTATCTTAATTGTGAGAAATAAAGCATGTACAAAAATGTAATTGGCCATGGCTTCTTGCAGAGAAATGTGGAACCAATAATAGATGCTGTTCCATTACTGAATTGCACAAACATATTGTGATATGAGAGATGAGTGCAAGTTATGTGCATTGTGCACTGCATGTTTCCCTATGACAATCAGCCAGCTGTACTGCTAGCCAGCGAATGCAGACTTCCTTTACTTTTTTAAGAGTATATTTGACAACAGATCACTAAATCGTGGAAAAATGCTTCTAATGTTTCTTTTCAGGCCTGGTGGTATGGTGTTTGTTATAACCACAGATTAGATAGAGCTTATGTTCACCCGATTACTCTAGCTATTAAACGTGACCTCTTGTGGCTACCTGTTACCAATTTTCTAGATATGTCTGCTCAAGCATTACCATCTCATGTTCCAGCCATAGAAGAAGTTTCCAAACCTCCTTAAATTAAGGTTACTTAAATGTTATTATATTATATATTTACTCTCAATGTATAAGTGAATTTGTGGTAGTGAGTTCATTTTGATATACCTGTTATATGCTGTGAACAATATTTTTTCTGTTGTATTATTATAGGATATACATATCTTTCTATTTTCTCTCCCTCCCCCCCCTTTTTTCTCAACTACCTTTTCTTTCTTCTTTCTTTATTATCTATAGCCTATTTGCTATTTTTATTACTTCTATATGCTGTGTTGTATTATTGATGTATCTTCTACTTATATTCAATAAACTTTCTTTAAACAAACAAAAAAAAAGCGTATATTTGATGACATTTCTTTTATCTTTCCTGCTTAGTCCTTCCCGACTTGTTGGTCAGAAGCTCAATGCTCATTATGCATAATTTTCTTTCGTTCCAGTCATATTCTGACGTTTTGGGGATAACCACAAAGGGATTTCTTCAGTCCGTCTATTCTCCCCAATTATTTTCTGCTGCTCCCATTTTTTTATTGGTTCCCGTTTACTTTAGGGTGGCATATAGCTCTATACAAATATTCAATATAACTTAATATAAAATAAATCCGTAGAGAAAATAACTGTACCAAGAGAAAGAATAGTCAGGACTCTCCTATAATTTTCGTTGTAATATCAGGAAATATGCTGCCTCTAAGTTAAACACCCATAATAGTAATTTAGTAGTTACAAAGGGTGCTGCAAATAAGTTCTTCAGAAGCTGAATTAACTGGGCATTAATCAATCTATAGATTTAGAGTAAAATAAGTTGTATACTTAGCAAGTACTGGATCAGCTTTCACAAACATGTAGGATGGTTGATGCTAATGGTCCTCTCTGAGATTCCAGTATATACAACTAGAAAGGTCTTTATAGATACACATTTTTATGTGGATCAATTATTTAGTATATGTCAAATGTGCTGATACAACCACATGCCAATTACAAAGCTTGTTTGATAGTGTGGAAGATGACAATTTTTAAGTAAATTTAACCTCATAAAAATATAGAAATGAGCTTTAACGTTAACATAGAAAATGCATATAAAAATAGTGGTTATATAATCTGATTTTATTAAACATGCAAAAAGTGAAAATGCTGCCTATTTCTGTAGAAAAGCTCCCATTTCTATTTGTCTTTCACTACTAGTCCTCAATATTTTTTTTTCTTTCCTGTCATTTTAAGAAAATAAATGCCTTTTAGTAAGTGATAATTTAACGTTATAACTGAACTGTAGAGCTTTACATTTTCATAAAATGCACTGTTTGCTGCAAAATGTATTTCTTTCCTTTCTCGCACCATATCACTTCATTATATTTTAGATTGTTTCCTCTGCCACATGCTTATAATGAACAAGTATGTTAATGAAAGAAATGCTCGCTGTAGGTTTAAATTCCATGATCTAACCAGGACATTCTAGATATTGTTTCTTTTAATAGAGAAGACCACTGTTACACAATGGGACACTGAACAGCTTACAGTGTAGGCTTGTAAAGGCTCTCATGAGAACCTTCCTAGATATACCTTTTTGTAATATGTTGTAGCTGCATTCGAGTAATAGCATGTCGACATGGACGTTTACTATGGGAATCAAGGAAGAAGACGACCGATCATCGGTTATAAATGATTCAACATTCATAGTTTGCAACATGTTTGGTGCTTTCTATATAGTACATGTTGCTAGCTAGATAGTTAAGGCGTTCTATGCACCCCTACCCTGCCATGTCACACAGCACTTTGTTGTGATAAGCTGAATTGCCATAAGCTTCTGCTAACAGTGATTTCGTTGTTTTCCTAATGCTTTATGAGGAGAATTTCTATCTTTATGTTGATCATAGCTACTGCTGTGATTTACTCCTTTTGCCTGTTTTAACGGTTGGTATTGCAGCTGTTACGGAACTCGGCTGAGTTTCCAGAACTACTCTTTATGGGGAGGTGGACCTTTTTATAGTTATCAGACTTTTGCTCCAGAATTTTACTTGCTCTTTTCCAAAAGAAACTTTTTATGGGTCCTTGCTAGGATAGGTTAGATACTTTAGCTTAGGATAGGGAATAATTTCCTTATGGAACATTCTATTCTTCTGTATGCTTGTTATAACCAAATTTTCTAAATATTTCTGTAAATGGATTTATTCGACTAACCCGAATAAAAAGACAAAAATACAGACTGATCTCTTAAAGAGAAAATAAACTTTTAAAACTTCACCAAACCTCTCATTATTAACTAAATATCTTATTTTATTTTAAAGATGTGTTTGGGTCGTGCTCCATTCTAATATGTGGGCAAAGATTCATCGACCTGAAGAGGCATTTAAATTGGAAGTTTGCTTAGTAAGTTTGAAGTGGAGCTACTAATAAAGATTGTATGAGATTTCAGCAATCGCAATAGCATCTCTTCTAGTGACAGAAACTTGTAGCCTTTTCCTCACCTTTCATAGTCAATTGTAAGTTTAGTTTATTCAGAATTTGCTTTGAGACCTTGCAAGCGTATGTCCAAATAAAAGCACGTTTGAGGTAAGCATATGGCAGAGCTAAACAGAAGACGTTTGCACCCAAAGAGATAAGCTTGCCAAGGGTATCAGTTGGCAGCACCTTGGGGTCTGTCCAAGCCAGATTTTTCTGATAACAACTGACTTGGCAAATGAGTTCCTTTTACAAACACTATATATGAATGGATCTTATGTAGCAATCCAAAATCAGGCATAGACCTTGCTCTCTTGGACCCAGGCTGGACACTTCTGCACTATTATTTTAGTTATTTCACCTCAAATAGGAATTAGGAAGTGGTGCATAATCAGACTCAAAGGAAACACGTTCCATTTGGAGCCCACATACTGGTATGCTGCCTTCATCTCAGTTTGTCTTAGAATGATTTTGCCTGTATGTCCAATCATATCATCCTGCAAAACAAACAGATAAAAATACAAGATAGAGAAACCCACTTCCATCTTTTCACTGCAAGCCAAAAAACAAAAGACAGTATGGTCCTAAATATCTTTGACAAAAATATCATCCTATTGGGGTTCATAATAAAAGATCTACACTCAATGGAGCAATATTTTTGTGAACTATATTTTGGCTATAATATTTCTAGGTAACAGTATTTTGATATTTTAACCTTTTAGAAAGTCTGTGCAGAGTATACCATTTGGATTTTTTTCAAAGGCTTATTCTGCAGAGATGTGTCCAGGCTTAGTATCAATGGTGTTAATCAAACACACACAAGATAGAGGGAGGAATGTTTGCAGTAAGTCTAACCACTGGCAATCACTCACAGAAGCCTTAGTCTGTCAGTCTGGGTCAGACTATTCCCATTGGAGCTGGATCAAGAATGAACTGCATTTGGCTGATTTCAAACTGAGGTAGCATGGTGTGCAAAATAACGATGGACTGGAATGCGGTTCAGGGTGATTACCAGTGGCTGAGATTAATTCAAGCATTCCATCCAACACTTTTTTGTATACTTTAATTGGTTTCAATGTTGGCCTTGCCTTTAAAAACTTTTAAATAAATGAACATTTATAATGTTTCCCTGAGTTTTCAGGTGTCCTAAAAGAACATGTATCATATTAAAAGAGGTTCATCTTTTACAGCAATGTCCGGGCAGTATGTTGATATTTGGAATATGTTGGTATATGGAAATGTTGAGTGAAAATATTTACATATAAGTTGTACATGCATTTTCTACTTCTCTTTTTACCCATTTTTTCAGAAAGGGAGAACGTGTTTAGCAACCTATTTGTGGACCCAGCACAACCTAATATCAGAGAATAATGTGCACTGTAAAACTTAGGAGCAATGCATAAACAAATTTGAAATTTCTCTTTCTTGAATCAGTCATACACAATAATAAAATATTAGAAAATAAAAGCTCTAGATAACAAAAAACAGAATAGCTTTCAATTATAAAAACACAAAGCAGCACTGAAATCCAGGCAAGGCTTGACAGTTACCACTGACAGATAAATCTTTTTTATAGAAAATTGAAATTCACAGCATAATCTTAAAATTACCTTATCACGCCCTTTAGCTGTTAACATCCATCAGAATGTCCTCCGATGATTAAATGCAGCATTTCTAAAACAAAAGAAATACACATAATATTAGTTTGCTTTTTGCTTTTTTGCTCAGACATGAGCATTTCTTTATTTCTTGAAAAAAATATTTACGGAAACATACATGTACAAAAAAAGGCTGAACAGAATTACACCAAATTCGGAAGAATGCTAGATCTTCACTACAGAAAGCAAAATAGTGGTATCTAGAGTTGAGGAACTCCGGCGAGAACTGCAGCAGCCCTTGCAGGTAAGCGCGGTGGGGTGGGCAGGGACAGGGAAGTCGACAGATGATGGAATAGGAATAAATAAATAAATAAATTATTCCTATTCCATCGTCTGGCCTCTGTCAACATACCCCCCCTCCCCACCCGCACCCCCTCGCTGTGTTTACCAACACGGACCACTGCTGCGCGGGAATCCAACCATATTGGAATTAAAAAATAAAGGTCAGTTTAGGTCAGCTGCGTATGAGTAGAAAAAGTCAGTGTTTTAAAAAAAATACTTTAGGCTTTTTTATTATTAGAAAACTTTGTATATATTCAATTGAAACAGCTGTATACATATTGTATTTTGTAATTTATTTTATATGCTCATATGTACTCTAAATAGGAATAATGTAAGCAACAGCTTGCTTTCAACATACGTATATTTTGATAGAATGTTATTAGTTCATTAAAATCACATAAGAAGGAATTTGCTATAGCTATTTTAATAATATCTATCACTCACCACATGATGGAAGGTAATGTGAAAACACTCCCCGCAGCTAATCATTACAACTTTTCACAACGTGTCTGATACGTGAAAGATGATGTATAACAAAAATTGGATTCAATCTTTTTCCAAACCTATATTAGTCTCATAAATCCTGTCCTTGCGAGAGGTGTCAAAGGTATGAGCTGCATATTTGTCTTAATTTCGGTATTACATTCAGTTTTAATTTCTCCTGACATCAGGAGAAAAGGGAAAGGAATGCAATTTGACAAAAATTTACCAAAAGTTACTATAAACTTACTATTATGTTTTAGCCACACTTGAAAACAATAGGTTGGGCCATCTAGCAATCTGGCAGAGCGCACCACTTCCTTATTGTTAGATACTGGAACAATCCCTGCAAACTGTATAAAGACTCCTCTCCAATGGACTATCGGCAACACAAAACTATGGGCATCATTTTCAGAAAAATATGAGGTCAAAAACACTGCAAATGCTTGCCTTGGTTGACTGTTTCCAAAGCATGAATAGAATTGATTTGTTCATTAACTTAAATCATATGTACATGCATAGCTTTAAATTGGAACACTGAACTCAGGATGCAAAGTGCACCTCTCTAATGAATTACTATAAACCCAAAACTGGTCTACGATTGCTTTTGTTCCCATTTGGAGAGAATGTGACCTGGAAGTGTCCTTAATGCAGCATCAACAGGGCCGATTTGAACAAGGTGAGCGGCCAACTGAGCACAAAAACGATGAACTGGAATGAGCCCCGTTTGTAATACCAGTGTCTCAAACATTCCATCCTTTTTATAGCCGACGTGCTCTAATTTGCCGGCATACAAAGCTGCGTTGTCACCCCCTTTATAAACGTTGCTCGATAAAGAGGAACATGGGGAGCAGTTCAGGCCCTGAATTATGAATTAAAAGGGGCTATTATCCAGGACTGTCTTCGATTAGATAAAGTTACAGCAATACCCTGGATTAAATATATTATTGTGTGTTTCTCAGATATTTTTAACTTGAATATTGTAACTGATCCCAATGCTGTTTTATTGATCCCCAAAGTAGAGATAAAAAGGCTTTTTCTAGCCTATGCTGAGAGAAAGAGAACTGTTGCCGCTGGAACTCTGTCCACTGTTATGTTTTATAACAGATATTTATCTAAGGATGGATTCCCTGTCTACTTAACCCTGGTCACTAGACCCATGCATAAATTTGTGCTAACTAGACTCAGATTTGGAATAATTCACTATTTGGTGGCTCACCCAATGGTGAAGAAACACCCATCAGGGCCAGATGTGATGGGATTTCCAAGCAAAGCACAATGCACTTTATGTTATTCTGTAAGCTGTACTCTAATTTTCGTATTGCCTTGCTTAAACCCATGTTTGTTAAATATGGAATACGTACGGTTGAGCACGCAATGAAATTGATTTTTAATTTGCATTCTGCGGACGTATGTTTTTATACTGCTACCTTTTTAAACAAATGCATCAATTCCAGGAAAAACATGTGTTTTTAGTGATATAAATGTTATTTTAATTGTGTAAATGTTATTATTGTATTAACCACTATAGTGTTTTTAATGCATTATTATGTCTGCTATAATTTGTTCGTATTTTCATATCATGATTGTGTGATTGTGTATATACTTTTATGGTCATTAACTTGTACCGAATAAAGCTTAATTGAATTGAATTGAATTAAAAGCAATCTTGACATTATTTTAGTGCCATGCCTCAATTAAACATTCATCTTCAGACCCACAAAGTTACTTCAGCCGGATGTATTCATTAGTGCACTCCTACGCATTCATTCTCCTTGAAGGATCATTACTTCTTTAGTAACAAAGACGTTCAGCAAATCAAGAATATAAAACGTATTTGTAACACGATGATACATCAGGTATAAGCATTAGTATACCAAGCACAAAACATCAAACACCAAACATCAAACATCTGCTTCCCTTCAGAGATATCACAAATGTAACTGAAAGATTCAACTTTAAAACTATTTGAAACCTTTGAAGACCAGGAATGCACTTACGTAAGACTCCTGGGTAATACATTTAAAGCTGATTCATTGCGCTACAGACTATGAGTAAGACAATTTATTGTTCATTTGGAGTGACCCATTCTACTGCTCATAGATAAGTGATCTTAGACACAGTCTGGACTGGAAACATTTCTCCTGGCTGCATCAGTTGAATCCTGAATTTGCATAAAGGCCTTTACAAAGGCACAGGACTGATTTTGTCTCTAATAAATCCATTTTTGGCATTGTCGGTGCTCAGTTTCATTATAGAAAAAAAACCAAAGCATTGTGTGTTGTAAATGGGGAGATAATTATAGCAAGACAAAAAATTGCAGCCCCATGTTAAATTGTGGCTTGTTCATAAGTATGATGCGTTTCTCAAACCATAATGATGAGGTTAAGGAACAACCATAGGGGGAATTATGCCATGCGTATGTTCAGTATGTTAATTCAGTCAATTGCATAGTGCTCTATGCATGTGGTGAGAAAAAAGGGGGAAATAGCCACTGGGATGTTCAATAAAATTAAATAATTTCCAGCCCCAAACAGTTTTTTAACAAGGAAGTTAACAATATCTCTGAAGCACAAGCACATTTTGAGTGTGTGCTGATTTTCCGTTGAAAAAACACATTTTTGCCCAGAATCTTCAATGACGCTCCCAGAAAAGGATTTCAAACTGAAGGCGGTCTCTAAAAATGCGGCTTTCACAATTAAATTCTCAAATGTATCGAAGTTATCAGAAATCTAAATATTTTTTTCCCCTCGTTTTCGATTATTACTGTAGGTAACAATTTGAGAAGAGGTGTAAGCCAAGATGTGGCTTACACCAAAAACAATATTACATTGATTCTAGGCCTTCCACTGTAGTGTGTAATAGAAGACATGTCTGTCACGTTTAGTAAAACATGATTTTTATATTTAGGAGGGGTTAAAAGGAACCCAAACCTCCTTTGAAGGGGGAGCAGTGAAACAGAAGGCTTACTCCCAGGTTCTATAACTTTCCTTAGGCAGACCCTCCCAGTGACATGCCTACTAGCCCAGAAGGCTAGGTTGTGCCAAAGACCTTGCATATTCCAGTTTGGTTGAAGGAAGCTTGTCCACTTAACTGAAAAACTATACTGCCCTACCAGGAAGTGGGCTCAGCAGATCTCAGTGATAAATGCAAAATATTTAGTTCCGGGGGGACCGAGAGAAACCATTACAGATTGTGCTTCCTTCTTGACGACAGACCTTCCATTTGCCCTTACTTATATTATGGCATGTGTCAACTTCTTGCATGAATTGTCAAACTATCAAACTTCATTGACTAATTTGCATACCGAAACCTATAGCGTTCTATTATATTTTAAGTTTAAAATGTTTGATAAGGTACTTCCAAAGGTCTTTATGGTGCGTGGATTTGGTTTGTGACAAATATTTTCTGAGATATCAAATGTGTGTTCCACCACACTCTTATAATAAAAAAAAAAAGCAAATTGAGGAAATGGAGCAGCATGATTTTGACCCAAAGTGGAAAAACTGATCTGCAATTTGCAGGCAGAAGAATGTAACAAAGTGCAAAATGACATCTCTGCTTCTTTTAATTCAAAAAGTGATTTAGTGCAGTGCAATGCATTTCACAGTGCTCCGTTATTCGAACATCCACATGACTGACAGGGAGAGGAGGCCATCTTGCTTGTGTATGCTTCTAAAATGGCACCTGTTTCATTAACTTACTCTGCAGGCAGGTTTGCTGAAAAAATACCTCGCTTCCCTGCCTTATTTTTCAGTTGACATAGCTCAAAGCATCTGGAAATCGAAGTAGTTTTCATAAGATTTTGGAGGTCTGAGCCTCGGTGGCACGTTATTACAGTTGGGGATTGTTCTTCAAGCTCTGTTGAAAAAGCAAACATTGGCTGCATTACTGAGCAGACTCGAATAGGT
The DNA here is from genome assembly GCF_964204655.1 of Triturus cristatus. NCBI lineage: Eukaryota > Metazoa > Chordata > Amphibia > Caudata > Salamandridae > Triturus > Triturus cristatus. The sequence continues at coordinate 138,007,169 of NC_140582.1, read as the reverse complement.
TCGGAAAGACTTGGTACACATTACCAAATCTCCCCCAAAGTAGGAAAACAAACATTTCCGAGGTTTTCATGCTTTTATTAACAAAACAAACATACAAAATACGCCACCATAATCTTCAGGATTTGTTTATTCAAAGAAAAAATTAAGAAGCGAGATGACAATTAACACGTTGTCACCCACTCGGAACAAAAATGGATTTGCAGTGCAGTTGAATGTTAATAATGCCTCAGCATAAAGGTATAGGAAGGAAGAAATGTAGGCTTTTCAAAAATATTTCGCTGATTGAGGACCCATTTCGATTACGGATTAAATGTGCATCTTTTTTCTTGGTTCAAACATAGTGAATGCCGTTTGAAGAAAGGTTTGAGAGCCAGTCAGTTTTGATTTGCCACTGACTGTTTATTGTCGGCATTGGTTTTCCTTATGAGCGATTTTGGCAAATCCAACAACGGCCATATTGGTTTGTTATTTCGTATGCTTATAAGATGGCTGCCACATTGTGTGTAGACACAAAGCGTTGAACAGCTTGGAAGTAGAGAAAATCACAACACATTTTTACAAACATTGGCAAAGCCAATAGTTGCACCAATGAGATAGTCTCAGGGGAAGCAAAATGGAGGGGATGGGGACAAAAAAGATCTAACCTCTGCATGTGTATATTGCATTAAAAGTAACGTATCTGCTTGAATCTGGGGAAAGAAGGCCCACTTGATAATCATTTGCTACTTTACCATGAGCAACATTTGTGGGCATACTTACCAAAAAGTCATGCGGTGCAGCAAGTCACCTTGCTGCGCTGCGTGACAGGAAAAGGGCAGGAATACACCGTATTTAATATAATAAAGCAGAATCCTGTTTTTATCCAGCCCTGATGCACAATATGTGCCTAAACTAACACAGGCCCCCTTGCACCATGGTGCAAGGGTGCCTGTGTTATAAGCAGGATTGTTTTTGTGCACGAAAGGACGACTTCCTGCAACAAAAACAATCCCCGGAGGCATTTTCCTCTTTCTATGTACACAGCAAAATGCAGCACACATAGAAAGAGGAAGCAACGAGGAGAAATAAAGATATTTCTCCTTGTTATGCCTCCCCTGGGAAGGTGTAGCATTCCGATACATTCCCAGATCTACCAGTAATGGAAAATCTAGGACTGCTTCAGAATCCGGGTGGATACTTGGGAACACCCATGCTCCACCCATGGAATGCCTTCCTAATGCAGAATAACGCAACACAGCAATTTGCACAGCGTTGTATTACTCTGGATTAATCAGGCCACTCAGGGTCAATTATGGCTTGATAAATCAAACTTAAGGGTTGCGTCACTTATGCTCCCCGTTGTGTGGTGGGAAAGCGATGCAAACCTATGATACCCCTCTATCTAATAGGCTGCTAGAATATATCTGTCATAGAATCAGCTGCTCAGTCTTAAACTACTTCAATAGGTTCCCTTCTCCATGGATCGTGGATTACGAACACACTGGCAATCACCCAGACGTCTAAACTAATCAAAATCATTTTCTGTAGGAAAAAAATCACCCTGGGAGAAATTCTGCAGTTTCCCCTTTCCTTAGGTTTGAAAACTCATATTTACCTCTTGCTGTGAGTGCATGGTAAATGTGAGGGAGTGCTCGATGCTGTGCAGTGGTGGGAAGAGGGGGCTGGATATGATGACATAGGGAAGGGCGGGAGGGATGTGGCCTTGCAGGAGGGGATAGTACTTGCGTCCCTGATGCCTTTGAAGGTGGTCATTCAGGAGGCACTTGCAGCCCTATCCTAACACAATTTGACTGTGGGATATGCCACCTGATAAAACTGGGTCCCGTGTTCCCATACCCAGGAAAGCCAGTATTAGGAACACTAGGCATTTTGTGATTAGCTGCAGTGGAATCCCGCCCGGGATACCACTCCCGAGAACTCGTAAAAGGGGCCTACGCCCGAAGGAAGAGTTGGCCAATTCATATGTTTATTCTAAGTAGATATTACTGCATACGTCTCATCAGTTAGACAGAGAACGTGCTAAAGAGACACCATTACGTAAGGCGCACCATCAATTCTTTATAAAATTACACAACAAATACTCGCTTTCTATAGTCAGACCCCATGGTATGAGTTCCATGCGTACTGTAGTCCCTTCAGTTCTATGCGAAACTAGAAGCTGTGGTTCAGTGTTTAAGGCAAACAATACACAGCGTAACCTCAAAAGCCAGAGCTATATATGGGCCGGTAATGTTCGGTACGGAGTACCAGCACTTATTTTTTTGAGAGAGAGAGTACCGACACTTCTCAAGAGAGACGTTATACTTTTAATAGGAGAGTACCGACACTTCCCAAAAACAAGCAGGTACTCTGTTACAGAGAAACTGCACTTCTATTTTTTCCATTTCTAGTACTGTATATAACACAATGTAAAGCACATCTTAGAGTTATGATCAGATTCATGCCCAGGGGTATCGATTTGATATTGTTTCATTTTATCTTCTTCTTGGTGTAATCGTGACTGGTTGCCTGCAGGCTTCTGGTAGTGACATAATACATATAAAGTATAAATATATTTTTCTCAAAAGTATATTTTTTAGGGAGTGATGCATTTACTTGGACTGATAACATTACGTGCTTTCAGAACCATATCCCTTCTTTAAGTAAGGACAGCTTGAACCATGAAGGCCCAATAAAATTATCGTTTGAGAAGAAAGTTGATTTTCCTCTAAACGTGTTGCATTCATAAGGCATTGGTGGTTCTCCACTAAAGAAAGCTACATGAAATACAGAACAGCAGACTGCAGCTCCCAGAAGGGTTAGACATTTCTGGTTTTAGGGACGCGGAGTTGTTTAATTAAAATGAACGCTAGACATATTATCTTTATACACAAACCTCTGCCATATATGTATGATTTAACTTTCATCCCATAAATTATACATTTTTAGTTTACATTTCCCGTGTTAGGCCGCAGGTCTTTAATTTTCATCCCATGAATTGTCATTTTTTTTGTTTACATTTCATGTGCTAGGCCGCAGGTCTTTGAAACCGAGACAAGATTACAATTAAATGTTTTTTTCAGTCAGTGCTTTTCTGGCATTGGCACAATAAATATTCAGATATCCAAGCTAGGTAAGTCCTGCGTTTTTCCTGTGCTATGTTCTTAAGTTGTGACAACCAGGATACAGACAAGTACTATCATTGCAAAGAACTGAAATACGCTCTTCCAAACTATGTAAAGTGATACTATGTACCAGAATCCATTGCGGCTCTCTGATCCATTTTGAGACAGTGACCAGCTCCTTTGGGAAAGATGCATGTGCAAATATTCATGCACTGTGCTTTATAAATATGTTTCCCCTCTCAAGAAAGTAGGTTTCATAACTGGGGCTGGTTCGGGAGGAAAGTCAGTCCTGCTAAGTGTAAGGTGTTAAATCTAGAACAAAGGCAACGGAAGTGTAGCCACTCCTGACTGAGACTCAGAGATTGATAGGGTTGGGAAGTGTAGCCACTCCTGACTGCGACTCAGAGATTGATAGGGTTGGGAAGTGTAGCCACTCCTGACCGTGACTCAGAGATTGATAGGGTTGGGAAGTGTAGCCACTCCTGACTGCGACTCAGAGATTGATAGGGTTGGGAAGTGTAGCCACTCCTGACCGTGACTCAGAGATTGATAGGGTTGGGAAGTGTAGCCACTCCTGACTGCGACTCAGAGATTGATAGGGTTGGGAAGTGTAGCCACTCCTGACTGCGACTCAGAGATTGATAGGGTTGGGAAGTGTAGCCACTCCTGACCGTGACTCAGAGATTGATAGGGTTGGGAAGTGTAGCCACTCCTGACTGCGACTCAGAGATTGATAGGGTTGGGAAGTGTAGCCACTCCTGACTGCGACTCAGAGATTGATAGGGTTTGGAAGTGTAGCCACTCCTGACTGCGACTCAGAGATTGATAGGGTTGGGAAGTGTAGCCACTCCTGACCGTGACTCAGAGATTGATAGGGTTGGGAAGTGTAGCCACTCCTGACTGTGACTCAGAGATTGATAGGGTTGGGAAGTGTAGCCACTCCTGACCGCGACTCAGAGATTGATAGGGTTGGGAAGTGTAGCCACTCCTGACCGCGACTCAGAGATTGATAGGGTTGGGAAGTGTAGCCACTCCTGACCGCGACTCAGAGATTGATAGGGTTGGGAAATGTAGCCACTCCTGACCGTGACTCAGAGATTGATAGGGTTGGGAAGTGTAGCCACTCCTGACTGCGACTCAGAGATTGATAGGGTTGGGAATTGTAGCCACTCCTGACCGTGACTCAGAGATTGATAGGGTTGGGAAGTGTAGCCACTCCTGACCGTGACTCAGAGATTGATAGGGTTGGGAAGTGTAGCCACTCCTGACTGAGACTCAGAGATTGATAGGGTTGGGAAGTGTAGCCACTCCTGACCGTGACTCAGATATTGATAGGGTTGGGAAGTGTAGCCACTCCTGACTGCGACTCAGAGATTGATAGGGTTGGGAAGTGTAGCCACTCCTGACCGTGACTCAGATATTGATAGGGTTGGGAAGTGTAACCACTCCTGACTGCGACTCAGAGATTGATAGGGTTGGGAAGTGTAGCCACTCCTGACCGTGACTCAGAGATTGATAGGGTTGGGAAGTGTAGCCACTCCTGACTGCGACTCAGAGATTGAAAGGGTTGGGAAGTGTAGCCACTCCTGACCGTGACTCAGATATTGATAGGGTTGGGAAGTGAGCCACTCCTGACTGCGACTCAGAGATTGATAGGGTTGGGAAGTGTAGCCACTCCTGAACGTGACTCAGAGATTGATAGGGTTGGGAAGTGTAGCCACTCCTGACTGCGACTCAGAGATTGATAGGGTTGGGAAGTGTAGCCACTCCTGACCGTGACTCAGAGATTGATAGGGTTGGGAAGTGTAGCCACTCCTGACCGTGACTCAGCTATTGATAGGGCTGTGAAGTGTAGCCACTCCTGACCGTGACTCAGATATTGATAGGGTTGGGAAGTGTAGCCACTCCTGACTGCGACTCAGAGATTGATAGGGTTGGGAAGTGTAGCCACTCCTGACCGTGACTCAGAGATTTATAGGGTTGGGGGCCTTCCTCCAAAGGTCCTCATTTCCAGGTCAATGCTTGACATATGGATTTGGAAGCTTTGGTGCCTCTTGTGATGTCAAAACGGAATTTCTAAGCAGAAGACAATGTGGTACTTGAAGTATGCTGGGAAGGTCAAAGGAGTTGTGAGGTCAGATGCTCAGAGCGCACTAGCTTATGTTGTTCATCTGTTTTGTTGTGAAATTGACAGCGTTTGTATTCGGATTTGTTTATTATTCATGCATAGTGAGATGGGTTGCACCGTATATTATGGAGGACACTTCGTGAGATGGGACACCCTAGGCATTACTGTGTTTACACAAACATAGCCAGCACCATGCATCACCGACAACACTTACTGAGATGGAAGCACCGTGCATTAATGAGGAGACACACTGAGAGGGGCTGCGCTACTCATGGCAGATCACATACTGAGATGGGCTGCACCCGGCAGCAAGATAGAAAGATCCTGAGTTGGACTGCACCATTCACCACTGACAACATATCATGAGATGTGCTGAACCATGCATTACTGACAGTACATAGCAATATGGACTGCATTATGCATTGTAGGGATACATATTAAGATCCCCTGCACCAGTCTCCACACTTGCCTACATGATAAGATGGGATGCACCAATCATCACTGAGGACACATACTTTGATGGGCTGCACCAATCATCACTGGGGACACATATGTAAATCGGCTGTACAATGCACCAATCAGGGCATGTATGGAGGTGCAGTGTATCATCCATCATTGAAGACAAACACTGAGGTGGGCTGTACCATGCATCAATGAGGACATATACTGTGGCGAGAGGCCCCTTGTATCACTGAGCACATATACTGTGGTGGGATGCACTATGCATCACTGAGAACACATATTGTGGTGGGATGCATCGTGCATCGATGCAGCCCACCCCAGAGCTTTGAATACAGAGGCCGCCTCACGTACGCCTACGGCAGGCACAGCAAACCCTGCACTACAGCCTCTACAGCCAGTGTCGGACACTCCTCACCAAAGTAATGCTCACTATCCCCTTTATAATCATAACATGGCCATTGGTCTTGGAGGGCTGTGCTCATTGGGAAAAGAATGGCCAAGGAGGGTAATTTCAGTTCCTGGGACCGGGACTTATTTTGCATTATCAGAGTTTGACCTAAAGCAAGAGAAAGGCAGAAAAGGGAGAAAGGAGGAAGAGAAGATACAAAAAGAATTACAAAGGGAAGGCAGGCATAAAAACGAGCCTACAAGAGAGAAAGAGACAAGATGTAAAGATTGGTAGAAGAAAGGGGTATGAGGTGGAGTGAAGACTAAGCAGTCTCGGTATTCGGCGCTCCTAAAACATGTTGCATTCCTGCACATACATTGTTTTCTACACATTAAGCACTGTCTAGTTTTAGCTACATCCTTCATGGTAATCACATTTAACAAAGAGGAGAGGAGTTGGCCTAATGGCTAGGGCGCTCGACCTCGGACCTGGGGAACTGGGTTCGAGTCTCGGTAATGACGCTAAACATCCTGTGATTCTGGGCAAATCACTTGATCTCCCTGTGCCTAACACAAAATGAATGTCTGTCGTCATGTAACGTATCTGGTGCTATGTAAAGCGCTCTTGATACCTGATTGAATTCGGGTCAAGTTCGCGCTATATAAAACTCTGCAAAAAAATAAAAGATGTTATGAGGCGAATAGCATTGAGGTTGAAGCATTCTTTTTGATAAGATAAATGTTTACATCAGTGCACACAGCGGACCACTTATCAAAGTGTTGCGTTGCCCTTGCATCATGCATTCTGCAGCATATGTAGAAAGCGGAAGAAGCCTTAGAGCTTTGTTCTTGTGCAGGAACGTGTCCCGTCCTGCACAATACAATCCTGCCTGTCAAGCAGGCACACTTGCACCATGGTGCAGGGGTGCCTGCATTGGCGCTAGGCAGCAGTTTGTGCACCATGGCAGATACCAAGCAGAAATGTGCTATATCTTTATGGATATGGCGCATTCCTGCCCTCTCCCTTTCACGCAGTGCAGCTCAACAGGGTGTCTTGCTCCGGTGCATTGCGTGAAATAATGAAAAATAGGGCCAGCGTTTCCTATTATCTTCATCTAAGCAAGACTCTTTTTAGTGTGTACACGAAGTGCATAACCTGTTGTATACTATAGCTTTGCGTATGCCAGAATTTATGTTCTAACTTGACCGAGGCCACACACATAGTGAAAATACACTATACAAGCGCTTAAGACATATCCTAACAGAACACAACAGTAATTCATTTTCTGCAAAACCAAACTGTCAAAATATTAATTTCTGAGTCCCATGCTGCCAATTCAGCACCATCAAGTTGTGTAATAGTAACACCAGGTATTTACAGAGCTATGAAGTGTCAGTATCTTCAATCGAAAAAAAACCTCTCTGTATAAGCAAGAATGATAATTATTGATATTCTAGGTGCTTTTCATAAAGTAGACTTTTAAGACCCAATTTAATCATGCTAGGTTCTGGGAGGTGAGAGCTGTGTTACCTAATTCCCAGCACACTGGATCTGCCTTTGCCCATACAGACGTTTATCACCAACAGCTTCACCACAAAACCTTTCAGATTAATGTCTTATTTAGATAAGAAGATGGGGAATTGGCTTTTGCTTATAGACAGGATGTAAACAGGGGGAGACAATCTGTGCGCTCCTCTGTTCTGAGGCCAGCAAGAGTAAACAGTGCTAGGATGCGAGGGTGGAGGGGACCCAGAGTAACCACTTTGCTTGTGTTATGAAAGGATCTGGGAAAAAGAAGGTTGTAAACTGTGAGAAATTGAAGCTCTCTCTTTAGTAGTGAATCTGCAGCAATGAAAGTGCCTTTCTTCGCAAACTGGGTAGATTTTAGCACCAACACACATAAGGCAATTCCAGTTAACCCCTTGTGTGCCACGCCCTTTCCCCGCCCTGTGCTGGACTCGTCATGGGCACAGCGCAACCGCGGCCCATGACGAGTCCAGCTCGTCATGGGCACAGAAGGGGTTAATGACTAATGCTTCGCACAAGGTAACTTCTGACCAGTTTTTGACCGGGACAAAGCTATGTTTAGAGATCCCGGGCACCTCTAGGCAGTGTCGGCGGCCACCAATAAATAATGGTGAGGCGTGAAGGCGCTACTCACCATAAACTCGAGATGGAGCATGACCCCTGCAGCACTTCTCCCTTCCATCAGCAGGAAAAGGAAGGACTTCCTTCCTGCTTGTGGAACGGAACTCCAACCAATCCTGGAGCGGCCTTGATGCCGTGAAAGCTGCTCCAGGATTGGAGGGAGTAGGCTTACCCAGGACTCATCTTGAGGCTGGGGGCCTGTGGCAGCAATCCCCAGGCTGTTTCACAGCCTTTGGATTGCTGGGTCTACACTGCGTTTGTTGGATAGGACGGCTGTAGACAGCCAGCCAATCTGTCGTGCCACTGTAGACCATTGCTGTAATCCTGCATTTGCACGATTTAGCTCCGCCCCACCATTGCGCTGTTCACAGCGCAAGCCGTGCCAGTGGCAAAAAATTAATTGGCACTGAAATTACATTTTATTTATTTTTGTTTGCCTGTGGCGTTTGCAGCAGGAGGCAGGGGGCGAGGCTCCTCCGCTCTGGAGGAGGAGCCATCCCTGCCTCTAGGCACCTATACACTGGACAATTACTACATTCATATTGCATTTTACGCAGTCATAAATGTGTAAACTAAATGAACGTTCACAAGTGGCATGGAAGCAGGGTAGTAGCTGCTACTTGACCCATGCCCATCGGTACCCACGGCACAACCCTTGCAACCCCTGGTCTACCAGTACATGGAGGCACAGGAGGAACAGCAGTGAGCAGCACTGTAGAATGAGTGGGGGGTCCTGAATGTTTACAAGTTCATGTTTAGAACATACCAGGCCTAATAAATAGCACTCAATGCAGTGATGAATTCCAAGCTACTACATAAAAACACGTTAAAGGAAATCACGTGTTTGAATTTTAAGAGTCTTTGTCAAATTTTGAAAGGACGATCTTTACACGATTTACAAGCTAAAGGTTTTGATGTCTCAGCTACTGCTCCACTTCCTTGTTAATTTTCTGTATGAAAATATGGGCTAGTGAGTAAATTGTTCACAGCTGAAAGATACTTAATGTCTCGTTCTGCATAGTACACCTTTGTTTGGGCACTTGTATCCCATTATCTGTGATTTAGATACCCAATTATCAGTTTAGGCGTTTTGGTACTGGAATATCAGGTCTTCATCTGACATAAATATTTCCGAATTATTATTTGCAAAAATACCGAATTGAGTTAATAATAGAATATCTACATCAAATGGGATGTAATATTTTTCTTTGATGAATTTTCTGTATATTATACTCTAACATAGAAACGTTTCAGTACCTGCTGGCTCCTGGGATTCAGAGAGAATTGTTGAAAACCTTATTCATTAGCTCGTGTAATTTTTTTAATATAGTTATGTCTTACAAATTGGAGCAAAATTATTTTGTCATATTCTCAGAAAAGAGCAAATTCATGGGATTGGCAGAAATGGAGAAAAAAATATGATATGCTGATCTGTACTAATCACAACATAGGGCATGGGTGCAAACTCATAGCTTGGTTAGAAATAAGGCTGCACATGCATGCATAGAGGTGCACTATTTTTGCAACTGGTGCACATTGGTCATTAATTTGCCCCAGCACCAGTAACATTGTTCATGTATTATCAGCCATTGGTAGTGATTTCTCTTGTAATCCAACACTGTGAAGCATCCTGCTGTAAAATACTGCATGTTTATGGTATGGAGGATGACGTGGATCAATTTATCAGTGCAAACGGAGTCATAACTGGACAGGCTAATTGCGATTGTTCTAGGAAGCTGGAGGCTCTTCTCATATGTAGGCGACAAGGTGTGCTGTGAGCCACAGCCGGAGAAACCACAGAAATTGAACAAAAAGCTATATGACAAGACTACCGCGTTGTTACTAGCATTACATTTATCAAGATAACATTTGTGTTGGAGCTATCTTAACACTTTGCATCTATAATGAAGGAAATATCTCCAATGAGCCTCTGTTCCTTGGTGTCTGCTGTGAAGTAGCAAGGGGGGGGCGGTCTGCCCTGGGCAGCACAAGTTTTGAGGGCGGTGAGACTCGCCCCCCCCTCTAACCAGCGGCTGTCTCAAAAATCGCCAGCAACCCCCCCCCACCACCCTTCAGACGGCCACAGGTGTAGCTACGCCGTTAGGTGTCTGTAATACAGTAACGTTTGTTCTGAAAGCTTTTGAAGATTCTCCATGTGTAGAAAAGGCCATGACAGCTAAGTGTGTTGCAGTACCATGACCTTAACCCAGTAAGAGGCAAGGCCAAGTACCTTCCATTATGGGCAAGTGTAGACATTTAAGGATATTGAGTGGGCTACTGCGGTCGGCCATCAAACAAGAGTCAGCTGGGTTAGGTAAATGTGGATGCCCGGTAAGGAGTCATTTGATCTCACGGAGGCAGTGAAGCTAACCCTTCATTGTAGAATTCATGCCCCCTGCTGTAATTGTTTGACTGTATGAAAAGCTAGGTATTCAATTTCTTTAGAAGGTTCTCACCTGACTAATGTGTTTTCATTGTTCAATAATGTATTCAAATACTTCTGGCTTGTAGCCATTTGTGCGTTACAAAACTGCAAAATGAAAATTGCTCTTCAGGGTCCAGTGGTGGGGGACAGGAGACTACACGAAAACTTGTCCCTTTGTCATGTACAATATTTGGGCAGATCATGTGCTCTTCTGAGGGTCACCATTCAAGGATGATCACATAGCCAGTGAAATTCATTTTCTTTGGGTCCAATGGCTCTGGGTAGCATTTGGCACCTTTAGTCGAATCAAAATTGAGGGACATGATTCTTCCAATCAGGATTAATGTAACAATTGATATGAAGACTGTTTCTCCAATCATTCAAGAGTATTCTGTCCACAGCTGGGACAACTGTTAGATAGAAGTTCATGTATTCTTTAGGATATAAAGCATTGTAGGTCAGGCTGTCTTCCACAGCAGGCACACACTCCTCAATCTTTTCAATTGTGTTACTTTCTTATGATGAGCCTCTTCACCCATTTTTTGGACTTAGGGAAAGTTTTTGTGGAATCGTTAGTTGCTCTTTAACTGCGTTTGTGAATTAAAATCCAACTCCAGTCAGCCAACTGTTCTTACCACCGTGTTTTGCAAACTTAAGCCAGACATCATCAATCAAGCTCCTATTGAATTGCTTTGCTCATGCTTAAACTCTCCAAGTAACAGATGAGTATTCATTATCTGTTTCAATAACTCAAGATTGTTTTTCTTATTAACAATGACGAAGGAGTAACATTCTGATCCTTGCAGACGATTCTTAGGTTCACTGAGCCAGCATGCCTGCTTGCATGACTTATCACTGATATCAGTAAGTAGGGGGGTCCAATATTGTGTCAATTGATGCTGATTCTCGTCTCGGACAATATCAAACGATCGCTCTATGCCTCAGCATAGCACAACGTCTTGAAATGCAGGGGCAGGACAATGATGAGCACGAGAAATTGTGCTGGCCACATCACTTGCCCTAACTTAGTAACACTTAAGCATTATACCCCGCTAAAGAGAGGTGTAGCAATTTTTTAAGGTCCCTAACCTGATTTATAACTCTGTCTCACAAGAAAGGGCCTATAACAAGAGAGAGACAGCCTATATAATAACCATCATAACCCAAGAATGTAGGGGTATAATACTATTAGAACATTCTACATACTGGAGGGTGAATGTCCCAACATAAACAGGAAGAAACAAAACGAGAAACATTGAAAGGGGAGTAGAAGGTTTATAACAACCATTAAAGGCCCAGAGTCACTTCACTGTCTTCAGTGGGGCTCCAAAAATTCCAACATTCTAATGCTAGCTACATCATGAGCTCCCGACACCCACATCTGAGAGACACAGGGGCATATGTTCAAGGAAGTGGCGAGTGAGACGTTAGCCGTCATGGCTTAACGCCTCACTACGCCACTTCAGAAATGCAAGGCTGCACCATATTTACAACAATGAGGTGCAGCCTTCCGTTTCACCCTGCGGTGGTACTACACTTCGCAGTGTAGCGCCAATGCAGGCACCCTTGCACCATAGTGCAAGGATGTCTGAGTGCAGCGGAAAGATGGTTTATGTACAGAAGGTCCCCCTTCCTGTACACAAACAATCTTTAAATGCCACTGTGTCACTTCTATGTGTGCTGCTTAATACAGCACACATGGAAGTCACAAAATGGCATTTTTTAAAGATATGTACAGGAAGGGGGATAAACAATCCAAGGCATAACACATGGAGAAAGCAAAAACGAGGAGAAATAATGCATTTCTCCTCATTTCGCCAACTTAAGGTTTTACCTGGTCTTAATTTTGGCGCTGCCTCCTATTTACACTGCCCTTGTAAATAGGGCGCAGCGTCAAAATCAATGGGTGTTGCGGTGGAACACCCACCACCCACTGCCCACCCCTTTCACTCTAAGCAAGGGGGCCTTATTTAAGAGGCACCGTTAAGCGACATTAAGTGGCTTAACGCTGCCTTGTACATAATGTAATGCCCCTATCGTCACCACAAAGTCGTAAAAAGTGATGGTATAGGGGCAATAGGGGCATGTACATATGCCCCATAGAGTGACAACCATTGCTCCATGTATCTGAGTTGTGCAGTCCACAGTGCATGTACTAACTCAAAGAATAGCTGAAAAAAGCATGCAGCTCCGTTCTGTGTCTGTATGCTGCAGCGCAATGCAGTCACGAAGCCATGTCTATGTCTATGTTATCAAGTACACTGTCTTGCAGGTCAGTTGCAGTTTGTACGTTTCAAGGGTTAGCTTTTCAAAAATCTTCTGCATTTTCAAGGCCACAAGCTACTTGAAATACAGGTGAAAACATCAATGACATTGCTCATATTCCCAAAATTTCGGTCTTCAATTTGTTGTCGGGTGAAGAAAGGGACAAGTAAATTTGATTGGGGAAGAATGAATAGGCTGCAAACAGTAAAAACCAAGAAAAAGAAACCAATCAAGACTAAATCTAATGCTAAAATAAATCAAATATCTGGCCTTCATAAGGGTACCGTTCTACGATGAAACAGAATCCAATGGGGGCCTCGGTGCAGAGCAGCTGTGGCCCGTGCAGGTAAGAGCGGAGGGGCCGGGTGGGTGGGGCCGGGTGTGGGGATATTTCGATAAACGACGAGGAGGAAAAATGAATTATTTATTTAATTTTCCCTTGTGGTCACCTGTCGAATCCCCCCCAACCCCGCCCCACTGATCTTACCTGCATGGGCTGCGGCTGGTGCTTAGGGCTGGGTGCAGTGCTTGATTTGTAAAAGAAAAAAAGTACAGGAGCCCCATATTGTTTTTAGGTGCTGCTTCTGTAGCTGCAGAATGCTGAAGTTGCAGAATACCATGGCCGCCTAGACTTGATTCCACCTCCATACACTTTCTGTGTCTCCATTACACTTTTGTGACCTATTTTTGTCCCTCCTTTCTCTCCTTGTAATTGCTTTCCTATCAGTCTCTTCCTTCTTTCCTGCCTTTGGTCTCATGCACTGGGTACAAGCTTTATGATGAAAGGTAAGTCCTAGTACTAAGACGTTAGCGCTTGCCCACCACATGCACCCACCAGCACAAATTAAGCACTGTGTGATGTATTTATTTGTGAGATGGTAATTCGCTCAACAAGAAAACAAGACAGCAAGAAGTACATAAACAACACTCAGCTACCCTGTATGAACCTATGCTCCATAAATAACATTGAACAACACTAAAAAAAAAGATAAGGACATAAACAAAAAAAAATTGGATGTCGTCCAAAGGCTGCTGTGCTATTTGCTTGGCCTCTATGTATTAGTTATACTTTTATATACTGTAATAAACACATTACAAGACAGCCTCCTGCATTTATATCCTGCTGGGATAAACGCTGCTGACGCGCGATTCAATCTCAGCACCTTCGCCCGCATGCCAGGCCACGCCGCTCTTTTTTCCTTCGCAGCATTGCAACTGAAAGGCATTAATGCCAATGAGGTTAAAAGCAGTGCTGAGAAGAAATCTTTAAATGTGCCAAATAAAATGAAGCTCTAAAATGAGATGCCCGTATCGTAGTAACTAACGGAACCTCACCGAGCACATCACTCAGCAACAGTTTCCGAAGCCAAATGGAAACACGAAAAAAGCTGTTGGATACTGGGGGATGTTTCTTCTATTGATGATATGTTATGCAGGCAGCATGTATACAGCACTGTTAAGTATTTAGTGACTCATGTATCAAGCAATTTTATGGTCGGTAAGGCTCCGATTTGTACAATCAGAGCCTTTCCGACTGCAAAATGGTCTTTTTTTTATTTCCTAAACCCAAATAATGATTAAGTAACATGTTACCAAATCTTACCGAGTCACTAATTGGGTTTGGGAAAAAATATAGATTCAATATTCGGAAGAGCTCCCTTACAGATACCAAATCTTTAGCAATGAGTTTATGTTTTGCGATCCAAATCTGGTTGCAAAACGTTATTATTTTACCACCGTCTCAAAGGAGGTTGTAAGTCATTCGCAAATGGGAAGGAGTCCCAAGGTTTGTGCAATTTTTTTATTTTATTTGCAGCCTATTTTCCTTTAAAGAAAACAAGATGTATTAAAAAAAAAAATGTGTTTTATTTAAAAGTAATCACAGACATGGGGGTTTGCTGATCCCAGCAGGTCACCATGCCTGCCATTGTAGCCAATCGTAGTGGGGCACAATTTGTGACCTACCTCATGCGTATTAATGATGTAGGTCAAATTATGAGTCACTGCAAATCAGTATTTTGAGAAACAACCTTTTAATACATAGGTCTGATGTCAAAAGACCAATGGGTTTGTTAGAATTCGGAGTAGAAAATGTGACTTCTTCTTAGAAATCCACTTTTGTACATTCCTTTTAAGGAATCGCAAATTGCTTATTGTTATTTGTCACAATTTACGATTCCTTAAATGAAATCTTTGTACTTGAGGGCCTTAAAACCATGTCTGTAGTCAGCTTTAAGAGCAGGCAAAATCATGTATTTTATTTATATACATAATGTTCACAATAAGGTATGTGCTTAATGCATTACTTGGTGTGAAAATTGTATGCGGAGCATGCCAACACATACAATGTTATATGAGGTACCTGCTCAATGTATTTTCTATAGAGTCTCTGAAGTCATGAGGTGACCACTGGTAGCACATTGTAAACGGCCATGGCACACATCCGGTTTCAGAGGTTCCCTCTAGAAATGTTCTTTGTGAATGCCTTTATATCAAGAAAAAACACTACATATAAAGCATAAGTTCGAAAAAATGTAAGCAAACTGCATATAGACAAATTGTTGGAAAATGGCCCTCTGAATGGTCACCTCAAATGTTTGCCTTCCTCCTCCTCTTTTTGCTGAATTATTTTTGTTGGCTTTACTACTCTTGAGCACTTTACCACTGCTGACCAGTGCTAACATGCATGTGCTGCCTTCTCTAAACATGATATAATTGGTTTACACTGTTTGGCATATTTAATTTACTTGTAGGTTCCTTGTAAAGTAAAATACCATATACCCAGGGCCTGTAAATTAAATGCTACTAGTGGGCCTGCAGCACTGATTGTGTCACCCATGCAAGTAGCCCCATACACACATCTCAGGCCTGCCACTCCAGAGCCTATGTGTGTAGTTTTACTGCCATTTAGACTTGCCATTTAAAACACTTTGCCAAGCCTTAAGCCCCCCTTTAATTAAACATAAGTCAACCCTAAGGTAGACCCTAGGTGCCCCATCGGGCAGTGTACTGTGTAAGTAAAAGCTAGGACAGGTACTTTTAAGTTTTGCATGTCCCAGTAGTGAAAAGCCCCTAAATTCGTTTTTCACTACTGTGAGGCCTACTCCTGTCATAGGTTAGCATTGGGAGTTACTTAATACACTTTTAAGCTGTAATTCCTGATTAGAAAGGAGTAGCTGTGTTATCTGTTATATCTTTGGAATGGTAATTATGTAAATCGTCTTTACTGGTAACGTTGTATTTAACAGCTCTGTGTGCCTGCAGCCTGTCTCCAATACACATCTTGGGTGGGTTACAGCTACACTTTGGGCATTTCCTCCAGACAGCCACAAACACATGAAGGTTAGGTGAGTATTCATCTGCATTCTGATGGCTCTTTCTGTGCAGGAAGTGAGGGAAGGGCTGACACACCTGATTAGGCAGTGCCCTATCCCCACACAAATAGGTGATTACCCCCTACTGATAGTCTGGAGCCAGGCATGGGATGACATGGCTTCTGTGCACTTCAGAAACCCTTCTTTGAAGTCACCCCCACTTTAAAAGGCACAACTCTGACCCCACCAAATCAGACACTTCTGGACCTCTAACTGAACTCTGTCAGAAGAACTGGCGTGCTGCATCAAGGACTTACAATCTGCTGGACTTTTGATCTGGAAGACCAGCTTTTTTGCTGTGCTGCCCTGCTGTTTGCTGCTCTCTGACCCTGCTGAGGGAGAGCTGGACTCTGCCTTGCAACTGAAGTGATCTCCGAGGGCTTGTTGGCTTGCCTCTTGTTGCTTGAGACTCAGGGCTATCAAAGTCTCTACACCTGCTCCTGTGCCTGGTTCACTGGTAGTGGACCCAGATACTTTCACCAGGGAAATCGACCCATCTCCAGTCTGCATGTAGCAAAACCGGAGCATCAACCCTTTTGCGGGAGTAGGTTTGGCACATCCCTCTCAGAACCAAAGAACTGCCTTGAGAGCCTGCTGCATCGTCAGGAGATCGACGCTGCCTCTAGACTGCATAGAGAAACCTGGTGCATCGCACTTCAGAACCAATGCATCTTTATTGCCGCTTCATTCTTGGAGCCAATACATCATCATCACTTAGTGGAGAATATCAAGGCATCAGCCAACTGTGGACTCAACATCGACGTATTGCTCATCTGCCCCCTGCATCTCGCTGTTGTGTCCAGGATCAGGGTATTCTTTTCCCCGGGCCTGGGACGCTCCTGTGTACATCCAGCGATTCCTGGCAGCCCGCTTGAACTGTTGACTTTGCCCCAGTCCAGCATGACCAGATAAGCCCCGGAGGTGCTTATAGCTTCAAAGCGCTAGAAACACTTATTCTATGAAAATTAATAACTCAAATTCTATTTATTGGATTTTTTTTGTTTTGGTCTTAATTTACTTATAAAATTATTGTTTATTTTTTTTAACCAGTGTGGAGTCTTTTTTGTGGTGTTTTCATTGTGTTACTGTGTGTTGCACAAATGCTTTACACATTGCCCCGTTAGATAAGCTTTACTGCTCTGTGCCAAGCTACCATAGGATGAGCAAAGGTTATGTTTTAGTGTGTATCTAGCTTACCCTGACTAGAGTGATGGTCCCTACTTGGACAGGGTACATACAACTGCCAACTAGAGACCCCATTTCTAACACCAATAAACTGAAATGACCTAGATGGTACAAAGCAATACTGTGTTTTGTCTGAGGCATAAGGTGCTCAATTCCGGGGCCTCACTATAGACAGTAACCTTAACCTACATGCCTTTGTTCATGCCATTGCCAGAGGTGCCCATTTTCACTTTTCTGTTGGGTTGAAGAACTACTTACTTGGTGGCACTCTCTGCTCATCTTATAATTACCACTGCAAAAACCGCCAGAGAGAACAAACAGGAACAGAAATAGGACAGTCAAAGGGAATGACCAGTGGTTGATTTTTACTTTTATGGAGAACACACCAACATGCCTATGCATAAATCCACAAGCTGGAGCGACCATCTCCTTGGTTGTGGTCATACAATTAACATACTGGAAGAGCCTAGCCAAGAAAGCAGTCACACATCCTGAGACGTAAGCACAAAAATTACTAGATGGGCTAGGACGTTTAGGTGACCAAAAGGGCTAATAGTACTTGTAGCTCAACAGGTGGTAAACTAGTTTAATGGAAATATTTACTTGTTGGCAGTCTGAGTGGGAAAAAAACTAAAGAGTCAGACCAGTGTGTCCATGTTCACAGGTTTAGCTGTTCTGAAGGATGGTGTAATGGAGGTCCACAGGTTAGATTCCAAAACGATGACATGTTGATTGAGGAACAAAATGGCTAATCAGTCATGCTTTTTACCAACATATTATCTAACAGATATTTGAATTTGGGGTCTCACTATTTTATTATCCTGAGAAATACTGCACTGGAGCAATTTTAAACTAATCTTCCAGTGTTTCTAAAGCAGAATTTAGGAGAAGGGAATTTAACACTTCACAAGGGTATCATGTATGTGCACATGGAAGCTACAGCTAACTCACAGTGGAGGTACTGACGTCATAATGCAACTGACTACATTTGAGGTCGTTGATCATCCTATAGAGAGAAATCCATCATTCTGGAAAAGTCTAGCAGCATTAATTGATGAAATATTTTATCTTCAAATTAAGAAGAAGCATTTCTAAAACATGTCCCTTGTAAATCACTCAGGCAACGCGAGGACAGACACCTAATGTTATTAAGTAATGGGGCCTGATTACTAAACTAGAGTACATCAAATTTTGTGATGTTCTCACACAGAGTATTTGTGTTTGCCTAGCTGTGCTTTATTTACAGCATAGCAGTGCCGGTAAAAGAAACATTCAGCACCCGGAGAAGCCATTTTACATTGTCCACATTGAGGAGATGGATCTAGATTATGACTTTCAACAGCAGGTGCTTTAGGAACATACCGCTGAGTCTAGGTTAATGTGGATGGAGAAAATGCCTTTAAGCATTGCCTCACATACAAGCACATCACCTGCTACAGTCAGTGCCAGTCATGATTATTTTCCTACGACCAACTTGACATGGTCTTTCTCACTGATGGGTCTGGTGACCAAATGTTGGTTGAGAAAACCAGAGGTGGAAGTCCGGGTTCCCCTTAGCCACGTTGCATAATGATGGTGAAAGCGCTCATGTCCCTGCGGCTCGCATCCATGTCTATGTAGCGTGGCCAGGATAGATTAAGTTCGGCCCCCACTATGGTTTGTTGTGTGTTGTGTAACCTCCACTCGAGTTTAGCTCTGTCAGATTATACACTCAGCTCACTAGGACTTTTGAGTCCTAGTGGCATGGACCCTGTGTGGGCAGTGTCACAGGTTGTCCAGAAATGTGCATAATCCCATTTCAGTACATTTTGGGTTTTCCGGTGAACCCACATTTGTGATGTGTGTTTTTCAGGATCAGTGGCACAGCAAAACTGCATAAAGGCACGGCAATTATGTGCTCCTTTTACAACCAATAATAAAAAAAAACAGCCAGAGCTGCCACCTTTGGAACTGGGGGATCCAGCTTTTAATCCTGGCATCTGCTCAACAGCTTGTGATTCGAGGTAAATCATTTAATCTCCTCATGGCCAACAAAAGTCCAACTTATTGAGGCATCTACATGTGAATGAGGCATATAAGAACCAATTCCATGTCCCTACCTGACGCAGGACAAAACAAGCTGGTGGCAGAGCTTGGTCTCAGAAAATATTAATTGCAGTGTTAAATGGGTTTAAACCAGTGCTTAATTTGAGCCGGTGGTTTCCGGTGCTCAGCACCAGCACTAAATCATTAACACCCAATCTTTTTATGAACACCCGTTAAGGACATATTCACTTATGGCAGGCACAGGGAGATTAAGTGATTTGCCCAGAATCAAAGGATGTTGAGCCGACGCAGAGATTCCAACATGGTTCCCCACCTCCAAACTCAGAAGACCATTACACTCTCTCCCCACTTTCATGTTTTTTATTTTTTTCGGGGAGGGGAGTTTTATATAGCGCGAACTAGACCCGAGGCATCGGGTATCAGAGCGCTTTACATGAGCACCAGTTTCGTTACAAATGAACACATTAATCGTTTTGTTTTTTTTATGCACGGGGGATTCAGTGATTTGCCCAGAATCACAGGATGTTGAGCGTTATTGCCGAGACTCGAACCCGGTTCCCCGGGTATGAGGTCCACCGCTCTAGCCTAAGGCTACATCCTCTGCCCATGGTTAGTAGTTGGTTCTGTTTTAGGTGGCACAAGCAGGAGAAATGGGCTGGTGTAACATGTATTTTGTGTTTTATTTTATTTTTTACAAATTAACTACTGGTTTAAACAAAATATATAAAAACACATTCCTCGGGGCCAGGTCGGGCAACAAAACGTCCCCGGGGCTCTCCTGCGATGGCTATTTAAAGCAGGCTGTTCTTAAAACATGTACTCATGCTCTGGGATACATTTGCAAGGTATTTTGCATACGTGCGCCAGCCACAGGAGGAAGGCAGTTTTGCATTTGAGGACAGCAAAAAAGCCTAACAAATCAGAAGCAGAAACCGAGGAAGTTGCTTGAACAGAGCGTCGCCAAGTATGGAAAATCACCACTTGCAACCGCAACGAAATTAATGCCATTCAGTCACTAAAAAATGGAAATGCAATTCAGCAATTAATATTTAGGAATATGTCACGCCAGTAATTCAATAACTGAAGAAGTCATCTGTCTCAGATGTGGCTTGGGGATTCTCCAAGCTGCATTGTTAATATGCAGTGTTCTTAATTATTCGCAGATCAAACACTGGAATGGGCAGAAACAAAAGTTTTGGAATTATTTACAGTCGACTCTAATGTTCCCATCAACTGCGAAGGGCTGGCTTACGAATAATGAGCAACGCTGATGTGCCTAATAAACAGGGCAAAGTAAAGAACACACCGCTGTTATGTTATTGAATTACCAAGGAAAAGGCCCAGGAGGCAGGCAAAGGCGAGTGATGGCATAAGAATACAGCATAGGGGCAGGCAAGAAAGCAGGCCAAGTAGGCCTCAATTTGTTGGCAGTGTTAGTGTATCCATCCAGTTATGTGGAAAAGAAAACACAAAATACCTGAGGTTCATGACAAAGATACCTACATTTTTGTCTGAGTTTGGCTACCAAGGATGCCAACTTGAGTGACATCAGTCTGGGGTTGCTTTTGTTTCTGTTCATGTGAGATGTGGCCTGGCAGTATGTGCCAGACTGAACTAGTTCTGCAGGACCCAGGCTGATTTGCATAAGGTTGATCTTAGTCTGGAGTGGCACATTAGAGAAAAATTATGGACTGGAATGTGACAAAAGTAATTTTTTTGTGATAGGATTGATTTAAACATTTTCTGAATGCCGCCTCCTCTCATCTGACCAACTGGCTGTGGATTATGCCCTTCCACCAGGCAGTTCCTTTTTGACAGGCAGCTCAGCCATACCTGTCACACACTTTGGGACATCTTGGAGGGGGAAACCGCCATGCATCCTATTTGGCAGGCTATCCTCACCATGGGTGACGCCGTCACCTGATAACCTGGGTCTATAAAGCCATCCGCGAGGTGGCGAACACCTCGCTCGCCACACTGCTCCACAAATGGGAATATGACCTTAGAAGGGTGCTACATGACGGGGAATGGGAACGGGCATTAGAATTCATTTTACTGGTCGCCCACAATTCCGGTTTCAAGAATATACAATTCTTTCTACTACATGGGACATATTTAACCCTGTCCCAACTAAACTGTTACTTTCTTGAGACACAGGTGGAATGCCCACGTTGCTGAGCCCCTGACACGGACCTCATGCATATGTCGTGGTCCTGTCCTGCCCTACAAAGCTATTGGCACTCAGTCCACACCACCCTGCGCGAGGTCACAAAGTTTCCAGATATTTACTCATGGGAAGTATACTCCCTATGCATCTTCAAGCATAAGAAACAACATAAATTACACACTCGCTTCACAACCCTAGCACTCCTTCGTGCCGAATGTGTGCTCACACTCCACTGGTGCTCACCTACAGCCCTTGCGGTGGCTGCATGGCATGGTGCGGTACGCAGATGGGGTGCAACGCAGGAAGATGCACTGCACTATGAGGAAGTGCATCGACTGCGCAACCAACCTATCTCCCCCCAATGGCCGCACTACTCATGCAGGTCCAACAGGAGTTCAGAAACGTCGATCTTCCACCATGATCACAACATGCGCTCCCCATGTAAGCCATAAATGCTGCTCCGATTGGGGGCCCCTATGTCAACACTCGCCTGTGATCCCCACTCACCCATCTTCACACGGTACACACAGACCCCATACACATGTCCACCCGCCCCCTGCCAATTCCGGTGATGTGCCACGTTGTACAAAGAAAATATGTGAAATACAAAGAATTCTTCATGGTATACATATCAGAAAGGCATCTTTTTCTACTGAGGGTTACACAGTGATGCCACTGATAACTCCAGTGTTGCTTAAGGTGACCAAAGTGAAACACTCTTCCTGAATAAATTAATTCAGAATTTTGTGGTGAATTTGGGACCTTGATCTATGACACTTCTCTCATCTTCAGCACATGTGCTAGCCTGTCGTTTCTAGTTTGCACATGGCAAAGTGACAAATGGTGGGGATATGTATCACATAATTGCCTAATCTTGTCTGGTTTCCTCTGTCCCCCCATTACAACTCTCACATCACTGAAGGCAGAAGGTGCACCATGTCAGCTCAGAAGAAGTTCTGGAAGCTAAGCTACCTCCACCACATTCAGGGTTGTGTGGAACAGAAGCTGCTGGACAGCACTTGTCTCACTTTTCAGAGACGTGAGCGAGAAGTGATCTGGAAAAGGAGTACTCTGCCGCGACCATGAATAACTTAAAACTATTGGAAGATGACTTTTCATAGACTGTGGCCGAGAAGTGATCTGAAAATGGAGGACTCTGCCACGACCACGAATAACTTAAAACTAGTGGAAGATGACTTTTCATAGACCGTGGTCAAGAAGTGATCTGAAAATAGAGGACTCTACCATGGCCACGAATAACTTAAAACTAGTGGAAGATGACTTTTTATAGACTGTGGTCAAGAAGTGATTTGAAAATGAAGGACTCTACCACGACCACGAGTAACTTAAATCTATTGAAAGGTAACTAGAATGGTCATTGGCATTGATTCTCTAAGAACAAATCAAGATTCTGTGCATGGTTGTTTACATTTAATTCCTTTGCCAATGAGTAAAAAAACACCTGATTAGTGAATCAGGGAAACTAATAAAACAGCATAAAACCTGTGATGCATTTGTTGCTGTCCTTTCTGGCATAGATAAAAGACTGTTTTTCATTATTTATTTAAGTCGCATGCACAGTCGACCACCGTTGTACATGAGTCACACGATGAAAACGTACTTACAGAGATATTAATGCAGAATTGTAATGCTTTTTGAAAGAAATGAAAGCGATGGTGTTATGAACAATGGGGCACATTAGTATATATCTGCAAGATTAAGGGTACTGAAGTCACCGTAGAGGTTTGTGACCTGACAAAACCATTTGGGTATAGTTAGCGGAACAGCAGAGCTACGTCATTACATTATTTTTGCAACTGTGCACTAATTAGGCAAACTAAACCAAAAGGGAGGTACGGTAAGGCAGTGACACTGGTTCGCTCACACACTGTAAATCCGAAGATCCAATTGGAGGAAAATCTTACTTCTGATCCAATGACCTATCATCTCCTCTTCCATGATACCACGTTATCAATGGCAATACATGCTAAAATAAGAGAAGTGAGCATTCTTCCTTAGATTTTTAACAGCCTGTTAGAGATTCTGTGCTCACTGTTGAAAGAAAGGTGAGGTACCGCATGTCTCCAATCGTTCATAGACACTGATTCTGTGTAAGAATTCAGAAGCAGGATCCATCACTCCGGACGCTTGGTGTTTGCTGATTACTTTCCTCGAAAAATGGCCAAGCCGCCAAAGGCATCTGAGCTGAAGTAATAGATCTCAAATTGCAAAAGGATGACCTGCAGGTGTGCTGAACAGGGAGCTCCAAGAACTTGACAAATCCCCCCAGCCACATCGCTGCTGTAACGAAGGTTTTAGCAGTGCCGTCCAACAGTACAATGTCACATCTCTAGAGGATGCACCAGGCGCGGAACATCATCCATCTCTGTGATCCTTGACTCTTTCCAATAAAGATATCATGGAATGGATGGTTGTGGTAAAATGTGTGATGGATTTTCTCTAGATTTTCATTTTATTTCATTTGAATACACCACGTTTTGATTTAGTAAGTAGTAACACAGCTGGACAGCTGGCACGGAGAATGAGTAAGAATGCACAAAAGCAAGTTCTTGAAACGTTACATCATCCAAGTTCATTTTATAAGAGCTCCAGGATTACTTTTAATCTGCATTTCTCAAGTCTCTACCTATTTTACTGAAAACTCCAATTTTCTCATATCCAAATTGTTCACCTTCAAACCACTTGCCATTTTAAACCTTCAAGAAGATGGCAGAACGTGAGGCACCTATAAGACAGTCAACCCCGCAATTTGCGAGGTTACGTAGGAATGGTCATGGACTCCTTTTTAAAAAAAAACCCTACTTGGTTTGTTGGAGAAAGCTCATCCAAGATTGTAACATAATCTTTTGGTAAATGTTGACAATACTTAAAACCTGCTAACTTTATATCCTATCCCTTGCGTTTGAGGGATGTGCACTTGACATGAGGAAGAGGCCCTGGAGCTGTATCATGATGGCTCTTGCGCAGAGTTGAGTACCTGTGCTTTTTTAGTGCAAGGTGTCTTAATTTCAGAGATATTACTTTTAATTTCTGCGGGTTAATGCATGAACTTTAAACAGAATAACTTGGAGAGATTATGAGTTATATGTTTGAACGCTAGACACCTCACACTCACAAAGCAAGCCGAGACTCTGCATAGAGCCACCATGAAACCCTCCCCAGGTGAAAGAAATGTGTTTAACGGTAGAAGAAAACAACAGTAGTCGGTACTTTTAGCTACTCCAAAATTGCTCCATTATACTACTAGTGCGCATGTCGATGTACCAAATAGCAGTATCACGTCAGGTTTTCAAGATATTTACAATAAATATGTATGAGGCAGATATGTATAAAATGAATTTTTCTAGGGATTATATGGTCTTTCTGAAAACCAAACTGGACTGTACTATTCAGAGGGGGGAGATGAGCCTCTTCACTCCCCACCCCAACTTTGAAGCTCTTTTACAGCTAGAAAGTCACCCAACTGAAGCACTTGCTAAAGTGGAGAGTGTCTTGCCACTAGATTGACAAGACTGTTTGAAGAATGTGGACCTCTACACAGTAGTACAAGTCATGAATGTACAGGTGATAAGGCCAAGCCTTTGTAAACGTTTTGAAAGTAGGGGCTCAGATGTGAAAGTCCCTGCACGACCAGAGACCAGCATACATCAACCATCGCCTGAGCTTCCACCAACCCGCCAGACACTTGCGCTCCGCCACGCTGGCCCTGGCACACCCCCCCCTGCATTCACCGACGCCACAGCTGAGGTTGTTCCTTCTCGTACCTCGCTGCCAAGGCCTGGAACAACCTACCTCTCCACCTACAAACTTCACCCTCCCTGGCAGAATTCAGAAGAAGCCTCATAACCTGGCTGTTTGACTGAGACCAGCGAAACCTCAGTGCCCGTATAGTCTCAAGGGTGAAGAGCAGCACTTTATAAATGACTGACTGATTCATTGAAACATGACCATTCCACTATAATAATGCTGAACGAAATATTGCTGAATCTGGTACGCAAAATGTCATATCAATAAATAATCTTTAATGGAGTGAACTTTTGAGAATTCTGCATGTGGATTTCAATTTGTGGAAAGCATGATATTTGAGACATCTTTTTATGAGGCTCAAACATCTCATTGAACCATAGTGACTACTTGACAGACAATGAGGTGTGGTGAGGCAGTCATGACAATTCTCTATTCAGCGCAACGGTGTGCTAAATGAGATGGTAATGAAGAACGTTTTTATGCACCATCACGATAACAACAAATCTTCCAACTGCAGTTTTAGTTGACATGTTGTCATTCAAATTCTTAATATTAAATCTGTAGTTAGTGGCATGTTTGTTTGGTCTTAATTCCTCCTTTGATGTTGATTAATTATGGCCATGTGCATCTCTAAAAAAAAGTCTTACAAAACTAGCAGCCAAAGAGAAAACAAAATGTAGTCACAAAAAGAAACACTTTCATATATAATCCCAATTTTTAGGGCGAGTATACTAGACAGCGCATGTCCTCTTTGTTGAGAGGTATATTGTAGCTTAACAAGTACATAGAGGGGCTTAGAGCCCGCTCATTGCCTACCATTGGATGGCTTCCCTGTTGCTCTCATTTTCTAGCTTCTTATTCGTTTCTTAGCTTGTCAATTTTGTGGTTGTCCATCCCCGGGGAGCATTGCCTCTTTAAGCGTTGCTTTAACTAGCCAGCATGTCCGCTTCCGCTGCTTGCTTTTTTGCGTCACTTTTTTCTTTTCTGGGGCCAATTCACAGTCACATGAGTAAAGAAAGCTACAGGGTTACTACTTTCCATACTCCAAAATGCCTTTTCGAATATGACCTTTTTTAAAAATTTTCAATCATTTATTTAACCCTAAGCGTAGACTGATAAATGAGCGCAACCACCTAGCGCAATTTTTTTCCCACTTTCCCTGGTTCCAACATGTGCACCACATTCTTATGGAGTCAGTATCATTTTCCAGCTAATTTCCAGTCGCGGTCCATGCAGGTAACAGCGGTGGGGCAGTAGGGGCGCATGGGGGAGGATTTCAAGGGACAATGCAGAGGGAAAACTAATTATTTATTTAATTTCCCCTCTGCATTGTCCCTCGAAATCCCCCACCCCCCCCACACCAGGCACCACCGCCTCACCGCTGTTACCTGCACGGACTGCGACTGCTAATGTCACGGATTCAAGAAGGTCACATGTGCCTTCCCTTCGAAATTCTGGGATACTAACAACTATGTGCCAACCTGTAGTGGTAATACATTAAATCGTAAATGTATATTGTGTGACTAACAGCAGGAATTGATTAACGGGGATACGCAATTATGGTTCCCAGAATGTCGTTAATAGTCCATAATTTGTCCAAATGACAGAACCATCTTGTCTGCCCATCTGATGTTGCCATATTAGCCGGGGGCAATGTATATTGTTTATAAGGACCCCCCAGGGTCTAGCACACACTCGAATGAGTATGGGACAAAGATCACAAAAATGTGACAATCTGGTGTATTGCCTTCAGTTACTGTTTAACCACACGATAAACAAGATGCAGTATAAAATGTGTCATAAATGCAAAATTAAATATAAAAAATGCAACGTGACATTCGTCGTGCTGTGCTTTCGATGCATACATATCTATCTTGACTACATAAAAATACGAGTTATAATAGTTTTTCAAGTGTCTGTCGTTATGATGCGCCTGTGAATCTAATCAGTCATTTGAGCGCAGTCTGTTGCTATATGGACTGTGCCCTCAATATACTACCAATTTGTAATTGGTAAGTAGCACATTATAGTTGTCTGCAACTGGTGCAACATGCAACATTAACTCTGAGTGTTACACAATTCATAAAGTCTTGTCACGTTATTTTTGCAACATACTGTGTAAGGAGCTTTTCAGAAATATTTAAAACCTGCAAAAAAGCTCCTTATCCACAAATCATTTCCCTGGCTACTTTTTTTCCATTTTTTATTTAACAGTGACAATCTTTCACACTCTCTGTTTTCCCAAATCGTATATATAGTTTGCAGTCTTAATCTCTCAAATCCTCAATCTGTGAATTGGAGTTTGGGTTTTCCAACTGCAAATTTAGGTTTTTGCACACCTGGGTGTGAAAAGCTCTGTCATTCGAGGACTGTGCCATGAATGTGCGCAAATCTGTTTTCAAGACATTGCATTTTTTTTTATTTGAGGCTCTGCACTTTCTAAAGCGCTTATGGTTAACTTGGAAATTCTGTGATATAGTGTATGAGCAGTGAGAGCACGGCTCGGAAAACGCGAGCAGTGGTTACCTTTCTCTGTTTCCAAGCTGTGCTATCTACACTTAACCCCTTCAGCGCTGCGCGGATTTCCGCGCGGCGCTGAAGGTTCTGAGCGCGGGCGGGGCCATGACGGAGCGGTTCCGTCATGCGCACAGCGCAACCGACGCTCATGACGGAACCGCTCCGTCATGAGCGTCGAAGGGGTTAATACACTAACTCACTACTTCCTGGTATAATCTGTACTGTTGATGCGCAAACTCGAGAATTCCCAGGTGCAAGGAAGTAGCCATAAAATGAAAATACCCCCATTTGAAAGTCCTGATGGTACCAAGCAAGCAAAGCAAGGGAGTCTCAGCCTCTTATGAAGAGCCCCCTTTTTCTCCTCCATCCAAGCATCTATATGCATCCTTTCACCCGTTCATCTACCCATTGATATCCACCATTTATCCTTTAGATTCTTTCATCCATCATTCAATCTTTACCCATTACATCCATCTATTGACCATTTCATCCATCTATTCATGCACACATCCATCCATTTACCCATGCATCCTTCATTTGACTTAGCCATCCATCAATAAAGCATTTCAGCCTGCAATTAATTATGAGCTTTTATCTGCCAAGATGCAGATGAAATAGGCCCATAAACGCCCCACCCACAGTAGCTGCTAAAGCAGGAGATTCATGACGCCCCTGCCCAGGTGTGTGCCCTTTAGACAATGCAATATCTTGAAAAATAGGCACACAGCTTTTGCGCGCCCGTCCATGATACTGTCCCTGGTTCAAAGTAGTTTCAAGACGAAAAGGGCTGGTCGAGAGGGGTGACTGCAGCCTAAAAAGGTATGCAAGTGTGGTGAGCAAACAACAGCAGGATCCAATCTCCCCTTAATAGGCCTTCAAGGTGGTATTTTCCACATCACCGATGAAGTCTCTGTTGACACATTGCTTACCAAGCATGTCTATGCACACAGGCCTTCCCTGGCTAACCCCTCACCTACAGAATTCCCATAGCCATTGTGGCACCAATTCTGGTCTGCTTCCTACAGACTCTGTGTAGAACCTCCCCTCATTTTACCTCTTTTATTTACCTTGTCCCTAATGTGTTAACATTTTGTCAGCATAAATCTAGTGTATTTTGGTGTTTATAACAATTACTGAGGGGACACCTGTACTTAAGTGCACACATCTATCACAGAGCCATTTGTTAGCCCTCTCTATCTTTTTATCACGTTATTTGTTTTGTTTTTTTAGCAATTCAAATATTTAATCATCACAACGAGCACAAGAGCTTTGCATGCCCCATAAAAAGCAGACACTAACAAAGTTGCTGCTACTTAGGGGTATAAAATGGTGAAAAAATGTATTGTCGGTGTGTGTGAATTAATTGTGCTAATGAGTTAAATCGTGCAACGGTGTAGCAAGGAAATCGATTGGTTGTACTGTGGTACAGGTATATCTCTGTGCATTGAGATCGCCAAGGCTTCCACTTTTCCATAATGTGATAAAAGTCCTTTAATGCAAACGTTTTATTCCGGAGCTCCCAAGTAGGCACCAAACTGCACGGCATGTCCGTCAAAAGTGCGCGCTCACCGAAGAAAGCGGGAAATGAAATGAAAGCACGTGCCTCCGAAGTCGGTGTGAGGTACTGCGAAGCAAATGACCTGCCGCGGAACGGGAATCCCTCTGGGCGCAATTATTGCAAAACAGTGAAGTCTTCAGTGGCTTGGAAATGGTAAAACGTATCGACTGAATGAAGTCTGCGTCGTCTAGCCCGAGCTTAATGTGCAGCAAGCATGGAGGGTCACGTCTGAGAAAAAAACGCGAACTGTCCTTCCGCTCTACGGGTCTCATCAAATGGGCCCGGCCAGTGGATAGTCTGTGGACACTGACAAGCCCTTTCTCCGCCACAGACACACATTTTTTATGCTTTTGCTCATCGTGCGAAAAAAATGGCCACTGCTTCTCCGCTGCTCCGCGATGACTCCTTGTTACACGGGCTAATCCCACACATCAGCCTAATCAGGTCATCTTATCTCTTGAAATGGCTCATCAAATGATTTACTAGATAAGAAATCACTCTGCGCATCATGTTGTGTCGCGTTTTATAGCTGGCTGCAGTCTTGCAGCAGTAATTGAGGACAGGGTGTAGGAGGGTGCGTGACTCACTTACGCTTCCTTACTCATTTCATAAATCTGACAAACTAAGGGCCAGATGTACTACTTACTGCTCGCCACACACTGGCTGCGATTTGCGACCAGTATTTCAGCCCATTTTTCTGAAGGGAAAAGGACTACATTAGAAGGAAAAGCTAACTTTAATAAGTAGTTTGTTTGAAAGTTGGCAGTGCTCCCGTAGAACATGGCCTACTCCCTATCAAACTTGTTAATAACATTCACAAAGGGGAAGGAGTCTCAAGGGGGCCCTTTCCGTCTGAAAAGTGGTTCTCATCCCAATTTGGGCGGTATGTAACTTTTCAATTATTTACACCGCTTGCTCGGATCTAAGGGGCATATGTATCAAATTCTCTATTTGCGATTCTCAAATAGCGATGTTTTGAGAATCGCTATTTGGGAATCGCAAACGAGATGTAAGTAAAAATTCGCAAATTATAGCGATTGCCTTGGCATTCCTTAATTGAGATTCGCAAATTGCGAATCGCAATTATGGAATACCTTCCCATTCATTCCTATGGGCCAGGAGGCCCATAGGAATGAATGGGAAGACATTCTCAATTAGCGATTCGCAATTAGAGAATCGCAAATTGAGAATAATTTCAAGGGTGCAAGGGTGTCATAAGGACACCCTGATGCACCCCTGAAATGAGCATGTGTGTGCATGTGGCGCACATACATGCCCTAAGGGCATGTATGTGCGCCACATGGCACTTTGAAAAATGCCAAAAAGTGCATCTTTCAAAGAAATCGCAAATTACCACCAACTTGAAGTTGGTGGTAATTTGCGATTTCTTAAGGAGAAATCGCACAACTTGGATGCTTGTTACATCGCATTTAAGGAATCGCAATTTGCAATTCCTTAAATGCAACTGCAAAATAGAGAATGGCAAATTTGCGATTCTGTAATTTGCGATGCCCTTTTGGGATGATACATCACAAAAGGCCTTTTCCCGTTCGCAAACGGGCCGATTCTGAGAATCGGCCCGTTTGCAAACGGGAAAAGGGCTTGATACATATGCCCTTAAGCCTTCATACATATGGATAGGATTCGCTAATTGAAAGAGATGGCTACATCAGGCCCCTTCCAAATACTGATTCCTCATCCATTTCTAAACACACTGAATCAGTCGGAAAACAAGTTATAAACTCCTAAAATGGGTTTAGTACATTGTAAAAAGCATTTTAGCAATCACAAACTCTGAATGAGAACCGTTGCAACCATAAAAATGCCTTGTGCACCTGTTTAGAAGTCCCTTCCAGACCATAAAAGCTGGCAATGAGGACCAAGACCTAGTTCGACTCTGGTGTAATCCTGAGTTGTGTTTGTTCTTGTCTTTGTAGTGCCTGTCCAGCCAAGCACCAACCATTTGTTTTTGGCACCAAGTAAGGAAACATGGCAAAAACAAAACTCTGAACTCTGACAAATAATTTAGTTTGCTTTTGCATCATTTAATTTCACACAATATGTTTTTTGAAATCTAGAGCTGTATGTGTTCAGTTGCACCTGGTGCAGCACAAAGTTGCCCACTCTGTACACGTCACAAAGTTTTAGATAACATGTTGACACATACATGAAATGAACATGCACTTAGCAAGTGTTTCTTACTTTATTAATTTATTAATTAATTTTCCCCTCTATGCTACTAATAAAGAGGGCATTTTTTGTAGAATTAGAGAATCTACTCACAAGTATGTGTTTATCCATGCTTATTAAGTTGTTTTAATGAAGCTGACTGAATAATAAAACCATGCCTGTTTAATATATATACTGTACTTTCTCTGAAGAGGAGTCTTGAGTTTCTAAACGTGTGCTATAACGAATGTAAAACATTCAACCAGGCAGTAATTCTGTCACGGCTAGCCTATTGCAACTTCTTGTACCTAGGAACTAACAAGTCTGTTTTCAGAAGACTCCAGCCTGCCCAAAATGCAGCAGCCAGGCTACTCTTTTCCCTCCCAAATGTTGCCCTGTCTCTGGTCTTCTCCTCAAACTGCATTGACTACCATTGGCCCCTGCAGTTCTCTCTGGCAGATTCCTTGCAGACATCTCCCATGATTCCCTACTACCTGAATTGGCTTTGTGAGGTTTAGACCTCATTGCTTCCCCTTTTAGATTCCTTCCTAAGTGTGGCTCAGGCTAACACTTATTCCTGACCCACAGAAGACTCTCGACCAAGCTTCTGCGATGCTAGCAGTCACCCACTTGATTTCTTTTTGTCTGATCCTGATTTCCTTCATGGAAATGCCCTGATTTGTGAACGTTTGTTCCATAACCATCCTTTGGGCTTTGAAATTTCAGATTACTAATGTACAGGAGAGAGAGCCTTAGATTATTCTCTGAACACCAAATTTTGATACTTATAATTTGTATTGCCGTCACAGAATTGCTCATTTATTTAATACTAATCTGACTTAATTTCTTCAGACGTCTGGGAATTCCAGTTGTCATTCTGTATTTTTACCACATAGTTTTATGAGTTGCTTTTTGGAACTTGATTAGAAATTTGTGATAAACCTTTTGAACTTGGCTACTGATTCCAGCTTCCTGCTTCTCATTGTGCAGCCAAATGGGTTGCACTGTTAATTAATGTTTAAGGAAAGTTTGATTGAATGCAATGCTAACTTCCCTCACCTCTCAGTCGGATCTAAAATATCCATCGGAGGACCAATGATAAGCAAGTGGGCCCAGAAAACGCTATATCACACCTCATTTACATCATTTTACACAAGGCATGAGTGTTTTGCACAAATCACATCCAATACAGCATTAGGTGTATTGGTTTGTATGGTTATCTTTCACTCCAACGAAATAGGTTCTAATCCCAACTTTGCTTTTGGACCAAAAAAGGGTCATTCATGGTAAATTACTTTATTTCACATGCATCATGTTTTAAGATTGTGGGAATATCTGTAATGAGAAAATAAATGTTCTCACTAGAAATGTTCCGCTATGTGTTTTATACCCCTATGATTTCAGTCTGATTTCTTTACGCTAGTGGACCTCACGGCTAAGCTCCACATAGACATCTTGGGGCAGGTTTACAAGCCCCTTGTGCCACTTTTGTGTCATTTTTAACATGGGAAAAGTGACGTAAGGGTGGCGCAATGGGCTTGTAAATAAGCCCCCTTGTGTTTGGGATGCTACTGCTGAATCACAAATGTTCTCTGTAAGAGCTACAATTCTGGACAGAAAATCAAAATATACTATCCATGTGATCCTTTCCAATTCAAATCCCCAGGAACCACCTGGTATGGTAGGATCCCCCCATCGGCGTTCGACACCGTCTAGACTGTTTCTCGCCTTGAGTTTTGTTTCATTGTTTCTTTGTTTGTTCTTTTCTTTTAAAATTTAAAATATTTGTATCCTGCCTAGCTTCTGAGTTGCCGAGAATATCTCCTGTAACCCTGCTGAGCCTCTGGGGATCAGTCGCTGCTTCGTGACGTCAAGCAATTGACATGCAGATGCTAGCGGCCGGCCCTGGTGGTTGTAGGCCCATATTTGTAATGCTGCGATTTTGCACAATAAAGTTTTTTAAAAAAAATCCCCAGGAACCAACGCACTTCAGCGTTACTTTCTCTCGAACAGAAACCTATCAGAAGAGTCATGCCTAAATCTAAATGGAATTTATGGATAAGAAATTAACTCACAAAGACACAGGCAAACAGTGTTACATGATATGAGGTTCACTTCTTCAATCACTCTTACCCTCCTCTCTTCCAACCTTGCTCCTTTTGTACTTTTCTAATACTTATGTCCTTCACACAAAGGCTTCAAATAGCAAAGATGAGGAACACATGAGGGAAGGACAAGCAACGTACATGACATTCATTAGGTACACAGCACCTATCCAAAACCTAACTCTTACTTTATCCTACAGACAACTAGCCAGCCAGACAAGAAGAATGACTACAATAAAACATGTTCAGTTTGCCTGTAATACTCATTCAAGTCATTCAGTTTTCTTAATAAAGCAGAAAAACAACCTGCAGGACGTAGTGCACTGTTTGGGCCACCAGCATATACTTACATGCACATACATATGCATGGACACACACACAAACAATCCACTACACTATAAAACAGTATAAACAACCCATTTACATTCTGTATGTTGACCCAAAGCTCCACTCTCATAGACCACAGTTAACTTATAGAGATAGTGGAAATTATCACATTGTCTTTGATTGACAGGTATTTAGCCCGCTCATTACACAGACACAAATAACTATTGTAGTATGTTAGCACATGCAATTAAGATGCTGTTATTCTCCCCGCTTTTAAGAAGAGACATAATGAAATACATGACAGCTAATCAGAGCAGAGCCTTCACAGGGTTATACTGACGTATGATATCTTTGTTAGTCTTCTGCTGTGGTCTCTCAAAATGGCCCATTTCTATCCTCTATTTATTCTAGTCAATCTTATGGCCCATCGGTAATTGAAGCACAGTTCCTCTATGAGATTCAACATATTTATTAATTGATCTCCTGTGTAATCGCCACACACGTCTTCTCAGCATGAGGACTCTAAAGAGCAGGCCCGTTACTGAATACAGCTATCACAATTACACGAGCATATTCAAATTTCACACACGTGGGATTAAACATCAGTGACCATGGTCTTGAAGGCACACGTTTGAGTAATGATTTTAAAAATAACTGTAATACTTTTGACATTGTGATACAGCTCACAGCCAAACACATTCCAGTAGGTCTAAATCATGCGTCTCCATCCTTTCCTGTAATAAGAGCTACTTATGTTCATTGAAAATCATCCCTGGCTACTAATATTAGTGTTGTAATAGTGCCCATACCAGACAAGATTACATTATTTGTCATTCACAGCAATAAATATATTTTGCACAGTAAACAATTTTTCTTGAAATATCAGCATAAGAGGTCTGAAACTACACACATTTTCTTCACAAATACATGCTTTTCAATTATGGTATACATGCATTAATTCAACCAAACAAAATCTTCTAATTTTGTAGGCTGGGCTGTACACCAGAGAGCTACCTACAGGGAGCTGGAGAGCTACCAGTAGCTAACAAGCTACTCATTGGAGAAAGCTGTTCTAGCTCAAAGCCAAAAACAAGGACCAATAGCAAAAAGGTGGATATATACTGGATGTTAACAGGGACCAATAGCAAGAAGGTGGATATATACTGGATGTTAACAGGGACCAATAGCAAGAAGGTGGATATATACTGAAGGTTAACAGGGAGCAATAGCAGGAAGGTGGCTATATACTGGATGTTAACAGGGACCAATACCAAAAAGGTGGATATATACTGGATGTTAACAGGGACCAATAGCAAGAAGGTGGATATATACTGGATGTTAACAGGGACCAATAGCAAGAAGGTGGATATATACTGGATGTTAACAGGGACCAATAGCAAGAAGGTAGATATATACTGTAGGTTAACAGGGACCAATATAAAGAAGTTGGATATATACTGGATGTTAACAAGGACCAACAGCAATGAAGAAGACATATAATGGGTGTTAACAGGTACCCAATGCAAAGAGAATGATATATAGTGGGTTTTAAAGAGGACCAATAACAAGGAGGAGGATATATAAAATGTGTTATAGCCCTCAGTTGAAGCATGATCATCACATTAGAAAATTCCACCTCTTTATAATAGAATGTTCTAAGTTTAACTGAAAGAGAGCGAAAATAAATCTTACATTTTGGGGAAAGAGGGCCATTTGCCACTCATTATCTGACATCAACAGAAGAGAATATCAACCCAGAGAAGTCAGTGACGAACTAGGAACAAAAAACAGTCCTGGCAAAAATGTTTATACCAGCCACATATCATAATAAGTAGGGTTAGAGGGTGACATTTTTCAAGGGATGTTTGGGGTGATTCCTCTAAGAAAAATTTTGGCAAAATTGATAGCAAAATGTGTATTTCACAACACAACATTCAGGTATATTTGTGGGAAAAAAGCTATAGATTTTACAGGCAATTACCAATTCTACGACTCCGAGTCGTATATAGGCACTGCTTCTCAGCAGCAGTGTTGAATTCTATGACTGCATGAAACCTTGGAAATGATGTTCAAAATATGACAGGAATGGCCACCATATCCTATGTCCGGTGTGGGCAGATAACACAAGAGGCCACTAGAAGATGGCTAAAAGGGAGGGACACAGCTAGACCAAAGGAAAAGCACCCAGTGCACACTCAGACTCACACTCATTGACACGTAAAAACACAAGCACACACATTGAGGTACTATTTTAGCCACTAGACATTTGTGCTCTGGCAGTGGCACTCTTGTTCAATTTCTTCAGACTTCCTCTATCCTGAACCTCAATTAACTAGATCCCTGAACTTCTTTGTACACCAAGCACCCTGAGATCCAAGGCTTCGAGAAACCCCAAAGCTCTTGCCATCCCCAACCACCAGTGATCGCCAATGCTTTTTTTAGCAACTGACCCTCTTGTGACTAAAAGCCTCCCCTGACTCCACCCTTCAGGTGATCTCAGATTCTTCGTAACCCCATGCCTACTTTTTGTCACACAGTCTTCTATGACTGAAATAATAATCTGACTGTATGGCTCCTTTCAGCCCTTGGGCCTCCTGTGATCCTCAACCTTCTGTGGCCCTGAGCCTCTTGTGATCTTGAACATTCTGTGATCCTGAGCATCTTGTGGCTTAGGCCTCCTGTGGCCCGAGTGCTAATTTGAGTTTTAGAGTGAGACGTGACTCCACACATCTTGGAAGGGCCAAATGATCCCCAGCTTCCATTGATCGTTAAAACTCCTTTGAACCCTTGACTTTGTTGCATTATGCATACCATCAATTTTTACTGTGAATATGAATGTGAAGAACAGCTGAAATCCAAATATGATATCAAGATGAGTAACTATATGTGCACACATTTGTGCACACATAGACATACACGCACACATATGCATGCCCCATACACAGAAGTGCATGCACACACATTTGAACACCCATGCATGCATTCACATGTGCACAAATGCACACACCAATGGTCCAAGCCAATAGTTCTAGCCTGCATTTTGAGTTCCAAGCCGGATACATTGGCTCTGCTGATGCTTATCAGCAGTGTCACAATCGCAGAATTAAATGGAGCCGCTGGATGCCTGACAACATGATGGCCCTGAAGTCTTTTGAGGCGTGCCTTTTGTTGCTGATCTAGAGAAACTTCAGTGATCTGGAAGTAAGGTGGTCCTGATCTACAAGTCACATGCTGCTAGGGAGGCATCTTAAGGTCAAACTCAAATTTGATCTCCAAAAACAGCATCTGAAAAAAAGGTTGCCTTAGGTAAAACAATAAGAAAAAAGCTTGCCGTCTGATTAAAATGCGTGCTTTGCATATGTAAATGAATGTCATTTATTTTCCAGATATAAAATAATCATACATACATCCTAGTGAAGTGGAAGCGAAACAACAAAAATCAAATAGGAAAGCAGTGAGACTAAAATCCGTCGGTGAGCTGATCCAAATATAGTTGTCAATGTCAACCAGTAGCTAGAGGCAGGGCCAGATTGGAGACGTAATCCGACCCTGGCAATTAAGTCGGACTGGCCCAAGGGGGGGAGGGCGGTGATGGTGGAAAGGACTGCTGCTGCTGCTTTTGGTATAGGGGGCCGATATTACAGCACTGGTGCAAAACAGACCCCCTGTACCAAAAACAGCCCCCACCAGTCCAAAACCGGCCCACCCTTCTACCCCGTGGGGAAACGCCCGGTGCCCGTTAGAGCCAGTCCGGCCCTCGCTAGAGGCACCTGGACCAAAGAAGCTAATGGTCGAGGGAGAATAGCCCAAAGCTCACTATATCTGTATCTTATGTTTTTTTTATTTACAAAAGTGGCACTGATGTACACCAGACCTAAATCTATGGAAATATTTGACACCCACAGTCTAAATATAATAGCTTTCAGCATTTTGGAAGCCTTCTTCATCTCTGGAGAAAATACAGTCTGTTCCCAAACAACAGTGTTTTCGCATGGAATCATTTCCAAGTGTTATCTCATATTTTTACTTCAAAGAATGACACATGGGCTTCTGTATTTCACGGTTTAGGAATGATTACATTGCTGAAGAGGAATGCATGTCTAATCCTGTGGATTAGTCACCTGAAAGAAGTAAAAGAATACAGATAGAGGGATTACTTTGCAGTAATGCATTTCATTTATTTCAAGTGGAGGAGCAATGCACACAAGGCACATTCCTAAAAGAAAAACTATGCCATTGTAAACTTATATACAGTCTACATTATTTCAGGTTCTTCTGCTCGAAGACAAACATGCAAGGTCTGAAGAAAGAAATGTACATTTAACTGCATAGGAATATTTGTGATGTCATCAAAGCTTACAAATATAGCTCCACTGACATATCCTTAAACACAACATTTGGATTTACATTTAGGGATAGAAAAATGAATACTAATGCTTTCAAAATGCCAAAACATTAAAAACTGCAACCTTTCTGCAAGGTTAGCTTAAAACACAAATATTTGTTCAACTGTAAATTTACAATTCCCTTTTCGACCACCGCAGGAGACCACAGTGCTTGTAAGAGACAAAATCATAAATATTTATATTTTAGCTTGGTTTAAAAAAATCTGCTGTTCCGAGGGTGATTGTATAAGTTCCCAGGGAAATGTTATACAGTCACCCTACCAAGTAACAGAAAAAAGGACAAACAAAGCATTAAAACGTATTAGTGCCGCGCTGAAAAAGATCTCAGAAGCTGGCAGTTAATTTTCTCAAGTACAAGTCACGGAGGCTGTTCTTATTTTGATGGGGTAGGTGGTGGTCATCGGCCATCTTTCTTGGATACCAGAACTTAATTTTCATCATCAGATGTGAAAAGAGAAAAGCAGAAAAGATAGAAAAAAGGAGTAAAAGAAAAATGGTAAGACTCTGGTAAAAAGATTTTAAAAAGTACCTGCAAGAGGCAAACAGGCAGGAACTGGAGGGGTGGCAGAAAGAGGCAGGAGGTGGAATCAGTGCTCAAATTGTAAAACAAATATGTGCCAGGTTCCAAAGTTGTGCTCAGAAGCCGACTGCTGGCGCTATCGAATGTCAGGGGTGGCGAATATCAAAGCTGCTTTTTTTGACTCACTCTTTCAGGTTCTTTTTCATTCCTGCTTTCTCCCTTTGTCACTGTTTTCCCGTCTTACTTATCTTTTACTGCCCCATTTTGTATTTTTCTTTCTCTTGCTCTATTTCTCTGATGAGGAAAAATAAGTGCCATTCCCCAAAAATGAGTGCTGGTTGGTCCGACCTTCACCAACCAGCTTAGAATAAGCACTGGGTGGAACCTAGACCAGTCTGCATTGGTATTTGGCAATCCTGGAATTTGCAGATCTAGTTGCAAAGTCTTAAGAAAAACGTAGAGCACATGCACATTTTTTTAATATAAAGAAAGAACAGGCAGTTGTGGTCATTACGTATGTAAGGAGTCAGCCACAAAGCAGGAGTCGCTGATGCAATGTTTGTACATGTTTGTGTGCATGCTGCTGCAACTAAGCAAATCTGTCATAGGACAGATGTGCTCATAGATTGATGCCCTCTATATGGGATGCACAATCATCAGTATGGACTACTTTATGGAAATAAATGAATGTAGGATTGCCATAATTCTGCATGCTGCATGAGGCAGCTGTAATGTATCAAAAGAGGATTGCGCAGAACCCCACGCCATATCAATAATCCTGGCATGACGCTGCTGAGTGCTTAAGAACACTAAGGGTAATAATAAATCTGGATTCAAGCAAATGGGCTCGACTTTAATGCAACTGTGAAATTTCTTCATTTAAGAGGAGAAAAGAAATAATAGCAAGATTGCATAGATTGTTGACATTTAAATCTTCAAGTGGCAAATCTTTAAAAAAGAGTCTTACAGGTAATTTACAATCAATCATAAAATGTGCATAGAAAATATCTTATATCTGCGCCAAAATAAACATTTTGTCTTAAAAAAAAATCATCCATCTACACAGAAAGTGACATCACTGGATTTCCCATTGTCCATCTGCACAGGAAGTGATGTCACTAAATTTCCCATCATCCATCTGCACAGAAAGTGACATCACTGGTTTCCTTCCAAAACTGTCTTAAAAAGATGAAGCCAAGCAAGAGGACTCATATATATCATCCATGTGTAAAGAAAGTCGCATTCCTGGATTTCATATCATACATCTGCACAGTAAATGATATTACTAGATTTTCTATCCTCCATCTGCCCAGGAAGTAAAATCAATGGATGTTAGTTTCCACCATCTATCGGCAGAGGAAATGGCATCGTTGGTTTCCCTCCAAAACTCTCTTTAAAAGAAGAAGCCAACCAAGAGGCCTCATTTTCATTATCTATCCACATAGGAAGTGATATCTCTGGGTTTCCCATCATCCATCTGCACAGGAACTGACATCAAAGGTTTCCTGCCTAAACCTTTTTTTTTTAAATGCCAAGAAAAAAGACTCATCTTCCACCTGCACAGGACATAGCATCGCTCCATTCCCCTTCCAGGACCTATTTAGTGGCAAGCCGTGTGCAGTGGGCACTGTAAAGGCAAGCCGGTCTTTGCCAGGGACCTCCTCCTCCCCGCTCCTACCACTATCCCATTGTGATTCTCCATGCCCTCAATCCTGACTGCCAACTCCCAAGCGGATGCCTTGCGGCACCACACAACATTGAGGGATCATTCACCTGGATTTCCTGCAGGTTTTCAAGCACTTAACACTCATTACACCAGCACCAACAGCACCCAACACCCCACTCTCTCACACTCGCATAGTCCTGCAACCCCCCACACAACACTCTACACTCACATGCTTGCTCCTCAATACCTGCTCACTCACCAAACATGCAACAGAGATCTGGGATCTGCTGCATGATAATGCCCCAGATCTACTTTTTATCTCACGGAAACCTGGATGAACGATGTATCACCATCTGACATCATCACAGCTCCACCCCCCTCTGGCTTCAGGGTCACCAGGCAAGACAGATTTCACAAGCCAGGAGGTGGAATTGCCATCTTCCAAAAGAATGCCATCAGCTGTACCACCTCCACGGACACGTCATCTTTCAACATGGAAAACCTGTCATTCAAGCTCCACATCAACGCCAACTTCACCCTAAGCAGCACTCTCATCTGCAGACCACCGGGAGTTCGCACCAGCTTCACCAAAACCATCACAGACTTTGTTGCACCACTCACCCTCAATGCCAAAAATTACATCCGTCTCAGTGAACTGAACTTTCACCTGGAAGACAATGTCAACCCCAACTCAAAGGCACTCATCAAATACCTCAGAAGCCTGGGCCTCACCAAATATGTATAGGGACCTACTGACATCGTCAGACACCTCCTGGACCCTAATTTCACCACCTTCGACAAAATTGAGTCAACAAGACCACACTAGTCTCCTGGACAGAGCATGCCCTCATCGAGTTCAGCATCCCTGACTCTGTTCAATGCACACGCACCACCATCTGCCCAGACTGACAAAACTGGAACAGCATCACTGACAAGGACTGGAACACTGATCTCAACACACACCAACCTGAACAGAGCAGTAGCCTTCCCAAAGCCATCAGGAATTTCAACAGTTGAATCACCTTCTGTGCCATCTCCACTGCCCGCCTTGAATTGCCCCTTCAGACACAGCAATACAACAAGATCTAGACCCCGGACCAACTGGAGCTCAAATGGAGAACGAGCCAGAAGAAACCAGACAGAAGCACATTCAAATCTGCCCTGAGGTGTTAAAATCAAATGATCTGCAATACCAAAGGTGCTGCTCTGGCAGGCTACATTGATGCCAACACCAACAGAAACAAAGAAATCTTCACCATCTTGGAGGATTTCACCTCACCAGTGGCCGTGCCTCCATCTTTATCACAGCCTCGCAGGATCACTGCAACAATCTCTATCAATTCTTCAGGAAGAAAAACACCATTTACAGCAACTTCAATCCGTCACTGGACCTGACAGATCACATCAAAGGCCTCCCGATCTTATCCGAAGGATCAGTGCTAACCACACGGCCCACATCACCCCAGAAGAAACCACTGCTACAATTAAGTCCATCCACTTAGGGGGACTGATCGGGTGCCTGCCCCCACCACGCCTTCTTGAGAGGACTGAAACCCTTCAGCACCAGGCTCACACCCATTCTGAATGCCTCCACCTCGTCTACGACCTTCGCTTTGGCTTGGAACCACGCAGCTGTCCTCCCAGTTCTGAAGAAATCCTCAATGGAATCATCAACACTCGCCAACTACAGTCTGATCTCCATGCCACCATTCCTGGTCAAGTCAGCAGGGAATTACAATTCTTCAGTTCAGCTTCAGAGCCTTGAGCATCATTAAAACTACAATCCAGTAACCTATTTCCTCAAATGACCAACCAAGTTGATTAGGAGAAACTATTTTCCAGTTTTGAGTTTTCACATTTACACTTGCATGATTATTACAATTATTTTCCTTGATAAATAGAGTGATGTTGACGCATATTATATGATGGTCTGTCCAGGAAGATCAGCAGAATGGTGACGTCAACTCAGTTAGAGGATGTGAAAATAAAGTATAGGGTGTGATTGAATATTATATATTGGTCTGTCCAGGAAGATCAGCAGAGTAATGAAGTCAACTCAGATAGGGGAGGTGAAAATAAAATATAGGGTGTGATTGAATATTATATAATGGTCTGCCAGGA
Organism: Triturus cristatus; assembly: GCF_964204655.1. Lineage (NCBI taxonomy): Eukaryota > Metazoa > Chordata > Amphibia > Caudata > Salamandridae > Triturus > Triturus cristatus. The sequence continues at coordinate 137,964,320 of NC_140582.1, read as the reverse complement.
AGATCAGCAGACTAATTGAACTCAAATCACAGAAGGTGAGAAAAAAACATAGGGTGTGATCTGCAGAATGAGTAGATCCCTCCACTTGTTAAATATACTGTGCTGAACTCATGGTTTTAAGCACTTACTTAGTTTGTGGAATGTTGGGTACTTCAATTCAGAAGCTGAAGTACTCTCACACAACTACCACAACATATAACAACTCTTGAGTGAATGGTAATATCTTCATGCCAGCCAAAGTAGACAGGTTCTGTACAGGGTGATACATAAGTTATAATGCATTCCATGGTCTAATTGTCTGTTTGCATTCAAAAAGTAATATTTCTGAACATTTTGTACTGGGAGCATGTTTTATTGTGGATCTTAATGGAGTCATGGTACATAAGGGTAACCTCCATCACTCGCTACGCTTTCACACAAGATCGCTATGAATCAAATTAAAAGTATCAGGGGCTAAGTATTCAATAATGCATTTAAAATGTAAGACCTATGACAAACTACATTGGCTGCTTCTACAGATGCTGGATAATAGCAAACCTTATCTGCTATTATGTGCTCTAGGCGAACCGTCTGCTGTGTGGAGAATCTTTAAAGATAGCACTTAGGTAAACTCTCTGAAGATTTACATATTGTGCATATTGAAAAGCCTCAAAAGATTATCCTTGAAAAGTATGATTGGAATGTATTTTTATTTGAAAAACTCATCAAACGTTCTTCCAAAACATTGTTTGCAAAGACTTACCAAACGTATTCTGGAGGCTGACACATAAAAGAGTAAAGAAGCAGTATGCAGTCTAATATGATGCGAATTGTTCATTTTTAAAAAACATTTTTAGTAATTGGTTTCTTTATTAAACCATGTATTACGACTCACAATAGCTCATATTTTTATGAAGAACACGGGCTGGACCTAATGTTCATGACTGCTTCCTTTTGTCCTATAAAATAACTAAACATGTATTTTTTCTTCCTCTAAAATGTTTGGTTCAGCAATGAACTGATTTGCAGCCCAATGAGTTGACTCACATTGTTAAAAGTCCTTTTATCAAGGAATATTCTTTTTTTATTAAAGAATGCATTATGTTATCACTGTATGTACGAATCACTAGGCTATTAATTAAGCACTTTTGATGGAGTACAACATTACATTAAGCCACAATAATGCACCTGCAGTATACACCTGCAGTAGTCTACAATATGTAAGTTCAAATATGGAATAAAAATACAATTTTTATATTGGAAGTTCTAGTTTCGAATGAAAGAGCAAAGTTTTCCAATGAACCTTCAAATGTGAGCTCTAAGTTTATAGTGACTACATTTGGAATGCATGATCTAGATTATAAATCCAAACGTTATGCATGGAGTGCGATTTCCTCATATGAGTTTCAGTTTCATTATTGATAATATAACACATTTGACTCTACTCTGGATACACAAAATGGCAACCAATGCAAGATCACAATAATTTAGTTAATCACAATGACCACCAGATTCCAAGTCCCCTATGATACTCAAAGTAACCTGACATAAATGTAGTGTGGATGTGATCTTATTGAACAGTTGCACAATTTAACAGTTTTCACGCGTGCTGTTATCCTAACAGAAATACTTCAAGTTGAAATGTGTATTTGCCACTTCCCTTACAATCCAAACTTCCCTTAAACCATCTGAAGACCTCACAATTAAGCTATAACTTGAATGAATGAATCGCCAGACTGATAGAGTTAATTTGAAAGACTAATAGGAAAGTATTTTCATGCCCTGAAATCTTTCTTAGGATTTTCCTGCAGTGTATGACATATTCAATGACCTCATGCTTTGGATACTTAGAGACATACTGTGATTGATTCATGACTTGATCACTTGGTGTACTTGCAGAGCATTCTGCTTTCACGGCGTGCATGCGTACTGACGTCATTAGAACTAGAAAAATATACAAATAATAGCACTGCAGGTTTCAAAAACAGCTATAACCACTTGTAATAGCCAATGTTTTTTTCTGTTTGCTTTTTCCATGCATTGACATTCTTATGGAATTTCCTAAATGTCAAAAAATTTAATTTACGAAAGACAAACAATGTTGGAACAGTTAACATCGGAGATTGTGTCCTCTCCCCTTCACACCTTGTGAATACACGGCTTCTAGACTTAAATTATTCATTGTGTTTGTTAAAATGTTCACTCGCAGGACTGCACTCCGTGGAGAGCTGACCACCGGCCAGGGGCATGGAAGTGCTCAAATTTGTGTTCAAATGTGTGTGGATGTGAAGTTCCGGATACACTGTGGGGGGATTGTACTCCTTGCAATGATATACGATGTATACCGACACTATGTTGTTGGAAATAAAAATTGTTTTATAAAAACATTTTTTTATTTAATATGTCAAGTTATTTTCAACATATTTGCAAATGAAAATCAAACTTGTTGTGACAAATCTACCATCATGTTCAGTTGTCTCCCTAATGCATTTTCATCTTCTCTTCTATAACTATTTAAAATAATTTCCACCTATAAAACGAAAAAAGTAAAGAATTTCTTTTCAAATTCTTCACAAAGTAAAGTGAATCGTTTTATGCCTGTTTTACCTCACAGGGAAAATATACTCCTCCTCTTCAACAACAAACGTTTGCAACGCCAACAGGTCAGAGTATAACGCGCCAAAGCTTATTAAAAACACAGTCACACATGTTGTTTACATGCATTGCATGGACAACTGCTGTCCATGACATTAATACCTGCACCATTAGCTTTTCTAGTGGTCGGAAAAAGTGGTTAAAGCAGACTGCTTTGTGTGTAGAATGCTTATAGGAGATAATGAATTGAACTTGACAAAGCATCATGTTTAAATGTACTTTTCAGATGTAAAATAGTCCCTAATGATTGCCAATGGAAACACTTAATACAAGGTGAAATGATACAACAAATAGCCAATTGCGTGAGGTAAAAGGGTAATATTCCTCTGGGTGGAGCCAAAGCAACTTTTAATATATTTTAAAGAATTGGTAACAAATCGTATTATAAACATTTATACGGTCAAGCCAGACCTTAAAATCAAGCCCAAGTGCCATCTATTCATGATTCCGCTTTCATCAATTTAAAACTAGTGTTTCTTTGTACAATAATTATTTAAAGGTTAAACAGTCCTTGTAACACAGGTGCCACAAAAGTTTACAATTGCGCATCACATGCAAACAGGTTAAAAACACCTTTTTGTGTCAAGATCTAAATACACGGAGCGTATGATTTTACTTTGATATTGTGTTTTAATGAATTAATTATGATTCATGACTAGAAACAGACAATAATGAGAATGTAAATTATGCATCTATTGTATTAACCACTGTCAATGAAAGACGGTAATTTACAGAACACTGATAGTCACCACAGAATACAATATTTGCAGCAGTGTTACAGCTGATTGATTCTAGAAGGCATTTGAATTCATTACCTCTTTTGTATAATTGCTTCTCTTAGATCTAGAGTGACAGGATCTGTACAGACTGACATGCAGGTTAGTCCAAGTTCAATTATAAGAGAAGCAGAGGATCAGTTCAGACTGACATGCAGGTTACTCCAAGTTCAATTAATAGAGAAGCAGAGGCAGTCCCTTACATGGTACAATACTCTTCACCAGGTGGCGGTCATATGTTGTGACTAAATAAAAAATCTAACAGTCATACATTCATCATTTGGATTATGCCGAAGGACCTTGCTTTACAAGTCTCCATCCCTAAAATGATTTCCTAACAAGCACTGTATGGATAAATAGTCAGTGCCACACAAATAACTTATTTGTGAATGATTTCCACTAGACACTACCTCAAAAGTTAGACCAACACAAATGTTGACATGTGCATAAAAGTATCATATTTAAGCACTATTGCTCTTTGCTCAGGGCTCACATTGGTTAGTACCCTTCCTGAGGTGTTAGCTGTTTCAGCTAGAGGTCAAGGAACATAATGGATCAAAAAGGCAATTAATAGCCATTAATGCCTGGCAGCATATGGCCTACATATCATAGAAATACCCACGTCTCTAATCTTACCCAGCACATTTCCCAGCAGCTAAAAAATGTCTACTTGCTGTTTTCAATCTTCATTTCCAACCAGATATATTCGACCAATTAATCTACTCCAGGACGTTGCCTATTAAACACACCTTAAAAAAAACTAAAAAATTTTGCATCAAGGGAATTAAAAAAAACACGAACAAACACCTGGTCTTAGGACAACAACTTTCGAAATAATGGTCTGTACTTAAGAAATCAGGTTACATATGTCCCCCAAAAAGCCATGCACAACTTTGCATGAAATACTGGATTTCAATCCAGGCCAGCTTTTTGAGATGGATATTTAAGATGCTTATGTAGAAATTGATACATTTCATAAAGATGCTGTGATGTCTATCCCAGGAAAACACAATTGGTAACTCAGAGACCAGGTTGCTATGGTCAGTTTCGTAAACATGCATATTTGCCCACTTATTGTTAAAGAGAAAATGTAACTGTGAAACCTATTACCAGATAAGGGAGAACTAATATTTTAGTCACTTGCCAGAATGCCACATCTGAAAAGCCATACATACTGAGCTATTCTCTCACTGATTCTACGGATTCTGGTTTTCAGTCAATTAGTCTGCTTCAAAATGCCACCACTGAGATGACTGAGTACTGTAAAAAAAAATCTGAGTGTTAGACCTGGCATCTTTTGGTATGGTTTCCCCTGCCTTTTTGCATCTGACATCCTTTTTTGGACTGGGTGCTGCATTTAGTTTTTGCTGGTGACTCTAGGCACTTTACAACTGCTGACCAATGCTAAAGTGTGAGTGCTCTATGCCTCAAATGTAATGGTAATTGGTTTCTCCATGACTGGCATATTTGACTTACTAGCAAGATCCTAGAACAGTGCACTGTGTGTTCCTAAAGCCTGTAAGTCAAATGCTACTAGTGTGCCTGCAGCACTGATTGTGCCACCCACATGAGTAGCCCTGCAAAAATGCCTCACGCCTGTTTCAGGTCTGCCACTGCAGTGTCTGTGTGTGCAGTTTTAAACTGCTGTTTCAAGTGCAACCATTGCCATGCCCGAACCTTCCCTTTTATTACATGTAAGGCACCTTTGAGGTAGGCCCAAGGTTGTCCCATGGGCAGGGTGTTGTGTATTTAAAAGTTAGGACATGTACTGTTAGGTTTTACATGTCCTGATAGTAAAATACATCTAATTTCGCTTTTCACTACATCAAGGTCCATCTCTCCCATAGGTTAGCATTGGAGCTGCCTTGTAACCTAATACAAGTGTATCTGCCAATTGGAAGCTGACAGAAAATTGGAGTTTGGTGTCTTTACACTCACAATTTAAAAACACATCTTTTGGTGAAGTTGGTTTTTAAATTGCAGGTCTGAAAATGCCACTTTCAGAAAGTTGTCATTTTCTTACTTTAACCATTCTTTGCCGCTGCCTATCTCTGAAAAGAACATCTGGGTAAAGATGACAGTTGCGCTGTTTGTGCATTTACTCTAGACAGTCAATCAAAGGGAGCTGAGATGTGCCCTGCATATCCTGATGGCCCATCACCAGGCTGATGGGCCTTTCTGAGTTAGAGTGGTGGGAGGAGCTGACACTGACACCTGAATAGAGATGTGCCTGTCCTCACAGAAATACGTCTCCACCACCTGTAGTGTGTCTAGAGGGCAAGGAAAGCATGGTCTTGAGCACTGCAAAGACTTTTCTTTGGAGTTTGCCTACTGCAAAGGCTGAATTGGGTATATGTACTGGATCTCTGACACCATATTCTCAGAACACTTCTGGGTTGAGGACATTCTGCCATGATGAAGAGCTGGATTGCTGTCAGGAGGGACTGTCACTTTGCTGTTTGCTTTGCTGTGTTTGCCTGCTTCTTGCTGCTACTGTCCTGGGAGTGAAAGAACTGGACTTTGCTTTCTACATTCTGCTTCTAAGGTTCTCCAAGGGCTTGATTTGAGCCTACCTCCTGTAAAGAAGTCTCCGGGCCCTCAAAGAGTTCACCTGCAATCACCTGGACTCTGTTGCTGTGAGTCCTACTCTGCCAAGTGGTTCCAAATCCAGTTCCTGGGCCCTTGGAAGTGAGTTCTGTAGACACAATGAAGAAAATCCACACATTGCTCGACTCCAAGCGTTGTTCAGAATCGGCGCACCACCGCCAAAACTTGATGTATCGCCCCTGCCCACACTGGAGCGTGGTCCCCTCTTGACGCAATGACCGCGGCTTACAAAGCAGGCCTCAGCTTTTTGTTGCAGTGCATCTGAAGAACTGCCGCTGTGCGAGTTTTGAGCACCGCATCACTGAGGCCTGTGACGCACCGCCCCCGACTCTGACGCAGCGCCTGCTTCAACACTTTGGAATCGACACAATGTGAATTGATTTTGATGCATCGTCCCTGGGCACCGATTTCTTCATTTACACTGCAGTAAGGAACCAAGGTATCATGCTCACAAATGAAGCATCACCTCCCTTGCCTTGCAGTAAGGAACCAACACATCATCTGCTTTTTGACGTTTCACCTCCCCTGGGCCTCAGTTCATCTTTGATTTTTGACGCATCTAAGGTGCTTTGCCCTAATCAAGCGCATACATCGATTTTTAAGAACTACAGCTTAATTTAACCTTTAAAGATTCATAGTTTGATTTATGTATGTTGGATTTTTGTCATTTTGGTATTGTTTTATTCAGATACATATTGGCTATTTTTCTAAACTGCAGTGGAGTCCTTTTGTAGTGTTCTCACTGAGTTACTATGCGTGTGTATGCAAATACTTTACACATTGCCTCTGAGATAAGCCTGACTGCTCTGTGCCCAGCTAGCAAGGTGGTGAGCAGGGGTTATCTTTGGTGTGTAACACACTTACCCTGACTAGAGTGATGGTCCCTACTTGGACAGGTTGCAAACCACTGACACCCCATTTCTAACACAGACGAAGACAGATCATAACAGAATTGCACTACAAAGACGAGGATACATACACTGAAAGTTTAGTGTTTGACTTGGGCCAACAATACATGAATAAATAGCTACACCACGGCACGGTTAGCAAATGCCCAATTTTACATTAAGGGAGATATTGGTTATTGGTTGTCTTCATGCAAAGTTCTGTAGAAATTTCCATTTTTCACTGACACGTTTTCTAAGATATTATTAATCAAAAAGCTGGCCACATTCCCTTGGGCTGATAGTCTCTAAAAATGAAGCGGAATGAGAAAATGACAGAATGAAGCTGGGATATAAATGTATATAAAAGTTGGAAAGAATGAAGGGCACCATGGCAGGTTGGTAGAATGCAATTTGCGCCATGTGGTAAATAATGTTTTTTGGGGGGTCAGTATAATAGAGTAGCAGAGCTGTACACCACAGGGAAAGCCAGAAGCTCTTTGCTTAACAAATTCATCAACAGAGGAACACAATTCTTAAAAAAGGAAGCAATATTTCTAACAGTAATTCCAAAGAAAGAGTACATTTTTATGAAATTAACTGCTGTCAATATTCATTATATCAAAATGACTTCAAGCACCACAACATGAAACTGGTTTCCAAGCAACCTCATCCATGTAAAAGCTGAAACATCTTTTTGTGGAGTGAGTTAATGTGTGACAGAGCAAATTAAAATAATTGTGTGAAACCATATGTACTGAAATCTTTGTGTTATTCACATATATGAACATTGGAGAAAACAAGAGTCATAAGCTGGAAAGTTTACAAATAGTGATCAAGGTGCAAGAGTGGAGAGCAGAGGAGATGTTGTTGGCGATTGGGGCAGAGAAGTAAGACGAGGTACCAGATGCTGTTGCATCGCCACATTTACATTAATGTAAATTATATATTGCTGTGAATGATAACAGTCTCTATAGGCATAGCCCCGGGTGTTTATTTTGGTTGGATGACCATTACACAAGACTTCAGGCCATACACATCAGCCAGTAAGGGTTGTAATGCTGTCGGGCTGCTCTTGGGCCAGGGTACTCAGGTTGATGGTGAAAGCAATGGCAATGTGAAAGCAGTAGCCGAGTGATTGCTGCTGTGCCTCATATAGTAATTCGTGGTTATCACAGCTGGCCTCAAAAAAGGCTCAGTGATAGTGCCATGTGTTGGCCCTTTAGCTTCGTTCAACTAGCTATTACTGCTGTTCTGTGGTCCACTTCCTATTAGGCACATCACACTGCATTATTTACTGAGGGGGCCCTCCTCTCTTTTTCTACAAGTGATATCCTTTATTTAAAACAGCTTTTTTCACTTTTTCTACACATATTGTATGGGACAAATTGCGATTGTGTAAAAAAAATGGAGTCCAAAGTCTCAGTAGCATGAATTGGAAACTAACAATTAGCATTATCCAAAATATATCACTGAATAAACACTGGTGGCCTAAGTTACAAGCCCACTGCGCCGCTGGTGCATCACCGTTATTGATACATCAGCAGCGCAATGGGATTGCCCCTATTTACATGGCCACATAAAGTCACCCTGCGTGACTTTCATGGCCTTGTAAATATAGGCCCCTTTCACACATTAATCTGCATGAAAGGGGCGTTCCATGGTTGTTGCTGTGGGTGTTCCCACCAACATCCATAACACATTCCCAGATTTCCAACGTTTTGTAGAGCTTGGAATGGGTCAGAATCCTACGCCTGCCCAGGGGAGGCATAGGAGTGGTGAAAAGAGGAGGAATACTTTTATTTATCCTCGGTTTTCCTCTTTCTACGCGTTCTACATTCTGCAGCATGCATAGAAAGAGGAAAATGCAATCAGTGATTGTTTTTGTGCAGGAAGGGGTCCCTTCCTGCATAAAAACAGTCATCCCCGCAAAGCAGGCATCCTTGCACCATGGCACAATGGTGTTTGTGTTGGTGCACGACTGCTGTTTGTGCACCGGCAGAGGGGAGAAGGACAGGAATGCGCTGTATCTTGCATATAAGTCGCATTCCTGCCCTTTTATTTTGATGCACAGCAGGACAACAGGAAGGATTCCTGCGCTTCCATGCGTCAAAATCTAGTAAATGAGGCCCTGGGTTTTTGTGTATTATGTGATCTGAAAATATTTCAAAACATATGTATCTTAAATATAGGGACAGAGATAATAACAAATGTTGCACTCTACAGCGCAGCAACCAAACTGTGTTGCGCTAGGAGTAGAAAATATCAGTCATGTCTAGTAGGATATGGCTTTGCTGCGCTCTTCTCCAGTGCTGATGAGGAAACCATTCCACCTAGTGCTGTGCACACACCTTTACACTACCGAGCAAAGGAGTGTGAGTGATCTCTAACAAAGATTTTGAACTGTAAGATAACCTTCCAGTACAAAATACTATGCTTAGACATACCTTAAAAAAATGTTCCCACATTGCATTGTATGTGTGCTATACAGGCAGCACACATGCAATGCGGGAAAGGAAAGAATAAATAAAAACATTACTCCTTGTTAGCACCAGTTTTGAGGAGGCATTATTTTCTGACGCAAAGCCCTGTCTACCATTGTTAGTAGATAGGGGTTTCCATCAAAAAGTATTGGAGGTTGCATAGAAATGCCCATGTACCTCCCAGGGGATGCCACTTGATGCTAAGTAACACAAATTACCATTTGTGTTACTTTTAGGTCGACTTTGCAGCCCCCAAAAAACAAGTTGCTATAAAGTAAGTTAGAGTTGTTCAAATGATGCCACGCATCACCAGGGTGAATTACAATATGTGTAGCTCTTTATCTGGACCTCAGAGGGAGATGCGTGGGACTTCACGCTAAAGTGCTTGGGCCAGATGGACAATGCCAGATGCAATCAGCAATGTTTCTTTCCCATCCTTTTTGTAGCTGATGTGGGACCACAGTCGTCATTAACTATCATCTACTTCATAGCAGGCAGATTTCTCTCGATTCCAGCTGTGCGCAATGTGTTTTCATCTTCTATAAACCGAAATATACAGTTTCCAGATGGCTGTGCTTGGGTTTTACTTGCTGCCATTGCCTTCCTATGCCAGAACGCCGCCATATGCATACTTTGTATCAATCCCAATCAATATGCAAAGCATCAGCAGCTCTGCAGTGCTTGCAACAGCGTTAAGTCTTATAAATAAATGTCTCTGTCTCACAGATGAATTCAACATGTAGGCAATGGAAATCGTCAAGTTACCCTAATCAATATCAAAACAGATTTATATATTAATGGCTATGCAATCATGTAATAATATAAATATAGAGGCAGAGAATTAAAAAAGATATATCTTCTTAAAATAATACAATTGTATTGTACTTTAATCAGTAGTGATTTTGTATCCACCATCTCTGATTATTGCTAACATTTTAAACAAGCATTTACAATGCAATGGTCTCGGCATTGGTAAAGTTAGAGCTATTGGCATTGCTCATGACATTATTTTTATTTATGTTTTTGTTTTCAAAACATTTAAAGAAACGGCATTGTCATGAGCAATGCCAATAGCTCTAACTTTAACAATGCCGAGACCGTAGCATTGTAAATGCTTGTTTGAAATGACCATGTGTTTTTTATAGACCCCTTGATTACACAATTCACGGAGCCTGCAGGTCATTTACTTTTAGCATGCACAGTGAATACAAATCGGCACTTGGTGTTTTCATGCAGCATTTTGACTTATTGCACACACTGCAGTGTCATTTTTAAAAGCCAATTCAGTGCGCAAAGTCATTGAAAAAAACCACAATTCACCAGATTTGCAGGCATGCACCACATGATAGTCCATATCGTATCTGACTTCATTTGGAATCCGTGAGTTTGAAGGGTATTCCAGCTCACACCCTTGCCTCGTGTTCTTTGGTAATATTATTGGGAAATCCCCTCTTTTTCCAAAGCATAATAAGAGTGAGTAGGGCCTCTTTTGACAAAAAAACCACCTCCCAAAGTTGCTCCGTGAAAGGGGCCTATACTCAAATAAGGCGGCATCAATGTAGCAGACACAGAGCTTCCTGCTGTTAAATCATGGTCATTTCAAAAAAGCAAGTGATTATTTCCCCGTGAACGAGGCTCTAGAACCGAGTTGAAACGCGTTGGGACAGAGAATATTTGCAGGCAACTTATGAACTGTATCTGTTTTAATAAAGCACGTGAACTCCATGGAATAGGTCTCAATGGCTTTTTTCTGCGCAAGAGAAAATGTTTTGTTGTGTGTGTGTGTCTATATGTCATGTGATCAAGGCAGGCAGCTGCCGAAACGCGTAATGGCGTGGCTGTTTTGAGCGGTAAATAAATCCAAATTGCACATATTTGGGTCCACTCGTTTGTTGGCGAAAAGAAGCAACGAAGCAAAAGCGAGCAACTGATATATATATTGGTTTTTTGAGTTGCCTGATATAAACTTATCATTTTTGTTGTAGAGGCAATGTGTACTAAAGGCATGCATGGTAATGACATACATCAGTCCATGTGTGCACAATCATGATGATACATTGTCTGCTGTCTTGGAATGGGTTTTCTTAAACAAAAAAGTACCTGCAGATAAGTGAGAGTTGACGATTCTAAAAGAGTAGGCTCTGGAAGCAAATTTGTGAAACAACCAAATGCAAGACTTTACATTTATAGCTGCGAGCGCTGTGCGTCGCGTCAGGTTGTAGTTTGCAGACAAAATATTTACAACAGGAGCAGCAACGAGCACGCAGAAAGAACACATGCAGAATCCCTCAAATGTATCAACATCAGCAATCTTCTGGTTTACCACATTTATGTGGGGCCTGGTAATTGCCGGGAGAAAGAAACGCTGCAGCAGGTGCTCAAAAGCATAATAAACTTTCAAACACGGCGCCCCCAGGAAGCCAGCACCCGGTGCGGTGGCACCGGTCGCACCGCCCTAAAGCCGGCCCTGTTTTGGAGCTTGTAGCTTCATTATCAATCGGAAGCTAGCATTTACCAAGCACAATGACACCAGCCAATTAAAAATATGGGCAGAGAGAAGGCAAAGCCTCCACAGCATACTCGACTACAGCATGTGCGCTGCCGCTAGGCTCGACCTAAAAAAGGAGACATACCGTGTAACAACCAAGTAAAGGGGCCAGCTATGGGGGGGGATACAAATGACGACATGGCCACATGGCCATACTAAGGAGAGACTAACAATCCTATTACGGAATCAGATGACAGCAGTTTCGAAGGACAAAAACACAAGCCAATGACAAATGTGGGCAGGTCTTCTCTTCCTTGCAGTACCTACAACAAATCCTCAGGCTCGACCTAAAAATAGGGATGAGCTTGTGAATAGCAAAAACAAATAGTACACAAAACGGGTAATTTTACTTTTCTGAATCAGTCTCATAATTGCACACACTCTAAAGACATGCTGATCATGCAGGCTGCCTTGTATCCACTGCAAACAGAGTGAGAGCCAACCCAGAAAACTACAAGAACTTTTAAGCTACGTAATAGCCCCCCTCCCCCCTTCCATCGGCTACGGCTAGGCAGTGCGCATGGCAAGCAAGAATGCAGATAAGCAGATACAGTCAGTAGGGTGAGAATCGCTACCCTATATGACGATTTAAGACCGTTTGCTGCTGCAATCAACAAATTGTGCGTTCAACGCTTTACCTGTTTCACACGGTAAGTGCAGTGAAGTTTCACTTCTGTCCTAGGAAAAAGTGACTAGCAATTCTGAGATGAGATGCGGAGGTAGGAAATTCCATATAATCTGCCTCGTGTGTTTCCTGTACGCCCGTGCACGAATGGCGTGTCCTACTACTGGTGATTTGGACTTCTAATACATGGAGATCTACTACCGTTTCAAGATGGCTGCTCTATTTACCCGTGCAGCAGTTCCGCACCTTGTGTTGTTTCACTTTTACCTTTACTTTTACTTTACTTTTTGCAAGTTTCCCAATTAGTTCAGAAACTAAATACATTTACAGTGACTTGAAAAAAAATGTAGCACAAGCCTGCATCTCCCATCTTGTTCAATTACTTCTAGAAGATAGTAAGGGGTTTCAACGACTGCAGAGGCCATATTGAAACGCAATGCGATACAATACTTTCTGATGTCCGCAGCGCCCTTTAGCAGGACTGAGGTCGGCGCCAGGCACGTGATGCGGCTCAGCACAAGCGAGCGCTCCCAAAATCCATTTACGGGCTTTTAACATTTAAACTTTTACAATAAACGTGTTCATGCATTAGCAATATGATTTCCCTACTATAATACCGACGATCTCCGAGTACGTCATCAATGCACGGACACAGTAAACGATAATACGCGAAGCATTCACCTGAGCAGAGAGAGTCATCGTCCTCAGAAATGACAGAGTATAACCACAAACTGACCCAGCTGATGCCTACAAGCCGAGGGCACCGGAAGACACCACCGCCTTTCTCCGAGGCACAGCAAAAATGCCTCGGAGAAGGGGAGCCTCATTTTCGGATTTGGGGGCGTGTTTTGCTGTTGTCTCCTCCCCGAGACTTCTCGCAAAAAACACGCCCCCCGATCCGAAAAGGACGGGGCTTCAACGGAGTGACTGGACCTCTTCTCCAGTGGCTGGCCAGCATTTAAGAGGCCAGCCAATGGAGAACAGGAGAGAAGAGGGGCCTGTGCAAGCCCCTCTTCTCAAAGTCACTCCATCTCATTAAATCTCGGAGCGAGACTGCGCAAGCGCAGCCTTTCGCAGCCGAGACCTAAAAATGGTCTCCACACAGTGAGTTAATTGAAAATGTGTAGTTGTCCTTGCTTCTTTGCTATTGCAGCCACACACTGTGTAAGTCGCACTTCTATTTTTACAAGAGAAAGATACACTGGCCCAGATTTACTAGGCCTTTCCATAGAATTTGGTGCAATCTCAGATTTACGAAAGGCAGTAAACCTAGGATTGTGCCGAAAACCTGCACCTACCACAGAGAGGCATAACAAGGAGAAATATTTCTCCTTGTTACTTCTTTGCATGATGCATTCTGTATCACACACAGAAAGAGGAAATTGCCTTCAATGCTTGTTTTGTGTAGGAAGGTATGCTTTCCCCCACAAAAACAATTCTTGTACCATGGTGCAAGAGTGCCTGTGTTGGTACTAGGCAGCACACAGTAAGCCTGAACTAAGAGAAAGCAGAAGTCTGTCATAGCTTAGTAGATATGGCACCTTTGAGCTATCTCAATTTCACACTGTGCAGTAACTGTGCTTGCTACCCTGTGTTGCATGAAGTTATAGGAAATATGCCCCTATGTACGTTATGGAAGATGTTTTGGGTAAAACATAAATACATTTGGGCAATATCAAAGTAAATTGATCAGAAGTAGAATTTCAAAGGAGTCGATTCAAGCACAGCTTGGAAATGTTTCACACATCTTGACTTTCCTAGAACGATACCAAATATTTTAGCCCTACATGGCTACCATGGGGAAATACAATATACTGGATGCTGGCGGGGATTAAAAAAATACCAACTTGTACAAATCTTTTTAATTTAAAGTCGTCATTTAACCTGGTGGAAAAAGATTTATGGAACCATTTCACAAATGCTTAGGTCACATTGTTTCAAAATTGAAAATATAAATGAAACATATCTACCATTTCCCATAGAAAAAATATGTTGAAAAAAAGAAAAATGAAAGATTACACATTTAGAGGGTTTGTAGAAAATCTAATGTTTTATGTTTTTAGTGCAGAGGTGCAATGTATTCATTACCTGAGCAGATTCTCTGGCCCAGCTTTTTTCTAGCATTTTCAAGACCTTGTCACTACTGATTAGAACAAGTTCAGTAATGAAGACTCACATTATGAATATTTTAAGCCATTCCACTTAGTACCTTTTTTGTCTTTGCTCTAATTATAAATATATGAGACAAACCTATGGCTCTTCATGGCAGACTATCTACCATGAACATGTTCCCTAAGCAGAGATTTATGTTTGTAGAAAAATTCAGCTATTCTATGTGCTCAGTCTGTCTAATTATGTATCATTTGAAAGCCATTAGAAACAAATTGAAAATGTACTGTACCACATGCAGGATGGTCGATTAAATATGTGATGCATTGCCGGAATACATTTTTCAAAACGTGGTAAATTTCTATGTTATACTTGCTCTGGGCAGTAATGATTCAATATCTTGTAATTCATGGTTGTGAGTGACAGCTGCTAAATGTAATTGCTAAATATCATTAGGAAACATTGTTATGCTTTGACAACTTCACTGAGTTAAAGTATGGAATTTATATCCCTTATAAGATCTAAAATAAACGCCCATTGGGAAAGGTTTGGGTGTAATCACTTAGACAATCTTGGGCAGTGGTTCTTAACCTTTTAACTTCTGTAGACCCCCACTGAGTCGCAACTGGAATCCGAGGATCTGAGCATAAGCAGGTTATACATTTAAAACTCAAATCAATACCCAAAAATACATAAACAAGCATACATCAAACAAATTCACAAATTGTGAAATATTGTATGCAATTCACAAATACCAAAAACTGAAATTTTACTGGAAAGGTTGGAGCTTGTCTTAATTCGAAATTTAATTCTTAAAGCCGAAGTGGTATGCTAGACTTTACCACGTCTCTGTCTTTTTTGCTCCTAATGCATACTGTCTTTTTGTCAGCGTTTCAGTTGATGCCACCCATTGTTCATGCTTCATTCTGTTTGCTGTGCTTGCACTGCTCTCACACATCAAGCTAAGGATACCAACATTTTTTAGCATCCAATTTTGAATCCCTTCACATTTTCAGAACATTTTCAATTGTTAGTTTTACATTTTGCTTCTTTATTTATATATATTTTTTTAATATGCAACTATTTTCTAAACAGTCGCAGATCCCTTGACAAGGTGCTAGGTAACTCCAGGAGTCCATGGACAACAGGGTAAGAACCACTGTTCTGAGACATATTAAAAAGGAACTGAGTCTGGTACCAAATGTTACAGTTCAAATCTAAACTAAATGTCAGTGCGGGGTATTGGTGACTGGTTTGCTATTGTCTTTTTAATTGGAACAATTGTTAGTACAGCAAAATGTACATGAGATCTCCGTGTTTATACCAAAGATCTCAGCAAACTCCCCAACAAAATAACTTGTTTATAATGTACAGCCCTAACCCCTTTTGAAATAGACTGTCAACTTAATCTAGCATAGATATCAAATGATGACACCTATTCAACAGATATTCTTCTATACAGTGGATGAAGTCTGTACAGTACCACAATCATAGTTGGATGAGAAGGTAGTCTCAAGAATAAATATGGGATACACTTTTCACGAAACTCAACAAGTATTCAGGGAAGAGCATGTATGGTTCTCGTGCTAAAAGGATGTAGGACAAGGGCAGGTATGAATCTCCGGTGGTGTAATATTTCAAAACTGATTTTGAAATGTGTTGCTGTAACCAACCAAAAAGGATTCCTTGTGCTCATGTTTTTGAAAATAGTTTTTGATAGCTGAGTAGAAGTCATTTTCAGAATAATTTACTATTTGAGACATAGATCTAAGGGCCTTTCACAAACCCTTTGATTCAGTAAATCTGAGGGCTTGCAAATGCTAAAACTCTTACTAACCCCATTTAAGATTCGAAAAAGGTTTCTGATTTGTTTAAATTGGTTTGGAAAACATTAAGTTATCGCTATTGAAAGGGGCATTTTAAGAGTGTCCCTTCCAAATAACAATTTCTTAAGGTATGTATTGATGTTTTGGGACTAAAATCCAGTCTTAAAACCATAATTTTTTACCACTAACTGAAAGGAGGTCGTAACCCATTTTAAAATGAGAGGGGAACCCTTAAGCATCCCCTTCCCCTTTGTGAATGGTGAAAAAACATTTTTAAGACTAGGCAGTGATCCAAAGGACCACTGCCTAATCCTAAAAAATAAGTCTGCAAAAAATGTTTTTTTTTTTAACACATCTCCTTTTCCTTTTAGGATATATGGGCTGCATTAATAAATGCTTCAGTTAAAAGCAACCACAGACATGGTGGTCTGTGGTTGCCTCTGTGCTGAGATTGCAGCCAATCATAGTGGATTTTAATTTGAGACCTACCTCATAAATATTGAAGAGATGGGTCGAATTGCAAACTACGATTCTGTATTGTGAGAACCAACCTCTCAGTACATAGGATGGTTTGAAAAATAAGAATGTATTTGGTAAAAGTAGGCGCGCACATTATGATTTATTTTACCTAATACATTCTTCATGCATGAGGACCCAGATTTTTGAAAAATTATTTTGCTTCAGTCAAAAGTAAAATAATCTATATTCAGATCCAAATAAGTCATTCTTATGTCATACCTTACTAAAGGGGCCACATTTATGCAAAAGTTTGAAGGTCACATTAAAATATTTTTATCCACACACAAATAAAAGTGTTCCATTTTAAGAAATGTTTTGAAAGACATCTTGTGCTCCATTACATAATTAAACAAACATTTGCAATGCAATACGTCTCGCATTTACGTAAGTTTAAGCTATTGGCATTGTAAATGACAATGCCTTTTATTTATGTTTTAAAAAACAAAAATAATAGACATTGTCATTTACAATGCCAATAGCTTAAACTCGCGTAAATTCGAGACCTATTGCATTGCAAATGCTTGTTGAACTTGGTAATACTGTCCGAGCAATGGTTGCACCTCACTAGTACCAGTTTAACACCCAAATATGCAAGTAAGCAACAGAAAGGTGGCCAGTCCAGCTTTGCAGAGTTCTTTCAGCAAGTGTTGCTGCACCTTTAGTAGCTTTCCAACCGCCTGAGCTAAAAACAATTTATTATCTTTAAATCTGAGAAGTATGCAGCAAATGACGGACTATGTGGCAAATACGGTAATTCTGCAATTATGCTAAAATCGCGATGGCCGCACAAGAATCAATCTCATAGTTCCCGTGTCCCTGGTGATAGGGCACCAGTCACGACCTCCCCAGTACCTCAGCTGTAGTGAAATGTGAGAAGCGGGTTGATGGGGGCTCAGGCGTAGGACAAGGTGCGGTTCTCTTGACTTGGGGGCAGTCGGACTGGTTACACCAGGCACCTCGCTCCGCTTCCCCCTCCTGGTGGCAGATACCAGTGCGGATCTGGAGGGGTGAGGAACACGTTACTCCTGCCCTTCTCGGTACAACGCGAGACATCTCTGCCTGCGCCGCGCCCTCCCGCCTGGCACTGAGCGGTTGCACTGCGCTTGATGGAGGGGCACAAAGCGCCCCTGCTGGGCATTCTCCTGCACTCTGCCAGCTGGACTGCCACGGAGCAAACCACCAATGGTAAGAAACCATCACAGGACCTTCCTTAACCTGTGATAGTAACAGATGCAATGTGTATATGTTTTTATTGCGCTTCACCTACGGTAGATGTGGCTTCTAAGTGCCTCAAGTAACGCAGGTTAGTGGCCTTTTCACGCTCAAATGTTTTAATCTTTTGTCACTTTTATGTTACTTGTCATAATTTCTTAACCCAATGGCATTCTTTTAATTGACTTCGGAACAAAGACAGCACGAGTTGTCCCGGCTGAGATGTCGACCTCTGACCTTCACGCTACTCAAAGTTATCTGCAGAGGGACTCACTGAGCTATTTCACCAGCCAACAACCAGACGTGCAAGGGGAGGTGAACGCACAAGGGCCGAGATTCAGGCACTGAGGCGTATGGAATAAAGTCAGCGTCGCTCGCTCCTTGCAAGAAACTTATGAAGACGCTGCTCTCTTACTCTGGGACAGGGAGAGACACAGCCACTCACGCGACATGAAATGGCAACAGGACCTGAACCCACTGAGCTATCTCAACAGATAAAACGAAAACAGAGTCAGGGAAAATCCCCGGGGGTGGATTCAGTGATTGGAGCATGTGGAAAAGCATTTTCCCTTCTCTTTGCCTCTTAGTGTCTGGCAGATACAACAGGGAACTCCGAAAACCGAATGCTTACTTTGCACTTGAAAAATACGTGACATCATTACTTAATTACACTGGCTTTTATCATTTTAAGAAGAACGAAAGAGTGAATTCTTACAGAGTTTCAAAACGGCGATTTTCAGGGTGCACACAAACATATCCAACGTCTTCTTAACCCACAGACTCTCTAGCTAAATTAACAAGCATCGATATCTTCTCTTTATGGGGCCATGTGTTAGAAACACATGGCCCCATAAAGATAAGAAAGTGCTTCACGACACATGCAAAGCAGGCCACCGAGTCGGCGCGGAGGCGAAAGTGCGTCCACAGAAAACCCTCATTTCCAATGGCAGGCCACCGTTTAGAATAAACGGTGACGCCAGCCGATGGAAATGAGGGGCGGGGCTTAAAGCCCTCTTCTGAAAGTCCTCTCTTACAAAATCTCTCGCAGAGGCGGAGCAGGGCTCTGCCCTGCAACGCCATGCGAGACTTAAAAAGGCAATCCTCGCCGTTGAAAAGTATTGCCTGCAATTTGATTTCACTGAAAATGTTTTAAACAAGTGCTCATGCTCACTTGTTATATTTCACGAAGGGCAGTGACAGACTTGACTCTCGCGGGTGTGTGAGTGTTAGAGGTGTGTGTGGGTTGTATGTGCATGTTTGAGAATCAGAGAATCAGGCCACTGATCTGTCAATAACATACATTATGATTATAACAAAGACACATCATTGATGACAAGCAGGCAGATGGTGTTAACTGATTTACACGTAAAATGACCCAGTGGCTCCAGTGCAAGCAATGAAACTAGGCCCTAGTGGGTATTAAAATACTGCTATAAATGAGGCACAGCGAGCCCATTACACCTCTGGACACTGGCGGCATTGCACCTGCTACACCCACGGAACTTATGGGTTTCAAAGTTCCTCATTCGAATCATCTTTCCTTCTTGCCTCCCTATCTTGACCTCGCTCTCCACTCATCTCCTTTATCCATTTAATGCTCTCCTCTGCTATCACCTTTTTCATTCTCAATCTCTTCCCCCTCTTGTGTCTCTCACTCATCTATAGCTCCTTCCTTTCTTCTCTCCTTATTTCTGAATCCTTTCTTTTCATCTTCCCTTGCCCACTTTGCTCATCCTCTCCTTTCTTTTTCTTGCTCACCCTTATTTATTTATCTCATTCTGTCACCTTTTCTTGCACTCCTCCCTGTTCTTTCACCCTCTCCTTTTTTTCCATCCCAGCCCTCTCTTGTTTTTATTGTTCCCTTATCGTCTACTTCCTCTGTACCTCTCCCCTTGAAAAGTGAACACAGCCAAGCCACTGGCATGCACTTTGTCTTTTCATAAAACCAGAGCAGGCAGCCAATGAAAATCCAAAACGTATATTTGTAAAGCGCACTTTCAACTCCAAAGGGGCATCTTGGCGCTGAATAACAGGTGTTTATTGTTACCCAACTCAATGGTACTCACTTTATCGACCTCAGAAAGGATGAGAGGCTGAGTGGACCTGACGGGATTTGCACCCGTGACCATGAGGTCGAACACAGGCCACTGAACCACCTGACTCAACATCCTCTGGTGCAGGACAGACTGGGCCCCCTCCCACCTCTGGACCCTGGCGGATTTAACCGACTGCACCAGTGGTAGCTACACCCCTGAAATGGCCCAGAACCAGTTTATGAAATATTTGAGCTATGCACAGGCAAGCAACTGAGAAAGATACACTCTGCAATATAACTAGCATTTAAGGTACTTTGAGCGTTGTAGAAATTGGAGATCCTCATTAGTGTTCAGTCAAGGTAATGTATCTAATTTGCATAATTCTGAAAGGGGATTAGACAGAAGGCATCCAGATATTTTTCTGAGATGCAAACAGAGAGATTTGCATCCCACAAATGCACCTTTGACAGGGCAGCTGCATGCTAAAAAGAACAGCATGCGTCTTTTGCATAAAAGCAGGCTAGGTTCAGCATCAAAATACATCTCCACAACCAGTCTGAGCCACTACATGGTGATATATGCGTTTTGTTACATTTCAAGGGTTTTTAATTCCAGCCCGCAAGATGAGTCCTACTTTAGCATGTATGAATTGAGATGCATTTATCATGTGCCATCGAGGAGCACCGTGTCGCCTCCATCTGCATCTCGTGGTTGAGGTGGGCTTGTGTTAAATGCAAGCATTTTCTTACAGCAGTGACTGGCATTATAGCTCGATGAGCTACTGTGTGCTGTAGGCGAGGATGATTTACAGAGCAGTGCTCCCCTGCACAGCTCCTAAAGTGCTCTGAAGAAAAGGCAGCATGACTGTGGCATCATCCAAGTATTGCCGACATTAAAAGAAGCAATGGCACTAAGAAGAGGAAATGAATGATCTACTGTTTATATTTTTGGGTGGAAGGTCGCCCTTCAACTTGAAAAGGACCTCCTACTGCCTAGCCTCACCAAACTAAAGATGTGGGAATGATATGCACCATTCCAATTCAATGGGCTTCATCTGGGGAAAGATACAGAGCACTCTATACAGAGATATAGTTATGTTTATTTTAATGGTGTCTCTCAGGTACCATAGAATAGTATTGGTATTCCAACAGGAAGTTGCCCTTCCATGGTATGACTGGCCTCTTCTTCCAGACTTTTCTGGGGTTAGGGGCAGCAGGCAATGTAGCTAAACACAGAGGGCAGTTCAAAGGGGCGAAGAAAAGGAAAATGACTACCGTAGAGTATGAAACAGAGAATAGTGCCCATATAGTTCAAAATCATAAACAGAAGACAACTGTGCAGATTCGTGCATGGAAGGAATCATATTCAAGATCTTGTTAAATTAAATTGACACTATTCACATTGATTGGTGTGTACATAGGTGTGAATTAAGCTTGTAGTACTCTTGGCTTGCTCATGAATTTCAGGTGCTTGCCCCTGGCTAACCTCTGAAATACAGAAGTACTACCAACAGTGAGTGAAAGCAAAGTCTTTGCAAATTAGACCCAATGTTTTGGTTTGTGAAGAGGGTGGAGGTGTGTATTAAAAAATATGCAATTCACAAAAACCTCCTAATGTGAAAGTATGTGTCTCACTCCTGGAAATTCAGGAGTAAATCAAAACTAAATTAGGAGTAATACACAAGTCATAGAATTAGTTTGAGAATTGAACTAGGAGCATGTAACTGTGGCTAATCAATCGTATTGATTGATTGCATGGGGAGTTTTGCTAAGAGCAGTTGTGTGGGTCAGAGGAATGGATTTGGTCATCCTACATTTGGGACATGGGGACTCAATCGACAAGTACAAGAGCAGAGTAGAGCAATTGATGCTCAAGGAATGGGGGTGTCACTGTGAGGTGACAATATACATGAGGTGTAGAGACAATAGGTAAAGTAGAAAAGAGGTGCAATTTTATTGGAGAATTAATATAGTTGAAAAAGGTTAGTTTTACACCACTGTATCTGTGAGTAGTGACCCAACTATATTGTATTTTGAACCAAAACCACATTTCAGAAGTGTCATACACCACAGTGAAGGCAATGTTATCAATGTAGTATGGTTTCTGCTCTTGGATTTAAAGAGGAATAAAACGTTTGTCTCATATGGATACCTACATCATATTTTACAATTATATACCTCAATTCTAAGACATCCGTATCATGCTAAAGGCCATTGGGCAGGAGGATTCAAACGTTCACATACCTCATCCTTAGTTTACAGGAAACAACAATTTCTTAGCTGATTGGGAGGTTGAAAGAACGGTGGCATATCTATGAGGCTGAAGGGGGTAAGACATCAAAGATGGAACCCAAGATTTCCAAAGAAGACACAGCCTGGATGAATGCAGCAACCTCAGGCAAGGTGGTGGTAATAGAATGGAACAACAAACTCAAAATGCTGCGATAAAGGTAGCGTATTGGTGCCAAAATCTCAGTCAAGCTAGGTGTCACTGTTGGCAGGCATGCAGTAGGCTAAACTTGGATTGACTGGAAAAATGGGTCACCATTTTGTCTGAATTCCTTTTCGAGGTTGCTCTGCGCATTTAACTGTTTTACAAAAAAACACATTGAATAGCTCTCTTATTTGTGAATATTGAATTATGGTCAAAGCCGCATGGAGTGATAGTCTTCATGTCAGTATTTTGGTAATCCATTCCCAGTGCTCTTCTCGGAAAATAATAAAACACAACAATGAAATAAAATGTCCAGGATACAACCAGAGATAAGGTGTTCAAAGCAAGGGAACAGCCACAAAGACACAAGGCGGTAAAACTTCTCTGAAGAAAGAAGCCCGGTGTGATTCACGAGGTCTACATTGTCTGTGATTCATTTCACCACCCATACCGATGGCATGGCCACGGCTAGCAATGCAGCATTGATTACTGTCTCCAGAACGTTGTGAGAATGAATTTGTATTCAGTGCCCTTCACTCCCACCCTCTTTGGAGCCCTGAAGCCCTATTGTCTCCGACGCAAAGCCAGTACCTACTAGGTTCCAACCTCCTAACACGGTGCCCCCTTTGTTACACCGTCACTTTTGTCCTGAGGAAGACCCCGTCAGTAAGGACCCAATCAACCTACATGGGTTAAGGGGTCGAAACGTCGACATTCCACTTATACCAGTACCTTCAATAGTGCAATGTGCACTGTGTCTGTCTAAATGTACCTGGCTGTATAAATGATTGTGTATCAAATGAATATATTTCACTGTGATTGCGTGGCATTGAGTAACATGCCCAACAATTTAATTGTGATATTGTGAAACGTTATATGTCACTTGCCCTATTACCTCACTCTAATCACATTCCTCCCCTTCCATTCACCCAGTTAGGCACCTTCAACCCTTTGTCTTATATTGTCTGCTTAATGCTGGTTTAATTCCAAAAATTATAATTTGCTTTGTGTGATTAAATAACACTGTAGCAGTACTTAATTTGCTTATTCATCCTTTATGTTGTTCTTGATATTGCTTTTCAAGCATATATGCCCTGGGACCACTTCTTTATATACTGCCATACACCCAGGTCCCAGTGATTTTTGGGTATACCCTTTGTTTCAACTGAAAAAACTTCGAAAGCAGCAAATATTAAGCGTATGACTGTCCTCTGGGATCGCACTAAAGGGTGAAGCTTTGCAATTTTCACACACCGGTGATCTGCTCTTTCAGTGGAGAGTGCTACTAACACAATTACAACTGGGTGAGTGACTTCTTTCAATGGATGTCCTGTGGAATGCGCAAAAATGAAGAGATCATGGATCTAGCCATCAGTCTAAACAACCCATTTATTAAAGATATCGCTGTAATTGTAGGGTTTTGCTGGATGCTTAGTGAGAGGTGTGTCATCTACGAGAAAAACACTGGAACACAACCACTCTTAAGAACCCATAATTTAAATTATGAAAATGCACAATCTGAGACTTTAAATCACGTCTCAAATAAGAATAGGCATTTCTTCATGTGCCCAGTGTGTCAACTAAAGCAGGTGTTCTCCTGTTTCGATTCATTGTTTCATACCTTAGATTATCAGACTCACAGTTTTACATTGATAATGAGAACTAGACGCAGCTCTGCGGTGCAAGGAGGTTTTTGACATACCATCCCTGTACCCAGACACTCAGGGTCTGATTGTCAAGTATTGTTGTATGTGTTATTCTGACTTACTCTTGAAATACTTCTGGTTTACTCATGAATTTCAGGACTTAACCTAAGTTACTCCTAGAATTCAAAACTACTATAAGAGATAGTCTGATAAAAATCTTTGTGTAGTGGACTCAGAGAATTGCAATAACCAAATTATTAATGTAACATAAACCTATTGCTGCCATTAACTATCCTTTTTCAAGAGGCATGTTAGATTTATGATTTCTAACAGCTCACAAGGTACTATCTGTAATGTCTGCATTGCATGATTCACAAAAGTGTAATGTGCAAGGGTGTGTTTTCAACGTGAGTAATGTACAAAATGTGTGAACTTGTGAGACACACATATTTTCTAACTGGCGTAAAAGAGGGAGCACCCGTGGGAGCATCAGTATGCATGCCAACATTTTGGGAGAGGAAAGTGGGAGATTTCGAAATAATAATACGGAGAATGTGTTTCTCTCATTGACCTCTATTACGGCCTGCATCTGGTCTGTCGGTGTGTGTAGGACTTGCAAGCGTGGTGCTGCAGAATCGAAAACCAGAAATTCAAATAGAGGTTTTTTCCATATCTTTTCAGGAGCACAAAGAAATCGCTATAGCAGGCAGAGAAAGTGTGACAAAAATGCTGTGCACTTGCTTGCAGGAGCAGGTTACTGGAAGTGCATAATCCAAGCCACACAAGACCACCCCCTGGAATCTGAAGCCCGCCGAGAAATCAGGCATTTGCATGCAGGAATCGGGAGGTAGGTGTGAGACTAGCCTTAAAATTGGTAGTCTTCCACCTGAATCGGGAGGGTTGGCATGTATGCGTCAGGGAAGAGTCAATGATGAGCAATGCAAGTTTGGTATCCACAGGCCTACCGAGTCACAGATGATTTGGAATGCATTTGCCAAACTTATTTAAACACCTAACTTACACCATTTATAATACATATCTAGGAACTGCTGACATGTAAGCGAAAAATAATAAGGAGAATTGAACTGCAAGGTGAGAATATTTTCTAAATATTCATGTTTTACCCAGTAGCAAAATGCAAAATGATGGGGCCACCCTGCAGAATGTGATGAGGGGCCCTCAAGACTCCCATATAATACAGATATTTCTTGGCATTGGGCTCAATTGGGGGCCCTCCTGAAATGTTTGGGCTCCCTGCACCGCAGGGGCTCGTGTTACACTGCTGGTATTACTTTATTCAATCATAGGTTTTGAGAAACTGAGTAAGTCACCTATGTTCGTCAATAACATGCATTTATGCATGAAATGACGTGAGCATGCTGTATGGAAAGTATAATTACACTTGAATAACAGTTAAATGAATTACCAAAAAGATGTACTTTCTGAGCTTAAGTAAATATAGGTTATATTACTTGCGCGAACCTCTCTGCGGCAACATCAAGCACCAGCCTCAAAAGGTTTTACAAATTCCCTCAGTTTTTACCTTGGAGGGCGTGTATGTGGCATGCTTTCATTTTGGTGACGTTTTCAATGTGAACAAAGTTGGAAGGCACATAATCTTGCCCCTGGATTATCCTCATATAAACAATACTCTAAAGGACCTTTATGGGTTAAAAGTATCATTCCCTTCCTGCATTTTTACCATATTTATCCTTAGTCCCTTTTGGAACAGAGAAAGGGACCCATTTTCATCTGTGTCAGCATGAAGTCGCCAGGTTGTCATTGTGTACACAGTAATGCACTTCAGTACTACATCAGCAGAATCTGTACCATCCGAGTGGGTTGGGTCTGCTCACTTACAACAATTTGATATCATTTCAGTCAGGAAATAAAGTAATACAATGACAGTCTTCTTTTCCTAAAAATCAGTTTTTGCTTACCTTTGTGAGTATGACTTGCTCTTAGACCGTAAAGGATTTTCAGTGGTATTAAATACCCCAAAGTACCGTGTCCATTTGTGAAAGGGAGGTAAAGGAGAGTAAACTACTGTTTGATCATGATTGTCTTTCATCTATTAGAAATTGTACTGGGCATAGCTAAAGGTTTTGAAACCCGAAATCTCAAGGGATTTTAATCATTCAGCTTTACTTCATGGGGTTGGTTACGCCCAAAATGAGTTAATCGGATTGTATCTCTAATTGTCTGTCTGAAGTAACTCAGAATCATTTTCTATAAGAATGTTAAAGGTCAGACCTTGAGGGATGTTACATGATATCCCTGAAAAACAGGCAAATTCTATCCTCAAACTTTCCCTTCCAATTATGCACATTGAGTGATACACTGGTTTCCGCATGTCAGCATCAAGACTGGGCAGTGTTAGTCAGTCAGTTCGACTTTATTTCGGTTCTTTACACCATAAAAGCATGTGCAAGCATTATAGATAAAGATAAATAAGATTTGCAAAATAGGATTCTGTTATGCTAAAATAGTTGAAATCATAAAACCATTTTTACAAATGATAAAAATCGATTAAATCAGATAAAAACAGTACTTTCCCCAAAACAATCCATTTGTACTAAACACATAATTCACCATACAACAAGGGCTTTATTTAAAAAAGATTAAATATTGCAGCTAACACATTCCCAATAAAAGCATATGACTGGGTAGTGAGTTTTTGTTCCAGAAGTACAATTACCATTGTCTAGTTGTTAATATAGGGGGGAACCTACTCATCCAATTCCACTCTAGTAAACATTCTACAAGATTGATCAAAGAACCCATAAGCAAAGAATTTATTCTGACAACTGACCCAAGAGCAATTGTCGATGTCACTGTAAAGAAAGTTGAACTTTATCACAATGAAAACTACCCTCAGTGTAATTTTGTGTAGGCAAAAACATCAGGAGGTTAGAGAAAGGTCTACGTAATAATAAATCTAACATTACAAAAATGTATCTCCGGTTACATAGACAAGGAGCTACATATCAAAACATACCGAAACCTCCTACAGGTAAAAAGAAGTT
Source organism: Triturus cristatus (assembly GCF_964204655.1). NCBI lineage: Eukaryota > Metazoa > Chordata > Amphibia > Caudata > Salamandridae > Triturus > Triturus cristatus. The sequence continues at coordinate 137,936,956 of NC_140582.1, read as the reverse complement.
TCTTCAAGTTTGAATGCTATATTTATTTAAGCAAAACATTCACAATAAACTGCTATCTATGGGAAGTACTGATTGGCTTTATGCATGTAACGCACATCCCTGTAACTAGAGTGGTCAGCAAAATCTTAAACATTCCTTCATTTGTATTATTTCAATTGTGTCTTTCATAATAGGTCACCTATGTGTCATTGAAAGCCTCTCTTGACATCTGAAATATTTTTACACCTTACATTCCCTTAGATTTTTCTTCCCAACTTGAATGGTTAGAATATTCACTTTAGTAAAAATATAATAGTATATGATCAAGAATATTAGATAATAATGGAGCTGTTGAACTGTAGGTTTTAGGATCAACCTTAAATGGTCTGGCATCCTTGACATAAATCTAGCCTCACAGAAAATTGTCTTGCACTCAGCAGCAACATTCAACAAAGTGTCAAAGACATTCAATTAACATCAACTTGCATTTCCATTGGCTCACCATTCCAGTTTCCTTCCCAGCCAAAATCTGTTGCATTTTCTCTAAGGCGCTATCCTCCAACGCAACAACCTAACTGGCTGAAATAATCAACATTTCCAGTGGGAATCACAACACACAAAGCCTTGATATCAACAGACTTGAGAATGTGATGTATGATAAGGACAAAAGAAAGAAGCCACACTTTCCCATGATATGCACATATCCGGGACAATGACCCTCAACATATGCATTCAATCCATTTGATTTTCCACTTTAAAGATGATATGAAACCTATAATTTCAAGGACAATCTCACCTGACATTGCTAGATCCAGCTGATCTCCATCCATACAACCCCAATGAAGAGAACACCTTCCCTCATTCCTGTTATCGACTTTTGCTTTTTAATTGCGTACTGTGTTACTCCTGAGTTAGCGTTGTGCTTTACAAACATCAAAATTCGTATGCATACATAAGTTTGGATGGTCAGGAAAATCACTGAATTACAGCAGTTCTAAATTACATCTTGACTGCTAATATGGAAAAAACCATACCATACCAAACATTTGGACAGCGTAAGTGTTTCATTGAGACCCTGCACTTATGCATAACACATGTGTGCAAATTATCTTTGTACATGATTTTACATAAGCACCTATTCCCATTTGACATTTAATGTTGCGGCTTGCTTCATCTTTGCAAAAATATGTGAATATATAGGCATATAACAGGTGAAAAAAATTGGATGTCCCCATTACTCTTCAGTGTTTCTTGCTAAATCTGGTGCAACTACAATATGACTGGCACTTGCGCCCCGGGGTTTTACCACGCCATCCCTATGTGACAGCCTAAATGTGCTGGTGGGAAAGGCTTCATCAATTCACAGAAGAACCACTACAAATAACCATGAGAAAATAGGTACTGCTTTGTGGTTATGCAAGGCACAATGAATTGTGATGAGGGCTCGAAGAAACTCGAGCCTATCGAAATCTTAAAATCATTCCCTAATTTATCCTTTTTATCGTCTAAAAATTCAATTATTGCATGCAGTATTGTACAGTTTCCATCTTTTTTTGTTTTATGTCATTAAAGTCCTCTTATGTACTAAAAGTTAATTAAAAAAATATAAAAGCTGTATATTATCATGAAGATGTTTGCATATTTTTCAAATGTTAGGACATGATGCTCTGTAAACATACTTGCCTATGCTGGTATAAAGAGGCGCACACCGTATTTACTGGTCGATTATTGCAAAACTGACAAATAAAGTAGAACAGCAGTATTTTACAGTGAGATCAGATATTTCTGGCTGGCTGCTAAAATAAATTTCGGGTTGTTGTGCACAGCAGTGCTGCAAATGTAATCAATGGCTTCGTTTTGTTCACTTCAATGGCGTTTAAAGCGAAACTGACTTTAACCAGCGCACCCGCTGATTTGTAGCATGGCTCATCAGGTTCAAAATAAGGTCTGCTGCGGAAATCCTAAGTCTTGTGCCTTGGAAAAGAACAAAAGGACCATAACCTGCAGGAACATTTAGGCCCTGGTGGATGCATGGCCGAGGGTAAGGGAACACTCCAGGAGATTAAGGGCTCGTCCACATGCTAGAGATTCCCCCCAGAAAATGTACAAAAGGTAATCAGCATTGTGTGAAATGTATTGTTTTTTTCTGCACGCTATTCTACAGGCTTCTGCCATCTCTTGGCTTACTACTGAATATCAAAAGCATATGAATATTGTGATACAAGAATATCATGGACAAACTATCAAAGACCAAAATATTGAAAGGTAAGAGTGTAGTATTTTCACTGTATTACTGTATGTGTTCACAAATGCTTTACACACTGCCTCTGAGATAAGCCTGTCTGCTCATGCCACGCTACCAAGGGGATGAGCAGGGGTTATTTTAGGAGTGCAAAGCATCTAGACCCGCAAAAACATATGAGTCAACAGTAAAAAAATGGGAGGAAGACCCACGCCAATGGTGCCAAGTCTAACACGGAGTATAAAGGGGAAGTCTAGATTTACTCTTCCTAACTCCACATCGACGTACCTTAAAGATATATATATTGTCAGGGTTCATATATATGATGTAAAATCTATACATACTTATTTTTCAATATTTTGCTTTCAATATTTTGACTCGTATTATTTGCTGTTCCCTTCAGAATCTATTAAGGAATAAACAGAAAATGTACACAATACCGTACTCCACAGTGCCAAGCATCTTAGTTATTATTTCACTACGTGGCTAATCAGAACGAAGCATTCTAATATGGAACGATGAACCTGCCTATAGTTTGCTCTTAAAATGTCATCATACATCAATCATTACACCATATAAATCAGTAATGCGGACGCTGAAAGATGTCCAACACCTTAAATGAAACAGCCATTTAATGACGCTACAGAGTTCCATTGAAAAGAATTACGGAGCAAACGAAGCAGCGAAGGCCTCTGTTGCTATGACTATTCAGAAAAATCAATCAACACCATCAGTCCATCTCTGCTCAATTTAGCCCTTTGTGTGAATGCACCTTTAATTTGCAGAGGCGAGTGTCCAACATGTCCCAATATTAGACTGTCTGATGTTGTTTTCAATCAGGCTAATGTCTAGCAGAGACAATAATCAGACCCCCAATGAAGAATTTTATTCATGGAATGCAGCTGATTACAGAGCCGAACTGCCCATCTGACAATATTGACTGGAGATCAATTAAGAATGCAGGGAACTGGATTGGTGTATGTTTCGGGAAAAGGTAGTGTATGTGGCGAGAGGTAAGCCTGGGAAATGGGTGAAAGTGTGGGGCCCCTGGAACTCCTATCGTGGCGGGATTTGTACCCCGCCACTGACGCCTGACTTGGCGGCGGCCCAGTCTCCCTAGTCTGCTTGTTCCCTTGATTCTGTGTCATCGTGCCCACTTTGTTTCTGTCCCTGCCCGTCCCCCCTCCTATTCCTGTAGATCGGTAGGGTCCTCCCGAGGGGAGCACATAGTGTTGCTTAGACTTTTGCTGCCTTGTGGGTTTGTTTGCAGTTTTTCATTAAAAATGGAACCGCCTTTTGGGGGGTCTGGACAGTGTGGCCGCAAACGCTTCTTTCGACTTCTGGGACCTTTACCACTTGCCGCTTGTGTTCTATAACAGTGTTTTATGGTCTCACTGTTTGCTAGCGGCCGGCCTGAAGGTTGTAGGCCCATATTTGTATATCTATTGCATTCTGTAATAAAGGTTTCAAAAAAAAAAAAAAAAAGAATGCAGGAAACTGTGGAGGGCTGGGAGCTTGCAGGCATTTAGAATTTATCCCACCTTGGCGACCAGTGCAGTTAAGCTCAGTGGGGCGGGTGGGAGGAGGGGAGGTCGACGGAATAGGGAGAATTAAATAAATGAATAAATCCTATTCCATCGTCTGTTGACTTTTCCCCCGCCCTGCCCCTCCCCGACAAACCCTGTTTACCTGCAGCAGCCGCGACTGGTCACCTAGCGAATGCATTAATCACACTCATATGGTGATTTTGTGTAAGCTTAAAGTCACAAGAATTTAAAAAGTACCTTGTGCATAGTTTCCAAATTTAAAGTTTGACATACATAGAGCTCCCTTTGAACATGGTTGCCGAATTTGACGTTTACAAGTTTTTGTGTCAGATGTCGGCTCAGTACTGCTGGGCGCATTTTTCGGCAAAATCTTAAAACTAATGCGGGTCCTTGGAAGTCACCTTCCTCTGGCACAACACTAACATGCGTCAGAAACTCCGTTTAGGAAGATAAAATAAAGCATTAATTATGCTACTTTCAAAATGCAATCAATGATTTTTCAAAAAAACTATTTGTGTGTAGAAAAACATATGTGATTCCAGAACCTGCAACATTTTGGCATCAGCTGAGTCAGTAGGCCAGCATCCATAGATTACAACTGCCTCCATGAACAAGTGCCAGACAGTGCGCTTGCTGCATTCTGCTTGGCTCGTGGAGTTAAAGTGATTTATCGAGCAATTAATAGAAACGCACTCAAGTTATTATATCTACAACTGAAAATTGCTATTTGGGAATAGTATCCGGCCAGCATGGTCAGGTCGCCTTATTATTACCAGACCTACATGTTCCTGCTCTAATGAGAGAGGAGGCAATGCCGGAATATAGCATAATTTAATCAAAAGGGGAAATTATTGCAGGAGAAACAGAATAACCCTAGCAAAAGAGACTACTGGAGCATGAAAAATTGAAGAAAAAACCACCAAAAGCATTGAACTTTTACCACGAGTTGTTCAATTTCTAAATACTTTTCCAGAAAATCAGAAATGGGGATAGTGATATTACAAAATAAAATGAAAACAAGATATATTACCTTTTACATCTTTAGAAACACAGAGGCTGGTTTGTTTGAAAGGTATGATGAAAGAGTGAGCCAATAAGCTGAGAATGTCCCATATCATTACAAAAGTTAAAAAAAAAAAACATTGGCAAAGCCAATAGGTCTGGGGTTTGCTGTCAACGTTTTGGCTTTGTTTGTCTTCTCTCTTTGGATAACAGTATTTATGCTTTCCAATGGCTGAGTACTAAATATTAAGTCAAACACTGGAAAACCAATTACAGTTAATTGCAACGGGCTTTGTCTGCTATCTTTACTATACTAAGTATAGCAAATCTGTGTGATTCTATTCACACATTGTGAAGGGAGCTTGTGACTGGATTCATTGTGCAAAGATGTGCAGTGGGTGATTTTTCTGTTATCTGTAGGCCTTGCTGATGCACTATCACTTACATAGGATTAACTCATTGTCATTGAAAATCGGCACGTACTTCGTTCTGCTTTAGTTCCATAAGTGAGGTTGAAAATAAATATGATGGGATATGTTTTTACTATTTCTGATCAAAAGGTTTACATTTCTAATTAAGGAAAGGAGCTGGATCAAAAAACATTTATTATTGGCTCAATTCCATGAAGTTAGTTAAACTGTGCTTGCTCCAAACACTTTTACCAAACTATTACAAAATCAGCATTTCGGAAGAGGTAACTTTTGACAGGCAGGTTTGTGCATATTTGCTGTATGGCATTTACATGTAGTGGTGAAGTGTTGTGTTGTTTGTTTGTACTGCGTTATTAAAAAGTGTTTTTGCTGTGTTGTACTGCATTTTTGTGTGGCTTTTTGTTTTCAAAGTTTTGTTGTCATATGCTGTTATCTTTTAATTGCATTATTATATTGCTTTGTGTATCTTATTGTTATGTTCTATTGTTAAGTTTACATATGTTAACAAATTCTGCTACATTTCCACCCAAAAGCAGCACATGCCTTGAAAGTTCCTGTGACGTCCAGCCTTTTACCACTGTCTAAGGTTGTAAATAACACTTCTACAGCTCTACAACTACTTCAGACACCAGTCAGAAGAAATTTGTGGCAGGAGCTGAGACTTAACTTCTCGCTTCGCTAGTCAAACGTTCCCATGCATTCCCCTTAACCAAAAAGAAACAAATGTGAACCCCGTCACGACTACCCCACACAAGCACTGCTCTTCCCTAAGTAACAACAGCCATACTGTAATATAACAGACTAAAAGGAGCCACATGCTTGACAAAGTACAACTACTGCGCTGTTCAGTCTGCCTTTTCAATTTGGTTGCAACATCTATAATGTTCTTTGTGAAAATGATGCATTCTTTACTGTAAAGCGTAAAACCGACACTCCGAATCACAACCCCAATTCAAAAACAGAGTACATAACTACAGCCTACCTACTGGGAGTCTCTGAGCCTGAGAATGCAGACAGACTATGTTAACACCAAACTGCTGCATCTGATTTTACAGGCCGAGGAGGGCAAGGGTCCAAACATCTTGTTGAGTCGTTGCTGCAATGCTGGTGATGGTTGCGTCCACACTGGACAGGATGAAATGCCACGTGGGAAAGTCTCCTCTTTTACATGTACTATAATTAGTCCAGGAAACTTGTCACACCAGGGGGCTGCTCCTTACACTGTGAACTGGAATGTATGCAAGAAATGACCAGCAAACATTGGAATAAAGATACATCCAGGGCTTTAACTGGGATTCAAAACGTGGGGCGGGGGGTCTCTAAAAGAGGTGTGGCCTATGTAAATAAAGACTTGGCTTAACTTGTAAACTAAATGTCATTGATTCCCACAGTGTGTCACCCTACTGGCATGTCGCTTCCTCTCTGAGCTTCTTAATATTGTATCCAAAAATATAACACAACAACTAACATACGCCTAATACCAGCCAGGGCTATTGGCTTTGTCAGTGTTTTTTAGCTGTTTGAAATAAATGAATAACAAGACTGAATTTGTTTTGAATAATATTGAAAATGTTTCAATTCTGGAATTTCTTTACACTGTGAATGAAACTTACTGAGGCCTGTGAAAGAGTCTCAGTCAATCCTCAATCCTACTAGGTTCACTCTATGATAAACATGTATGCCCTGTTTTTGTCCCCATCTTCTCCATCTGCATATCTTACCTCTTCTCTTTCCTCTTTAGCACCACCTTTCACTCTCTCTTGAATGCAACTCCTCGCATCTCTTTCACTTCACCAGCCCAAAACGCACAGCACAACCACTCGCCTGCAAGCGTTGCATTTTCTTTTTCTTTCGACTTGTCAATATTTGACAACTTTGTACCTTTTTCACAAATCGCAATTGCAACAGGAATGTGCGCTCTGCAGAAAGACCAGAGATTGGATGACCATTTATTCTGAACAACTTTTTAACTAACTCACTGACAGGCACTAGGAGACACTTGCATTGCCTACACCCTGTTCTTCAGAGGTCTCATTGATTGCTTGTTATGAACACCTGGAGGTGACTCAGATCAAAGGATACATAATGCAAAAGTAGTACGCTACACAAACAAAATATAGAAACACAAGATCCTTTAAATAGCTAACACTCTTAGGGATTGTACTTTTAAGTAAAATATATGAAAAATAAACTGGAACTAAATTGCTGATATGGATTACCTTAATGTTTTTGCTTCAATTCTTCAGAAATTAATCAGTGCTATTTGCCATTTAAGATAAGGACATTAATGTAGGGCCCGACAGAGACCTGTTTCTATGTCTGTTTTTATTTACTTCTGGCTCAGAGACCCAATGGGCCTTGGTTCACTTAAAGCCCTGGATGCCTCAACAACCCACCCAATGCTTCATTTGTCCAGGTGGGCACTGGCACTCATTTATGGGGACTTATTTTTCATCATCAGAGTTTGACCCAGAACAAGAGAGAAAAGCTAAGAAGAAGGAGGAGATGAATATAGGACAACAGTGACAAAGAGAGGAGGTACGGATGAAAAAGGTCCTGCAAGATTGAGACAAAGGGGCAGCAAGTGAACATTTGGGAAAGAAAGAGGCACGAGGAGGAATCAAGACTAGACTTGGTATTCCACAATGGCAGCATTCAGCAAAGCTGGTTGTGAGCAGTTATAAAAATCCCTGGTCCTCTGGACATTTTTTTATTTCTTACAAATTAGCACTTAGCCTGATGTAAACAATCCCTACTTTCCACAGATGGAAAACCTGCTACTTTTTGCCCAAGGATACTGAATGAAACTGAGCACTGCTGATGGATGTGCTAAAACCTAAGCACAAGTGTTTTTGCAATTCAGAATATTGGGGTGACTAGCCGATAATTCTGAATTAAGTTGTTTTAGGAGGGCCATATTTTCAAGACAAATCAGCTCTGCGCCACATACATGTGTGTGTTTTGTAGTAGTTAAAGGGCACGACGATACACATCTTATTGAGACTCACAATAAATGACTACAATATTGTTTGAATTCTCAGTTACCACCTTGATAGACCCAGTATCACTGCCTAGAAATTCAACAGTGACACCACTGGTGAAGATGTGCTGAATAACACTGCCATGGTGGTCTGTTCATGTATCACACCAGTCAGCTTCATGCATTTAACCCTGCGTCACACATCACTGAAGCAGTGGAAAGCTTATCCGACTCCTAGGAACAATGTTGCTGCCTCACCTTGGGTACACTCTTGCACGCCCACATTTTTGTCATCTTATCGGGACCAGGCTGTACTGTGGAACCAAAGGAAGCCCTGGCAAAGGTTCTCAAACAAGCCCTGCTCTCTTCATCTCCTTGTGCAATCTCTCTTTCTATCCATCCATTCTCTCTGCCTCTCCTTTTTGCCTCTTGCTCTTCTCTCTCTCGTTCTCATCGCTTTCACTCTATCTTCCCCTCCTTACTCTCTTTCCCTTGAAGCCGCCCTGTGCCTGCTGCAATTAACCTTGGGAAGCTGGAGAAAGTGACAAAGGCACCAGGAGCTGCCCTGGGCTTTGAAACCCATCCAAGGGCTCCAGCCTTCTGGGAAAATGCCTGGTGGAACAAAATACCCATCCAGCACTGACAGCACAAACTGGACAGCAGGTCATCTCCAGGTACTGTCCATTGCTACCAATGATTGACTGGCTTTCCACTGCCAGTTTTGGCAAATGGTCTATAATGCCACACACCATGACCCTTCCATAAGCCACTTGCTCCAAAATGCTCTCAGGCCATCATAAGGTGGCTAGTAGCCCTTTCCAAAATACCCAAATAAAAAAAATAAGGTTACTCTAAGCTTTAGAGTTAGGGTTGTGTGAAGCTGCAGTGTTTTTTCGAAAGTCTGCAGTGTTCTTTAGAAAGTTTTCCAACTTAGTGAAGGCTGTAACAATTGTCGCTTAAAAAACACAGCGGTTGTCCTTATTAAACACTAAAATGGTTCTGCCTATGGCCTACTATGCCAAAAACATATTTTTCTTGCCAGTCCCTGTCTAAGAGAAAATTATTGCGTATGCATTGCAGGAGGCTTGGCTTAGTTTAAGTGGGGTGACATTAACTCTGTGAATTTATCTTGCAATGTACAGAAATATTTTACATTTGGCAAAATAAACTAGGAAACTTTGAAAACATTTTGAAGTGCAAGGATTACGTAAAATATTTTGCTAGAAACACTTTTCAAATTTCTAACGGCAGTATTTCTCTTGCGTGGTGAACCAAGAAACAGGAAGCCGTAAGTTAATCTTCCTTCAAGAGTTGCACCACTTCATTATTTTTCTGTCATACATATGCACTTCAACATGAAAAAACAAATTAAAAAGCACTTTAAAAAAATCTAAGAACAGATTTTTAAAACTAACTGTAAATCTTAAGTTAGGATACAAAGCCAAGTACTTATCTAAACCAGATGCTTCCAACATCAGCCCAAAAGGCTCCACCGCATCAGTTTTTCACAGTAGCTATTGTCTAGGCAGCTAAGTTACAATTAGAATAAATGTTTGTAGAGTTTAACTTAGGTGAATATCCTTAAAACTTGTCATCATTTTTGCCCTTCTTTGGACAACACACATTTAAATGCTGCATTTCTTGCATTTATTAATTGTAGGCATAAAATGAGAGAAGTTACTTTGATCTTCATTCCTACTGAAATTATGCCTAAATTGACATTCTTTGCTACGTCAAGTGTGTCAAAGCAAGTACTTTCTCTTTACATATGTTAACCCAAGGCTCTTTTGGCATTTTTCCACCAATTATCAAACAAGCCACATAGAGTACATTAGTAGCCAATGAATGCTTGGTAGATCTAAGCACCAGAAGAAATCAATGCAAACTGACATGGTCTCTCCCACATATTATCTGTTGTCTGACTCGTGGAGAGCGATAGGCAGAGATTAGACTCGTAAAAGTCCTCCTAAGTAGCAATCAAGAGAAGAGATTCTAGTTTGGATATGTAAGAAAAAGGTTGATGTTTATCCCCAGTGGAATTACAAAATCGTCCTATCCTGCATGGAATTACGATTCCTCTGGTAAATTATCATCTCCTGGGGGACCGTAATGGGTCCCACACATAATCCTGCGTGAATTCCGTCACTGGAGTCACCAGTACCCATGCTGTCAGTAATAGGCGGGGAGTGGGTGGCGAAGAGTTAATGGCTGTGTTACAGTGCGATTTGCGAGGGAATGTTTTTAAATACAGAGTTATTGAAGTTGATGGCAGATAGAGAATGCAACGTCTATATAGGCTCTCATCACATATACCCTGAATTGTCTTCAGATTCATTCTTCCTTCACGAGTACTGTAGCCCCTCTGTACTTGTCACCGACTCGTTATAACCTATGATGCCCCAAAAAATATTTTCCCCTTTCTTTTTTTTTATTAGTTGCACATGACCGTAAGAGATGTCCACAACTTTCTTTTTGCCTTGTTTACCATAATTTCTTTAAATGCCTCTACTTTTTGGCTTTTCATCATCCGTGCAAATAGACTTAATTCTTCTGAAGTAACTTTTTTGGAGCAAATATATCCGCACCGTCTCCTACCCTGACAATATAGCCTGACAATTGTATATTTGCTACTTGTTTTAACCTCTGCAGTTTCTTCATTGCACTTACAATATAGCTACCACCACATTTCACAACATGGAATAAATGTATGACTCATTGAATAATGGCACAAAATCCTCAGCTTCAAACCCATGTATTTATTATTTTTTCCGGTCTACGAAGTTACTGTAATAAGAACACTCACACAATTTCCCGACTTAACAGTACTCAATTCTTGTGATGAGCATAGGTGTAAGTGGTCCTGCACTGATACAAATGTGTAACTTGCCTGTCATATATGTAAGAAACTTCATTAGGAGCCGCTCTGCAGTAATCTCTCTTTTATAAGTAAGAAATCTGCTAACTCAAAACACAGAAATATATTTGTGTAAGTCAAAAAAGTACAGACATATTTCCAAATACTCTGAGCTATTTGTGATGGGTTATGTTACACAAACAAGAACTCTACCACTGGACTCAAGCTATGTGGCACTGATGAGTCCTATGTAGGCTAAACCTAGTCTGGGGATGCTTGTATTTCTGTTTAGAGGGGACCTGGCTTACTATTTCAGGTGAGGCTGTTCCTATTGGAGCAGGACCAAGACTGATTTACCTATGGCAGGTCTTTGTCTAGAGTGGTGTAGTAGGAGAATACTGATGGACAGGAATGAAGCCCTCGGCGATCATGAGAGGCTGGGACTGATTTAAGCATTTCTTCCAACACCTTATTGTTTGCTCGCTGGATGCTCTCAGTGCAGTGGGTAGGCCCAGACATCTGACCTGTGCTCACTGTGGCACAGAACTCAAGCTATACTTCACTGATAAGGCCTAAGTAGATGAAACCAGTATGGGGCTGCTAGTGTTCCACTATGGACGGAACCAGGCTGGGCTGTTCCTATTAGAGCAGGGCCGAGACTGATTTGCATATGGTAGGTCACTTCTAGATGGGTTTATGGGTGAAAAACATCACCACCAAGAGCAAACAGAGATTAATTCAAGCATTCCTTCTTTCACCTTGTTGTTAGTATCAGAAAAAAAGAGTATAACTGGGGGCGTGAGGTGAGTGGGGGAAAGTTTCTGCTATAAGCAAAACAGGATCCCTCAGTAAATTTCATTCCGAAGAAAAGGGGTTTTATCTATTCAAACCATGAAAGACTTTCATGGTAAACAAAATACATACTGTAGAACAACAGCAGCTAAGCAACTCCAGAATCCTGCCAAATGAAGACCAACCCCTTGCTGGGCACAGATGGAGGTCACCAGTCCTAACCACTCCAATCTGGCATCCTTACGCTCGTTTCATTCATCACATTAAAATCATAATTAGGGACTCCAGGGCTCAGCAAATCCTCTCAGAGAGTTAGTTCAGGAAGGCACATTTGAGACACATGGAACTCTTCACAGGGAGTAAATTCATTCCACGGATGGTCTAACAAAGGAGGCCCCAGCTGGGTGAAGCTTTAAAAGCCCGCGCCACACAAAGACCTGTGGTTTTATTTTAAAACAAACAGGAGACAATGCACATTTTTTATGTGAACATATACATTAAACTAAGCTTTGTTGTATCATATTTTTACATGTAATAGTGCTGGCTTAAAGTCAAAATTGAAATCTAACAGTGTATCTTTTACAGGCCTTTAAATCATAATAGTCTGAAAGAACTGATAATAGATTTGTACATCTCCCAAATTAGTTGTACTCTTTCATATGTCTTTTAAGGTCAATAAGCTGAGTCCAGGCCCACCATGTCTGAACTAACCTCTACTTGTTTTAACTCAGTGAACTATTTTTCCATCTGTGAACAATTCACAAAAATTCAGGCAAATGCATATTTCACAACTCACATTTCGTACCAAATGTCTTGTCTCTTTACGTCCTTTTCATGTGACTAGCATACAAACATGTAAAAAAGGGGTTGTGTGTCTGACTATCGATAGCAACAATATTGCCAGAAATAAAAATTGTGGCTTAAATATTGTTTACAAAAATATAGCTCCAATGGGTGTAGCTGTTTAATCATTAACTAAGGCGGCGATTCTTTTGTAAACCTTCATAGCCCCTTCGCCGCGGCACTGGGGGGGTTTGGGGGCAGCGCGGCGCCGTCATGCTCATGACGGAACCACGCCGTCATGAGTCATGGGCGAGCTGTGCTCATGACGGAGTGGTTCCGTCACGACTCCGCCCCGTCGCGCTAATCGCCCGCACAGGCGGGGAATCAGCGCCGCGTGGCTGGAGTGGCCGCCAACGGCCGCAGCATGACGGAACCACTCCGTCATGAGCACACGGCGCCCGTGGCTCATGACGGAGTGGTTCCGTCATGAGCAGCGATGAGGTTAAAGAACTCAATATTTTGGTCAGACGATGTTTAGACCACAAAATTCTGGCACTACACCAAGGAAGGTGTTATAGTAGAGACCTAGTTAGATACTGCACAAGATATGTTACAAGAGAGCAAATCCCTTATTTTCTGTTGCAAATGTCTGTATGCACCGGCATTCTTTACACATTCCTTCGAACATTGTAGGCAGTGTCCTGAGAGACTACAATCCAACTTCTGCAACGCTTTCATTTTGCAATGTTTAAGTGACATTTAAATTATCTTTGAACTTCCCAGCTTGATAACCATATTACTTGTTCTTTAAGACACTATCAAACACAATTATGAATGTTGCAACAGTAGTGACGTCTCTTCCGCTATAGCAGAAGAGCGTAACCGCACAGCTTTCTCGCAGTGCAAGAAGCAACAACATAAAATGGTAATAACTTTTAGTTATGACCATTTCATGTTTCTTTTCGCGAGCGGGCGCTGCTGCCCAAACAAGTCGTGTGAACTTTCCCCTTCTAATGTCGGACACAGGAGAGCAAGAGCAGAGAAGACGTGGGACCCGTCCTAAAAGTAAGTTTTAAACAAAATGTATTATGACCCACCCGTGTCCCACAACACACCCGCCTGCGCCCGCAACCCCCCCACCCGCAAGGCATGCCGGCTGCAACTGTGCAACAGACCTCCATTTATCCAGATATTTATGTACCATCTGAACCTCAGATAATGGCACCCCTATTAAAGTGGGAGAGGTTTATTCTATTGACTAAGGGTTTTACGCATGCTGTTTGAAAGTGGCCATCTGAGTGAAAACCAGGGCTCTTGTGAGACTTTGTATTGAGAGAATCTCACTTTGATCATCTGTTAGCAAGTACAAAAGATGCATCTTATCTTCCCTTATGAATATCCAAATTCTATATGACATGGAGTGAATGTTGCAGGTACATGGTGAGTTGCACACATCCAGTTTCATTTTTCCTATGAGACATTACTTCTTGAACAAAAAGTCCCACAACAGAATTTTTTGCGGTCGGGATAAGCTTAAGGGAAACAAGAAATTACAAAAACGGTGGTTAGTTAAAAAAACTAGGCCTGTGCAAAATGTCACTTATGCCTGCATAATTTGCGTACTTTGCAGAATTTCGAGTTATGCTTATTACAGGCAATTCCTGATATTGCACCTTTATGTCACATCAGGTAACATCACCATGGTTGCAGCAAAATTATAATGCTAGAGTGCGGGAACAAAATGAATGACCAGAATGCGAGTGGCTGTTGTTTGCACCACTTGTGTTTTAGCAATAGTTTTTTTATTGCAAAATGTCATGTGCACTCACTTTCAAAATAGAAACAGGGGTGCATTTTGCATTAAAATATAGCGCTAAATGCTGCATTAGCAATTAACATAATTATGTGAAACTTCACTTAATTTTCCTGAAATTTCGCATAATTTCATGAAAACAAATTACGCAGTTTAGCACACTACTGAATTGGGATCTAATCAACATTATGCATGCTTAATAAAAAATAACTCAGGACTTAGAAATAACTCAATTTACTTTCAACTGTCTGTCAAATAATATGGCTTTTCTTACTAAAATTATACGATTGATCAGTTCCAGGAAGGAATTCAATGTGTATCAGGGACAGTCACTGATGCAGAATGCAATGCAAACATTCTGCAACTAAGCCTCTTTCAGTCACTCAGACGCAGATTTAACTGAACTAGAATGTAGCTGGCTGAAGCATAACTTTGCGGAAAAAAGGCTATTTCAATTGAGGGGAAGGTCTCTATTAAATGTGAGAATTTCCACACTCTAACCTCTTCTCCTTAGAGGCCGCACTTTGACACACTTACTTAACTGATGTAACACACTTTCCTGACTAGAGCACTTTCTAAATCAAGCAGGCTGTATATAGAGACTTGGTGGCCCTCTTTTGTGGGTGGCGCATTCTCTGGCACGCACTGGAAATGTGAGCACTGATACCTTGCACTACTACTGCAAGGCACGCAAGAGGTTTCCTGCAGGGTGATTGGATGTAGTTACCTTTCACGTGAAAAAAACACAAAAACAACAATGAATGTACTATTGCAATAAGCATTAACTAATTGTCATATATAATCTCATACACATATGTAAATTGAAATACTGCACATATGGATCACAAGACGTGCTACTGAAACCATGATAAAGAATGGTGTATGTCAGGATATAACGTACTAAATATTGTGCAACAAACTATCGTAGCAAAAAATAATCAACAATCAAATATTGTGAAGGTTAGTGTGTTGCGGTAAGTATAAATTTCCTATTCTTCACTGCACATCTAGTTATCTCAAGGATATATAATCAAAGTACACAGATAAGGGGTGAAGCACATTATACCTATATTCACCTATATCCATTTACTTTGTCCATATTTTGGTCATTGATAATTTTGCGGTAAAATACTTTTTGCATGTTATTTCGTCCATAATATTCTTGTGACATCCCAAAGAACGCAACATGTGTTGTTGTGGGTGTCTTTCCACAAATAATTAACTTAAATAAATATATGCTGTGAGAATGGTCAATTCTGATGTTTGGAGGAACCCCCCACCCACCACCAACACTCTCCCCGGTGGTCATTTCTCTACCAAGCCCTTTCGTGGTACAGTCGGAAGGTACCTTATATACCAATTACATGTTCTTTCATTTGTTTTCCTATGTAAAGTATCTCCCAGTTAAACTAAACTGACATATGCTTATACAACAGAACACAAGAAGTAGAACTTTATGCCTGGAATCACTGAACCATAAAGTGACACATCCATAGGATAACATCTACGTCCAATACTTCTGTTTGCCTTGTATGATGCCATGTTTACTCAATAAGGTATAGTTTCTTGCATATATTTGAATGTGTCCCCAATTTTCTCATTTGCCATTTTTGCTACTGCTTGCTCCCCGTAGGCAGCTAAGGAGCAGGCATGGGAATATTAAACAGCACGGACTAACGGGTCTCTACATTTTGCAAAATTCCCAGATGTCTCTTGGAGTAACGGTCTTTAGACGCCTCAGATAACATACTTTCTCTTTGAGACAGAATGGCATTCAATCATATCCTTGTTTCTCTAGTGTAGAGTGGATGAAATTAGATAAATTCAGATTCTCGATTACTTGAACACTACGTAATCACAGCAGGAGGATCAATAGCTCACACGTGGGCTTAATGCATTAAAAGGAGATACAGAATAAGGCAGTCAAACCCAGGTTGTAAGAAGGGCCGGAATGGAAACCCAAAGCAGCCGTGGCAGTTTTGTCGGGCCAGCCCCCCAGGGGCTGGGGTGCAAGGGTGAAGCACTGCTGCTTTTGTTACTGGGGGGAGCGATATCGCAGCAGCATTGTAAAATCAGTCCCCAGTAACAAAACCGCCCCCCAGCCTCCCAAGGAAATGCCCAATGACCGCTACGGCCAGTCCGGCCCTGGTTGTAAGTGGAATATAAATGGTGCAGCTGTTTTGCTCAGCATTGTTTTACAAAGCAATCAGCATCTCAGGTCCGAAGGACCAACTATAGTTTTAATTGCCTCAAACTATTGGTGACAAACAATTGCGGATCTCTACTCAGGCCCATCTATCTCTGCAGTCTATAACACATACATCAAACCCTACCCAATGCTATGAAATGGATAGAGGTACCTGAAAACAACAGATATAATAAAACCAACAATCCAAAACTAGGTACACATCGGAAAGAGTGTAATATGTTTCAGCAGTACTTCCGAATTTACACGAAGACAACAATTTGCAGATAACTCTGAATATATTTGCATTCCAAGTGATGTATCACATAGCACTTAAACTTCCAGTCATCCCAAAGCGATGTCAATAGTATCCAAGTTAGTGGCAGCCATTTTATCTAGCTGTGAGAAGAAAGATGTAGAATCAGTGCTGCTTGGGTTCTAATTGGTGATCCACAATGCACCCAGATGACTGAATGCTAAACGAACCCACTACGCTTTTTACTCATCTCATGTATATTTTGGGAGTTCACCAATACTAACAATGGTAATACCCATAAAACATGAAGCAGTTCCTAATTGCACAATAAACAATAATAAATTCAATAAATGCGTAAGACAAGTGTGTAATAGGCATAGAGTTGTCGAGGGTACTAGTTTAGGCCGCAGACCTCAAACTCCTAAAGCATAACCAAAATGAGGTAAGCGAGTAAAAGGAGTATCAAAAGTAATGTACGTTGTGTTGTATCTCCATATTCTAAATTCAGTTACACTCTGTATTGGAGAGTGCTTGATCGTCTTTTGGGATAATGTCCACAGTTCAAAAAAACACCTAATTTAAAAAAATGAAGTACACTAAAATAAAATATTTGGGGATGAAGTCCACATCACACAAAAAACAAAAAATAAAATAATATATAACACAATAAAATAAAATCTTAAATGGTGCTTTCATTGCTTGTGAAAGCATCAGACACCCGATAACATACCTTCTCTGAATAGAAATGTGGAATTCCTTTCCCTAAATGTTTCTGATGGTTAACATGTGTCCTTGCTTGTGATATTTAATGCAGTAGTGATGTGCAGACCAAGTTTTGGTTTCATGTTCAAAAAACGCTGTAAAGGGCTCCAGTGAATAAACAAGCTTGAAAAAGTTAGGCACCCAACAGGGCGGCTTCAATCACCATGAATGGGTAAGTATGCAAACATTTCAAAGTTAGGCATAGTGAAATTCTCCAGTTCCATAGGAACTAATGAGAAAAATGGTCTTAAGAATATAAACAGACACTAAGCAAGTCCAGAGTCTTGTATTTAGCCCATATGGAGGGCTGGATTACAGGTAGTATTTCAAAAGGCACAGTTTGAAAAAAAGTGTCCGTTATTCGTCTATAGCCCACCTATTATTCACCACCCTAGGTTTTTTTTATGTGTGGTATGTCTTCTCCTTGAAACAGAATCAGCACGCTTACCTTGGATATGCTTCTGGTCCCTATCAGGACAAGGCCAGCAAAGCACATTTGCCTTCTGCAGCCCTCCTTACTTTGATGGCTCTGGTCAACAAAGAAATACTAGACGCTGTATAGTCTTTCTTCAACACTGTTGGAAGACACGTGGCCCAAGCATTTTTCAAAATTGAGAACTTTGCGGAGTTCACAGGAAGCGACAATGGAGTCGTTTTTGTACTTCGCCCTGGCCTTCGGTTTGTATTCGACACGAGAGCTAAGGTTCGCCCCGTCTGATCACAGATATCGAGGGACGCGTTTCAATTAATTAATTAAGCTAGAACATTCTAGTAGGGTCAGTGCGCGAGAAGCCTCCCCTGGTCTTAGGTTTCAGGGCCCTTACTCAAGGCCTAATGTCTCATCTGACTATCTCTTATTAAGCGGCAGGATTAAGTCACTAACAAAGAGTTCCTTGCCCATGCCAATGCCACAGAAAGGTTGAGTTTTTTCTCTCTAGACTTGCAGCAGTGCCTGGGGAATTCCCGTCCGCTGAAAAACACATAACATTTTGTGAGCAGACAAAGAATTAGTTAATGCCGTGAATAGCATAATGACATATTGCAAAAAAAACCAAAAAAAAACACCACAACAGGAGTTCAGTGATCTGACACGTGCATGGCTTGATTTATGTATGCCCTCTAAGCCATTAGTTCAAATTCAAGCAGATTGGCCAACTCTCAGAACCACGATAAACCACTGGAAGTACGGGTGATTTGGAAATCTGTCAGTCTTAAAATAAACCCGGTCAGCTCATATTGAGTAAAATTAATCCTTTTACCATTTTCGATTAGCTCTCTTGCTCATTACATTAAAAAAAATTGGAGCAATGAAAAGATAACTGCCACTTTGAAATGTTGTGGCTGTGTTACTCAAAGCTTGTTTGGTCTTTCACAAGCTTGCAGGCGATGAGTCGTCGACATAAAACAAACTTTGGAAACATGTTACATGCGAGGCAGAAGGCTGCGTCACTGTGCACAGCTTGGTGTGTGGGTGGCTTACCACGACACACATAAAAAGCAAAGGACTCTGGCGTGGGAAAAATAATTCATGCTGCTCTGGTAAATATGTGCTGCACACACAGTGAGCTCGAGTCACAAAAAAATCTGATTTCGGCACTCCCAGGTTTACTCCCTCGCATGAGTGCAGACTTTGACATTTTGGTAACTCACAAAGGTTGCTCAAGTGTCTTCATACCCCCACCGCTCAAGATTTCTACAACAAGCTAGGGATCCATTATATAACTAATTGCACATGCTGGACTCATTTTTAGCACTCTAAAAAGTTAACGGCTCCACATTTTCACCACCAAAAAAAACCCTCAAAAGATATCTACACCTCTTTTTCCAATTGACCCTTTGTTGGAAAAACGAATAGAAAGAGCACATCTCTCCTCGATCTCACATTGCAAGAGAAGAAAACTATCTACTATGAGATTATCAACAGGATTCCACCCAGGAAGAGGCACTGAATCAACTTTTTCAATTTGGGATAATCTAAAAACAAGTCTAACAAAAACGGTGTACCTGTGTTGCTACTTTTTGACTGCGTGGCAGCCTTTGGCGTGCTCAAGCATAACACTCTAATTTTCAGACTCAGCGAAATAGGTGTATAAGGCCTCACTCTTACTTGGATCTCATTACATCCAATCTTTACAATTGAATAACATTATTCATAGCCACTCCTTTTCCACGAAACCTTCCAAACTAAAATCAGGAGTCCCACAAGAATCTGTAAACTCCCCTCATCTTTTAAACATGACAAAAACTACCAGAGCTCAATAACAGCTGTGAATTGATCTGCTGCACTTATGCTGAAGTCAAGCAGATAATTCTCGAATTGGAAAGTGTGAAAGACATAGCACTATTTAAACTCAGGAACTGTCTCACAGCAATAAACCAATTGATGTCTGGGAACCATCTCAAACTAAATGCCTGAAAAGCGGAGACCTCTGGAGATTGGAAAATAGATGATCCTTCAGTCTCCTGTGAGGTCAAATGGGTCCAACGCCATCTAGACTACGGCATTTCAGCCCATATGCCTGTCACTCGAATTCTCTAATCAGACATCTGTGCATAATTTAGACACAGGTGAAGAGTTTGCCAGTCTACCAGTGTAGTGAGGAAAACACCTGAACGCAAGTGTGGTGGACCACACAGCCAAGTTCAGTTTCCCAACTCAAAGGCAAGCCATTTGTACAATTGCATCATGTAGCACTGTCATCAAGAATATTGTGGCTGGAAATAGGATGCATAAAGTGCAGGTGCATTTCTGGAACCCACGTGTGAACTGTCCCACATATGTGGGCCGTTTTGTCAGGGATAGTTTTAGGGCCGTTGTAATGGTCATTTTTAGGGTTTTTCTGAGAAATAGACTACAGTTTAAATGATCGTCTCTGACAGAAAAGATACCAACAGCAATGGTGGTGGACGAGACAGCCTTAATTGGGAGCTCATCTGATGTTATTTCTAGTGGTGTTAAGACTACCATATTCATCTTTCTTAAGGCAAGCAGGTGGAATCTTTGCCATCAGGGATACCACCTTCTGGCATCATCCCAAGGGGGCCGGGAAATGCACAGGAGGGTGGTGGGACTTCTGAAATCGTTTCACCAAATACCCATCATCGTTCTCAGCTAAATCAGTCCCTTTGAAGGAAAACATGAGAGTCGTTACTTAATCCAAGTCAGTTAGATATTTATCATCTTTGGTTAGTGTAGCTCCGGAGACCGTTTATGATGAATGGGTCAGGAGAGTTTCCGTTTGTTTTATTATGACATACAAGTAGTTACAATTTTCTTTAGAATCAGTATCATGATACTTTGAAGAAAGTCAGTGATACTTTGAAGAAAGTCAGTGACTTTTGTCAGTGTCAACAAAACCTGCCATTCTGTTATCTTGCCTTTGATTAATGGCAGGACTTGTCGGTTGCTAATACAACCACTGGCTGTAATATCAAAAGATTGTGTGCAGAAGTCCTGTTTGAAGTACTTAACACATGGCCCAAGACAATGGTGAAAAGGCATTCTGCCAGTCCCCGCTGACGCAAATGTAAATAGAATGGATCTGGCCCCAACCGTTTCTGTTTTTGTTGCACGAGTTCTATAAATTCCATTTCCATCTCACAATTCACAAACAAAAGGAAAAACATGAAGTACCCTTGATGTAAAAGTGATCTTCCATGGACTGGTTGAGTGGGAATCTACTTTTTAAGCCACTTTGCTTGCCTACATACATTTCAAAAGTGAATCTTTCTTGGAAATAGCTCGAACGTTGTACCCCTCGCTGCTGCCATAACACTCTGAATCTACTGCAACAGCTGAATAGACAGATGATGAGGCATAATGCAGCTCAGAATTTCCTGAGTTTTCCACCACTTAACCAAGGATGATGGCGCTATTGTCTGCCCCAGGTGTGTACAAACCAAAGCAGCGCAACAAACAATCTGATCATCACTATGCTTGCAAAGCCATCTAATAGGGAGAAGATTTCAATAGAGGCATCCTATTTTTATTTCCAAATAAAAGACACAATTCAACAAGCCAGCATTTTGTTAATTTTCTAGTTTTCATAAAAAGAGCGAAAATGTGCCATGGTCGCCTGTTGATAAATAGGAAACTGATTTAAGCACACTGCCACATGGAAAGAGGGTGCATATTCAAAGAGGGGATCTGGGTAAGAATGGACACATTTAATTCAACAAAGCATAGTCACTCAGTGTTGATGTTAGTGTCCGCCCCAGTGCCATATTTGCCAAGTTTTCAGACTGCATGTGTGTGAAGTTTCTATGTTTTCAGTTAGCATATTGATGACATTTTACTGTCAAATGTGTGACACTTTGAGTAACACTTTCTTATGAGTAAATCAAACCAATCACCAGCATATGACTTTTCCGTTATTACATCTACAGATATCGCATAACACCTAAAACAAGCCCGAGCTACTGGAGTTGCCAATGCTTGTTTGGAGTATCAAATCCACAAGAAGTAAATAGAACTGAAAATGTTTCAATGTATCTGAGACTATTAGACTTTGAATTGAATATTACAAGGTCCATGGATGGGGTAGTAGAATTATGAGTCACTCCTGTTCTCCCCTACACACCCCTTTCATCTGCAGTCTCTCACTTTGACATTTTTCTCCTGCTATCTTTCTTAAATCCTTTATCTGTATATCTCCCACAGCATCTCCTTTCTGTTCATCACTGTCTTTTCACTCTCTCTTTCTACATTTATTTCCTTGCATAGTCCCATCACCGTTCGACAATTACAATTGCTTCACGTGACCCTGTGCTCTGTGCTGAGAAGCTACAGTTTGTATGAATGTGTAGTCACACAACGTCAAGACCCAGGGACAAGCAATGTGAGAAACTCTTCAGTGAAAGTAAATTTAAAAACTTAGCCGGGCCCAGTGGCAACCAGACACATTTCCTCGATCTGGGCTTGGCTCACAAAAAACGCCCTGGGCAGCACAGCAAGTGTGCTGACTGCTGAGTTTATCAAACCCCACAGAGCTACAGTGCCTGGTCACACACAGAGGAGCAATAATTATGTGTGACATTAGCATCTTAGTACTGTGATTTGGACACCAATATTAATATGCATCAGTCTGACCCTGATGCGAGGTACTTTGCAGGGCTGGGTACACTTGCCACGTGGACTTTTTGGTCACTCAAGCCCACTAATAATAACTTCTTTTCATTGCACTTCATGCTCCATGATTTTCTAAATGCTGAAATATAAATATGGACTTTATATTCCCCAACCCTCTAATAATTTGTTTTTAGTGCTTCAAGCTACACTTCTGCCATTTCAAAGCACTATAAATAACAGGTTGCTACTCCTCAAAATATAGGACTCAATTCACTGACTACAGTTGAGTGGAAGTTTGAGTCGGCCTTGCTAGGATTTAAGCTTCTGATCACGCCACTTGTCAGCGGCAGGCGTCAACTCACTGAGTCATCTTGTCAACTATGTCTAACTTCAAAGTTTTTCAATGGCAGTGGAGCTGCGTGTCATACATGCGGAATTTGAAGGATAACACTGTTCCAGTACAGCAAATGTTCTCTATAGTTAAAAAAAATGTAACAATACCTTACAACAATAATACTAAGACATACAATAGTCATTTAGCCACACAAACTACTCCTTACAAAAAACTCCTACCTTGCTCCAATGTTTGTCCAACACCTGTAAATACTACGAGATACTAAAGTTTGTCTCAAATTTATCAATATAGGTGATGACACACGTGTAAAGGGGGGAGCAAAATCCAGCATGAGTTTGATCAGCTGCACGAAATATATGTTAGTCTATGTCACCAAAAGCATTATGCCACTGAACTGTGTGATTCATTTTAGATTATAGTCCATTCTTTAATGTCTTTCAGAATAAAGGATCCAAGTGAAAAGCAAACACTTCTTTTGATGGCAATAACAGAAGGTCATTCAACAACCCGCATTTTGAACCTCAGACAAAAGAGCTCTCTGGCAACGAGTGAAGCTTTTCTAGCTATTAAAAACTGAAATGTAAGGAGAAACCTGTCACATTTCGCCTTATTCAAACAGTAAATGTGAAACATGGTGACTTGGCGTCATTCAAGTGCCTGCTGCCTTCTCCTTACTGCCGAGCTCCTGCTACCTAAAAATAACATCCCACATCTGTTGATTTTGTCTGACAATATTTTTTATACTGAAAAAACAGAGGTTACTTCAGGAAAATAAACGACCCGTCATTCCGCTGTCAGGGGGGTTAAAAAATAAGCTTTATTTTTTTTTTTAAATATAGGTATTTTTTCCTAAAGGCATCGTTAAGCACCATAACAGATCACATTGGAATCCAAGTCAAGGTTTCCAAAACAGAGTCAGGTTATCTGAATCTGCAGAAAGGATTAACACTTTCTGAAGAAATAATCATTCAATGCACTTGAAGAGGACAAGTAAATCATCTTTGACTCACTGGGCAGCTGCCATAAAGATAACAACGGCCAAAGCCAACAGGTCTGACGCTAGCACTCAGGCGCAGGCACAAGCAATGAAAGCGTTTCCTGCAGTGGAAAACAAAAAGAGGATCACTTTGTGGATGCAATGCTTGGATGAGATAAAGAATTAAATGTTTGATAAGTGTGTCCTTTTCGCTTGTAAAATTGTGCCTCATGGCATCATTCACAGCCAAACAGCATATAGACAGAAGGTGAGATTAAAATACACATGTGGGCGTATCCAAGATGTCATTGACTATGCCTCAAACCAATGGCTTAATGGTCCTGAGCCGAAGAAGCTAACGGTTTAAGGAGAGTGAACAAAACCCCTTAAGAGTATGTATAGAATGCAATACATTTTGAATGAATGGTGAAAGCACCATTCCACATCAAATCTCAGAAAATGCTCTCTTTTAATTATTAACCTCTTGAGTGCCCATGACGAGCTGTTCTCGTCATGGGCCGCGGTTGCGCTGTGCCCATGACGAGACCAGCTCGTCATAAACCCCGCCCGCTAATGAAACGCCCGGCACAGGGCGGGGAAAGGGGCGGGCACTCAAGGGGTTAAAATCACCGAAGATGATGAGGAGATGGAGTTAAAGGGTTCCAAAATGGACATGTGCCATTGGCTTGCCAACTTAATTGCCTGGGCTTAGGGGCTCCATTTTTCCCAAAAAGTATTGACAGATCGCAATAATTCCAGGCAGGTGATTTCCAACTGGGAAAAAGAAGCTTGCCAGAATGAACCGTGAATCGAACATAAATCTTGTTTTGGGGTGTTGAGTCGAGGAAATTCAAGGCATTTAACAGAACAGGCAACCAAATTAAAGAACTTGGAAGCAAACATGCATTTGTTGACTCTTAACATAAGGAGTAATTTCATAACTTGCTGGCGTCATAAAGAGGTTATTTTTTAAGATTCACAACCAACAAAATGGTGTACACCAGAATTCTTGAATACTGTAGATTTTGCAGTGCATGTCTATACACTGATGATTTTTTCTTTGCTAGTAAATGCCAATATACAATAGGAATTGGAATTCAACTATCTTTACTTTTTCTGTGTTTTGGAAATTTACTTGAATGTGGAGTACTACCTATCTCCCTTAAGAAAATCAGGTGAACATATGGAATCTTTCATGCTCACGTTTTCTACTTTGCCCTAACTCATTTGGTACTAAGGTTAGGTGTCCACAAATTGAGTGTTAAAGACCTATGCAAAAGTTTACGAATACCAACAAATGGATTAATTTGTGGATCAACACCATGTTCCCATTGATCACTCTATTGATACAATAATGTTGCCAACCCAAACTACATATTTCCAAATGTAAAAAATCTGCACTACTTGCAGAGATTTGTCCAGCTTGTAAAGTACAAATGTAGGCACAGAGATCCCCAGATCCCAGATCAGTATCAGTCACTTACACTAACATACAAAACCTCTGATGCAGCTAAGTGAAGCATAAGTGTGTAATATGTTTGTAATTCGGGCCCCATTGACAACTGGTAAGGGTAGCAACCTCTATGCAGTTGCGAAACCCAAGCCATTTGTGCAATGGGCATTCAATACACTCAGTATAGTACTGAGAATCATCATATTACCCAGTTTAAATACCAAGAGT
Source organism: Triturus cristatus (assembly GCF_964204655.1). Lineage (NCBI taxonomy): Eukaryota > Metazoa > Chordata > Amphibia > Caudata > Salamandridae > Triturus > Triturus cristatus. The sequence goes on along the minus strand of NC_140582.1, from coordinate 137,911,250 downwards.
TGTGTTTCAAAATGGAGTTGTCTGTTGTTTTAGCAGATGTGGTGTTTACCTCTTCCCACTAACTCCACTATCATTCAACAGCTGGGCTCCATCACCAGTTGCACTGGGGGCCTTGCTAACGAGAAAGTCATGAAAAGTGGTAGGTGGAAAACCAGCAGCTTCAGAAGATATATGTATATCCCCCAGCGCAACTTAAATCATTTACGGAGGCAGTATCTTACATACTGCCTTGTTTTTATTGTTTATGAAATTTCCTTAGGAGGACTGGAATCCATGCCAATTATTCATAATATCCACCCACAGTATATTTAAACGCAGTGAATCTAAATGGAACTCATCTAAAAAGTTAGGGATTAGCCCAAAAAACTGGCATGGATCTATCCCTTCTTGACCCACGTTGGATATTGTTGTTGGAGAAGGCTTGTTTGAAAGGTCGAAACTTATTAGAGTTTGAAGTGAGCCTTTATAATAGTTTTTCGCATTGAGGATTCTTTAGGAAACCTTGAACTCAAAGGCTGATTCCTCCATAAAGTTGAGCTCAATTTACCCAAGGCTTATAAAGATGCATTTATGAGTGAGATGGCAACATTTAGTGTCAGGTTCACTAAATTCTGTTGCTGTGCTGTGTTAGGAGAGAGCAGAGAAGTGCTGTATCTACTAAGATATGGCGCTGCTGCTGTCATCCCCAGCAATGGTGCACAAACATGCTACTGAGTGCCACACCCACACACCGTGAACCATAGTGCAAAGGTGTCTGAAAAATGTCAACTATAGGTTAAGCAGTGGAAAGGTGCACTTCCAGTATAAGATAATATTCCAAGGCATTGGTTAAAACTTTTCAAACATTGAATGTGTGCTGTGCAGTGCAGCACACATTCAACACTTGAAAAGATTTGAGAAAATATAAATGCATTTAAACATGAATACATTGCCCCAAGTTAACTTCAGCCTCAAATGGGTATTGTTTTTTTAACACAAAACCATGTCTACATATGTTAGTAGGTAGAGCTTTGCATCAAAGCCCATGGGTGGTTGCAAAGGGAACGTCCATGAAATACCAGTGGTATGCCACCTTGATGCAAAGTAGCCCAAAATTTGTGTAACTTTAGGGCTACTTTGTAGCAAAAAACTATTTTTCACTATTGTGACATAAATCAGATGCAGTGTTAGTAAATCTGAGAAACAAGTGGCATTGAAAAGGAGTTTGAATTATAACATATTTTCCAACCGGCTTAAATGCCCATTTATCGATTCTAATTTCTTCAGTCCTTGCTTTATAAATTTCTTTCATGACATAATTTTTTCCTGATTCTGGAGGATTTAACAGTATCCTTTTCTGCACAAATTGGCAGTATCCCCTACTGAACTACCTACTTTCTTACTACAACTACACTCCGGAATTCTCCAGTTTCTCTGGAAATGTGCAAAAAAAACTTTGCGCATCGCCAGTTGAGTGGCCCCCCAACACTCTGGTTGGAAGAACAAATGAACATTTGTACGTATACAATTATTGCCACTGAACACAGTCTCAATTCCAGAAAGCTTAAAGTGGAGGTTGTGAGTTAGCAGTAAATTAAGTCAATGCCTGCAATAAATCACACTGGAGTTAATGAATGAGGAAAATGTGTTATCCTGAAGGAAAAATGAAACACCTACATGTCTGTCCCCTAAATAATGTGGCCAACTGGAGTTAGTTAGGGAGATCGATACAGCTCTTTAAAAGTAAACATAATTTATGGAAGTGTAAAGTAACAGAAGGATTGGAAGTACCTTATTTGTGCAGGTGATTGAAGGTGGTGGGCATTGACACTCATTTTTGAGAACCAGGACTTATTTTTCTTAACCAGATTTTCAACCAGACCAAGAAAAAGAAAGGCACAAAAGGGAAAAAGAGAGATTGTAAAATATTCAAAAAGTGAGACTGGAAAGATGAAAAAGAACCTGCAAGAGAGGGGAAAGAGGCTGGAAGTGTAGAGCTGTGGAGGGATGGGCCATGAGGTGGAAAAAAAACTATTATATTTGACAACCCCCAATATTCAGCAGCACCAGCGGCAGGTGCTAAAAAAAGTTGGGTGCGGGCCCCTTCACTTATGTCTTTTTTCAAATTAAAGAATTAAAGTTGCCTTACAACAGTCTGCTACCCTGCAAGCCAGTGGAATGTTTTGCTGCTGCGTAGAGCGACAGGCACGTCACAGGTACTGATATCTTAAAATAGCGGGCACCTTTCTGAAGTCTCTAACACCTACAATTATCCTACAGCTAATGAGGGGGCCGAGGGCATCCACACAGCTTTGTCCTGGGATCCATCCTCTTCACCAGCTCGATTTTCCCCCACTTTTTGTAAACGCAAGAGCAGTTGTTCCGACGGTTATTATTTGCCTGAATGAGCCAGGCTCCCCAGGCAGCCGCTGACATAATGACTGATTGTGCGGCAGAGCCCGGAATGTGAATGATGTTGAATTTTAAAAGGCCCCGGAATTTGTGAATAACAAAAGTGGTTGCAGCGCCGAAAATCTCGCCGTTTGTTCCCGGCAACAAAAGGGAGACGCGAGGGCCTTTGTTTCACGGGATGATGCCAAAACAGGATACGCGACGAATTAAGGGTTATCTTCGTCGGCGCAGTGAAAGGGCGGACATGCTGTGCCCTTCGTGACAATCACGCGCGCGTTCTTGTTAACAAATTGTAAGCCGCGTCGACAAGGTACGGTGGCCCGTGAGGCCTTCCCCGCAGGTGCGCCGTGGCCTCCACAGATACCTCGGGTCTCGTGTATTTTGTTCCCCCTGGGTAAAATGCTGCTGGGCCTGGAGCCACTTCATCTGGTTTGGAAAACGAATGCAACTGAGTCACGCGAAAGCTCATACATTCGAGCGAAATTGAAGGGGTTGCTGGAGTGCACTTCACATATTTGTTACCTAGATTACCAGCCCCCTCGCGGCAGCGTCCCTGCCTGGGAACCATCTGCAGATAGGGCAAAGGCGTGTTCTGTACCTGCATGGTGAAGCCAACAGACCTCGTGTCAGGTGCTCATATCCACATTTTGAACGCTTTTCTACTCAAGGCTTTCTTTCTTTCTCTGAGTCTTGCAACCTCACCGCTTTTTTTGTTGTTGCAGTTTTATATAGCGCGAACTCACCAGAGGCTATTGTAGCGCTTTACAAACACTAGTTACCTTACATGAGAACACATACTTTTCTTGGGTAGGCATGCGGAGATTAAGTGATTTTCCCTGAATCACAGGATGTTGAGGCTGAGGCTCGAACCTGTTTCCACAGAAGTGACAGAACCAAAGTTGGCAGCCTTGTTCGTTATGCCACGTCCTCCACCCTACCACTCCCATTTGTTTTGAATACTCAGTTAGAGAATTAATGGGATGGGGGAGCAAATTTGGTTTTCCCCAGCGCGCTTTCTGAGCAAAGGCCAGCCAGCTCTGGCAAGGTATTGTGTATGCAGGTGCCACTCTGCCTAAATGAGCACTTTATACTGGCATGAAACTCTAGGGACCTGAAAACTGCCTCAATCATGCAGAAAAATGTAGAATTTGATGAGAATTCTGACTGTTGGATATGGTGATGCGCACCTGCTCTGTAACTGCTGAAACACTGGGGAAAAGCCATAGATATGCAGAGACCTCACACAGAAAAGCGCAAGGGAGTGATATACTAACATTTTGTGCTGTTGTGCGTCATAAAAGTGATGCAAACCAGCACAATTTTTTTTTTTAATTTACTTTTCAGCGAACTGGAAATAGACTGTAAGTAACACCAAGTAGCGCAAAGTGATGCTTTGGGTTACTTAGCAGCTGGGGGTGTTACATGCTCTTTCCTATTAAATCACCCACAATTTTTGAGGCAAAACAATATCTACCAAAGATGCGAGACAGTGTTTGGCATCAAAAAATAACGCCTTTAGAAACCAGGCATTAAAAGGAGAAATGTTTTCATTTCTCCTTTTTGTTTTCCAACCTTGCACGTGTGCTGCACTGTACAGTGCACATACAAGGTAGGGAAAGTTTTAGAAGTTGTCTACGCATAGTATTTTGTGCTGGAAGGGACCCCCCATATTGCGAAACCTATGCTAGGCTCTCGCATACACCCTTGCACTATGGTGCCAAGGTGTGTGTGTGGTGGACAGCAGCAACATTACTAGGGAGAGAGAAGAGTGCTATGTATCTGTAGATATGGCGTACTCATGCTCACTCCCTGTTACGCAGCGTAGCATTTTTTGCTGCTGCGCTGCGTTGGGTGGCTGTTTAGTAAATCTGCCCCCAAGGTCTTCAGAAACAGAACAGTGACGGTACCCTCTTCAAATCAGATGCTTTTCCCTGGTTCCATTCCCACACTTCCTTTTTTTAAACCATGTACTTTTCAAGCTTGTTTTTGGTGCTAGTTCTCCAGCAGATTGGATGCCTCTTTTTCACATACCTACCTCCAACTTAGGTTGGTCTTTGACTCACCAGAAGCAGCACATATTGCCATTTTACCTTCCAATTACATCACAGGGTTGGCACCCTTGCTATACCCTTACATTTTCAATAGCATCCTCTTTGCATCTACTTAGGGGCTGGTGGATGGGTAAAGTGCGAGAACGACTGCAAAAAACGTGGTAGATTGGCTCCTGGTTAGTTTCTACTGCTCTGTGCTTGGATGTATGATGGAACCACACATGCCTTTACCATGCATGCCTTTACCACACGTCCTTTACCACGGAACTCTTTACCACGCATGCCTTTACAACTAAAATGTAAGTATATATCAGGTAAGTGAACCCCACATATATATATATATATACACACACACACACACACACAGACATATATATTATATATGTAAGTGTGTATATCTATAATTCCTAAATGTACTCTTACCTCCCAATATGCCTACCCACACCTAAACCCTAAAAACACCTTTACCACTGAATACCCTTACCCACCCCATCCCTAAATATACCCCTACCACTCAATACCCTTACTCACCCCTAAACTCTAAAAACACCCTTACCACCAAATACACTTACCCACCCCTCAACCCTAAAACACGTGACCATCCAATACCATTACCCACCCTGAACCCTAAAACACACCACCCAAATCCCTACCCACACCTAAACCTTAAAAACACCTTTACCACCCAAAACCCTTACCCACACCTAATCCCTAAAACACCTTTACCAGTAAATACCCCATACCCACCCCTAAACCATAAAAACATCTTTACCACCCAATACCCTTACTCACCCCTCAACCCTAAAAACACCCTGACCACCCAATACCCTTACCCACCCCTCAACCCTAAAAACACACAGACCACCCAATACCCTTACCCACTCATAAACCCTAAAACACTCTTACCATCCAACACCCTTTCTCACCTCGGAAGCCTAAAACACCCTTACTACCCAATAACCTTACCCACCCCTCAACGCTAAAAAAAACCTTACCACTCAATACCCCTACCCTCCCTAAACCCACAAAACACCCTCACCATCCAATACCCTTACCCACCATAGACCCTAAAAATACCCAAATCACCCTTACCACCTATACTCGTACCCACCCCACAATCCTTAAAATGCCCGTCCCCTAATTTCTAATATATGTATACATATAAAGGGGGTTCACTACCCTGATGCATGCGTACTAATGGCATATGTGTGGGTAAGACTTGTGTGGTAAAGGCTATAGGTGGTAAAGGCATTGCGTGTAAAAGGCTGAGTGGTAATGCTTGGTAAAAGTTGTTTCACCTCCGTACTGCCTCCCCCTCCCAATGCTCAGTCTAGCTGTCTTCTAATTAAGCTACCCCGCAGAGATGCCTTGCAAAAAAGGAGTCTGTGTTCTTTTGGAATCAAGATACTTTGCGACAGCTAAGGGAAGCTTCCCAATCCTGAACTTGTAGACAGATTCCATATGTTACAATGTAAGAGTTCGCACACGTTGCGCGCAAGCCAAGGGAAGTTCTACAAGGAAGTTTACTGATTGTCTATCTGAGAAATAAACAGGATTTCAGACAAGCTTGGGATTCGAGAGCATCCTTGCTGGTGCAGTCATCGAACAATCTGTCAGTTCAGGAGTAGCAAACTCATTTACGAGAAGCCAGATGCTGTGTAGAGTAACCAAGCAGAGGCCAAGAGCACGGTTCTTCCGCTCTCGGGTTGGTATGAAGCTGAGTTTGAAAAAGACTTTCAGCGGCCAGCCTGAAGAACTAAATAACTGTGCTTAGAAACTGGCCCTCGCCGGGTAGGGGAAGGGGGAGATTTCGACTGATGACCACAAGGGGAAATTCATTATTTCCTTAATTTTCCCTTGTGGTCGTCAGTCGAAATCCCCACCCCACCCGGCCCCATCGCTCTTACCTGCATGGGTCACGGCTGAATCAGTCTTTTACATGGTGAATACTCAAAAGGAGGGGTGGGGGGGGGGGGGGGGGACACATGCCCAAAATAACTTGCATTGCAGTCCCCACACATTTATCTGCCAACTGCTGTTCCTGGCAAGCTTAACACGCGCTGAAAGCAATACAGAATACTCCAAAAGCATGGGTGGGCAGGTTTGAAGGTGGTCCCAGTGTATGTAGTCATCTCCTGAGATTCATCTTAACGGTGGGCATTCAGCCACCATTAAATACCCTTTTAAAGCCATACTTTATCAGTTTTGATAGTGAAAAGTCACGCTCTCGCTGAAAGACTTTTGGAAACCTGCATGGAAAAATACGCTTTGCGTGTCCACAGAACACAACTGTGGCGTGGAACCCTAGAGACCATCCAAATCTACCTATTCAGCGTAAGCAGAGCCTGGCGCATCCACAGAGCCCCCAGTGGTCCTTAAAATATCCGCAACTGCTGGAAGACTTTATCCCAGCTTTGCAGTAGGGTCTGGTCTCCGCAAGCAAGAGTCACTGGCAGTGCATACTACCAAGGGCCCAGGGATCAGTCATCAGATTGCAATGAAAAATGACACAAACAGTATGTGATGGATTTCCAGAAGGGGTTTAGCTCAGAAAAACACCTGTTTTTCATTCAGTGTGGCAGCTTGCCCGCACAGGCGCTCCCTCCCCCAGTCGCAGCTATAATCGCACAATATCATGGCTGATATTCTTATTAAACTATGGAAACCCGATCACATTCCTTCCCCAACAGGTTTCATGACTTCTGTTATTGACATTGACTGCACACTTGAGAATCTCATTGACTGCAGCCGCAGAAAAGATTTGCGCCCTTTTCCCTTCCGCACATGTTCCTTTTAAAATTACAAAGACACAGGTTAGTGTTTCCTTCTAAGAATCGCAGAGCAGTTTGAGCTTTTAAAATGCCATCTCATTTAATTTGCTGCTAGAGAAGGATCTGGTGAATGTCAAATTGTTACATTTAGAATTTTCTGTTCACATCTAACAAAAGACATATTTAAGAATAATTGTTATGTTCTTATTGGGGTTTGGCATTTCGCTCTTTCTATTGAGTCAATGCACAGATGTGCAGAATCACTATTATTTAGAAGGGTGGGATAGCCCCACTTATGTGAATCACACCGACACTGTTCATACCCGTCACCCACAGGGTTCCCTGATCATATCACAGGGTATGTTGCAGGAGGGTTCGGTAATTGGGAGTGAGCAGATTCCCAATTTATTTGATGCAGTTAAATATTCTACAGAAGATGGGGAAGGCAATGAACAACCACCCGTCGCAGGCCTGTCCTCCAAACGGCAGGTCTTCCAACTGCCAATCACTAGGTTACATCACCAGGCACCCCTACTCTAATTGTCCGAATGGTATGTTCCGTTCGCTACTAGCAGCTCTTCCCAGGTGACTCTAGAAGATACTTTTCAAGATGAGATGCATTTGAAAGTAAAACTAGGACAGACTGTGCAAGCATTTAGCATCAGCTGACATTCACGACGGTCCTCACTGGTGGAATTCCATTTCCAATTCTCCTTGTTTTCACTTTTCTACCTAAGATAGACCAGCCGGTAACTCCCTGTTGTTGTCTGCCTTTAACCTTGCAGTCACTGGTTGAAATCTCGACAAAGTCAACTCAGACGTTCATCCGCATCCTGACTAAGTCGATGATTACCAGAGAATTGGGCAATACAGAAATCTCAATTTTAAGCAGGAAGAGACAATTCAGGTTATGTGAGCTCTAGACAAATTGTCTTTATTAATAATATAGTTGCCCATGTCATAGATTGACACCACTGGGGAGAGAATGTGGCCTAACGGCTAGGGCTGTCGACCTTGGAGGCAGGGAACCGGGTTCGTGTCTTGGCAGGGACGCTCAACATCCTGTGATTCTGGGCAAATCGCTTAATCTCCCTCTGCCTAACAAAAATAAATGTGTCCGTCTGTAACGTAACTGGTGCTCATGTAAAGTGCTCTGATACCTTTGGGTCTAGTTTGCGCTATATAAAACTCCACAGAAAAAACCTGTCATTTCTGCTTTAAAGACAACCCTATATCAGATGTAATTACATATTTTATTTTCTCTGTCACCCCACTAATTTGAATATACAAAAGTATGTATTTTATTTATCATAGTCAGCATCCAGAACCCTGGATGTTTCACAACTGGACAAAAGTAATACAAAATTGGTGTAAGTTTCCAAGTTATTCAGTCTGTCGTGCCACTGACAGAATGAATGAGACAATGAAGATCCCACTGCAATGTGAAGGTTGTCCTATTGAACAAAATAGTCTCAAGCCAAAGCAGAATTTAATTTGCAACAAGGTGAATGCGTGATCTTTCTGATCACTGTTAGATTTGTCGCACTTTTGCCTGCAACGACTAACGACTTTGGCCTGATGCTTTTGTGTGACTTTCCATCAACCTAGAAGACCAGCTCCGCAGACGGAGGGTCAGCCAACATTCAACTTCATTTCCTGAGCGGCTCGCTGGCTCTCAGAACTGAAGGTAGCAAGACCTGCTTCCAATTATTCAGAATAACCTTCCAATGAAATACAAAAGATGCTTATCGGTGCCCGATCCCGCACACTCAACAATATGGTATCCATTAGGCATTCTAAATCACAGCATTCCCTCTCCCCCCTCCACTAATCATATTGCTCCATTCCCCAATAACACTTGCAATCACGTACCCAGTGGTGGTCTTAGCCTGAAGAGTACATAAAAGAGTGTCCAAATGTAAAACACATTTAAAAACAATGGGTCATTCTGATTGGAGGGGCACAGATCTCTACTTGAGCACTATGTTGACCGTAGTGATTTGCCCTGTAAGAGATTGGAGGGATTTTAAATTATTTCCTCAAAGCGAACTAGATCAGAAAAAATGCACGTGGGTTTTGAAAAATGTTTTGCCTGAATATTTAGGAAAATAATTTTTGGTGATCTTTTATGAAAATGTCATGTCGACGTTTGGCTAAGTCGTGGCACATTGGCACAACTATGTGTTGTGTACACCGGTTACTGTTAACTGCATTTCCATTCTGTAATATAATACAGGTTAGCTTCAGGGCACTGCCGCGGCATGAAGTTTCTGATTTTCTTTGGAAAATATCACATGCTTTGCAAAGATGACAATTTTTCTAAAAAAAAAAAAGCTTTCAGAAAAAGACCACAATTGTAAAAGGTTGATAGCACCATATTGCCGACAGTGAGGTGCAGGGTACATATTTTACAATGAGATTGAGGGATATCCTTGTGATCAATTCTCGAAGAGATGTATGGGATGCTTTTCACGCTTAATGTCTTACAGTGAATGAGGATGTAGATCGAACACAGCCATTGGGCTTCTTCGTTACCATGAAAGCCCATTTCACACCCACTCATTTTACAAGTGGGTGCCAGCTGCAGTATATGTTACATCATAAAATACATTGACATGGGATGCAATGTTGCTTGTAGCATGCTCCCACCCATCTCAAACATCCTTGCTATTTACAAATGCTCTCCTCAGCTCTGAAAATCTATCTGATGTGCTACCTTTGCTGCCTACTTACCGGGTGCATTAAGTGGCCTTTGTAGCATACTGTGTACTTTACTTCAGCAATTTAAATAAATCTATTTCCACGTACAGTGTTAAGTTGAAATCCTCTCCATTTTGGCAACTATTCAAATACCAAAGCCATGTCCCACCCAGATGGATCATCTAGTGTCTGGTTGCAGCATTCCTTTACAAGGACATGTAGTGTCAAACACCGCGATGCTGCCATGTTGCCCATGCACAATGCATGTATGCCACAGTGTGCTGAGTATCAGTTTACGGATGTATGACATTACAACGTGGGTTTTTACCACGCGTGCAGTTACATCGCATGCGTTACAACGCATGCGATGTTACAACGCTATGCCATTACAACGCAAGTCTTTACATCGACTTGCGCTAGATGGCCTGCTAACATTAAAAAAGTGTAATTTACTATTCCAACTCCAGTCCACTTAACAGTAGGGAAGGTGTTGGGATAGTAAACTACACTATTTGTAATGTTAGCACGCCATCTAGCGCAAGTCGATGTAAAGACTTGCGTTGTAATGGCATAGCGTTGTAACATCGCATGCGTTGTAACGCATGCGATGTAACTGTATGCGTGGTAAAAACCGCGTTGTAATGGCTGTTCCCCTCAGTTTACTGGAGGGCTGGGGCATTTAAGGCTCTTTCCTCTACGCTGCCACCCCATCAGCAAGTTCCACTTCGAGTCCAATGAGGTTTTTTTCCTGAGATGGGTCCTGGCTGGGTGCAAATGTGGGAAGTTAAAGGTAGCTCACCTGGACATTGTCACACACTATGTCCAGACTCAGCAGCCCTTTGGGGGAAACAAAGATGGGTAGTGTGTGCCACTCCACAGCACACAGAAGAGATAAACCAAGATGTGGAAAGGTTACTTTCTAAAGAGGCCTACGTATGTAAGGTAAGTAAGCCTAAGCAGGGGCGGCTCTAGGCTCATGGTGGCCCTGTGCAGGGAGCGTAGGTAGGGGGCCCTGGAAGAGGGGGTCCAGGCGGGGCGGAAGCCGTAGGCCGCCAAATCCCTGCCAGGGGCCGCTACGAATATGTTTTGTATCCGATTCCTCGTGGCCAGGCGGGCCCTGGGGTTTGGCGGCCCTGTGCAGGTGCACAGCTTGCACATGCCTAAGGCCGCCCCTGGCCTAAGTTTGTTCTGCATGCAAGACGTGTACGTCTAAGTGTGTGTTTTTCGGTGTGTGAGTAATTTTCCTAACTTATTTAGGACATATTAAAACTAAACTGGTTTTAGCAGCTGGGTTAATTATTACCCATCTCAATGCAATGCATTGTAGCAACCTTAGAAACATGAAATAATAAATTAAACCCTGCAATGATTTAAATTGTGTGACCCAGTGAAATATTTTACCCCAGGACTGGAACAAGTGACCTGCAGGTTATAGAAAGATTTCTGCAAAAAATGTATGAACACTGTAAGCTGTCTTACTTGATACAAAACTGGGACCAGAGACTTACTTCCATATAATGCTCTGCTATATCTTCTAAGATTTTTAATGGTGATCCACTTCAGTAACCAGCTTGTTACTTCTATCATCAGCGGCAAGTGAATACATTAACGTGTCTCGCCTTACTTCCTGACACTTGCTGAATACACCAGTATTCTGCAATAAGTACCTTATCACTGTATGACATTTTTAAATCTAGTCCATCTATGATAAATGAAGTGTGCCAAAATGATTATTTTTCCCATTTCCGGGACTCAGCAATTTTTAAACGCCAAAATATTTGAAGCCATCTTCGGTTAAAATAGATTGCTATCACCAGTTAGAAAGAAGCAGTCTGATTTACATCCCACTGAACTATCAAAGTCTACTTTTAGTAATGCAGTGACTTTAACCAGTCTCAGTTCTAGAGACAGCAACATCCTGCAGTCCTAACCTAATACTGAATGTGAAAAACACTTACACACACAAGAAACAGATATGCTTAAACCCACCAGATGGGTGTCTGGTGGCCAGTGCGTGAGAACGTGAGCATTTTTAAGACACACACATTTAGAACTCAATAATCTCCAGTCACTTCCAATTTATGGGAACTGATGCTTGGGGTCACACAATTAGGTCAGGGGGTGAATTTAGGATTAGCACCCTGGTCTCATTGTCCCACAGACTACAAATGAAGCCACTAAACCTCCCCCTTTCTCCTAAACAGAGTAAATTAATCCTTATGGATTTTTTATTCAAGTGATTTGAAAATCTCTGTGTCTTTGCTTCTCTTAGGAGAGGCATTTCTCTGGGAACAATGCGAAAACGTGTTCTGCGCCAAAAACTTTAGGCGGCAGCGAACAATTGATGGAGAATAACACGTTTTTCGGGCAGAGGTTTAAAAACATCAAGGCAGGTTTGTTTTGAAGCATGTGGTGTGCCTGACCTTTTTGTCAATTTCAACAGACAATGAAGCAGCACAAAACATGGTTAGACATATTTGGGTTTTTTCCAAGCTTTACTAAAAAAAAAGTAGCCTGTGGTTTTTTCGTGCTTGAAAGTTGCCTGACAAAATGATACCTCTATTGGAATACACAGGCTCACAGGGTCATACGATTACTGCCAATGTGAAGATCGCAGTACATGTGCACAAGCGATGGACTACCTATTTTCAGGTCTGCTTTATTCCCCCAATAAATTCACTCATGAAAAGCTCATATTAACAGCCGCGGCCCGTGCAGGTTAAGAGCGGTGAGGCCGGGTGGGGGGGAATTTGACAAACGACCACAAGGGAAAATTAATTATTTAATTTATTTTCCCTTCTGGTCATCTGTCAAAATCCCCCACCCGGCCCTACCGCCCCACCGCTCTTACCTACATGGGCCACGGCTGCTTATTACAGCTATATTAGATAAGCAGTTGGATATGTGAAATGAATCGACGTAAAATTACATTTAAAATGTTTCCTTTTGAATAGTGGTTTTAAAAAATGGAGGTTGTTTTGGACATAACCAAGGGCCAAATGTGGGAAAAGACTGGTCTTAAAAAAAGGTCGCAAGTGTGCCCCAACTTTTTGCAACCTGTCTTTAATTGTGCAGAGCAATATCTGAACCTAAAGACCACAAGGCAACATCTCTAGTCAATGGGGTCCTCAAAACAACCCTCCTGATTAATATTATTTAGGTAGGTCACTTTTTGTAACTCCCTGTGATTGGCTGTAAACACAGCGGCCCACCTCCCCGGTTTTACATTCCCAAAGAGGAAAGAGGAGCCCAAGTTGCTTAAAGAAACACAATAAGACCCCTTTGACCACTGTCTATTCCCCCTGAGGTTGCCTGACACTATTCTAAAAGAAGCTGTTGATTCAGTATTGACACATACCATTCCGAAGTGCAATTAGGTGGGGATACCAATCTGACCCACCCCCCTTCCTTACCGCAATTTACAATTGGTTAGTAAACCCATTTTATGAGCAGGAATGCATTTCTGGCTCACAAAATGGACATAGTGCATAGTAAAAAGCCATTTTTTTGGTAACAAGCCCTCTGATTTTGCACCTACAATATTGCTTTGTAAATCAGGCCCAAATTTCTAATACCCTTAAATAAACACATATCTCAGTCTTGACAATAATTCTTATATTACCTGAAAAATGCATGGTGCATGATTATATATTGAAACATAAATTTCTGATCGGTCAGTGAGGTCATGTAGCCCTTATTCTTCAAAATTCGTTGACATGCTTTCGTATATGAGGCTAAAATCTTTGGCTATATTTTTCCGTATTGAGTCGCTAGTTCAGTTGATCTCTTTAAACCTTCCACAAACCATAACATTTGACCAGAAAACCAAGCAGTCGCAAATCCAAAAGGCAGGGCCATTGGAATTATGCAGCAGTAGAGGGCCATATTGTGCGGCGGGGTAGAGTAAATTGTGCAGCAAGAAAAGGGAAAATTATGCAACATACTGCAGCACATTTTTTAATAGTACTACTTAATTATTTTGTACTTTATGCACTTGTTAACATTGTCTGGGCATTGAGTGCACCTCATTAGTACCAGTTTAATACTCAAATAGAGCAATAAGCAAAAGAAAGATGACCAGCCAACCTTTGCAAAAGGCCTTCCACTGCACGCCAACACGTCCGTGGCATTGTTCGTAACTTTTGAACCATCTGAGCTAGAAACTCAATTATTTTTTTGTTAAAATCTGTAGATTATGCAGCAGATGATGAATTATGTGGCAAAAATTTCAGCAACCGCACAATCACACAATTCCAGTGGCCCTGCCAATATGTCTGGTTTGCATTTTAAGTCCTGATTAAGACATTTTAAAAAGTTTGCTGCAGTAAAAAGAAAACAAAAACAGTTATTTTCTGAAAACATCTATGAGATACAGAATGTAATTTGTGATGATACATTTTATTTTTGAGATGTATAATAATCCCTCATGCACCGCAATGCTAGTGCCATATAGGAAACAAAACAATACCCCAAACTTCCAATAGCTAGAGCAGGGGTCTCCAACCTTTTCTGTAGTGAGAGCTAATTCTGCTCTAGGAAAGTCCTGCCAAGCTACTAGCATATTTTATCACTGTAAAATGCTGATGATATGTATTAACATTACACTATGACCACCCTAAGCACAATTATCAGTAGTAACCACCCAAACATTCCAGGTGAAATTATCAGCAGAATGCTAGGAAAACGTTTATCAATATTAAATGCTTGCAATCAAGTACAATTTGAATCATCAAATGCTGTATGCCACAATGGGTATTACCACAGCAGTAAGTCTTCCCAACTGAAATTGAATTATCATTCAGCTAACAACTTTGAATGTGTTTTAGAATTGCAATATTTTGTCTTCATTAGCATATTAGTTTTTGAAAATACACATATTTTTCTATCAAAACCACTTTCCACTTTGAGCAATCAAATCAATTTTCTGAAAAAGCATATTTGTTCCTTTAAAAATCAAATCAGTTTGCATTGTTAGAAAATACACTGTCCCTAAACATCAGCTTTTCGTTTTCATTGAGTACCGCCATGTAAAAATGCCTCTCATGAACAAATTCAGGCCAGTCATGCTCTTAATATGTCAGTGATGGCAGCAAGAATGTAATTACTAGACTTGTATGCCCAAAATAGTCAAGGAGGAAAATATTATTGCTATGGCACAATTATACCATGAACTGGCACAATTGCGTCAGAGATAATACTCTTATGATGGGGACCAGCATACATATTTGGCAGTCCTTGACACTAGGAGTAGCTTTAAGGAATCAACACTGTTTATTAGGGAAGGACACAATGTCACACACCCACACAAAAATGAATGTGATGCTTCTAATTTTCTTTACCCTGGATGCATACTCTCTTCCCTCAGCTCTTTGGTTGATCATTCACCCAACTAACACATTTTCACTCTAGTTCTTACAGTCACACACTTTGGTGGGTCAGCCCTGGTTACTGCTCCCACTATTCTTTGATGTCACACACGGTGTGACTGATAGAGCAGGGTGTATAACATGGCCAATCTCCGTCTTAGGTAGATTTAAAGTGGAGATAGATGGTTCATGTTGCAGACCCATTGGCCAAAGCTGTTGCCTCCATATGCTTCAACACCCTCCACATACTCCGCAAGTCCTTCAAAGGGATCCCCCCCGGAATCTATCACCCATGCACTCCTCACCAGCAGACTGGACTATGGAAATGCCCTCTACGCCAGAATCAACCAATCTCTGCTCCACAAACTCCAGACCGTCCGAAACGCCGCAGCCAGACTCGTCCTGCGCATCTTATTTATTTGTAAAGCACCTGAATCACCCTCGAAGGGGTATCTCTTCACTATGGAGGTGCATGAGTAGGCCATTAAGGGTGGCATGTTAAAATAATGCAGTTTTGAGGAGCCTTCAGAATTCAAGGTGATTAGGGCATTGCGCCGCAGATGAATAGGAAGCTGGTGAGAGAGAGGCTAGGTGAAAGAAAGCTTTCCCTCCCAGTCGCGATGTTTTGAACCGTGGTACAAGAAGCAGAGATTTAGTTCCCGATCAGAGAGACCAAGTGGGTATGTAGTGGTTAAATTTCCTTGCAAGATAGCTGGGTCCTTTGCCGTTCAAGGCCTTGTGTACAATACAACAGATTTTAAATTTGGTTAGTTTACGTACCGGTAGCCAGTGGAGTTGTTGTAGGAGAGGAAGAGAGGCAGTTCTAGAGATAGCATTCGAGACAAGGCGCTCCGCGGTGTTTTGGACCACCTGTAATCTGCTCAGCGAAGACTCATTAGCTGAGACCAAAAGGGCGTTACAGTAATCTAAGCAGCTTAGTACCAGTGCCTGGATGAGAGTTTTCCATGTGGACAAGGTAAGGAAGGGGAAGATTCGCCGTAATAAACCAAGTACATGGAAACAGCGGTGATAGCAGCGTGCTCTTTAATGGTCAGTGCCTGGTCTAGGCGTATGCTGAGGTTCTTGACTACGGTCTTAGGCTCCGGGGGATCACCTAGATCCCCTGGCCACCAATCTTTTGACCACAGCAATGGTGCGTCCCCCTCAGCAATTCTAGCATCCCACTGCAAGACTACATCACCCAGCAACTACGAGAACTCCACTGGCTCCCCGTCAAAAAAAGAGTGACCTTCAAGCTGCTCACACACACCTACAAAGCCCTCCACAACACTAGACCCCAATACCTCAACAAAATAATCTCCTTCTACGTCCCCAAGAGAAACCTCCGCTCCCCTGACCAGGTCTTGGCCGAAATCCCCCGCATCCACAGAGCCAGAACAGGAGGCAGATCCTTCTCCTACATCGCGACCAAGACCTAGAACAAACTCCCCCTCAGCATCAGAAGAAGCCCCACACTGCAAGCATTCAGGAAGAGCCTCAAGACCTGGCTTCTCGAATGACTGGAGCTGCCCAAATGCATCCCCCCAGCGCCTTGAAACCCTCAGTAGTGCACTCTATAAATCCCCGATTGATTGATTGATAGGCCAACACAGTGTGTGTTTGAGTGTTATCAAGAGGCCCTGCCATTGGATTGGATGTCTGTAACTCTTACGGGTAATGAAACGAGCAGTGCTGCCTTCTTTAATATACACGGAATCTCTGAGATCAGCTTGGTTTGGCTTCACCTCTGAGAGCTACTTTGAGGGTGCTGGTGAGCTACCAGTAGCTCCCGAGCTACTGGTTGGAGACCCCTGAGCTAGAGGTAAGTGTGCTATACGCTGCAGGACAGGGCCAAAATTCCATATATTTAGTAACATTTCTAGGGCTTTTCTCCACAATAAATTCACCTATGCATGCAGTGTTTCAGTGAAATCCATGTAGTGAAATTCTTGTCTGTGACCATTTTTTACTTTGCAGTAAAATAGGCTAATCAGCAATACTCAAATCTACTGCTCTCAATTCCTAGCAACTCGTTTTATATTCCTTTCCCTGGTGCTCCTCTGTTAGCTCAAGGAAGAGCAGTAGACGACAAATAGTTTAATAGGGGAGGCCAGGCTGTCATGGAGACAGGCCTACAAAAAAAAAAAACAAGCCTTGGTTGGCTTCTGTGGCCTTTTTGCATGTGGTGGCCCTCTCATTTTTCCTGTCATTTAAAAAAAATATGAGGGGCATTTTCAAGTCCCTGTCTAGTCTTTTGATAAACATTATTTTTAAATGTGATACATGACCAATGCCCCCAATAATCCTGGCACACTCTCTATGCAAGGCAGAGAGCCACCACAGGCAGTGAGTGATGTGTAGGCTGTGAAATCTCACATAGCTACACGTGTTAGCATTCATGTTCTACAAAAATATCCTGAGATCTGGGGAGATTTCCAAACTTTAATTTTAGCCTCTTTTTCACCACCTGTACTACTGTCTTTCATCTCTATTCCATAAGGTTAGCTTTTCTTCTCATATTTGCATTTTTTTGCAGACGTCTATTCCTCCTGATCAAGGACAGAAGGTAGGCACAATGACTAGTCACTTTATTAAACATCTGAAAAAACTACATGGCTGCCAACTGTCTCCGCTTTAATGACAATGTCTTGAAATTAAACAAAATTCCCTTTTCTGCAACTGCCACAGGCAAAATCCCTTCTGGTTCTTGTTGTTTTTCGGTTTTTACTGATTTTTTACAATTACATTCAGACAGAAAAGCACATATCTGTAGGTCTATATTTTTCAGTACCAAAAAAAAATCAGATAGTAAACATTCCTTTGAGGAATTTGCAATGCTGTTACACGAGATTGCCAAGGCCAATAGTGTTGCATATTGCCCGCTGAAGTTTCCTAAGGAAGCTTAAACAGATGCCGATGCTCATATGTTTGTACTACAATCAAAGGCTTTGTGTGCATGTATTAATGTATTATCTGAGCTATTTATAGTACTAATCCCCTCAAGTATCCAAGCACAAGTATACTTTCATTGCCTAAATAAATATGCAATTGCACTCGTTGGGGCCTCATTTTTTCACATACACAAACTAAATATAAATGGGTACAGATACAACGAGCAAAAAATAAAAATGGACTAATACAGACAGACCTAAAACAATAAATACCATAAAACAAGAACACTAATTAAAATGCTGAGATGTAATACGATTCTGGTCTCTCACTGTCCTGAATTAAGACGGCCTAATATTTCGATTGGGTTTAGTGGCTTGCTGTGAAATCTGGCCCCATCTATTAATATACACAAAGGGACCACTGAAGCTAATCAAAGCAGGGTTAATTATCGATTTGCATTTTTGATATCTGCTTTAAGTCCAACAATTAGGTACCAAAAACCACTGCCCTAACAAGTCCTATAGCATAATAGGGAAAATCGTGTTTATATTTTAAACAGTACATAGCCCATCAGCTTTGTGCTGGCTGCTTTCGATGAACAGCTTCAGGGGGGATTTATAAAGGGGTTTGGTGAAATGAGGAGCAAATTGGTACTACAATCATCAGTGCCTAGGTTGCAACTGCTGAGTCGCGAAAGTAACCTGTTACATAGCTGCGTATTAAACCCTGTCTTCATCCTGACTAGGGGGATCTGGGATAGAAGATGAGTTTCTCATGTAAATAAAAAAAACTGTGTTTTGGAAGTGATGGATTTGATTGTGTACGTGACACAACATCTGAGGTGATGGTAGGAGCCATAATGACCTTGCAAAGCAACTCCCACTTAACAAAATGGCACTTGCAAATTGTTTCATGGATGTCCACACTCTCCTTAGAACCTCTCCCAGAAAGTTGAAGACTGGGCCGGGTTGGAGGTATGACGAGTACACATATAGGTGCAGGGCTTTAAGTGGCTCAGCACCAGCAGTTCTTAACAGCGGGTGCCGAAATGGGTCGCTACAAGGCTCTAAATTTTTACTTTCAGGGTGGGGGAAAAAAAAGCTTAACTCTGCAATAGTACCACCCCATTACTGCTTTTCATGTAACTTCATAGAAACTCATTTTTCAGTTGTATATAGCGCAAACTTGGAGCAAATATGAGCACCAGTTACATTACACAAGGTGGTATTCATGTTTTGAATCACAGAATGTTGAGAGGACGCGAGGCTCGAACCTGCTTTCTCAGCTCGAAAGGCGGTAGCTCTAGCCTTTGCCACAACCTCACCCACAAGAAAGGAAGCATTTTCAATATTATATACAACGAACATACTTGTTGCTTATTTATCTTATGCAATTTACAACCATTGACAAAGCCAATAGTCTTGGCTTGTTGTAGGTGTAATGTTGCTTGTGTTATATATCTGGGTGAATGGACAGAAGCCGCAAAACACCAGTGGGCCAGCACACTATGCTAAGTGCAGATTTTTAGCTTGTGTTTTAAGCCATGCGCTTAATTACATCGGCCATGCCACGATGGGAGACCCCCCCCCCCCGTGTTTTTTAATCCCACTTAAAGCCCTGCATAGGTGGCACAAAGAAGAGGGCGAGCACAAGGCCATGCCCACAAATACTGAACTATGTCTCAATGATGGGAAGAATTATATAACGTCAACGCACTTAAGGAGCAAAGAGTCACTGCATAGACCTGGCTGCAGGTAGAGTTAGACCTGTCTTCAGTGCACCAGGTGCAGTGACACCAGGTTCAGTAGTGTGAAATGCATTCCAATTACAACTACGTTTTGCTGCTCAGCAATGGGTGTGAGGGCATTTTCCTCAGCTGCATGTGGGCCGTGGCAGTCATGCTGCCCCACAGGCTGCAGGGGTAGGCAGGGAGAGAAATATGTCTGCAGAGCTCTTTCGAATGCATGATAACGTTACATTGTCAATAAGTAATGTATTTTTGGGTTGTTTACTGAGGGAGGCTCTGGGCGAGGTGCGCTGCTAATTTCATAGGCACACGCTGACCTTACCTACAAATGTTCTTTTAATAATTTATTTTCGTTCCAGACGCTGCCGCCTGTTCTTTATCTCCATGCTCCGCATAATGAATGCTGCTCCCTTCCAAGTAGCTCCTTATATTTATAGCGCTTAGATGGCATAAAGAGAGCAGAGGGAACAAACACGAGGAAGGGCACAACATTAGGTCCGCTCAGGGTGCTTTCTTAGCAGGCGACACTGAATGACAGATCTTACATAGTGCAGCAGCAAGCCAGAGGGTTAAGGTATTGCACAAGCTTGAAACCCTCGAGGGGGGTTTATCTTTAGCTTCAGTTTACCATCAGAGAATTGTGTTTTCTTCAAACTAGTTGTCAGATGCTACTGCGTAAAGAGTTAGCTCTTATAAACGATGCAATGGCCACTGCCTTTTCGGGTGCACACCGCAATTCCCTGTGCATGTGGGTCTGTCACAGTTATTTTTCTTTAGAACAAAATGGAAGCGGCGCGAAACATAACAGGCTGGTACGTGCGCAGTTGTTTTCAACCAGCCGTGCTCACCAAGGCGCACTGCGCCGCGTGTGCGCGTGCCAGTCCCCAGTGCTGGCTGTGGAGAAAAATGCAGAGTGTTCGCTCTTCAGGCACGCCGAGGGAGAATGCTTGTGTTTTTTTGATCCGACATATCTCTTGCTGCTCAGAGCAAATGCCAAAGACGCGAAGGAAGCCTAGCAGAAGGGCTCTGGAATAAGATACTGCGCATTATATAGCACGTAAGTGTTGCGCGCCAATTTCACTTTCTAAACTGCAGTTGTCGAATCTTTAAAGTCATGTGAGAACAGAATAGGCCAATGTACGGTAGAGTAGAAACATTCAACGGTATTTTTTCACATATTTTTGCATTACAGCATCACATGCATCCGTCATCAAATCTATTCAGCGCCTCATCAGTGGCATGCAGCGCTACATAAATGCGATTCCATTGCAAACAAAACTATAATTAGCCTTTACCCCAAGCAAGGCAAAAGCAGTTCGCATGGAGCTCGTTTTCAATGAGGAATATACACAAATAATTAATTGCGAGGCACTTTATAGCCGCCTCTGGTGGAGGACCTCCTAAAAAAAAAATCGACATTTTCGATTGAATTTATTGGCAACAACTCTTATGTATGTAAGTGTCAAGGTTTCAAGGCAGATTAACAAGGTAATACTATATGCTAAAGTGGAATTATCTCGTCACATCTTGCAAGGCATGGTTCTGTTTTGCTGAAAGCGGTGCTGCCAGAAGTGATCGGTTGACCATTCGCCCCAGAGAATTACCTCTCCTCAACGGATGTCATTGAGCAGTACTTGTTACTTAATCAATCTGAAAACTGATCGTTTATAAAGGAACCGCCTGTGTCTACTGCAAAGTTTGGTTGCTAGGGCCTGCTGTCAGCCACTGTTTATTAAAAAGACCGATAAAATCAAGTCTTGGCCCACATTTGTTTTCAATCGTTGTATTGTGTCACTTTTTTAGAGGCCTTATGGGTTTGGCCAGCCTATAGCGTCACTTCCTCTGCCACCGCTTCTCATTCCACGAACCCACCAGACACCTTTGCTCTGCCAAACTGGCCCTGGTCACCGTCCAACGGACCCACAAGACTAAAACCGGAGTAAAATCCTTCTCCCACCTCGCAGCCAGACCTGGCCATCCCGGTCGCTGACTCAATTCAGGAAGGATCTCAAGGCCTGACTCGTCGACTGAACCCCTGCGCCCAGACGGATCAGCAGGCCCCCCCCCAAAGCGCCTAGAGACCCTTACGGGTGAGAATTTGAGCTATTGATTGGTTGACGTCCTATACACACGTCTTGGGCAAAATCAAACAAATAGTCATATGCATACCCATTGCGGCTCTTGAGATCACAAACAGCCAGAAGGAGCTACCAAGTAGAAGGAACCCCAGCAAAACAACGGCACCGTGCAATGTTATTATTTGACACTTATGTGGTGCATTGCATAGCATTTGGTAGTCACCTTCTTTACAAACATTTGCTTTATTCCCAACCTCTAACGTAGAGCATGAGCTGCAGATAATACAGCTCAGAATCTGTGGGCAATGGTTGCATCTCTGTCTCTGAGCTGTGTTGTCTAAGGCTCATCCATTCGCTTGGAGAAATTCTGACGTATATGTGTACACTTTGGATATAATGTCATAAACACTGGTGCATGGCTGTGTCTGTTCATCTGTACAAGTAAATCATAAGGCCTCTAGTGTCTAAATGTGAGGCATCCACACTCACAGAAAGAAAATAATCAGAGACAGAGAAGCGCAGGGGCTAACTTAGGCCAACCCACATTAGAAGTGTGAATGTAAGCCATCATATTTATTGACAAGCTGTTTACTGTATTTTTCTTCTTCGCAAGTAAATAGTTTTCGCCAGCATATTAACCCATACTGAGGAAAACCCTTTCACCTTCTGCAAACTAGTCCGAGGTAGATGAAACACAACCTTTTGTTTGCTGTTTTTGCACAGTGTGAACACAATTCCAAGTGCATTGGATTGTTTTACATGGGCACCAGTTACATTACAGAAGTCACTTTGACTTTTTTAGGCACAGGGAGAGCAAGTGATGAGCCCAGAATCACAAGATGTTGAGCAGACACCAAGAGTCGAATCTCGTTCCCCAGTTCCAAAGTTGGTAGCCATGGCCATAAGGCCACATCCTCTCCCTTAAGCTGCACTTTCTAGCACCTCAAGAACCAACAATGTATATTCCAAGAGTCAGGCAAATTTCCAAAGAAGTCTTCGCACCTGAAGGACATAAGCCTGGTGTGACATCACTTGGCCCTAAGGTTAAATATATCACACTCAGATATGGCCGACACACCATTGGTTTGCAAGGGATGCTAAAAGAAAGGTGGTCCAGCCCAGGTGATGCACCTTGATATCCACAGCAGTTTCACCTACCAGAATCTCCTAGTGGGGCATCTCAAATTAACACAATCTTCACTTATAGAGCTGGTTAGGATGCCTCCACATGCACAATAATGTGCGCTTTATGATACACGATGTTTAGCCATAAACTGATTGGGGACATAAGCTCTGGTTCTAACAAAGCAGAACACCTCCTATCTCAGCAGCTGGCAAAGAAACTCATATTGTGAGCATAAACGCACAAGAAAGACACTGACTAGCCAATTAAAGGTTTGCCTGCTGCTTTCGCTTGTCCCCAACTTCCCTGTGAAACATATATCTCAGGCGCGCGGGATGCAAGATTGACAGCCAGATCAGGTACGGCAATAAGAAGGAAACAGGCAAAAAGATAGAGAGAAGAAAGTGTCGAGGTGGTGAGAGGGTAAGGCAGAGCATAGTTAATCGTGTAGACAAGACAGATGGCATGAGGGAAAAGGAACTGTCGAAGAGAAATGGTTGGCGAGGTGAAAAAGGGGGTGCAGAATGAGCTACTGATAGACGAAGGAAGTGGCAGAGAAAATCAACAAACACGAAAGTAAGAAGACAGGAATGGACCAGAGAGGTTCCATTAAAGAACCAGGTGCAAGTTGGTTGCCATCACTGACAATGTCAGAATGTATACAAACATAGCTTTTTCTCATGGAGGGAATGTAGTTCTCCCCCCCCCCCTTTACATTAAAGTAGATAGAGTTATCCAGCTTACAACCGTGCAACTCCTGCATGTAAGATGGACCAGCTGTTGTATACCCTTAATTGTGAACATAAATACTTTATGACGCACCTATAGAACGTGTACTTGAGTTCAGTCAGTTTTGACTAAATTCAGCGCTACCACCGCCTTGTTTACCATGTGCAAAACCTAATCATTATCTTGACAAATTGTTTCACCTTTTGACTCTGTTCCAATCTTTCATTGGCTTATCAGCCTCTAATTGGTAACTGCCTTTTTAATCACTCATCAGACTTCAGGCACTGATAAGCCAATGGTGAGCACCTCTGATCACTCTTATCAATGCAGGTAACTGCCCGGTAGAGAGGTGCTTGAATTTAAGGGCGAGGAAGTGTGTAGGGGGAGGATTCACTTTCTAAACATTAACAGCCAAGTCCCAAAACCCACAGAAGAACTGCTTCTGGTTCACACCAAAGTCTATAGGGACTGAAACGTCCAGATCTGTTAGTCTTATAAACACCCTTCGTTTCAAATTTCCTAATTTAGAGAACAAGGTTTACAATTTGATTTGTATCCCGTTTCTCGTTAGAATGGCGTTTGTCTTGGGTACAAAAAAATCTGGTGAAAAATTGATTTAGAAAAGAGGCAACCTGAAAGTCCTCTGCAAAACGACACTTTTTAGGTGTAATATGAGCTCCCACCATGATTGTTTCCATGCAGAGCTCTACATCAGCTGCATTACTACTCCATAATGAAAAACAGTTACAAAAAAAAGTAGACGTGTTACCGAATCTCAGTCTTTTACACACTGCTCTGCACTTTACGCCACATGTAGAGAGAGCCACACCATGGGGCAGATTTACAAGCCCCTGGCGCCACTTTTGCGTCACTTTTAACATGGGAACAGTGACGCAAAAGTGGCACAAGGGGCTTGTAAATCTGCCCCCATATTTTTAGAAATGTTGCCTTCTCTAATAAAAAAGAAAATGTCTGCTAACCAAGTTGGTCTGACGTATTATTAAGGAAATCACCCATGGAAACATCACATAATACATTTTTTGACATATGTAGACCAACTCGTTTTCCTGGTAAGCACACCATTTGTGCTCACTTGTCTATCCTTATCACATTTGAAATGGTGGCTGTTTCGCTTCTAAGACAATCTACAACACCACAGTACTGTCCTTTACGGCCCCACCACTGCCACACATCACTCTTCTTTATTATGAGACATAAAAATCAGATTCATTCACCCTGCAGGCCTCTGGTTCCTGCAAATGTCTTCCCTACACAGCTCTCTGAGGCCACCAGGGACCTTTCCATGGTGACCAGGAGGGATTCGGGAGCCACCAGGAGGGCTGCATCGCCTCTCAGTGCACGCTTACTGTGTTCACTGTTACTATCTGGAGACTGCTTTATTTGCACTTTTCACTGGGGCTACTCTGAGTACTCAGAAGTGACCATGAATGTGCCTGCTAGTACTATATAAAACACTTAGGAGTCCCACAGTTTGCACTTCTCTTTAGTGCCAACTGCTCCCCGAGAAAATAGAGACAACACAAGCTTTGGTATTTACCTCGCGCTCAATTTGCACGTGACTGTGGTTTCCAGACCTCATAATGGTACCTGATTCGCTAACAGTGAGTGTGTGGTACCCTCATTAAACACACACCGCAAATACATGAAGGATAACCAAGGGGTTTTAATGTACACAGCCACAACCCAGGCAGCAACAGGAGCAGCTGCCAAATATACAACCTTTAACAATCAACCACCTACAACATTCTATATTCTATTATATAAACATTCCACAATATCATGGAGCTGTGTGGAGAGCCATGTTGAAGTACAGATCATAGGGACATGCGATTATACCTGTTTTTTTTGTTGTTTTTTTTTTAACACACTTTATTAGTGACTGCTGTACGTTCTTGTGTTTACAACATATAACCATGCAAATACAGTCTTTTTGGTTTTCTCCCCTCACGTGTCCATGCGATTATACCTGTTAATGATAACATCTCCACAGAGTGTTACTCACCATTCCAATGTGCATAAGTCCAGAATGAGCATTTTTTGCCTGCACAATTAGGGCCAGATGTTGCCTTGTAAACATCAGGCAAGCAAACCCCCTCCACCGTGTGCCTGGTTTGTAATCCTGATTCATGTGCAAGAGAGAGTATGTGCACGCATCAGGATTTCCACCTGCCTTATAATTGAAAGCCTTATAAAAAAAAATAGCCATACACTTTTCTTCACCAAAACGACCAGCACCATCACACACAAGACAAACTTTATGCTAGAACCTCACATCGTGAATAGCTTTTGATAATATCACCCAAGGCCCCCTTGCATGGAAGTTTCACTGTACAATGGCTTTTGACGCAACAGTTTCAAGAGATAGCTAGCCACTCAATATTAATTGCACTTTTCCACGATTGTCTCATTCAAAAATACAATTGCAAAGCTTGCCTTTGATTATGTCACAAATGAGTTCTTTGATGATGCTAAAAAATGTAGCTGCCTGATGGTTTATTGCTCATTGCCTTTTTTATGCACCTTGACAGCAATGCTATGAACAAGTGGCTCCACCCCACAACCCCTTATTGGAGAGACTAGTGTAAATTTGATGTAGCAAATATTTGTTAGCCCTTTCACAGTGGCAAGTTATTATTTAATCAAAACAAGGACCACTTTTTTCAAAATTTCAAACTGTTTCGGGATTTGCTTACATCTCGGTACTCAAACCTTATGCAGTGTATGTCATATTTTTTCAACATTTTACCCTATATGATCTGTTACCAGACTTACTTTTGTATGGAATCTTTTTAACATGCGTGTTGTTCTGTGTTATATTTTTACTGAAGAAGAATAGTTTTGCATATAATAAATAACAAACTTCAGTGACACTGACTGAGCATCCTTTAGCATTGAGGGAAAACTTACTCTTTATCAAAGGGGACCTAAAATTAGTCTTTGTGGAATAAGACAACTGTTGAGAGCAGGAAAGAGGTTTTTGAGAAAGGTGGACGACACAACATGGATTAATTGAAAGAGAAGGAAGAACTGTTAGGCAGGGTTGAGCATGACACAATTTCACACCAAGTTCAACTAGACTTGTCCACAACTGCTGACACACTATACTCTGACACCATGCTCTCCTAGAGAAATCAAGTGACCACGGTGTTAAATTGGTTCTACTTGGCCTTGTGTCCTTCTTCGTTAACAGGATAACCTGGGTTGCAATTTAATATTTTAGCTCAAGTTATACTCAAATGTCTTGTAAGGCTGCACTCAGGTCTTCTCTGTCACTGATACTGTTTAATATGTATGTTAGACCACTCCATGACCCCACCACTTCCCTCAGTGCAGGTTTACATTCCTACACTGATGATGTTTAACTTATTTTCCAATTTCTCAGGCAATGGCTATGCTCAAAAAAACGTAAAAACAGTAATTCAGAGAGAAAACTACGAGTGTACTCTATTTGTTGTGAGCTAGATGGGAGAAAAAGAAAGATTTGTTTAATGTGCTACCACCATTAGCATGTAATAAAACCATCATTCCTCAGTGGCGTAGGAAGGGAGGTGGGGTGGGTGCGGACCACCCCGGGTGTCATCACTGAGGGGGGGTGACAAAATGGCAAAAATATGTGTTTTAAACATATATTTTTGCCATTTTGTCAAGCCGGGGGTGACAAGAAATGTTCCGCACCTGGTACCACCTGACATTGCTACGCCACTGTCATTCCGTCAACCGTTTCATATAGGAAAACAATAAAATTTTCACAGAATGTTCATTAAAGTCTCTTCTTTGTATTTTTGGCTACACTTCTTTTTATTACAAATACCTTACATGTAAAACAACTCAAAGGTTCAGATTTACTACATCTTTGCGTTGTCCATCTGTCACACAAGGCAACAAAAGGCAACACAACGCAGCAAAAGGGTCATTGGAGCTGCCTTGTGTGACTTTGAAAAGAAATGTAACAGCGGCCAGTAATGCATTGCATTACGTTTCATACTGGTAGGCGTTCCATGGGTGGAGCATGGGCATTCACCTATGGACTATGACGCAATCCTGGATTTACGGAAGTCAGTAAACCTGGGATTGTGGCAAAATGGTAAGCCACCCACACCATGGCATAACGAGGAGAAATATGTTTATTTCTCCTCATTACTTTCTCCTTCTATTTGTGATGCATTCTGCATCACACACAGAAAGAGGAAATTGTCTCTCAGGATTGTTTTTGTGCAGGAAGTTAAAAAGGGAGAAGAAAGGGATGAAAAAGAACCTGGAATAATGAGGTATAGAAAAAGCATGTATAGTGTGATAGAAGAAAAAGGCATGATCTGGATTCTGAAATCAACACTAGGCAATCTTAGTTTTCGATGACACCAGTCTTCAGCTGTACCACAGGTGAAATCTTATGAAAACAATCAGCTGTTGAACTTATTTATTTATTTCGATTAGGCTCTATGCATGAACCAAATAATTAATAAACCGCAGAATGCTGGGCATTTGATAATTAACCCACAATAGTCATCATAACCTCATGGAACTTAAAGATGTGTTGCAGATCACATTTTTATATGTTCTGAAATTAACTACACCAACATCTGTACTTAAGTTTAAAACTGTTTCATTTGAAGAAAAAAAATAGTGCTCAAACACAAAGAAAGTCCCTGCTTTATGAACTATTATGGAAAAAAATACTTCAGAAACTTGGGTTTTAAATAGCAATGCAGCTGCGGCAGGCATTCATGTATTATTGACCAGGTTAAGGCAGGACAGTGCTTGCTGCTGTTTTTAACTGTAAAAGGCCCAGAAGTGCTACTGTTTACAAAGATTTCCAACTTAGATTTTCCATTAAAATTAGCACATTAGTACAATGTGACAGCGGGTAAAGTAGGTTGCTATTTTCACAGAGAAAATATTTTAATTCTTTCAACCACTTATGGAAAAAAAACAAAAGAGCCCGCTTGGTCCCTTACATGCCACAAACTGAGGCAGCTTTCGGAAAAGGCTGTCTGTTGAGAACAGATAAAACACTTTCCTATACTACAAAATCAAGACACTGTTCTGAGTACAGTACCTTCGTTATCACAACTCTAGTAATAATTTGCGGCTTTTCATTCAGCATCTTGACAGATCATTTAAACAAACATGGAAGAGACAAGGGATTTAACAATAAAGTCAATAAAAGCAATGGATTTGTGTAAAAAACCACCCACGCAAAAGTGTTTGTGCTTTTAAACCTAATATGCGAATTACACGAATCAAGCTGACAGAAAAACAATGTCTATGAATAAAATTTTCTGAAAAAAAATGTTTGGGAATTTCAGTTGCGAAAAATGCAATTTTACCCTCAGATACCAATTAGAATCCAAGCTAGGGAATGTAAAAACAATAATACAAGGTCACAATTCATAAGAACCCAAGCTACCTAAGACAATACATACAAAAAAATGGCCCAATTTGCAAAGGATTTTGAGCATGTGTGCAAAAAAACTCACATCTGGGTGGAAAATGTCAGCCCCTGATGCATAGATTTACTATCAGTGAATATTTATGTTCACAGATTTGATTACAGTGTGGTTGAATATTTGCAATGATAACCTTAGAGTTAGGGGTGCAAATGTGGGTGTTCTAATTGGATAGACAGAGAAAATTTGGGCAACACCTTCAAAATCGTACGTTTCTGAGTATTAACAAAACTTTAGCAAGCAGTTGAAAGCACATAGGATTCGTCCCTATATTTAGGGCCTTTGTAATTATGTGGCAGGGGAGCACCATATTATGTGGGAGGGTTGACTAAACCTGTGTGATTAACTTTTGTTACAATTGAAGATTTTCAATTCACTATAGGACATTATCATGCTTGTTCTTTAATTTCAGCCTATTACTCTCAATTCTGTATCAGCCCATTTGATTACTCCAGAATTGCTTGATTCGATGCAATAATGTTTGTCTCGTTGTTTCCATTTTTTGTAATTTCTCATGAGATTATTATTTTGTGTAGTTAAAAACATTTTTTTGTAATTTGTTGTAGTGTGCTTTCAGTCATTTTGCAAGGGGATATATATGTTATATACATGGACATTCTTTACCTTAATTGTTTCTATAATTTTGATTCTCTCGAGTGAACCAAAGTCTTTTCATACCATTGCACAGTTATGAAAATATTTACATGACTGGAAAATATTTGACGTTTCTGTCAATTGGGTATTATAGGGGAATGTGCAAATAACCACTCACGATGATGTGCGATTTGTAGGGTGGTCAATTTCATGTCTGTGAATCAGTACTTTATTCAAAACCTAACAAAAAGTAACAAGTGGGCTGTGATATTGATGATGCAGGGGGCTTGACAGTTCCTAAAGGTTATTACAAGTTAGATGGGATACTTTCAGAGTCTCAGTTTCAGGAAGGAAAAGTATATAGGTCTATTTAATCTGAATTGAGTTCCAGAGAGTTACTCCACCGTTTAGCCTGAGCACTATTCTTAATGCAAATTCTCTTCCCTTTTGCCTTTGTTTCTTCAACATCCCTTTTCCCATCTTAGAATTTTAAAATTAACATCGAGTTTTTAATTGTATTAATATTTTACAGAAAAGCAAATGCAGCTACAAGTTTTAAATAAACTTGACACTTGAGTTCAAGCATTACATTCAAGTAAATGTGGATTGTTCTTTCCTGTGTGTGTGTTGGAGCATTCCTATGTGCTGTCCTGTGCGATAAAATAAGAACTTTATTTTGATTTCACTCTTATTGGTTGAATAGGGACACTATGTGCTCCTTCTTGGTTAATAATGATTGTCCTCACTGCTGCATTTCGAATATATTTGCCAGTGATGCTAGCAGCCTAATATGTCCTCGTTTTATCCTCGCATCTAAAGGAGGCAGAGCCTTTTCGATCCTCCTGCCTCAGCTTTGGAATCAGTTGCCCGGAGAGCTGCGGAAAGAATTTAGACTTCTTCCCTTCCGTGGAAAACTTAAAACCCTCCTTTTCAGAGAAGCATTTGATCTGGCGGCAACCTTTAACATCTAAGGACCCAGTCTGTTCTCGTTGTCTTGTTTCTTCCTCTGTCTGAGCGCTATGAGACCTGTCGGTATACAAGACTGAATTTACAATAACAATAACAATAACTGCATGATGATACTAAATTGACACATACCACAGTCAAATCCAAAGCCAACCATGGATTTTTCAATGATAGTCACAGCATGTTCCCCAAGCAACGTAAGTGTCCAATGGAGAAGGTTGTGGCAGTATTGACTTAATAGGTTTACATATTTACACTATTTCTTAAAATATATAATAGTCGGGAAGGTGTGTGTCTCTAATAGGCTTTTAATCTCGACCTCTTCCCATTAGTACCCACCATTCATTTGGGATATGTCTCTGTATTTCACAAGGCACTAGGAAAAATGAGATACGGCTATGGATTGTAAACTCCTCTAAACAAGGACATGCTGCAGTGCTAATCTTGTTCATATTATGCATTCCTCGTAGCCCAGGTTTCATAGTAAAATCAAATCTTACAGTTTTATCATTAGATTGTTAAAGCGTTCTCGCTGTGTAGCAGAACTGACAGATTTTATTTCTCTTCATCAACATTCTGCTGAATGTTGGAACTCTAATAGCCAATCAAATTATTAATTTCCTCCAAATTTATTTAATATATCACGGAAACAGTACATTTTAGTGCAAATGAATTTTTCAGGTTATGCATTTTTCAAATGGTTTTGCTGTAAACCAACATTCTAATGGAATTGTAGCTTTTAATGGAACTGTAGCGTTTTAATAAGATTAAATCTAGCTTGGGTCAAAAAGCATAATGGATAAAAAATGTCTAGGCAATCCAGGTCATTAAAACATAGTTGGCTATAGAAAGCTTTGCCATGTGTAAAAATCGATTGAGTTTTATTGAGTGTTGCGCAACTGTAAGTGTAATTAATAACATTGAATTTAATATTGAACAGTTAGGTTCAGTATTACTGTATGATCAACAAAGCAGAAACCTTCATCACTCACAAGATCACATTAAATCAAATGTAACATTAAGTAATGTCAATATGATCAGTCAAGCCAGGAGAATGGGAAGGACTCTAGAAGGATTTCATGTAAAAGCATTCAATTTTCTATTTTTCATCTGAAAATTACTCACAGGACACATCTATATGTACACAGTATTTTAATCTACTGATATCTTAACACTGGATTTTAGGATTTCTAAACAAGTACTTTTGTTTACATTTCAGTATGTTCTGGTAACATTTACTTTTGTGAGTACTCTTCTTCCACGGTTAGTACAAGCACCACTTTCTAAATGTGGAAATCCAAAAACAAGTACAGAAGAAACAACCACTCAAGAGCAGGACAGGGGCTCTAATAAACTTTCTAGATGTTGTATTGTCCTTGTAGGAAAACCAAGCTGGTGCAATTTGAGTTTTCTTCGTTAATGTGCATTCAATTCCGAACACCTGTGCTGACAAGCAAACAAATATAATATATCCCTGTACCACCTGACTCCTTGTCATCTTTTACAGTTCTGGGAAATCCATACGCGAATCATTGATTTCAACTGTATATGTCCCTTTAGTTCAACTGGAGTGAACCAAAGCTCCAGCTCCCTGAATGCAGAGATTAAGTAAATTAAAGCATGGAACTTGATGCTTGGTACCCTAGTGACACAGAGTAATTTCGTAACCCTAGAAATATCTATATACAAAGCCGGCGACTCTATTGTAAGATATCAAAGCACTACAAATTATGTCTTTATAACACCCTTTCTCTATTGGTGTCAAATCAATGTTTTTATATGGTCTTACAAAAACATATTTTTCTCTCTATCTTATTATAAAAATATATTGTTTCTTCCCAGAGGACATTACTCTAGCGACAAAAGTGAGGAAACTAACAAACCAATCACTGTGCAGCTTCGGAATGGGATTTTCTATTTGTGCAACGCTGCACTTATTTTCTCTATTACTAAGAAGTGCACACCAATGTAACCCTGCCCTAAGATGTCTGAAATGTTTGCCAACCTATACAAGGCCCTGGAAGAGGGGAGTGGCATAGCTTAGTGAGTGGCATGGCTTGGCACTTCTTAAAATAGTCATCCATTGATTCTATACTACCTAGCATAGAGAGTTGTGCTTTGGAACACTGACGTGAGCTGCAATATGTCCCCTATATGGACAACAGAACATAACATGCTCAGTGAGAATCATTTTTCATGAAAAGTTGGCTTTTGGGAAGAGATTGTTTTCCTGTAGAATGGGTGTGCCAAGCGGCCTTCAGGTAATCAGAAACACAACAATAAATAAAGTAGCACAGAGACCTGAGCCTCGGCACGCAGATTGTCAATTAAGGAATGCTATGTGTCCTTCAAGTTTAAAAGAATATGAAAAATAGGTCTTTTCCGAGTGAGTCTCTAGACTGTTTCTCGTGTTTACTGCGCAAATTAGCTGTGTAGGTTGACAGGTAGGGGAATTTTAAAAAAGAGGGACGGTTTACTAATACAGTTTAGACTGCTGAATCTGTGACCATCTGGTTGTACGACAAGGGACATAGTTTCATATGAACGGATTGATGTTCTAATGTATTGACACATATGACATTAAAACCCACAGGAATTGACCAATGAGTGTATATTTATCATTTAATTTATTGGGGAAAATATATTAGTTGAAGCTTCATTTGTTCTCAAATCCCAAAATAAATATGGGTAAAAATAGTTAAATGAGCCAAAATATAGATAAAGACTGATAGAAATGTAAACAAATACCATACCATTGGGAACCCTAATTGTAATACACCTGCTCATAATTTACCACAGAAGGCAATTGGAGGTGTATTGTGACTTTATTAAGAGTTGTACTTCTGTGTAATCGTTGGCATTCTAAACTAAAATACACCTTTGATTGTTTCCAAGATATATCCATTTAACTAAATATCCAAAACCAAATGAGTCTTAACGCTTTGAATTGATCTGTCAGAGCTGTGGTTAGCACTTCATCTTCTTCAATGAATAGTACAACCATTGTCATAAAAACATTTGTCTACATGTCACCACATCACATCTCAGGTGTTCTCAGGCAGGTCTGAACTTGGTGCAATGTAATGCGGAGACCACAGATGAGTTAAACATATGGCAACAAGGCATTGCTCTGAGCACCAATTAGGACAATGTTGCCTGTGTAGTTCTTGTTCTTGCAGACAGATGTAGCCAAATGAAGGAGGATACACAAAATGTTGTGGTAATTCAGCAAGTTTGCATCAGACAAATGCACTCATTTCATGGCCACATTTTTTCAATACAGAAGGCGGACTAATCCATGAAACACCTATTTGGAATAAAACCTCTGTCTCATATATTATTTGACAACACGCTAGTACTTGTGGTAGCCCTACTAACTTGAAATTCTCCCTGTGGCCATACCTTTACGCACATGCATACACATGCAGACGCAAACATTCCGACACTATCTTCCCAATAACTCTCATAAAAAATGTATTGTTCCCGAAACATCCACTTTATGTTCATCCACTATACATCAGATTTTACTTATGGCAGCCAAAATTACTATCCTACAAATAAAACAAGCTTTGGCAAATGCAATTAGTCTGCCATTTTGACTTTGTCAATTTTTTTTGTTTTGCCAAGGTGTTTCCAAAACTTTATTGTATAAGCCACTGGGCACTCATCAATGTTACCATAGATCATTTTTGGTCTCAAAAAGCAAACTTGCGTATTAGGCCCTGCACTGAAAGAACTACTTAGTGTGCATAAGTTATCCTTGTGAAAGAGCAGAAACTCATGCCTCACAGTGAAGATAGCCAATGACTTAGGCGGGCTGACCCATTGCGCAATGCGGTTTGCTGTAGTGGAGGGAAGAAAAATGTGAATGGCACATTAACAGACCAATGAATGAAAAGGGCTAGCTGAAAGCCCCTTTTGCGTTTATGATATATATAAATAATTTAGTTGAAATCATAATTTCTTTGCGAATGCCCCACCTAAAAATGCTTTCAAAAGGTTTCTTTTGTTCACCAAGGTTGTTTGAAAGCTGCATCTTTGTGAGGAACGTCTTGCTTTCACCTCACGATCATGTTCAAAAGAATGGCAGATAAGCCTGCATTTACTTCTAGCGAATTTGACAACACAGACGCGTCTTAGATTTTTTTAGGAAAAAAGCAGTCACATGCAAGAGAAAAAAAACCAGTACTGCACAGGGGCCAAATACAGTGCCAACTTAAAACACTCCTAAAAATAGTGCCAGATTTTAGTGAAGGGTGTTGCTAACAAACAGTTGAGCTGTAAAGACAGCTGGAGAGACAGTTAACAAACCAAACTTCGATGAGAATGTAATTCTGGACGTGAGAATTTTACTGGCCTGTGGTTTTGGCAAAGCGTGTCCGTAATGTACTTACTTGCATAATTACAGAGTGGACTACGGGCATGTTTTGCCTGCCAAGCAAATCAACTGCACAAGTACAAGAAAATCCCTGCACTTGAACCAACCTCACTCTAAACAAACAAGACAATTGCCTTTTAACCTTGATAATTGATTTCTCATTAATAAAATAAATTAGCCTTTAACCACAGCCAAGGAATTCATTTTGAAAGTTTAACAATCAATTTTATCTGGGAATGGAAATACAATTCCAATGCATTCCAAATTAGGCACATTAAAACGGAATAGCCGGGGAGTACTTACTTCTCTAACACACACAAATTAGATTTGCACCAGGACTTATGCTCTAAATCTGCAAGGACATCCCCGGGTCCAGGTGGAGATGAAAATGCAAGAGTGCAACACTGTGTTGACTGACTACAACAGAGAACATTGAAGGCAAGTGCCTGCCTGCTGCAGGAGTGTGTGCATAGAGATGGGCAAAGTGCATGACTTAACTATTTCTGCCCTCCAGAGTCATTTTTCCTAGAAAAGAGAATTGGAACTTTTCATCTGGATCTGTGTGCATTCGGAGCACTGCTGTAGGCCCTAAACAGCCTCTTTCCTGAGATTAGGGCTGGCGCAGGGCCTGCACCTGATACCTGTTACCTCGGGCGGAATGCAGTCATGGCCACTGCTCAAACACTTTTTGAAGGATCATTCTAAGGGCGCTTTATTATGACTAC
The DNA here is from genome assembly GCF_964204655.1 of Triturus cristatus. Lineage (NCBI taxonomy): Eukaryota > Metazoa > Chordata > Amphibia > Caudata > Salamandridae > Triturus > Triturus cristatus. The sequence continues at coordinate 137,875,271 of NC_140582.1, read as the reverse complement.
AGCGGTCCATAGGACCGCCGTAGTCATGGTGACGGTCCGTGGACCCAGAGGAGTACTTTTTTGGTTAGGCAGGTCGTGGACCACCAGACTGGTAGTGTACCCGCCCTATTATGACTTGGACAGTTGGACCACCACAAGACCACTGCAACCGCCAGGGATCAGTGATCCTGGGGCGGTCTTGCAGCAGTCTGAGGCTTCAATATACTGGTGGTGCCGCTACTGCACGGCCAAGCACGATACGAGCTTCATCACCTCCACTGTTTTAAATGCGGTGAGCTCACTATGAAAACTGTGGAGGTGAGGAAACTTGTTGCCTCTGGGGTGCATGCAGGGGATCACGTAGTGTGCCGCCCTGTTCCTGCACGGCATGGACTGCACAGTCCATGCCGAGTAGAAACGTGCTTTGATGCACCCACTGCGGTCCCTTTCTAAGGCTCCGATATGGATTACACTCCTAATCTGGTGCGCACTGTGTGGACAGATATGGCGTTCTCGGAGCGGAGCGGCCACTAAAGTCATATTAAGGCCCTAAGAGTTTTTATTCTCTCACTCCATCTACTATTACTGCCATATGTGCAAACTATGGTGTAGACCTCAAAGTAGCATTTAATATCAGTGCCCACGTGTAGGGTAAATCCAACCGATTGAGGCAAATCTTCTAGGCTTTCAAAACACAAATCTTACATTCTGTAGTTAGCATCTCACTAAACCGAGTTAAGGTTTTTCATTGCATCCCAGGCCTTGAGAGTCTAATGGACAGCATACATATACACAGCATTCAAAGGCCATAACTGTCCACCAAACTCCTCTAATCGTATTTTAAGAATGCAAGATGGCCCCTTGTCTGTTGCAAAACAACATTTTATGTACAGCATTATAGTAGCAGTGAATAAAGTCTTTATACAGAAATACTTTATTCACTGCTACCAGGGCCGGACTGGTGACCAAAACTGGCCCTGGCAAAGTGCTCGGCCGCCCCCCCTCCATCCCCCCCCCCCCCAGGGGGCTGTGGTCGAGCTGTTTGCTACTGCCGGTTTCGGACGATTTTGTTACAGGGCCAATACTGCAGCTACGCTGCAAAAACGGCCATGTAACAGAAACGGCCCCCGAGGGGCCCAAAACCAGCCCCACCCTGGCTGCCCACCGGGAAAATGCCCGGTGCCCGCTACGGCCAGTCAGGCCCTGACTGCTACTGTAGGAGCCGGGCCCTGAACCGTAGTCCGATTTGCATGCGAAATGACATTTACAAGGGATTACCAGTGTGATTATTTTTGCATAATATTTCAGTGTCGATGAAGCTGTGAAAATGTTTCTCAGCACTAAAAGAAATGCCATTTGTGTGCAGTTGGCACAACAATCACAAGCACAAGATTATGCTGCCAGCTCTGTACCATGCCCTGGCTAAATTAGATTCCTAAACGTGGTTAAGCCTGTAATCACGATAATCATTGTTCAGAACCAAACCAATTAACTGCTCTTAGCTGCTCTCAAAAGCCCTCTCTATGCACTGAGAAACTGACATCTTTCTAAAATGCCACCCATTTTCATCCTGTCTTACACAAATTGTTTTTTTACACATGTTTTCTTAAATGTACTGCACAACTGAAAAAACTAACTGGGAAAATACAATGGATCGATTTGTTGCTTAAAGAGAGAAATTAAAGGGTCTATTCACAGATGCATTTTGGAGTACTTAATTTAGTACGTCTGTTGTACTCCTTCATGTGCACTTATGTACCTTTTTAAATAAGCTTCCAAACATCTGAAATTTGAATATTCAGGGCATATTCATATGTAGTTAGGCCAAATAAAGGCCCATGCTGTATTTGCTCTTTTACCAGTAGTGAATTGGGCGGTATGGGGTTGATTCACAAAGGCATGCAAGAGTACGTAAAAGGGTACTTGTGTAGTAGTATTTTGAATACTTATAAATACTCACTCATGTAAGATTATTGAACTATATTAAGTATAAGTACCTTTCACTGTAGTCACACAACAGAGGCATATCCTTTTCAAACCACAATACAAGGAAAGCCTTGTATCTCCTTTGAATAGATATCGACAGCTCTTTTCAATGGAGGTACCCATCTCCCTACCACCTATGTATTTAAGGAAGCTCGCAATGACGACAATAAAATAACACTTAGTTATGTTACATGAGCAGAGAACTTACATCTCCCTTGACTGTATACTGCTGCTTCTGCTATGATGTCAAGGAGTAATGTTAGTAAGGCGTCCTTCCTGGGCTTTCTACGATTGTTGTCGTACAGCATTTCACCTCCAGAATTAGAAAGGAGAAAAGTGGGCAAACAGTTGGGTGGGAGACATTGCTTGGACACCGTATCCATTTTGCAGGCATATTATCCAAATAATATGTATTCTCAGCCGCGGTCGGTAGTAGGAGTTCCTGCAGGGCGGTGATGTGGGGTGGGGGAGGGGCAGGGTGGGGGGTATGTAAACTATGGATTACGGAGGTATACAGGTAAGTAAACATATAAATTAATAAAACGAATTTCGTTGCGTGCACTGCATCCCCAAATGCGATGCAGTGCTCGCAACGAAATTCGTTTTATCAATTTATATGTTTACTTACCTGTAAACCTCCGTAATCCATAGTTTACTACCCCCCACCCTGCCCCTCCCCTTCCCCACGTCACCGCCCTGCAGGAACTCCTACTACCGACCGCGGCTGTGTATTCTACTGCTAAACAATCTGAACTTTACCAGTAGTTCTTTGTTATATTTTGTATACTAACTTTGTTGTTAACTCTTGCCATAAAATGATGTAACAAAATATTGCGTGTCTAAATGACCTTTAAAAAGTTCCAAATCTGATAAAGCTGGTTATTCTCAAATATCCAATCCTTAATAATTTGATCTCATTTTAAAGCTCTTACTCTGACAATAAACGTCTGAACACCCCCTCTTAGCGCATCTCTAAGCCTCTCCCATTCATGGTTTGAAAGGGGGCTATCACACAGCAAGTTAGAGCAATGTGTCAAAGATCCCACACTATGGTCAAAACGTGAAACTGAAACAGGAAGCTATGCCTTGTATTTGTATTTGTATTTTGTATTTGTAGGGGAATTTATATAGCGCATGTATACCGACAGGTCTCTTAGCGCTTGTTTTTCCTAAGTTGACATCTTACTCTACATATGCCATCATCTCCTCGTGATGCTATACATAAATGTTCCCTTTTTTCATTTTTGAAGACTGGTTTTAATCAAAGCATTACAATGATAGTATAATCAAACAGCTTCACACCATATCCCATGAAGCAGACACTGCCTTCATTATACATTTAATGTCCTTCATTTCTTCATGTTCTTCAAATCTGGGATCAAGGGAACAATTGTTCGGCACTGCAGACTCCACATTCAGGATCACCCAAGCAAAGAACACTTTAATGTCTCCATTTTCTTTTCAGATAATAGCTATATTTTATCCTGCCTAGGCAGTTCTTTCCAAAGCTCCAGAGTGAAAATCTCAAGAACATGCAACTTCTCATCTGTTTCATGGCTATACAGCGGGTTCCAAAGTATGTTTGACATAAAACAGGTTCTCAGTAAAAGACTTAAAGTCTTCAGTCCAGGTGCTCTTCAAGTTACTCACATATTCCATTTTAGCTATATATTACCTCCTGGGGTCAGTACCTCATCCCATTCCACACAGCGTAAGGAATGGGTAAAGAAAGATGACCACAAGAGTAATGAAGTTTCCCAGTAAAAAATTGTGCCATTAAATATTTGGGTGCTTTTATCGCACAAAATGCAGTGATAAAAAAAACATATTTCACAGAGAACTGTTTCATGTTTTTTTATGAGATGTGGATTTCATCCTCATCATGCCTCAAAATACTCTCCAGTGCTTTACTACTGTTGGGACTTCTATATGTCACAGAAGATCAAAGTCTGCAACAAGGGTACCTAAATGTAGCATAGGCCCGAAGGAGGTATCCTACTGGGCAGATGGACCACCTGGTATGGGAGATCAGTGGGTGGAGTCCTCCCAAAAGGAGGGAGCCATCCATGTCCAATGTGGTATTGGACAAGGGGTTCTAAGGGAAAGTGCCCCTGAACCAGTCATGATCTCATTCGGGGAAGTTGTATGTGATATATGCACAGGAACAATCTTAGTTACGGTTAGGTTACTTCCATGTATTAGCGACTCTGTTAAGACTGTGTAAGAAAATGTAAAGTTCTGGGTTACTGTGCATAAAAATGCTGAAATGTTTTCCTGTTTATATGTTTTAATAAATACGGTGGAGGGTTTACGACCCCTAACCCAAAGAACTTGATTTTGTACTCATGGTCTCCTATAAGGGGTGTGGAAGCGGGGTGGGGGGTTAGGGCAGGGGTTTTCAACAAGGGACATCGGCGTCTACCTGCCCATATGCAAATTATGCAGTACATTCTCTAGACAGTCATATTATCGTCCGTCTTAAATAGGAGCAGCACTATTCTGTGAAATCTGCAACGTGTCTGTAGTTATGTGGCAAATCCGTAAGTATGTGGCGAACACTGCAAACACAGAATCACATAAATCCACTGGCTCTCACTACTGACCACTATTTTATCAATAGTTTAATCATGAAAGATAAAATCTAAGCATACTGATTTCTGTCACTGTCCCTTATTTGCACTTTGAAAAAAACAACTTTTTATTAATAACTACCCCAAAATAAGCATGCAATATAAAACATATAAAGCACATACTGATTGTTATATGGTTATATATATACATTTGAAATAAGTATTTATGTTCATTTAATGATCATCATTTGGATGTATTTTCGCTGAGCCATTGATACATTACAGGGCTAAGTGTAAGCCGACTCTGACTGGAACATGATGGGTGTTCCATAGCTAGACAGGAGCAAACGCAGCCAAGTCGAAAAAAACATGGAAGATTAATGTGCATAACTGTAGAAATATGACCTCAAGAAACACATGACAGCTGCAGGGATGGACTGGGATATATGGTAACCAGGTTGTTTTTTTTGTGCTGTTTGTGGTCCTGTCTTATGTTCTGCTGGGAAAGTTTTTACTATCGATTTCTGTATTAAAACAAACATTGCTTGGAGCAAACTGGAATCTTATCAGTCTTCCACACCTTGCAGAACACTTATACAGTGTGTCCTTACAAGTTCAACTGTCCAAATGTGCAAACATGAACATTTTTAGGTATCTGATTCACTAATGGGGGCCACTTTTATTTTGGTGCCTGGGCCTACAGCTGCAGTCTGAAACCCATGCAGGCCTGAAACATGTAGTCAAGTAAACATGGTCATGAAAGGTTCCCTGCAAAATGGCTAGTTCATGCCATATTTTCATTAGCCTTCCTGCATAAATCCTTTCTAACGTGGACAGAGCAACAATGTCTTCACAAGGCAAACATTACATCTAAGCTCTATTCTCATAAAATTGTTATCTTCAGTAGACATCACCAAAAAGGCTGAACAGTTTCCTTTTTCAAACAGTGATAGCTCTTTACAGATTTCGAGACAAACGCTCGATTATTGGGCATTCCTTAAAAGTTTGCTTAGCATCTTGTGGCGATGTGTATCCCAGGGACAGCTGACCTTCACAGCCCCAAAACGGATCTGTTTTTTAATACTGCTACAGGAAATTAAGGTCTGTACCCATGCTTCCCCTGATCCGAGAGATACAAATCTATATTACATATGCAGTGCCGTGGGATAATTTGTGCTAATGTACACACTGCACAAAACTATATCTATGCCATATTCAGATGTTTCATTTATATGACACATTTCACAATCTTTGATGCCAGCATCATGCATCCTTCCCACTGTTATTTAGGATGAAAGACAGTATCATTACTTTAATTCATAAAATGTATTATTAAATGTAGAGGCAAAATGTCAAGAGCTCGTTTTGGTATGCAACAACAGAGATGGATAGCTTTTTAATAACATCAGTTTGGAGTGGTACATGTAACTTTTTAAGATAATATTAATAATTTTTCAGAGATTGTAATTGTTCCGCAACTTTTGATTCTTGCACACACCTCACTCTACGTAAATCTTCAATAATAATATGACTGACAATCTATTTGGAAGGACCAGAAAGGTAAAATGAAAGGAAGGGGAATAAAAAAGGACTATAAACATTATGTATACTTTGAAAATGACAGGCCATTTGAAAATACAAACCACCATTTTCAACAGTCTGTAATGCCTACTATGTCTTGTACAATTTTCTAGGGACGCTGTGCTAAGAATTTGACTTTATTGAAAACGGTTTTGTCAATATTTGACCTCTGGGTGCTGAGATACTCTACCCCAATCCCTCCTGGGGTCTGTCAGTCTAGACCAATAGTGCATCCTAGGAAGCTCGGCCAATGAAAATAAATTAAGTGACATTTGAGCTGTAAATACCATCATTTGGACCCAGTACCACAGCATGTGCTGAAGTTTGGCCGCCAACTGTCAGAAGGCTTGACAGTCATGTGCATTAACTGCATTGCAAGATATAGTTGCATACAAAGAAAATAATGAGGAATCATTTACATAGCTGGTGGTTATTCTGAAACCCCGGTGAGATTGAAGCCATCAATGCTATTCCTCCAGAAGGCACTTAGCAAATGTGTAACTGACCTACAGCGGTCAGCTGTCTGTGACTCATGTAAACATTATTGGAGGAATGATACGATGAATTTCAGGTATACTATAAGTCTCGATTTATTCAGTGGTGAATTTACGGAGCGAGCAGAAAATGTGCTAAAAGATTGGAAATCAGTTCTCACTGTATTAGTGCACTGATACCAAGTTCTGTCAAGACTGCTTTTTAAAGCGGCCAGGATCAAGAGCCTTTGGATCATTCAAAATTCCAAATTTCCATTGACTCTGATCAAAACCGCGTTGCTAAGTTAGCTAGAGAAGGCACACAAGGTATGCAGAAACAACCCGAATGCAATTGTGTTGCTCTCGCCAAGCAGATTCCGAGCACATCATTCGGCAAGCCTGAATCCAGACAACAAACAGCTTCACATCAACAAGCCACTGTCCAACAGATCATTAATTACAATCAAAGGACAGAGGAACGGAAACCCTGCTTTTCCCAATGGATCGAGTCTAATTTACAGTGTATCCTCCCAATGTCCTTTTCTGCAGCAGTTAATAGGCTATACAATGAATGATTGTAATGTCACCCACACAGTCAGGCTTAATCTCTAGTGTTAGCAAAGACAAAATACATGGCGGATCACTCTGCAAATTAATCTGCGGTTCAAAAATATGTTTCGTAGCTTGCCCCTAAAAGGTAATTTCTTACATCAAAATACTTCTATAAAAATTGTATTTTTATATCCCTGTCCTTTAGGAAATTCGAATTACTGTAAAAAAAATCCACATTTTTTCTTGGCAGGGGATAACAATTGTGCTGTGTTCTTGCAATTTGGACGAATTGAGCTTTCTAACGTGAATTGGGATCTTTTTGCAAGAGTGAAGCCATCTACTGTTTGGAAACCTCTTAGCACTATTAAAAGTGAATGACATATTTAACAAGAAAATGGAGGAGGAGGATGTTTGTCCCATAGTGACTAGATTAAACAAAGTGACACGGAAGACAGTCCAAATGCATAAGATTTCCATTTGTGAGCACGAAAGACCTCATGTTGAAGGTAGGTGCAGAAGAAAAATGTTTCTAAGTGCTAAAAGCGTAAAGATGTAGGATTAGACAGGATACTAAGATATAAAATACGTATCACAAATTGGGCAATATTAAAAAAAAAATCCCGAAAAGTCGTAAAAGATTAAGTGAGAAGCTCTTATCATCTACATTTACCACAACAGATTGTACACAGTGCAGCAATCCAAAACTTTAACTATAGCGGATTTTCCTTTAAATGTTTCCCCTTTATTCTCACTCAACTACATACATAGCTTGGTGGAGGACCCTCCTCCCGGTACCGCATGTAGTGTTTGCAGGGCAGAGTGCAAAAAAACTATTTACCAAGGTGGCTTTGCAAGCTGTAAATGTTTTTGCAACTTGTATGATATTGCTCAGGAAAGCATGCATTAATACTTTTAATTTTATAACAATAAAATTTGATTAAAAACATTGCGATTCTTGGTAAGCACAAGAAAAAAGGGATTTATGAGGAAATATATCAATTAATTTGATCTATCATGTTAAGGTAAAACTCTGAATGGCTCGGGTTGGTAATCATTTACACAAGGCAAGCTGTATGAGAGCCACAAAACAAAGCAGGCTACCGCTACAAACCAGGCTATAGAACATGACATTAGCAATACAGGAGTAGAACACAATCCGAAGTCATACATGTTCATGAAGTGGAGTACTGTGCAGATCTTCACTGGGCAGATAATCTCCTCACACTGTTCGGGTCTTGCTTGGGAATGCAAGACCTTAGTACCGGACCCTCAATGCACAAAGCAATACAGCGCAAATCTGTTAGCACCACTGTTAATGACTTATGTACTTGGATCCCTTTATATAAATTGTTCTAAGAACTACATTTATGCAGTGGTATATAGCACTGTATCATTGTTGAATTACCGCCACTTCAAATCACTAGGGATATATAAGCCAAAGAATTAGAACAGATCAAGAACTGCTTGATCAGGGGTAGATTTGGCATCCGCCTAGGGTTGTATATGGAAGAAAATACCCCTGCCGTAAATTATAAGAATGGTGCAAGTCACCGAGGAGTTCCATAACCTTATAGAGGAACGAGACCGAAGACAAAGCTCCTTTATAAGGTTATGTAACTCCTCGGTGACTTGTACCATTCTCATAATGTATGGCAGGGGGTACTTTCTCTCATATGGTCACACCATCACCTTTCCCACAAACCACTTAAAACATCGGTGTGTAAGCTCTTCTTTTTCATATGAAAGCACAAACATGCTTGCAAACATGAAGAATACAAATAAAACCTTAAGGGCAAAATTTAACTCATCAAAATCCTGTGAGATATTTGTTGGAAACAGATATTAGAAACAGTCCAATACAAGTCAGTTTTAAGAAAATGCAGTAACTCAGAATGTGTAGAAACATGCAGAAAGATTCTAGCTTTTCTCTATTTAAGGAGTTCAAAAAATAAACATATTCTCTCCGCTCATCATTGTAAGATGAGAAAATACAGCAGAAGAAAAGCAATGTTGCATGTGTTGCATTAAACAGCTGCTTCAATTATGCTCTGTGACCTGACCTGCCTTTCACCCACGCTGCTGGCTCTGGCAGCAGGCATTGTGACATTAGACGTCGACTGTAATAACCTTATAATCGTCGAGTTCTGAGTTTTTTTCTCTATGATTGGCGTTTTGGTGAGACACAAGTTGCCGATTATAAAGTAATTAGGGACTGCCGTTTATACTGGGAATACAGAATCACATGTTTTAGAACAGGGGGACGGGCTTGTTGGGTTAAGGGGCCCGATCACTTCTATATAGGGGGTGGGCCAAACAGATATCGGTATGCTGTAGGCTCGGGGTGAGGGAGGTATATTGGTCATTATTACTTGTCGCAGTAACACAATGTTCAATTGTACTAATAAAAGCCAATGCTAAGCAAAGGTCATCCATCAACCTGTTAAATGTGTTTATGCATCCCATAGCGCTTTATCGAACATTCATATTTAATTTCAATTAAAGGAAAGCAGTTGCCCTGGGCATAAAGGTTGAGGCAAGAAACAGAGCTACTCTTAAAGACAAGCACTTACTGTTCCAGTGCTGACTTATCATTCACTGGCTCTACATTGTCAAGCTTGCCTCTGCATTAGAAACAGTAAATGGAGAGTCTTTCAGAGACTGCTACTTAAATTGACATGGTAATGGGGTGATAATCTCACCAGGTTTAATGGCTCCTCTTTGCAGATGATTGGTGGCACGTCAAACACCACGAGAGGCCCTTTTTGGCAAGCCATCACAGAAATGCATTACTACAGCACCTATAATGTAATGTCCCTTGAAAAACAGTTTGCTTATCAGGCACCAAATCAAAAAGCAAGTTGCTGCAGTGGGGCTCAGAGCACAGGGTTCCTCTTACACTTTGATTTTAGAACAAAGTGTTAAGAAATCTATACAGGAACAATATTTGCGCCCACAACTATTAAATAGCACAAATACCATGATATTCCTACTATGACGTCCAGTGTTTAATGTGTAAAAAACATCAGTGCCAGGGCTCTAGTCAGCAGACCACTTCCTGTTCACAGCCATTGCCGCTGTCAATTAGAGGATGTAGCCTAACGGTTAGGGCGGTCGACTCCAAATCTGGGGAACAGGGTTCGAGTCTCGGCAACGACGCTCAACATCCTGTGATTCTGGGCAAACCACTTAATCTCCCCGTGCCTAACAAAAATGAATTTGTCCTCGTATAACGCAACTAGTGCTCATGTAAAGTGCTTTGATAACTGATTTCGGGTCAAGTTGTGGTATATAAAACTTCCCCCCAAAAAACTAATTACAGTAACAGCATAACTAATAAGTCACATTCATTCAAGTGTGACAATTCTGACAATTTCAGGACCCCCAAGTTAAAAGAATGGCTTTGGCAGCAGGTACTATTCATTCTTAATGTATATTAAATTAATAGACAGTTGTACTCATCTCTGAATTAAAAAAACAGCATCACCATGTGGCAGATTGCCATAGGTACCGGTGCTAATAATTAAGTGCCAGTGTCGAGCACCTGAAACCACTGTCTCAAATTAAGCACTGATGCAGTCTGTTGTTCAACATATTTTCAATTGTTTTGTCAATGCACCTAAAAACCAAATACAACCAAGACATATGCTAACAATATCAAGAAAGCTGAACAGCAGAGTATATGTTGACGACCTGGCAACTCAAAATCAAACGATCTACATAGTACATCTGACACATTACCCTAAGTTACATTCCTTCCCCCTACTGACAGCACATCTTCACAAAACTAATCAGACTTTGTTCCGCAACGGAAACCTCATAACCATTTAGATGGCCACCTGTGGACTACCGAAAGAGTATGCCGTAATAAAAGCCACCAATAACAACAACGTCATGTTATCGTGTACAGGCCACAGGTCAAATAACATGTATTATTGGGACACATTTATTTTCACTGGCCTGGCACATTAATTTTCACTGGCCTGGCATAAACAGATATACAAGCCATGGCTGATGTCCAAGAGCTATAAATGTTCACTTTTTTCTGTGAAGGCAAGGACCACTCACCCTTCCATCTCCCTGTCCTGTCTTTCCTTCTGATTCAAAAACATAACCCAGAGATGCAACTTTCGTTTTGATAAACCTGGTAAAGCTTAATTAACACATTCTGGGGTCTATATGTGAAACACCCAGTGCCCACTAAAAAAAAAAAACAACCAGTGCCTAATGAAAAACCAAAGAAAAAGAAGTCTTGCTAGTCACAGGGACAGTGTGTGAGGGTGCAGGATGGAACTAACCTGCAGAAGAGAACCTGAGAACAAACTCATTACCCAACTAGTTCTGCCTACACCTGATACTAAATGGAGAATTCTCTTGACACCCACCAAGTTTCAATGTTAAATGTTAGGCAGTTTTTCAAAGATGGCATCAAGGTTCACAGGTGCATAGGATCAACAACTGAAACCTGTGGCCTAAAACCGGCACCTTATGCATGGCACCGCTAAACCATACATTGAACTGCCTGAAATTCGCTTCACTGACACACATTAACCTCATACCACCATGACTTGTACCAATTGGAAACATCAAAATGATGTCATTTGGCTGTCCAGTTTCGAAAGAGCTAAAAGACCATACAGAAGGTAGAAGAGTGCTACACAAATGATGAGAGGATAACATAGCTTGAAAGCGTATCATGCTTTTATGTAGATTTGAAGCGAGGGCTCCTTTCTGCTATATGAATTTGTTTGTTTACCTATTTTGCACTACAGCCTCGTTTTAAAATTGTAAATGCTTCTTGCACTAACTCGATTCTCATCCCTCTTTAGTTGCTAGTTTGCATCCTGTGTGAGACAAAGAAGCCAAAGTAGTTAAATTAGGGAGTTGATGACACCTGATATTCGTCAGTAAAATTTGTTGGCCAATTGGGAAATATTTAAGGCAAAAGGTGCAGAGACAGAGCGTTGCATATGTGGCTCTCGCGCAGTACTGAATCCTCCTTCTGTTTTTCATTCCTTAAAAACCATGTCTTCCAACACAATCCCCCACCTAATATCATTGATTTAACAAAACACAATTTAAATTAGGAGCAGCATTGATGAAACAGTGTGACTGAAGACTGTAAAGCTGACTTGCTGGAGGGGCGTTTTTTTCTCTCTTCCCATAAAAATACTCATTTTATATGTGTTTTGTGATCCAGACACCAATTAGGGACAGCAGAACTCAGCCATAAAGGCAGCACTTGAAGGCCTATGGCTTCGTCAGTGGCTTCAAGCCTCGCTAGACAGCGGGCCCACGCTCCTTTCAGGTTACTGATCTTATTGCAGGATGAGTCTTTTGGATACATTAATTAGGATGGTGCATGATTTAAAAAGGACTCTGTGTGCCTTTAGCAACACGCAAATTGGACTAGCGGAGAATGTTACAGAAGGCAATCCATGAAATAAAGGTTGCACCATTACAAGAAAAGAGCAGGAGCAAATGGGGGCTTGGGGCGTCCGTTGCTTCATCAAGCAAAGTGAACTTTATTAGAAATAGAATGGAATGATAACGTGATATCTAACTCTGCGTGGCTTCCCAGAGGTCAACCTTGTACGTAAGACATTCTATTAATCACAGCTAGTCCAAAGCCTGCATGATTCATTCTTCCAGGTGCAGCTCTGACTTATATTTGCAAATATCACTGGAACTGGACCGTCATTTTTCAATACGCAGGTAAGCGCTAGATATCCAGGGCCCAGCCTGGTTCTGCAGTACAAACGGGCAACCTAAGATTCAATTTCCTGTGAGTCGCAGATATCTGCTGCATTCCTGGGGATCTATCGAAAGAGGAAATATCCCTCTTGACCAATACTAGACATTACCAGTCAGACTGGGATCAGTTGATCATATATTTTATATTTATTTAGGAATATTGTAATGTATGGTAACTCACCCGACAAATGCACAAAAAGGAAGGGAAAGCCCCCAGAATGAAACATAATGAGAACAGGGGTGTTGTGTTCTAGGTGAGTCAATTTATCTATAGCTGCCGATTACAAGTTCTCGGATTGGGGATCAAGATTTCATTCACCGCCTAAGATCTGATGCCCAGGGGATTGGAATCTAAGGAGTGCAGTAAAGCACCATCTACAACTTTACCCTTTAAATTGGGAACTTACAATTAGGTGCGGTACAATGGGCATTTTTGCCCTCGTAATTTGCAACAGGTTTGACCTACTTAAATTACCTGGGAACAATTAGGGGGGGGGGGGGTGCTAATTACTGGAAACTTGAAATTCCAATCCCTGCACAAACAGGAGTTTGCGGGAAATCGCCAAATAGCGGGCTATTTGTATTGAGGGCCATCCTATTTACAATACATAGAGATTCAGTACAAGAAACACATAAATAAAACCAGCACCATGCATGCACAAAGCAAAAACAGGATTGCTAGTGACACAATTGCTAAACGTGTGGACAAGTATCTTATATTTTGAGGTGTCGGGATAATAAGAACTATAGCATGATTGGGTAGCGTGTGAAAAGAATGCAAAAGATGACCTGCAAAAAAGACCGAACTGAGAAAAAAACTCATGCAGACAAGACAGAAATGAGATAACACTTTGTAATAAATGTATTTTAGAATGTAAATGGACATTGTAGATGATGAGGAACAACAATTTTAAGTATCATATTTTGTCATTAACTAAAAATAAATATTTGATATAGTCCTGAACTTTCCTTCTGTAAGCTAAGTTCTCAATGTGGACATTCTTATGGCCTCTAAACTTGACGCCTAATAACACAGATTTAATTGGCTGCTCGACAGTTATCATATTTACCTCTACTTCCCTACGTCCTACATCCTAGTTCTCCATAGCTATTTATTCATCTCTCAAGGCCATCTTGCAGAGATCACATCAACAGCTCTCTTTCTAACTGGGATCTTTTACATGGAACACATAACCTGCGTTTCTCTAATGTAGATATGGCAAATAACACAGATGGTAACAGTACCTGTAACTATCGCTCTGTTTGTTCTCAGACATGTTTGCGATATTAGTGCGTAAACACATTGAAACCGTGTCGGTACATCAGACTATGTACCAAACAGGAAAAAAAACCTTCACATAATGAGGAGCTGCCGGTGTTCCTAGAAATTCAGTCTGGTAATTGCAGCTCTGCAGAGACACTTATGGGAGATTAAACAAACCTACCATTTTTCATAACTATAGACCACGAATAATAGTTTGGAGAAAAAATATGAGCTACATCTGCGTCATCCCTCACAATCATTCTTTTATTACTTCTATCTAGGCATTTTTTTTATTTTTACCTCACAGCTCAGCAAGTACAGGGCCCATCACTTCTCAAAGACATTACCTGCCAAAATCTGACGTTGTCAATGCCAATCACATTTGCATGTTGGTGCATTAATGTCTGGACGTTCTGCTCTAATAGGAATCCTATTTGGGATGCCTGAGTGAGCATGCCTTCAAAATAAGGGCTGATCGCACAGCCTTTGAATTTGCGTCAGTGAAACAAAAGGTTTTTGTTTGTGCAGCAGTTTTCCTTGATTTTTCAAACAAGGGCCACTCTATGAACGAGCCCTTTGAATGACCCGTAGAGATCATTCAATTTCCATGTTGTTTCGCCTGCACGCGGCAAGGATCCGAATTCGGATCATTTCATTGGCAGAGTGACTCCCTGCATACAAATTGCAGTTTATTCTGATTTTTTCTCCCTGTAGCCCTTAACAATGGCTAGCAAAGAAAACAAGAATAAACCTGCTTGTGCCTGTCAGTCTCTGTAAAGCATCTACAATGCATCACTACCAATTCAAAGAATACCGTGAAATCCATTTATGAGTAAACACTTTTGCAAAGCCAAATAACCAGGCTCAGTGGACTAACGTACCCTTCTGCTGCAAGGATTTGTGTCTAACCCCATGGTCACAGGTCCATCAGTGTATAATCCTTATAAGGTCTTTGAGATGAGTACCATTGCGTTGGGTTTCATTAAATATTGATTATATGACAAGAGAACCTCAACTTCTGGAGGCGAACATGCATGCTATGAATATTTGGGTTACGTAACTCTGTGGCAAAAAAGGAGCAATTTTATTGTTCTTTTTTAATTAGAAATCCACCCAACTGACTCTGTAATAACAAATTAGATCCAGTTCTAAAATGTCTGTGCTTTACGAATTAACACTTTTTTGCCTTTTTTTTTTTACTTTTAAATTACTTTATTAAGACATTTAAGTCCATTAAAGTGCCAAGTGGAAAAGACGAAGGAGTGTACAAGCATAAACGTTTTTTCAATGCAACATTTGCGCTAATAAGCAACAAAACGTTGTGCAGAGCAGTCAATGCGTATACGACATGAGGTAAAGTGAGCTCACAGCATAATATCATTAAAATTCAACAAGCTAGTGCCATACTTTAGCATTTAGATTGCAACAAAAGCTAGTAAAAGGCTTTACTCCTTAATTGTATGTATATATGCATGACAGATTTTGACAGGCTCATAGAAATTGTATGTCTAAAATGGTCTAATCTGTTTACAATATTTATCTTGGTGGCAATTTACAAAGATTTAGAGCTTCTTGAGTAAAACTTTATGGCCTAGCATTGCAACTGATACATCTACATAGCTGACGTACAAGTATACCCGAGGGTACGAGGTAAAGTGTTAAGAAATTTTAAGATTCCAAATGCAAAAAATATAAAAAAAATACCAATTGATTGCTAAAAGTGCTGTGCAGATTATGTCTTAGATTGCGTATCAAAATTGGGAGGATGTGTAAATGTCATTATCTCATGTTGACCCAAATTAAAATATCTGCGATTAACTAGCAGCCTCCCATTTATCCCTGCAAACTATTCAAGGTTTTGCTATACAGTGAACGAGGAGGTAAGCTAACAGTGTCTATTCAACTCTGTGGAAGCCCCAAGGCGCAATCGCAATTCGTTACTAACACTACTCAGAAGACCAAAAGTTAAAATACCAAGCAATGGAGAGTCTTTAACAGTTATGTTCCTTTGATCTAACAGACAGTTTATATAGCTGTTTTGAGTATAAAGACTGATCAGGAATTTACACGGGATCTGCTTTGTCCAAAGATGTTTTGTTTGCTGGGGAGTTGGATAAACAGCAAAAATGGCCTCGGGACAATCTGCAGTGTGTGGTTGTGTGGTAGCAGCAGTGGCATTGTTTCTGTAGGCAGAATAGGTACAATCCGCCATTGAACATAGGATATATCTTCAGATGCCCATTTATTAAAAAAGGTAAAGACAAGAAAGGCCACGGTTAGACCTGGCATCTTTTGGTGTGGTTTCCCCAGTCTTTTTGCTTCTGACCTCCTGTTGTTAACTGTGTGCTGAATTTGCTGGCTTTAGGACTTTGGGCACTTTATCACTGCTGACCAGTGCTAAAAGTGCAAGTGCTGTATATCTAAACTGTAATGGTATTTGGTTTCTCCATGATTGGCATATTTGATTTACTAGGAAGTCCCTAGTATAGTGCACCAGGTGTGCCTAGGGCCTGTAAATAGAATGCTACTAGTGGGCCTGCAGCACTGATTGTGCCACTCACATGAGTAGCCCTGCAAACATGTCTCAGGCCTGGCACTGCAGAGGTCGTGTTTGCAGATTTAAACTGCCGTTTCGACCTGACAAGTGCACCCAGGGGTTGAGGGGGAAACATAGTACCTGTTTTCATGTGACTTTTTTGTGGTAGGATGTATTTTACATTTTTCATTCTTTGTGTGTACGCTGCTTTCAAGCATCGGAGGCAGGACATATTTTTGAAGGAGTTTGAAGTCAAGTTCTCGCAGAGTCAGGCACAGAAGTGAGCAGTTGCACATTACAGCAGCGGCCCGTGCAGGTAAGAGCGGTGCGACTGGGTTGGGGGGATTTCAACAGATGCCGACGAGGGAAAATTATTTATTTAATTTCCCTCCTGAACATCTGTTGAATCCCCCTCCAACCCGGCCCCACCACTCTTAACTGCACGGTCCACTCCTGCACATTTAGGAATGCTTGTGTTTCATGATTTCGCACTTTAAAGCCAGAACTATTGGCATTAGCAATGCTGTCCGTATTCGTGTTGCAAAAGTTCACATTTGCGTTTGATAGTTTTATTATAAGGAAAATACTCATAAGCAGCTCATCAGGGTTGATGTGAAAATACATAGCCAGACCAAATAATCCACACACATATATATACATTTGTAAAAGTGCAGCTGTTACAGCAGATGAAGTGACATTTTTCTGCCTATCGCAGGTTAGACAGTATTAATTGCTTGCTTAACTGGAAGTTTGTTTCAGTTAATGGGGAAGCACAACCAGACAGGAAATCCGCAATTAATTTAATATTAAAGAACAGTTATTGCTTCTCCTAAATACTTCACGATCCTTGAAGGCGAAAAGAAAGGCTCTCTCTGTTCCAACCGAGGCGCAAATAAATCAGTTTTAAAGGGAAGAAAAAAAGGCACTAACTAGCTGGGAAAATTATTCCTCCTCGACTGGCTCGCAGTACAAGAATATAATCCGCAAATCGGTGCTAGGAGGACAGTGTGCTAGTAACAACGGATGGAAGGTTTCTAAGCGCTCTCTGGGAGAATGCTTGTTTGGCTGCTACACCTCGGTTTCCTTTATCTGTCATTAAACAAATACCACTTAGAAGTCCTTGGACGGCTGTAAACTACGCGCAATAGAAAACAGTCTACAGCAGCGACGTCTACTTTAACCCCTTCGCTGCGCTCAGCCCAAACCCCCCCAGCGCTGCGGCGCGAATTCCGCCGCAGCGCTGGGGGGGTTTGGGCTGAGCGCGTTGCCGCCATGCTCATGACGGAACCACGCCGTCATGAGTCACGGGTGAACTGTGCTCATGACGGCGTGGTTCCGTCATGACTCCACCCACTTGCGCTGATCGCCCGCACAGGCGGGGAAAGAGTGCCGGGTGGGCGGAGCGGCCGCCAACGGCCGCAGCATGACGGAACCACTCCGTCATGAGCACACGGCGCCCGTGGCTCATGACGGAGTGGTTCCGTCAGGAGCATGCAAGGGGTTAACAGCGCCAACTTTCTAGCAAGATGAACGCACGTGCGTAACGGCGTGCGTGCGTACGTACATGCGTGCGTGTGAATGTACATGCGTGCGTGTGAATGTTTAACAAACCCTGTGAGAACCAGACTTGTCCTCACAATGTAGTTAATTCCTGAGAAACCCGGACAAATACACTATATCTCTGTGAGGAACAGAACTCTACGGAGACCGGTCCCTTTAGAGTTCTTTGGTACTTTCCAGTAAGTGAATCAAAAATCTAAAAGACCTTCCGTCCCCTTTCTCACCTACCCCAATATTAAGGTTCAGCCCATATATATTTATAGATAGATAGATAGATAGATAGATAGATAGATAGATAGATAGATAGATAGATAGATAGATAGATAGATAGATAGATAGATAGATAGATAGATAGATAGATAGATAGATATGTGCGAGCATGTGTGCGCATAGCGAAGCATCTGTCTTTCATCCTTCTGGGATCACAAATTTGCACAATGTTATTTATAGCACTTATATTCTGCAAAAGCTGCAGTACTAAGTACCTTACCACCAATAAAATGAAGTTACACAGGAATAGGAGTTTTATAACCATCTGCCCAATGGAAATATATGGCATTTATAAAAAAAGATTGTGGCAACAGTTCATGATCTTTACAAAGAAAACTTTAGAACTACACTGATAAGGGTAACATGCTGCAAAAAGAGTAACACTAAAAAAGTAGAGCTGTGTTTTGTATTCACAAGCTTATTTTCAAAACAGAATTATGGGGAATGTGTACAGTCATGGGCCCATAATTATCCCCATGCTGGAAAATGATGTTTAAAGGAAAATGTGTCAATGCTGGTATCTGCAAGAGTGTTGCAGTATATTTTGCAACCTCTTTCCTCTGGCACATAGATTTACTTCACATATGTATAGCACTCGGAAGATTACTGAAATGTATGATGTCTGGAACCTACATTTTCTTGATGATGAACGGGGTGGCTCATTTTTAACATGAAATGCATAATGAACTCTAATAGTTAAGTCAGAGCATCCATCTTGGACTAGGAAGTCCTTGACCATTTTAGGATTGAGTAAAAACTTTGGAAAATCCGGTTCACGCCAGATTGGAAAACATGGATTAGAGGCTGAGGGGCCGATTTATTAAGGTTTCACGCAACGCAACGTAGCAGGACTAGCTGCGTTGTTTGAAAGGGACAGGGAAGGAATGTGCCATATTTAACATTATATGGCATATTCCTGTCCTCTCCTTACACTAGCGCAGTGTGCTGCCCTGCACCAACATATGCTCCCTTATGCAAGGGGGAATGCGATGCAGGCAGGATTGTTTTTGTGCAGGAAGAAACACCTGCCTGCAGAAACACAATCCTTAGAGACCTTTTCTTCTTTCTAAGTGTTCTACAGAATGTAGTACACTTAGAAAGAGGAACCAACATGGAGAAATAAAGATAATTCCCCTCGTTGGGCCACCCCTAGAAGGCATAGCATTTTGACGCATTCCCAGGTTAACAAGTCTTGGTCCATGGGTGGACATATGGTAACACTCATGCTCCACCCACGGAACTTCCCATGCAGAGTAACGCAAGGCAGTGACTTGCACTAACTCGCGTCACTACATATTTACCTAGCCACAAAGGGCCATGCAAGATGGGCTTGCGTTGCTTGGTAAATCTCATTCTGGATTTTGTGTCAAACTGTTTTGTTTAGCATAGCGCAAGGGCAATGGAAAACTTTAATAAATATGCCCCTCACTTCAGAAAAAAGGAGTTGTTGTAGAATCCCGGAAGGAGATGAAGATTGGTAAAACCACAATTTCAAAGAGCTTTGTTACAAGGCTGTACAGCTTGCCTCTAGAACTCCAAAAGAACCGAAGACAAACTAATCTGTATTAAATCTACTACCTCTATGATTAATGCAGAAAGGAGAAAACTTTATGTAAGGTGACTCTGACACTGACTGATAAAATTGAACATTCTTCATTAAGGCATTCTAAGCAATCGATTGGGTAAAACGGTGGAAAATAGAATATATGTATGGCCCAATTCATGTACAATTTACAAAGTATGCGAAGTATTAAGTACAACTTTATGTGCTCATAGTCTGAATAGGCCCTAAAAGTTTTAAACTAACTTTAAATTAATGTTTCAGTTTTGGTGGCTTCTTTTTTTATTGATCACTGTTTTTGCATAAATTAAAACCATTGTTCACACTTGCCTTTATTCCAAACTATAAGGCCAATTGCGAAAGGCATATATGGGGTCTTTAAGTAGAACTACATGAGTACGACATCAAGTACTCATATTTACCTTTGTTAGTTGTTCCCATTGCTTGCAGGCTAACTTCAGTCTCATGGTCGTACCTTAAAAAACATAATTTATGGTCTATAGATTACAAAATAGCATGGAAAGCCAGGATAGTTTCCTCATTGCCCATCCAGAGAGAGACATTCTTCGGTGAACAGCACACGCTTCTTCTCTACCTTTTTTCACAACAAAAAAATCAAGAAAATAAAAGTAAACGTGTATGTGTGCAATATTTCTGGAACGCATACCTAGCTGGTAAGCAAAAGGCCCTGTAGAAGGTAATGGTAGCGGGAGGGAGAGAATAATTTATCTCACCTACACACCTCATTTATTTAAATTGTTCACTAAGTAAGGAGAGGAAGTAGGGGAAGGGCCAGTTACTTCAAGGAGACACAATGTCCCTTATCAACAATTGATCACATGCCCCTAGAAGAGACGCTTTTTAGCTCTGTTCTGTACTGCAGGGGCGATGGCGCGAGGCACTGGCAGAATGTGGTTTGGATCCTTGGCACAGTTTGAGAATTCTCGTTCCTCTTTTTCTTTCATGTCTTGCTCTTGAGACCTACAATGGTAAGGATCATTGTCCCATGATGACTTCCTGAGGAGGTTGATCTTGCAGATAGGTACCCTAGGTTACCCTAACTGCCTTGTATACATTGCAGATTGAATATACAAGACTGATTGTGGCACACACGATGAATTTCAAGGAGGCTGGGTGGCCTCACGGCATTGTCATACATTCAAGTAGGCCTGTACCTGGGTTCAGATCATAGTTTTTATGTCTTGTGTAGAGAGGAATCAATTTAACCTCAGATGAGAGACAGTTGGCCCCAAGTTGTTAGATGTTCTGGTGAATGACCGGCTTGAAAAATGTTTGGATGTTGCCTTAGATTATGAGAACATGCATGGAATGTAGCTGTATAGTTTAATGTCTATGAGCCATTCTTCAAACCCAGCTCCCTGACATTGAGGAGGAATTTAGCTTCCATAGAGTTTGCGCAAGGTAGACACCGGATATCAAGGATGACTAAAGGGCCAATCCGTGTTAGCAACGATGAATGACTTTGCGTATTAGGCTAAAAACAGAAGCTTGGGAAAACTAGCAGTGCAGACAGCATTGGGTTGAAAAGTTATTAAATTACATACACAATATGTTAAAGTTTACCATGAAAGTATGCATGTCTCTGCTTCCGTGTTGTGCTATTTGTAACAAATTTTAGCTGAGGGTTTCAGTTAAAAATTGTTGAGTGCTTTCCTTTGAGGACTGGCGTAGGGAGCATTTCGACTGCCAACTACAGTGTTGTAGAAAATGGAGAGCTTTTTGTGATTTTTCAGGTTTAAGATACACAAAGGAAATAATGTGCAAACTGACAAATGAACTGTCACAATTTTTGCATTAATTTAGGCTTAGTAGTACTGTTGTGCTAAATAGGGCTTTGTTATGTTTATAAAGATATACACTTTTCGCTCAACTTTACCGAATCTTGACAAAAGAGGTTGTGGGTAGACCTGTCAATAAACACACGATAATGCACCCTTCAATCAATTTTTGAGCTATTCCAATAAAAATGTTGCCAAAATCAGTTCTTCCGCTTAGCAAAAGATGACGTTTACAATAAAACAGTCGGCGATGCGTAAGGAAGCATATATTCTTTTCACGCGCATAAGACATGTATTTGATGTTCAACGTATTTAATTCATGAAGGGAGACATTGCCCCTGTGTATATCAGACACATAAAAGCCTATTAACATTATTGACCAATAATATATGTCTAACACAAAAACCAGTACGAGTGGGACTCTTCCGCTTCTCTTGAAAGGTCACCCTTCGTGAATGAATCTGACATTTTCAGTTTTTCTGGTACTTTAAATACAGCTGAATCACTGCAAGAATTTTAAAATTCACCTTAATGCCATTCCGTTTTAAATCATTAAAATATGGACAAAGACATTGTGTCGTGTGTCAAATCCTTAGTGACAGAACAGAAGGTGCAGAAAAACCCCACTTGTGAATCATGTACCTCCTCAGGATACATATGAAAATGTTTCCAATTAAGCAGAAATGTTTGTATTTGTAATTTTTCTGCATAGGATTGTTAACCTTTTGGAAGCAGGTTTAGGACATATTGTCAATTACATCAGTAGTGCAAACACCTTGAACTATCAACACATGTTGCAAAATGCAATTGTGCTTAAGGGAAATAATATTACTTACTGCATAGAAGTTGTCTCTATCATCTTCTGATACAAGCAAGAAGTGTTGAAAAAATGCTGACAGATTCACTGGAGTAGTAGTGAGTAAGAAAGTACTGGTGTAACTATCAATAGTGCAGCAGGTGCAGTGGCATTTAGACCCACAGACCTCCAATTACTGGTGAGGTAAGGGTCCCGTTTCCTTTGCGTGCACTAGGACCCATGGAACTCAAGTGACATCACTGTTAAGTAATAGAAAACTTGGCACCAGAATATGTCTTTGTTTTACCAGAAGAGGGAAATACACTGACTAGATATGTGCTCCTGTCTCCAAATGAAATGTATATCTATTTCTGTTCATATGTAATGTATGGAGCAATGTATGAATGCATGAAGGCACACGTTATTTTTTGCAATTACTAAGCATGTTATTTTCATAAGGTGGACCGGTCCTTTCTTTACAATAGCTTACCAAAACTAAATCCACCTAATTTGATTGCAAAATAAATTAGCCTTGCACAAAATATTGACACCTGTGCATATGCATGTTTTTACACTTCCATTGGGTCTTGGGTGAGTAACCAAATAAAAAAAATACCTTTGTGCAGCAATAGTTTGTTAAAAATATCATCCTGTCCAAAATATCAAGGGACAGAACATAGAAAGTAAGAATAATTTTCTTTTAGGTATATATTTTTAAGCTTTAATATAGTATTAAATATCATTTGTCATTATTATATTGATACTTATAAGATCATTTTTAGGTATCAGTATGTTTATAATTTGTTCGATATGTTTAACATAGTTTGTAAGCTTAATGTGGAATTAAAATGCTTTTACATTTAATTTGTAAAGTATAATTTAGTTTTCTATGTGAACAGGGAGGGAAGTTATTGAAATAATAATGTATTCTTTTTTATTTTAAAAACACTTTTATGTTAATTAAATATTTAATTGGTATTTACATAAATCATGTAATTGATTAATTGTCATATCAGCCATTTAAGTGTATGTTGTGATTTGTAATGTGGAATTACATTTTTCTGTAATTTAAATACAAATTTTTATTTTTCAGCATGTTGTTGGGTTTTTCTGGGAATAGGGTGGGAATTTTATTTAAATGATAATTTTTTAATCTTAACTTAATTACGTTAATTAATTAATTCATGTTAATTACATTGTTATTTAAATGTGTCTTTGCTAATTAATTATGTAAACTATTTAACAGTTTATTGTTCATGTCAACTATTTGCTTTGTTTTAATTAGTTGTTAATTTGATGATATGTGTGTTTAGTAATAAAGTTTCTAATATGAATTTTATACTTATTATTTGTTTTATTTCATTTTTTTATTTAGTACCTTTTTAAAATGACATTCAGTTTTATTTTATTTTTTATTTATTTACTTTTTGATGGTTTTAGGGTAGTAGGGATGGAAGTGTACTTATTTTAAATGTATTCATTTAGCTTTCTATTAAAGTACCCTTCCAAGGTCCAAAACTTTACCTGCTTTTGCTTATTGCTTATTTTTGGGTGGGAATATTAAATCTAACCCCTGCAAAGTCCCACCCCTTTCACTACTGTTGCTTGATTGGAGCTAGAATTGTAAATCTAACCACTCAATAGTCCAACACTTTACCTGAATTCATTTACGTTGGTGTGGGGGAATAGTAAATCTAACCCCTCCAAAGTGCATCACTTTCCATACTGCTGCTTAGATTGGAGTGGGAATAGTAAAGGAAACCCAACAAAAGTCCAACATTTCCCCTACTATTGCTTACATTGGAGTGGGAATAGTAAATATAACCTCTTCAAAGCACAGGAATTCCCCTACTGTTGTTTAGATTGGAGTGTGAATAGTAAATCTGACTCGCTCAAAGTCTTACACTTTCCCTGATTTTGATTATGGTAGAGTGTGAGCAGTAAATCTAACCCTTACAAAGACCAGCACTTTCCCTAATTTTGCTTCAATTGAAGTTAGAATAGTAAATGTGACTCTTTTGAATGTCAACAATTTTGCTACCGTTGTTTATTTTTTACTGATTTTTATTTTTTATTTAATGTTCAATATCATTTATAACAAGAAATGTAAATGTTTTATTTACATGTGTTATGTTTTTAAAATATATTTTTGTTAATTTTAACTTTTAAGTGATTATTAATATTTGAAATATATATATATATTAAGTTAAAATTAATAAATTAAATTGTTATATTTATTTAAAAAAATTAAGATGTATTTATGTTTTTCTTACATATATGCTTGTTATTTGTTACTTATTTTAATGTTCGTTTTGTTAAAGTGATGTAAACAAAATGTATGTATTGTTTCAATGCTTATAGAGAATATATGTATACAACAGATATATATATATATACACACTCACAAACACACTAGTAAATAAAACAATTTTTTTTTAATAATATCATTGTTTTATTTTAAATAAATTAGATATCATTGTGTGTGTGTGTTAATATATATATATATTGACATTGACGAAGGCCGTCAGCCAGGGATGAAAATAAAGTAAAATCGGATTAATACAACTCGAGTGTGTGCCACACCTTTGTGTCACAGAGCGTTTGGAGGAATAAGTAAGTAAATAAATATATTATTGGGTCCGTGTCCGCCACGCTTGCTTCCGGAGAGTTGGATTCAGGCTGGAATCACGAAATGTATATATATATATATATATATATATATATATATATATATATATATATATATATATATATATATATATATATATATATATATATATATATATATATATATAAGCATTTCAATAAACCTACCATTTTGAGGATATTCTGTGCCTTAACGATTCTGAACCAATATTTCCCTTAAATAGATCAGACTGTAAAGAAGTGTATTATTCAACACAAATCAAAAATGAGGTGCAAAATAAAGCCGCTTTGATGGACCACTGTCTTGTGTGCAACCATACAAAAAAGAGACTTTAAATCGACTGTACTTTGACCGTTCAAACCCACAGAAGAGGAGGAGAAACTCAAAGACTTCTCCTACAGCAAGAAGGTAGGCTCGTAGTGTACTTCAAATCAAGGGACCACGGGCTGAGCAACACTAGTAAAGTACAATCTGCTTTTCTAAATGTTATTAATTGATGGCTGAGATATTTTTTTACAACAGGGTCCTCGACACAACCATGGTTTTCTATTGTGAAATAATTCAGAGATTCATAGGACTAATACATTTTTTTGCTAAATGTATTTCCCATAAATAGACATTACCACTTCAAAGACTAGTTCCTCACTTAACATTGTCATTAAAAGATTGGCAAACAACATATGGTATCTACTGTCATTTATGGAGAATTCTTATGTCTTCGAAGAAGTACAAATAACATGCACGTTCTTACATGTAGATACTCTCATGTTCGATTATAAGGCTCATTTAGGCTAGGTTCAAACAGTATATTTAGCTCCAGAATTTACACTGTTTAAATAGGTTGGCACAACAAGATGATTTTTCATCTCGCTGATGAGACTGGCAAAGAGTCAGAATCTACTTTGTCCTCTGGCTCAGAATTACCTTTAAGGAGAAGGTTTAATGGTAATATACAAAGAACAAGAGTTCAATATTCTAAAGAATTACATTTTTAAGTATCTACAAATAAGAGATTTCATCAGTCATCTTAGCGAAGGGATTATGAACTGAGTTTGATACGCATTGCTAGGAAAGAATGATCTATGAGGAGCAGGGCAAAGAAATTAGATGTCTTTTTTATACTGATCTCCAGCGAACATCGAGTGAGCTTAAGCAGTCAAGCAGAGCAGTGGTCTGACAGGATGGTCCCAAAGGTAAAAATTGGCATGATATCAGAGAGTACTGTAAATAAAAATAAACTGATGAACACTGCAAACCTCAAAATCTAACATTTTAAAGTTACCAATGACCTTTATTATACTCCAAAGAAACCTTTCAAGGACATTTGAGGCCAAATCCTTCCTCTAACTTAAAAAACCCAGACATTATCTACCCGACTATGACTTTTGGTAAGCGTTAAGGCAAGCAAAACTTTGAATGGGCTACAAACAATCTTATATCGGGAACTGATTATCTTCAGGAAATCAGAAGAGGTCCCTGAAGAATATACGTTGGTAGTGTTGTTTGCAATTGTCACTGCAGGAATTGGCTAAATGAAGAGCCACCCAATGTAAGCCATTGGTGGCATGCATTCATGGATCGCTGTTTAATGAAGTTAGCAATATTGGGAACCTGTGAATCGGCGATGGAAGCTATAAAATACAAGACACTGGGTCACATTAGCAAATGGTTAGGGACGAATGTTGGGAGTAATGGGGACAGTACGTACTGGGCGAAATTCTGCTGTATAGTGTATTAGCTTATAAGATTAGGACTTGGATAGCTATGTTCAATTTCTTTAAGTTTATAGCTATAATGTTTGCTGTTCCTTCCCATTCATTACTTGAGTGAATTTGTGGAATTTCCAGCTGCATGAGGTCACCGTGCTGGAATTTGTTGTGCCTTACAAACTCGAAAATGTAGCTAAATGTTCATTTTAAATGGAACTAACTATTTTAAGACCAGGGACTGACAAGCAAAATGCATGAGAGTGTAGGTGCACTAGCCTTCGAGTTACACAGTTAATTAGTATTGGATATGTAATATTGAGAAAATCTTGCTGTTTGCAAAATAAATGCATGCTGCTTTCTGCTAATACCTTTCTTATCAGAGAACGACAGGGCAAATGTACTAAAATGTGATGCTCAGCAATGCCATAGTTGCTGGTGCAAACCCCTTGTCAAGCCCTATAATACCTGTTTCGCAATACTCTGCTCCTGACAGGGAAAAAGGGAAAGATGGTGGCGCCAATACCCAGAACTTGGCTACAACTCCAGGAGTAGCTCCCAATTTGATAACTCACGGTAGCGAGGCTCAGGCTACTTCATCATGCCCTGGTAGCCGGCCTGCCAGTTACTGCACAAGATCGGATTTTCTTCCTGTGACTGATCTTCCCCCTGCTTCTTGCCCCAACGTAATTGTTTGACGTAACATACCTAGTTAGCCTGACAGCTCTGCCGAACCAAAACGGGCCCTGAAGAATAAAGTGATTTATTAGCTGAATCATATGGTGATCGGCCAGTGAGACTTGCAAAATGAGAACGTATGTGTGCGTCGCGTGGGCCGTATTGGGCCCCTGGAGAGGCAATACCCGGGTGAATCCATAATCATAAATATTCGTAATCCCACAGCCGCTGGCAATGTCCTGGCACAAGCAAGAGCTGGCATGGTAAAACTAAATTCTATAAAGATCCTGCCATTGGCTTTCCTTTACAATCATCTAGCACCAGTCGCCTCAAAGAGCAAATGGGTTCAAGCTCCTACTCAAACTCTTAACAGACTCCAACCCACTCTTTATCCTCCTCTTAAAAACAGGTTTACGGCCTTCTCAGGCTTAGAAGATAATGATTAACTTTACGCAGGGGAAAGTGACTCTGCTGCTGTCGTGGCAGGCCTTGCATCTAATATTCATCCGGCCTTCATCCTCTCATGCGGGCAAGGCATGCAGTTTTCATCCTGGAACATTGCGGGTATTCGCCAGTAACTTCACAATGAGGACTGGCTGACATTCATTCAGAATTTCGATATAATATGACGCCTGGAGACCTGGGCTTTTGACTTTATTGTTACAAAGGGATTCAAATCTGATTGTTTTGATGCAACTCTCTCAGCTGCTGGAACAGGAACAGGGGGTTAGGCCATTTTCGTGTTATGTACTATTAGAAACCTGAAGGTCAAAGTCCCTGTAGCTAGACCCTTTTATCAATTTTGAAAGCTCCGATTGCCAAAAATGTTTAATATAGTCTTAATAAATGTTTTTTTTCTCTCTGCACAACCTGCATTAATCATTCAAGAACTGGGAAAGTCAGTTTCAGAATTCACAGTTTGACTCCACCCATCACAGCATGCACCAGGGAGGAAAGGTTCCGCCCCCTTTTCCTACTGGTTCCCTGCACTGTGAGTGACTGCACAACGTTTGTTACACGTTGTTCAAATTCACCTAAAAAGAGTTCCTTTCCGTTCAGATATACATCTGGTACAACCAGTGTTTTTTTTGTTTTGTTTTTTATATTAATTTTAAAGTCTGGATATTATTTTGCTTGCACTTTGGGTGGCGGGTTAGATGGTGAATTATTTCCAGGTGCCTTTAACAGTTTCTGTTCTTAAGTTTATTAATACCATAGTAACGCTGTAGTCCCCTGCGATCTGAGTGATGATGTTGTGTGTTTAAATCTTTTCTCCTTCACAAATAGTACTAAAATGCACGACACAACTGAGGGCCTGTAATTTAAAAAACACCACTAGTAAAATGATCACATTAGAGAATGCATAACAATGTTTTCAATTGTATAGCACGTACATAGCGGCCTCGTTCGGGTGCCTGTATGTTTTCTCTTTATGTCATATGATTTCAATAAAAAGTAACCCTTTCATCATGCTTGTTTTATATATGGAAAGTAGCCTGCGAGCAAACCATATGGAGAAGTTCATGTTTTCGTCATTAAATCATTTGGGGTGTGATCCAAAAGAAAATATTATGTGTTTTGAGGAAATCTTGATTTGGCTGCTAGCAAAAGTCCGCAATGGAATTGTGATTCTGAATTTTGTGAGGAAAAATCCCCCCCTTCCAAGATTCTTTCTTCAAACATGTTTCACCCATGAAAATCAAAAGGAATATATCCGGGGGGAAAGGTTTGCAAAAAAAATGCCTCAAAAAATTATCTGCAAGTTTACTTTTCACAATGGCTTAGTAACACTGCACCTTGGCCAACATCTAACGAGGTATTTTCTTTCTGGCTGTCTTCCTCACACCTGGCAGACAAACCACACACAGGGTTTCGGCCTTTGAACCCTGAACTGCCATTTACGAATTTAAACATCGTTAACGTCTCCTCCAAACCAGAGAGCCATCGCCATCATGCCATGTTACATGTCACTTCACGCGATGAGGCTGTGGAACTGCGCATTCTCTCGGATCTTGCTTTACAAGTACCGGCGCTAATTACAACTCGGCGCTGGAGCTAATCCCGACATCTCCTAATTAAAAGATCACATCTTCTGCCGAGTCAGCATCACTACTCAAATGAAAACATTAATCAGTTTGAAGAACTCAAATTCAATCAGCTGAAAGCAGAATTTCTTTATCTTAGCCCTTCAGTCCACTTTATATCAAAGAGCTAAATTATGAGTGCTAAAGAGCAAATGTTTGTTTCAATATTAGTCTCTCAAGTGTCTCCTGAGCAATTTAATGAAGCTGAAAGCTGTTATTTGTTATGCACTTTGTTGCTTACAGGGACAAGAAAAAGCTTTTTATTTTTTAATAATTCATTTTTCTCTCCATTTAGTAAGGGCTTTTTTAAATTGCAACTTAGATTTCCTGACTTGTTTTTAAAAAATGACTACACTTTTGACATGTCAGGATACCTTAAGATAGGTGGAAGCCATGCAGCAACATGAAACACTTCCCTGTTAAGGTCTGGGAAAGCCAATCATTGGTGCACCATATACAGGGAGTGTGCCTTGGTTCAGCTCCTTTCAGACATTGGTTGCTTTGGCCCAGGCCTCTTCTGCCATTGGCTGATTTGTGTCCTCCCCTCTTCAGCCATTGCTTTAACATAGTGTTACTCACATCTTGCTTAACAATGTGATGTCTGTTGTGTCAGTTATGCCAGAATTGTCTTGCTTTCAGGAATAGTCTCTTGGTACTGAGCATTCATTTGTAAATGTAAATGTAAATGTGCAGATATTTATATAGCGCAAATCACCAACCAGTCTCTAAGCGCTTGCTTAGGGAACCCGTCCTGGTATTCCCCTGTGAGATAACCCAGCAGGGCATCCACAAGGTGAAAGCCAGGCATCCCGCCGCGAGGGGCCATTGTGGAGATTAAGCAAGCTATTGCCCAGAGTCGCAGAGTGTGAACCCATCGATCGAGTCCATGGACAATTTATGGACTCAAGACCCAGCCAAGCCGGGAATCGAACCCTGGTCCCAGGCTGACCTCTGCTTCCAGGTCTGCCTACTCTAACCAGTGAGCCACACTTCTCCATTTCTAGGTAAGATGTGTTCTAATTAGCAACTGCTATTTGCTACTAGTGTCCCAAAGTCTTGCAATGTTTATTTGGTACAAACAGTGGTTAATTTGTGCCAGTGGTTGAAGGTGTGTGCACCAATACTCCTTTTTAGGTATCAGGACATATTTTGAACAACTGTACTTTGATAAAGAGTTAGAAAGGCAGGAAAGCGAGTAGGAAGGAGCAGAAGAGATTAAAACACTGACATATGGAGAAAGCTGGAGTGAAATTGAGTATGATGATGAGACAGAAAGTGCAGGATTATAGAACAAAGAGAGAAGGGATGGATCAAGAGTAGACAGGCTTAGAATCTAGCAAGTCCAGATTTCAGCACTGCCAGCTGTGAAAATAAACTCTGGAGCACTGCACTTACATTTTTTTAAATTAAGCACTGGTGCCTAGTACTGCTATGTCTAGGGCCCCTAGTGGTTAGAGGCTAAGGTTTATGGTGGTAGATGATGACGAAAATGAACTAAACTAGTATGTGATGCTAGCTAATAACACTCAACATAGGTTAATATTGTCCTGTCAGAGTTACATCTTAAAAACAATAAAGGTTTATATTTATGACTGAAAAATGTAGACTTGAGAAACAAAAGAAAACGCAAAAATAGAAAACCCAAACACATTCCTAGGCCATGATTTGATGTCAAATAACGTGATAGCTGTTCCTGCTCATTAAGCAACAAATCGCCATCCACATTCTATGTATGAGCAGCGAAGCCATGTATGAGGAGCTGCCCCTCGACAAACTACTAGAGTTTATTCCTCCTCCCACTGATGAATTAAGAAACCTTCTTTCCATATGTAAATCTGACTCTCCCCTGAATCCCCTTCCCCCCCAGATTTTGAGAGTAGTAGGGAACAACCTCCCCCCCCATTTATCAGGAACTCTTCTCAGTCTCCCTGCACTAATGGATTGTTCCCTCGTCCTGGAAGAGGGCCAGTGTTAGTCCACTGCTGCAAATAACCAATGCTGATTCAAAGACACTCTCAAATTTCAAACCCATCTCCCTGTTACCTAGGATCTCAAAAATAATAGAGACATTTGTTAATACCCAGCTAACATCTTTTTTGGAAACATCAAACCCCTCTCAGTCCAGCGTCAGGGTGCTACATAGCACTCATGGAAATTACTGACTCCATCAAACTTACACTGGACACGGTGCTCTGATCCTGTTGGACCTCTCTGCGGCATTTGATATAATCTCACATGAGATCTTGATGGGCCATCTTGGTGACATTGGAATTGAAGGGAAAGCCCTGCCCTGGATTAGCTCTTTTCTGGAACACAGGGAACAAACAGATTGGATCAAGCCTTTCCGTTCAGAGGCCAAACGGTTAAAATATGGTGTACATCAGGGCTCTGCCCTTGAGCCCTACACTCTTTAATATATACCTGATCCCTTTGGCCTACCTCATCAAATCATTTGACATCCAGGTGGTCTTCTATGCAGATGACATAGTAACGTTGACACCTACAATAACAATGATCCTGAGGCCTAGATAAAATTTGCAGCATGCTTGACTGCGGTTATGGACTGGCTTAAAAACAACTCTCTACAATGTAAATCGAGAAAAAAGGAGATCCTACTATTTGCTGTCAACCTTCTTCCGGGTTGGGCAGGGGCCTGGTCTGCCAGCTGTCCCAACCCCCCTCCCCGCCACAGATGTGGCAAAGGAACCTAGGAGTGCTTATTGATTCACGTCTATCCTTCCATCACCAGATTGCAGCTGTGGTCAAGTCCGCCTGATGGACTCTAAGAATGCTTAGGAAATTCCTTAAACTACTGCCTTGGGAAGCCCAGAAATCAGTAGCACCGGCTCTAAAACTTTCCAGATTGAACTACGCTAAAGTTATCTACATTGGTCTTCCTGAATACCTTCTGCATAGACTACAAAAGATTCATATCAGGGCAGTTTGTTTGTTATTTAAACTCCCTAAGTCTGCCTCTGTCTCTCAAAACTGCATCCAGCTACACTGGCCCCGTGAAAAAAAGGGTTATCTTCAAAGCCCTGAAGGTAGTGCATGCAGCCTTCTGCAAAACAGGTCCCACCTGCCTGCAGAAAAGACTATTCAGGTCCTGCCCTCAATGACGCCTCTGTTTTCAGACAGCTCATCTCTTGCCCGTACCCCATACCAAAAGAAAGAAATGGGGTGGCTTGGCCTGTTCAGTCCTTGCCGCCAAACACTGGAATGCTCTCCCTCTCCACACTAGAGGCACCCAAGACAAAAAATTGTTCCGTAAACAATTAAAAACCCTCCTGTTTAAAGAATAATCTCTGCCTACTTTCCTCTTGGACTGTGCTGCCTAGCTCCGGGATACTCTAGTAGTAGCCATGTACTTTACTAGTCACGCCATTCATTCATTCATTCACTTTACATCCTCCCACACTATCAGCTAGCTAAGAAGAGCCTTCCACAACTATTGTCACTTACTAATTGGAGGGCATATGCTTTGGGAGTGGATCCAGCAGCATGAGTGTCATACAAGAGTTCTTTAACATAAAGATAAAATAAAAAACTTAAAAGGTATAAATGGAAAACAGGTACATTGTCCCTAAATATTTGTATATTTCTCTTAATATGCTGTCTCAGGTATGCACATTTTGTAACCACATCAATTTTACAGAAAGCACTGTGAGAAGTGAGCATACATTGACAATTAAAAGAGCCTTTGACGATAGTGCCAACTTTCAATGCAGCACCAGCAATCGTATGTGGACTAAAATGACCTGGTACAGCAGAATTACAAATATTTATTCCGAATACTGTATTTTTTATTCAAAATGAAATACAAAGAACTGTCTTGCATATTTTTCAGCTTACAGTACCTCGAGTATATGTTCTACATATAAACAAACCTTGCTGCAGACCTTGGTACATACAAGCATTAAAGAACTGAAAATGCGATTTTATATGTGACTATATCAAAAACTAATTTAACACATATTATGCATTGACAGGAGTGACCAAGCTTCCTATAATGACAATCTTACGGAATAGATCTGATCTGTTGAGGTACGCACCCTGAATATCGAGCCCACAATATCGTTGGGACCGAATATTGAGGACAAAATATTGAAAATCAAATATTGACAGGTAATTAAATCTAGATTTCCCATACCTGAATCCACATAGATGTACCTACACTGTACATATGTCTTCAAGGGAAGTAGATGTGGAGTTAGGAATAGTAAATCCATACTTCTCTATATGCACTTTCCATTTGACATTGTATCCCTTTATATTGTGTGCTCGACATTTTATACCACAATGTTGTTTGTGTTGATATTCAGTAGTAGTCATCCTCTGTGACCGTTCAGTGCCCTTACATGAGTCCTGTATACTTTCATTCAACTACATGTGAGGATACGTTTTCTGAAATAATTGGCTACCATCCTAGACTCTTCCTTAAAAAGTGCAAGATTTGTAATATTGAGAAGTACCTTTCCCATTTCCTACACTGTAACTCCAAAGAGTGTATATTGACTCGCCGGTCACACCAACTGCCACAGTATTTACACTTGTGAGAAGTCAATCCACGCAGGTAGAACTCTTGATTTGTTTTATAGGATTTTGACCAAAGTCAGGTATCCTTTCAAAATTGCCACAAACTATATTCAACCATGTATAACGTCTCCCTAAGACCTGACAAGCTGGATGACACTGCAGCAGCCATAGCTATAGTGTTTCAAGTTTTTTTGGTCAATGTCTTCAGCCCCAGTGCAGTTTCTGTAATTACCTTTCTTCCTTGGATAAAAGGAAAAGAACAGTGAAGTCTCAATGGGATTGTTAAACTACTGTAGGGGACAGACTCAGTTTCCTTTGACGCTTCCTGGATTGTTTTTAAATCCCAGGTCACAGTGCAAATGTTGTGTTTGGAAAATCAATCTATTCATATCTGATACTTCTTGTAAGAGGTTATGGTGAGGGTGTGAAAGTGCATCATGACCCACTTGATCTTAACCTTTCAGTTCACTGTGAAGCAGTACCCCATCACACACTCAACAAATAAGCAACTATATGTTACTACTAAGTATGGAGAGGGGTACCGACTCGTGAGAGGTGAAGCTACAAGTTGGTCAAGAAGCCCCTTCCTCTCTCAGAGGCACCTTTGACTAGCCTAGCTTAATAAAAAATACACCTCTTACAGGTTGAAACTTGCAACTGCTGGATCTAAGAAATAGATTCCAGGAATGGCTGGATGATGAAGCATGCCTCCTTCTAGTTAGATGAGGACTTTCTGTCCTGTTGACAGGACATTCCATGAAACTAAACATTTCAAACATTGAGGGTCTATGTCTGGGATATCAGATGTTTGGTTTGTTTTGGCCCATTTCTCCTGCCTTTTCTGTGTAAATTGTTTCAGCCATAGGCACTTTCGTGGCAGTGAGAGAGATGGATATTTACCTTAAAATGAACAATTCTGAATTTGATGATGTTCGTCTTTATTAGCGTTACCCATGTTATCCTACTACAACTGTGAAAAACGAATTGGCAATTAAATGGGCTTCAGAGTCTAAGTGTTACTAACTACACAACACCCCAATACATGTCGAAGATCTTTGATCTGATTGGTAAGTAAAGAACCCATCAGGTTTAGCATTTAGAAGAAAAGTGTCTGCCACTCTTTGACTCTTTTGTCATGTGGGCTAAACTGTTGTGCCATCACTTTAACAACAGAGGGGGTAGTTGTAAACTGCAGATGCCTTGTTTCCTCACTCTACTTCCAAGTTTTAGGGATGTATGCACAATAGCCATTATTTCAAAGTCATCTGCAAAATGTTCAGTTTAGAATTATTTGTATACCAACGATCAAGTTCCAGTATTAACATAATAAAAAAAATTCAACAAAATAGTGTGAAAGACACTGTCTCACAATATGAAATGTACTTAATCAAATGCAAATTGTACTTTAATGGATTTTTTCACAATTTAGCGTTTACAATTAGGTGCCCATTGGATTTCTGCTGTTCCTCTCTTAAAGATTATGTGGTTGAAATATTTATGACTTATTGGGAATGCCAATGATGAGCCACTCGACCGATGAAAACAAATTACACTTTGCCAATACAGTCAAGAATGCATCACGTGTCATGCATAGATCTGCTGCCTTGACTGGATGGACAGTGCGATGGGTGGGGGAGTGGGGTGGGGGGTGGTGTTATGTTTTTTTAAGGGAGGGGACTGCTTTGGTTCTGCATGTCTCTTTTGTAGTCTGTATACGATACTTCATGAGAAAAATGTCAAAACTGGTATGTTGTCTTTTGATATGGTTGAAGTCTCTGGGTCACAGAGCTTCGCTGGATGTGTCTTTGACGAATAAAATTTGTTTACAAAAAAAAGAATGCATCAAGTGGTAAGTTTGAACTCAATATATATTAAATGTTCTCTCATCATCAAAGATGTTGAGTGCTGAGAAATGGCATGCCAACAGATATTTAAAAGCCTAGTTAGCAGCAGCGAATTTTACAAAGACTCTTGTGATATTAAGTCCACTCCTATGAACAGTTCTTACAGAATACATAAACTGGGCAGCTGCGTTAGGGTTAGAGGCATTAGATAAATAATTCAGTCTATAGATCCTATCATATTGAAGCAGAACTTTCACACTTACGGCGTAATTGTAAACTTAAGTCTGTTGCTAACCCTTCTAGCCACATAGTTACATTATAACCCTGAGAGGTCCGGAAGTAGAAAACCAAAATCCATGGGGTCAAATCTACGCACAGAGAAGGGAAAAGTAGATTGTTCCCATTGAAAATGTACTCTTAAACCAATTTATTCGAGCTAGCTGAGATAATAACGTAATGAACAGAGACAAAAAAAAATCCAAGACAGTCTATCAATTTAATTTGTAGGTTTAAATGGTGTTGTAGAGACTATTTTGCCATAAAACTTGATAATTTTTAAAATCAGTTCAATTAAATGACTTGAAATTTAGCTCTTTAAATACCACTGCCAAATTGATCCTACGGATGTACAGCATAGAGCAGGTTGAACATTAAGCAACAGCCTTAGAGAACCCTTCTTTTTTATTACAGGCAATATTACCAGGCACCAGCCTGAACATTAAATTCATCAATGAAACCAAAAAAGATAATTATAACACAGAACATATTAACAGTCATTAACAGAAAATAGCCTATTCTTTGTTGATCTCAGAGTATTTTCATGCCCTGGAGCCACAACCCGTGCATACCCTCACATGAAAAGAATTCTACTGTAGTGGAACTTTCTCCAGCTAAGCCCAATATTACAGTGAATTACATATTAATACTGAGAGCAATAAAGCTTGTGAGGAAGTTGAAACATTTTCCCAAAAATGTACCACCTAATAATATGGACACGTACTTAAACTTCAACATAGAAATGCATAATAAAGAAAACGCTAAGGAATGTGCCATTATTAAAAGTGCAAAAGTGAAAAATGTTGCTTTAATTCTTCAGAAACTCTAATTTCTATTGTTCTCCTACTGCTAGACCGTACTAGCACTATCCTTTTATTCTTCTCTATCCCTTTAAGAAATGAATGCCCTTCATAAATAACGTTATAACTGAACTATAGAGCCTGACCCTTTAGTGAAATGTGCTGTTTCCTGCTAAATGTATTTCTCTTTTCCTCATACCATATGACTTCACTGCATTTAGACTGTTTTCCTTGCCACATGCTCATAATGAAAAGCGTATTAATGAAAAGAAAATGCTTGCTTCAGCTTACATTTCTTGATCTAACCAGGACATACCATAATTTACATGCTTCATTCCATAGAGCAGCTCATTGTTACACAATGGGATACTACACAGCTAATGGAATAGGCTTACAAAAGGTTCTCATGAGAATCTTTGTAGGTGTAACTTTTTGTAATTCGTTGTAGCACCCTCCGAATGATTAAATGCTGACATGGACGTTTACTGTGGGAATCGAGGACAAAGACGACAGACCATCAGATGATTTTTATCCATTGGATGATGATGACATATTCATCTGTTTTTGCAACATGTTTAGTGACTTTTCTAATAGTAAGTGTTCCTAGCTAGAGAGTCAAGACATTCTATGCACTCCTATCCAGCCATGCCCCATTGCAGTTTATTTTGCTAGCTCAATTTACCATAAGCTATTGCTGACCATGACATCCTTGATTCATCGTTATGCCAAGTGAGGAGACTTTCTCTCTATATGCTGATCATAGCTACTGCTGTGGTTCTCTCTCTCTTTTGCGGGTTTAGACAGTTGCTGCTGTAACCGTCTGGAGCTCGGCTGAGGCTCCAGAACTACCCTTTATGGGATGTTCGATCTCTTTCTTAGTTATCTGACTGAGGAACTCTTTATGGGTTCTGGTTAGAATAGGATAGGTCCTTTAGCTTAGAATATGGACTATATTCTGAATGGAACACACTGTTATTTTCTATGCTTGTTCTAACCAGTCTTATTTTGATTATTTCTGTAACTGATTTATTTGACTATTCCGAATAAAAAGGAACAAAATATTGACTAATTTCTTAAAGAGAAAATAAACTTTTGAAACTTTACCAAACCTCTCTTTATTGGCTCAACATCAAATGCAAATAATGATGACTTTGTTATGAAGTGCTCCATTCAAAAATGGTGGCAAAGAGTAATCGACCTAGAAAGGCATGGAACTTCCAGGTTCGCTAAGGAAATTTAAAGTTATGTCATTTGTGGAACCTTTTATAAGATTTCTTTGCTCGTAAATCCTTCACTCTCATCACATGAGGAGCGAAAACAGACAGCAAAATATGGCCAGAGCCAGAAAACATATCTGCATTAAAGCAACAGAAACAACACATTTTCAATGTAACCTTGTCAAATAAAACATCTGTTACAATGGGTCTAGTTGTCTCAAGCTGCACAACTAACCGATTATGAGCAGCTTGTTTCTGGTGCAACACAATCCTAAATCACTCTGTGTCTATTTTGTTGCATGAGTTATTAGTGCTTTACACCTCCAGGCACTGTATGTGTTTCTTTCAGGTGTTAGTGTGAAACAAGTGTACATTCTTAGTAACTGCTTCCTAAAAAATCTCTCAGACCTTAGTTAAGAAAACATGATTCCTTACAGGCCTCTTTAGTGGTAGAAGCATTGACTGTGTTTGTTAGTCAAAATATTTGTGAAAAAATCTATAGAACATAAATATATAAAATTTAAGGCTCTTGTTTTTCTTTTTTGACTTCTTAAAGAGTAAATCTTTTGACGGTAGGCAGGAAAAAATCTGAGGTTTTATTATGATTTTTTTCTTTAACTCGTCAAACTATATAGAGGAGGGGTGAAGGCAGGCAAAAATAGCACTGGAAGCCATGTGCAAGAAGCACATAGGGTGGAAAATACATCCTAGAATTATTGTTCAAGATTGACCGGAGGAGATGGAGGGGAATCACAAGCGGACTTCAGTACTTAAAAATGAAAATTTCCTCCAAAAATGTAAAAATCATAAATTTTATTTCCTTAACATGTTGCCATTTTAAATTGACATATTGATGTTTTCACATAGATTGTGTTATTTCATGAAATATGTATCAAAGCAGACGGTCTTAATATTTCCATTAAATGAAAAAGATATTTGTTACAATATACCAGACTGTAACTGATAATTTGGATACTTATTGGCCGTTGAATTTAATTGCCAGTGAGGTCAATTTTCTTTGGTAGGCTATTGCAACATTGTGGTTAGCCGTATTTCAGGTATCTAACTGCTGTACTCAATATTGTTCCTTTAACCTCTTCCCCGCTCATGACGGAACCACTCCGTCATGAGCCACGGGTGCCGTGTGCTCATGACGGAGTGGTTCCGTCATGCCGCGGCCGTTGGCGGCCGCTCCTCCCATGCGGCGCTAATTCCCCGCCTGTGCGGGCGATTAGCGCCGTGGGCGGAGTCATGACGGAACCACTCCGTCATGAGCACAGCTCAACCGTGACTCATGACGGAGTGGCTCCGTCATGAGCACAGCCCCACCGCGCTGCCCCCAAACCCCCCCCCAGTGCTGCGGCGGAATTCCTGCCGCAGCCAAGGGGTTAAAGACTTGCATGTATTGAGGTCTAAAGCAGGAACCAGGGTTTCAGAGAGTTCTATAACACAGCAATGTAAAACAGCACCCACTGCAGTGCAAACACTCGTACACCAGACAGTATCTCTGTGTACATACACATCAATAATTCATCTATGTGTAAAAGCAGGCAGAAATACCCACACAAAGCATGGAGTCACCCTTACAGAAGTGGGCGAGCCAACAAATTAACAGGGAGAGCCAAGCCAGGGCAAGGCCAAAAATCTGGTTTGGTTCTTAGAGCCTGTGCATGAGCAGATCCCTGAAATTGTTTGCTATGTAAATCATGCAACAAACATCACTTAGAATATGATAGTTTCTTCTAAATACAAAAAAGTGTATTTCATCTGGAAGTTTCAACATTAATATGTCACATTATAGCACTCCACTGAGAAGTACATGTTGAAAGTGATAGTTTTAAAACATGAACCATTAGTGAACCAAGCAGCAAGAGAGTTGTCATGTAAACCCTGTAAGTGGTTCAGATTATTATAGAGCAACATTATAGTCTATTAAATTAAATACAATAGATTTGTGTACGGCTGGTATTCTGAACTCACATATTTGAAAGTGCTTTAATATGTAACAGTGAAGAAAAAGTAGTTCTGGTGAAAGAAAATATTTTCCTAAGACCACACAAGTTAAGTAAGGAAGCTGGTATTTATTCAGGTTTCCAGGTTTCACTTTGTACAAATCAGCCACAACACGAGTATGATTTCATTTTTTAAGTTGACCCTCTGCTTTTACCTCTTTGTACATTTTTCTGAAGTTTTAAATAGAACAAACATCATGCAAAGTTATTGGAGCGCATTATATGAGCACCATTTATATTACAAAAGGCCACATTCATTTTTGAGGCATGGGGAGGTAAAGTGATGTGCTTAGAATAAAAGGCTGTTGAGCTAACGCCACGACTCAAACCTGGTTGCCCAGTTTCAAAGTCATGGGGAGGGGGTGACAGGCAAATGCCACATCAAAGCTTTGCTCATTTGCTCAGGATCGAGCCTAGATGGAATTGTCAGTGACACATTTACACCCATTGTGTGTGTATGGGGTTTTACAGTGTGTCACTCTAGTGAGGTATCAACATCGACCAACCAGTTTCCACATAACTGTGCCCCAACTTGGGTGCAAAAATAGTATTAGAGCAGGATCTCCTCTTGAGGGAGCTGGTCATTGGAGAATATGGTGGTACTCTTCAAAGTGTGGGAGGTTTAAGGTTATTGGCAAGTGTAGCATCCAAACCCATGACAGAGCCCTTGGCTGTTATTTGGACTACAATGGAGCCGTTCCACAAACTGCTAGGCAGGCAAGGCACCCAACTCAAGCCAACAGCCTTCAATACTTCAGCGAGACACTGAAGCAACAGCAACAGCGCCTATGACAAATTCCCATTCTTCAACAAGCATATTTCATTTTCCTCTCTGCATAGTGTGGGATAACGTGTTAAGTGAACAGAGCGTGCCAGTTTTAAGCTGTTCTCTGTCCACAGGGTGTGTACATCTGTCATGATGCTACCCCTTACAAGAGTCCTTTGTTCCTCCCTGGTAAGAGGGAACATGCTTAATGACCCCTAGCGATTGTTTTAACATTCCACCCTTGGGCCCAATAAAATTAAGCACTCTATTTGTAACACTTTACGAGGATTGTCTGTGGTCAAAGACATGACCTCACTTCCGGCATGCTGCCTGCCATTTATGAAAGGCATTCATGCCTCAATTTGGGGGTTCTGAACCCTTTTAGCACTTCGTCCTTCACTACAAACCTTCACTGAACTGCTGGGTAAAAGAGTAACATATGCATTGTACTCATGTGTTTTTTTTGTATGCCTTCTGTCAAAGCAGTGCCAAAAATACAACTAAGAACCCTTCTCAATAGGGCTCAGACACGGTGAAAGAGAACATCTCATTGCAGTAGAGCAACAATTTCCCTTAAAAAAAAACTCTCCTAGATGGTGAGGAAAAGCCTTGAATGAAGACAAAAAAAGACCTGCGCAAAGAAATAGAAGAATGGGAAACCTTGAGAAACACTCTATATTTCATCACCATGCATACACAATTATATACACACTCTTTCTTTTAGCATATTGAGATGTTTCCATCAGGTGTGAGGGTTCATGTATTAGCATGAAGTATTTAGTGAATGGCTTAATAGAGCAATGTGCTTGTGGGCAGGTAGCTTTGCTGTAGCGTTTGTTATGTAAAATATTATGTAGGCCCTGTGAAAGCGGAGGGGGTAAATAAATTTACCCAAGCGGATTACTTGCATCCTCCCTTTTTCTCTTTCGTTGTCAGCAGGCAGGGTAGGTTTCGCAGGTTAACGAAGGACGTACATTATAAGGCAAGTGTGTTTGGTCCTCAATGTTGATAATTTGTTTTAGTAAGTCATTTCTGAAATTGATGCAAATCAATGACCTAAACTTCACGATCTATGAGCCACAGCAATGCATCTACTTGTTATCACAGATGTCAACTTTGACCAAAAATGTCAATAACTCATCTGATCTGATCAGTAAGAAAAATGCACATCAAACTACGGCCTCTATTTGCTCAAATGCGCCCCACACTTCCTCTCTACTTTTCAGCAGCCACTAGCATTGAAAATCAGCTTCAACTCAAGCCGTGGTCAGGAGCATAGGTGACAGATGTAGTGGTTATAGTGCATTGCATATGTGGATTGTCAAACTCGGGGGTCTGGATCCTGGTATGGTTAGAAGAAGGTGTGATTGGTTTTGTTTGGCGGGGGATCTTAGTAACACTGAAGGTAGAAGTTGTGGGGTCACCACTGAATAGAGTTTGGTTTAGTACAGGAAAATAGGGTAATGGAATTGAATTGAGAGAAACTCTGACTTTTAAGTGGGTCCACAGTTAAAAATTGGGAGCGCTTGAAGTAGCGATGCAGGCAATCTCAGGTGTGGTCCATAGGCTTAAATGCAACCTTCTTTTAAGGTCGCATCCAAAGAGCTTAAAGAATGGCGAAACATAAAAAGATCTCTATGAAAGACCTTAAGGAATGCTGAAACATAATGAGATCACTATGAATTCATTACATTACTACTCAATAGTGCTTAATTTGCAGATGGTGGCACCAGCACTCATTTTGGCGACCAGGGCTTGTTTTTCATCATCAAAGTTTGTTCCAGAGTTACGAGATAGATATGTATTGGCATTGCCCCCTTAAGAAAATCTTTGGGCCTTTGCACATTTTATTTTACAAATTCTGATATGCACACTTTAATTAGCAATGATTGCAATGGAAAATAATTTACGAATTATTCAAATAACACAAAATGCACTTCTGAGTGGTAAGGGTAAACAACAAGTTGCTAGATGAAGTGCACAATGAAACTATCTGCCACGGATCGCCTACGAAGTTTAACTTTAATAACAAATCCTAAAAAACCTGTGTTAACTTGTGCACGTATACAGGTTGGTTTCAAAACAGACCAGGTAATGGCACATATTTTTACTTTTTAGTTATATAATGAACAACAATCATGCTGTGTTCTAATGTGGTAAATTCCCCATGGGATTGAGACCTCTACTTACTTGTTTAAGCTTCTAAACATATACTTCTGATCTCTAAATCTGATTTTTGACAAAGCAATCCTCTTTTATGAAACGCTCATCTGAAACTACCACGGAACGTGACGAAAGCACAGCAAAATCTTCTTAAAGCATTGGCACTTCTCAGCGTCTTAATTGTGCTACTGTTCACAGAGCCAGCAAAATGTTCTCCACATAGCACTCGAACAGAACAAAGCGGTACTCATTCAATCATCAAGTCTCTATTCCTACGCAGAACCAAATCTCTAACACCATGCGCACGCCAGAACCACGGATAAGTGGAAATCACTTTCCCCGTCACTCAATAGCTCTGGCCCCAATCTATGGTCCTCATTATGAGTGGACTCATCAATTTATTCTGAGGTGTGGTAACTTCTGTCAGAAGAATGAGTCTTGTGATAAACAGAGAGGTCAAACCTGCTGGTATTTATCAGGGAAAAATTGACCAGTATTCTTAAAGTTAGTCTCCAAAAACTTGTACTAGGTGACTAATATTGTAACCGATAAAAACCGAACACCGTTTTTTTTCGGATGTGATTGTTAATGATCTCATAGTGACTCATAATGAGGGCCTAGGTATTCCTCTGCTCACCATTTAATAATCAAAACTTTTCTGTCCCATCCCAGTGGATATCACCAGTTCTAAAAGACCAACACTCTCACCCTCCACTATTTAAAT
Source organism: Triturus cristatus (assembly GCF_964204655.1). Taxonomy (NCBI): domain Eukaryota; kingdom Metazoa; phylum Chordata; class Amphibia; order Caudata; family Salamandridae; genus Triturus; species Triturus cristatus. The sequence continues at coordinate 137,831,140 of NC_140582.1, read as the reverse complement.
GTTAAAAGTCTTACAGCACTAAACTGGTTTCTTCGCCGCATAATTTATGAGTCTCGTTATATCAAACCTTCCACAGGCCCATGCAGTTCCCTCTTAGGGAGAAGCCGCACACTTTCTGCACTCTAAAACCCTTTCTCAAAACCAGGACACGTGTTAACAGCACACAGTGTGCCTACACCCTCTGAATAGCTGACCATCTTCAAGGACTAAACAACTATGTCCTAGCACAACATTTCCCACATAAAAAACTATTGTGTCATAACCCACAAAAGAACTACCCAGCATGGCAGATTGATTTTTCAATTCATGGTCATTAAGTCCCTCTGCTGACCACATTGATACTTAAATTCCTCCGTACCTGTTCTCGTACACCAAAACTGACCTGCATACGACTCAATACCGACACCCTCCAGTGAACCAAACCTCTGCCCACATCTGAAAATCTCCATAATACTAACCTAGTTTCAATTAAGGAAAATGTAGAACGGTGACCTGCCTGAGTCACTGCTCTCACATTCAGATTGAGAAAACAAACATCAAAATAAGGCCAGAAAGAAGCTAATTTTGTTGTGAACGTGTCTGTGTGTCGATTTTGTTCACCAGTCTGCGCGGGTGTCTACAGTGAGGCATACGTCTCCATAAATTATCTCATGATTTATTATGTATGGTTATGTATGTGTTTTAACACATCTGTCTGCCTCATTTTTACCTTACTGTCACGAATGAAGCTGTCAGTCTTGATGTGAGAAGCTCTTGGATAGCCGCCTGTTTTTTTCAAATAGCTCAAAACATTAACGGACACCATATGACTATTCTTTTTATACTTCCCATATTAATTTCTGTCTGTAAATTTACTGGAAAACAGATTGTGAATGTAAAAACACATTGACAAATATATGCCCATGTCTAATCATCAGTGGTTAAAATTAAAGAACAATAGTGCTGGAAGGGATACAGCGGATCGCCCTCACCACTCCCACATGACCTTATGGTGCAGAAATCCCTGACACTCTAATATACTCATTTCAATAGAAGGGTGTTGCTGGAAGTTGTACAGTGGTGTTGTTTGTATGAACTGTTACAGTGGTTGGGTTGTTTTTAAGCCTCACTTGGCAGCACAGCTATCTGCAAGACATATGCTTACCAAGTCTCTAAGATGTACAGCGAGCATGTTTGCCTCATTCTGAGGAGTATACTTCTCTCATTTTATGCTATTGGCAGCTTGGTATATCCTTTCATCCTACAAAAAGTGCTTTCATTGGACTATATGAGGAATTATTTGACATCTGAAAAATACAATAAATCATCACACTGTTTTTCACATTCAATACTATATCTCCCATATGCATTTAACATCAAAAGCAATCGATTCTTTGATGTTTTTTTAGTATTGGCAAAGCAAATAGGTCTAGCTGTAATCTGTATAACTCATGTATGCATGCAATGCATGTAAACAGGATTTGTGAATATCTATGTTAACATGCCATGGCAAATTAATGCCAGACCTATTGGTCTTGCCAATGCTTATTTTTTCCCCTACTCCTAACCTGGTTTATTTGCGTTTCATTTTCAAATAATGCGTGTCAACACTAGATAGCTAGATAGCTAGATAGATAGATAGATAGATAGATAGATAGATAGATAGATAGATAGATAGATAGATAGATAGATAGATAGATAGATAGATAGATAGATAGATAGATAGATAGATAGATAGATAGATAGATAGATAGATAGATAGATAGATAGATAGATATGTGTGTGTTATTTTGTCTTGTCACGATAATCACCTTTTTAAATGAAAGGTTTGATCCTTAAATGTGTTTTTATACTTTCAGTAAATGTTATGAAGTTTATCAATTACAAAGGTTTTAAGTTGTTTGTTCACTAAGCCGAACATGATATTATTATGGTGAATGTATCAATAAACTGAAAAGTGCACACATTAGGTGGTTCTTCTTTAATTGCCACACCTATAGATAACACACAAAGTTGCACTTTGTACTTTTTGCTTTTGAATCCATTGTGTATGTCCTATGTTGATATTTTTCCATCCAGCGCACCAACATCCTACACAGAAACTTCGGGATTTGAAGTCTGTTGAGATAAAATGGAGCAAGATGATCGATACACATCCAACTTAAGTTTGGGATTTTCCCCTCAACTCGTTTTACCTACTATTGGGGATAACAAAACATCTTTGACGGGTAATGTTTCATGTTGTTTGTGTGAAGGCAGTACTTGCTCCAAACACCTTTTACCGGCGTATTATGTTCTGGGGTGCTAATGTGTGATAAGAACATTTGTGCACATTTGCCGAGTGGAATATTGCTGTGGTTGTGATATGTTCTCTTTTTTGTGGTACTCTGTTTTTGTGATACATTGGTGCAGTGAAATTATTCTTGTGTTGTACTGCAGTTGCTGTGCTGCGCTCTGTTGGACTATTGTGATTGTAAAAGCCCATTTTGTAATTCTGATATTATGTTGCTTTGTGCGTGTTACTGTGTTCTTTTTTTGTTTACTTTAGGTATGTCAACAAATGTTGCTACATTTCAATGCAAAAGCAGCACATGCCTTGAGCGTTCGGACACAAGCCACCATATAAAACTGTCTCAGGTGCAGGGCCGGACTGGCTGCAGCGGGCACTGGGCTTTTCCCCGGTGGGCCGCCAGGGCTGGGCCAGTTTTGGGCCCCTGGGGGGCCGATTTTGATACAGGGCCGTTTTTGCAGCATAGCTGCAATATCGGTCGCTGTAACTAAATCGGCCGAAGCCGGCCCTGGCAAAGAGCTCGGCGGCACCCCCAAGCCCCCAGGGGCCGGCCGAGCAATTTGCCAGTGCCGGTTTTGGTTCCAAGTTCGGCCCTGCTCAGGTGGTAAAATAGTGCTGCTCCAACTCAAATACTACTTAAGACACCAGTCAGCCAACAACTCTGGCAGAGGCCTACTCGACTCAAATTGTAGAAAAGGTGTTTTGTTTTAGAAGAACGTACATTTGTATACGACCTCAACTTTTACTCATTCAAGAAACTGCTATTGTCTCTTAGACACACCGTCATTTATTTCCCAAAAGGCTTAGCTACCAACTGCCTATTTAAGTAATGCTATTTCTCAAATATACAAACTCTAAACTTGTGTTGAAATCGCACAAACAGTCCACACATCTTCCTTTTTTCATCCAGTGTTGAATATATAAAAGGATAGTTTATCTGATGGCCGCCTTGAAGACCAGAAATGAGGACATACAACAATACAAACGCATAGAATAAAAAATCAAAAATCACGTGAAATTCCACTGTGCTGAGAGTTCAGGTTTCACCCTCTGTACTACAAAGGATTCATTAAATGTGTCTAGCTTTTCAAAGACCCATTTTTACACAACAGCTTACTGAATCCATTCTGTAAACCTGCTTTAGCGGGTCATCTACAGCCTGGTTTCATTGTGTAGAACAAAAACTGTGACAATGACAGGAACTGACAGGCTCTGCCGCATTGTAGTCACAGGTAACGTTATAGCATGGAATGTCATGTACCTCACAACAGGGCCACGGCTGCTAAAAGGTTTACTTTCGCTTTATCTATGGCCGGGGGCATTTCTCCAAGAACTCTTCAGAACACAAGCAAATATACTGATAATACTGATGTACATTTCTGACAGAACTAGTGAGGTGAAATGTACACATGTCGATGTTCCGTCAGGTGGGAAGAATTACTACAACAGCACCCAGGGCTTAAATGCTAAGGCGGAGATGAGGGTTACTGGCAGGATGAGCAGTCGCCTTTGACACAGGAGAAACTTTGTTCGATCCCTGGTGTTGGCTTAATATCCTTTAATTGGGGGCACAATCCCTTAATCTTCCTATGCCTTAAAAAATTAGCATCTGAAGTATCTTGGAATCAGGTACTATATAAAAGACCTCTGATTCCCTTGGGTTAAGTTCGCAGTACTTACAACTGCCAATAATAAATCAAAATATAAGGTAACTTTACAAGAGACATGTTGATGTCTACGGTTTTCATAAACTAGTTACGTTCCATATAGTTCTCGTAAATACGTATTCTGATGTGTCTAAATGCATGTGAACCATAGATTTCTACCTGTAGGCCAAATTGAGATCTGCCAGATTTTCAGCAAGCAGGAAGTCTGCCGTTTTATATTTAGGTTTGGGGTAGATGGTCTCCTTACATGTTTTTTTTTTATTTACATGGAAAACATTCTGATATGTAGAGAAACTCAACACCTCAGAAAATATGGGGTACTTGAGTCTGATTCATTCCCAAATAGCACTCTTAATCCAGACTTTTCTTAACATTGACATTATATGCCCAAATGGGGTGTTACCCCCATTGGGAATGTCTGTGAATGCCCAGAAAGTTACAACTTTGTGCAATTCATCACGTTCCCAGTGGCCACCTCGCTGGCTCATCTTTGGGAATCACCATGCTTCCGACACCAACTCTAAATGCATAACTAAGGAAGATCCACCACACTGGAGGATTTCCACTGGTGGAGGTATATTCCACCTGCGGGCATACATGCACACATGCAGATCATGTTTCAATCAACCAAAAATTCTCCTTTTGTGCTCCCAGATGACACATTTTACGCACCTGGTTGGAATTTATTTGTGCAAATGTTTTGTGAATCAGTCCAGTATCTGTTTGCGCAAGAAGCAAGAAGGTGACACAACCACGACTTTAATCAGAAGCAAGGAAGGACTAAGAGTAAAAAAGCTTGTGTCTTCCCTCAAGGCACTCCACTTTCGAAAAAATGTCCTTTATTCATAACACCCATGAAAAACCACCAGATTAGCAAAGAAAAGCAGTCCTTATCAGTTTCACAGCACATTGTCTCAAAATGGTCCAAGTAAAATTTGGCACAAAGCCGCATGGCTCTGATATACGCCTCATCACTTCTCATCATTACTCTAAACTTGAAAAGATTAAGCATGATACTGGAAAGAAACAGAACAGAGCCTTCTAAAAAAAATATAAATTTGGTACCTTCTACAGAATTCTTAAATTGTCTTGGCCTATTAAAAGGCTTACACAATGGATATTAACTATTATTTTCCTAGATTACTGTGCTTCATGAGTTCAGTAAAAATGTGGAGCGGCCTTTATGCAGTCATGGGCAGAGGGTATGTATGTCTGCGTTTTGTTGACAATGTAGAAAGGACTGCTTTTGATTGCCTTGTTACCAATCTGCCACTGGGCAAAGCTCTAGCCTCTTTTTTATTCCTCTTTGGTTCAACTCAAGCCCATATTTACAGGGTGTTCAATTCAAATTAATTAACGCCCCAAAGTGAGAGAATTATTCACGCACAAAGAAGTTTATACAATGCAAAAAATCTTATACTTGCAACTTGGCAGTGGTTCACTTCAAGGCGTTCTCGCCTGCCATAATGAGATTCTGTTGCAGTAGTTCTGCCGTCGTTATTTCTAACAAATTTTAATCTGAGACACACTTCCTATCAAGGGTCTTGTTCTACAGTCAAGATGGCTGATTTCAGCCATTTTTTTAAATTGTCAATGTCTGTAGAGGCTCACTCCGCATATATATATATTTTTTTTAAAGTGGTTAGTATTGGAAAATAATCGTGCTATTGGTAAAACAGAATGCCAGAGCTAGAATAAGTGACAGATAATGTCGCACAGCCTCGAAAAGATCCTTGTTTTTCACAATAAGCTCAAAATCCATCATGTTATCCAATAAGAGCATAAAACAATCACTGGAAAAGCCAATAGGTTTTGTCTTTTGGTTTTGCTAATGCAGACAAATTGGCTTTGCCAATGCTTTTTGCGGATGCTGTTGAGCTTCAGAAAAAGAAAAAACAAGATGGTGGTTTGATGATGCTGAACAGCACCGGCAAAAAAAAAAAGTGTGATGATGTTTAAGCTTGCAAGATATGCCTCTTGGTGCTGCGGCTGCCCTGTGTGATGTTTCTGAGCACATGCATAACCACACATGCATGCATATGGCATGATGTGGCTGCCATTTTTTTTTATTGATTCTTCCAAGATTATGGATCTTTGAGTGGTGAATAAGAACAATAGCTTAAATATGTGCCAATGTTTTTAAAAAGAGTGGCCTGGCAACATATTGAAGCTGCCAGGCACTCTAAAAATTAAAAATAAACAAATTTAAAAAATACTAATGGAAGTGGCAGGGTTGCAAAGGTGTGGCAGACTGGGCTGGGTGGGAAGTCAACGCCTCTGAGCCATAGCATTAGCATGTAACAAGATAGGGGAGCAATGGAGGAGGTGGGGCAGATGAATTTAAAAGATATAACAACAATGCAACGTGGGGGAGGGGAGCAATGGTAAAGCGGGGAGGGCAACATGGAGAGCATGGGTCTGGAAAATGAAGGGGAAGCACCACAAGGGGAGAGCGCATGAAAACACGTGCACTCCCATGGAGTGCTAGAGGTAGACAAAAAAGTAGTTCACTGAGCTTGAGCAGTGGCAGGATACAAGTCGCCCAATCAAAAGAATAGTAAATACAGCTATGTTCCAGTAGAGGCACAAACACAAAAAGAGTAAGGAAAGCCACTGGATAAGATGTACCCAATGGGATAGACAAGAAAGTGAACCAATGGTAAACAATACGTTGACCCGAAGCATAGTGTAGGTAATTGCATTGTCCACAGTAGGCCTTCTACAACCCACAGCTAAAAGGCGTCTGTAGGCGAGACCTAAAAACAGTCCAACTCCACTTCCGCCTCCTTTACCACCCCTTACTCAAAGCGTGACCTTACCCCACAACCTGACTGAACACTCTAGTAACCTTCAAGACACAGATTCAACCCAAAAAACTTCTATTTGTCCCATTGAAAGTGACAAGTTCATCTTCCGCATACAGGCATGTTACAAAGATTCAGAACGCTTACGTATACTCATGCCATGCCACACCACTGCTCTTCTGTACACATCTCTGCATTCATTCATTGACTCTAGGCTCTTGATGCTGCAGATGCAATGGCCCTGAGGTTGTGAGGGACCAACTGCACCCCATTTATGGCTATCTTTTACTACTTGACCTGGAGGCAGGGCATTGTATTTGCTTGCACTGGAGCCCATGGCAACTTTGGAACTCCACCAGCCAACTTTACCTTATTATCTGAGGGGGATGTCAAAGAGGCCACCTAGTGGGTGACGTCACAGTAGGTTTTACAGACCAGACTCATAAAACAAAGGGGCATTCCGGTACCATTATTGTTGTTCATTGTTGAGGATGTAAGATTGGGTAAGAGGACACGTTTTTTTTTTCTTTTCAACGGATGCCCCTGTTAAATCTACGGGCAGCGTCATATTTTCGTTTGATAATAAATGTTAAAATCAGCGTGTGTGAGCCAATCCACACATACCTTGGAGAACGGTGTAAATGTCTACAATCCAGTTTATGCGGGTTGAACACTGTGGCTTTCTTTGTTTCCCTCCTATTTTATTTTTAAATGCACGCATAACCTAGCAACAGCTGCTGCCAACAGCTTGCACAGTGCCCCCCTTGGCTGCTCTGCACTTCGAGGACCCTTGGCCATGCGGGGTGCCCCTACCCCCTCAATCCCCTGCACACCAAGACACTTGGCGCTATCTGGGGCTCTGAGAGGGTGACAGCGGCGCGCAGACTGTCGGCCTGTCTGGGGCCAGCACAGTGACAGGAATGTCCTGGGAAGGCCTGGGAGGCGCGAGCCAGGCCTCGTGTGTCAGAGGGGTCGGAAACCGGATCCTCCTTGGCTTCCGCGCCCTGGCTGGCTGCAGGTGCAACCCAACCCCGGCCAAGCCCCCGCAGGACTCCCTCCCGGAGAACCACAAGGCCGCTGCCTCGCCTCAATTAGCGCGTCAGACTCCGAGGTAGGTTAGGGGGTGTGTTGAGGACATTGTCGCTTGTTGCGAGGGGGTGGGGTGCGTGCTACCTGACGGCTTTCTAGAAGGAGCCCCCCCCCCCCCATCCACTCGTCTCTCTGCCCTCGACACACAGGAGGCGACCTCCTGCGCCGCTCCGCGCAGAAATCCATTATTCAGCAGAGGTCTCATTTAATAAATGTCTGCTCGGAGTCTCTAAACAAACTTCATTTCCGAGCACTGCTATCTGCGGCCCAGCGGGCTCCTCCCGCCAGATAAGATCACACATTTAATCAAGCGCTCCACGCGCGCAATAGAATGAAGGAAAATCGCAGCAAAAGTTTGCTTTTAAGCTGCCAAGCTAATGGATGAAAAAGCTCGGACACCCTCGGCATAGTAATGTCCGGGTTTCGCTCTTTTAAATTTGAGTGGAGGTGCTGTGTGTGTATGCGGGGGAGGGGGTGATTTACACAACTACTACGCACAAAACAACAAAACCCTCTCTAACAAGAACAAACACAATGTCTACCATGAGCGTATGCAGCCGAAAAGACAAAGGCTGTCTTGTGCACTCCAATTGTGGAGCGTGAATACTACAGGCACACAAATGAATACCATCAGTGAACTGCACGAATTTAACAATCAAGACACACATTAAACTCTCAATCATGAACTAATCAACACAAAGGTGGATGGGACTGCAGTGATGAAAACCAGGGCACTGCATTGACACCACGGGTCGGACTGGCCCATAGGGCAATTACGCAGTGACCGATGGGCTGACCTGACCCGTCGGGGAATTGACCATGTTTTGGCTGTTTGTGGGTCTGTTTTATGGACTTTCTGCGCTTGTTTTTATTTTGGTCCCTGGGCCTATTTCTGTCTCAGTCAGACACTGGTGATGCCCAACTTCTAACGTGCTAGAGATGGACTGGCGCTATGACATGTGCCAATGTCTTCGAGGAGCTGGAAACAACACACACCCGATGGATTTATTAAATTCAGTTTGCCAACGACAATTCAAAAATGGCATTTTACAATCCTCTAATGCAGGGCGGAGTGCACTGGGCCACAGACGCCGCTGCAAAACTCAGCACCATAAATAAACCCCGTGACCCCCTCTCCCCCCGGGACCCCCACCCATCCCTGCAAAGAAGTCTCCCTCCTGGGAGGATGACTGGGAGAGTTTGTCTCTTCTTTTTTCCCCCTTGGGCTGGCTTTTGAGAGGCCAACGAGGGCGGAGGGGGCTGACAGGGTCAGCTGTCAGTGGAATGCCTCTTAGTATTCAGATACTCACCCAAGCAGAACGCGGAGAAGAGAGAAAGAGAGAGAGAGAGAGAGGGGCGACGGATGGGGGCGGGGCTATCTCCCCTCGCTCTTCCGTGTTAAACCAACACACAAGGCCGAGCAGGCACTTGACACAGCACGAGAGGGGGGCCGTTTTCAGGGGACGCTTCTAGGCCCCTCTAATCGAGGTTTGGAGCTCTGTTTGCGTGTGTGACAACAGTATCTCATCTGTGTCCCCTCCCCACGACAAGAAGCGAGGCTCTAGACACCTGTGTTTACAACACAGGACGGGTGAAGCAACCACCCCTTCAAAACAGCTCTCAGCTCCCACCCTGGCTCGGGAGATGCTAATAAACGCTGCATACGTAGGACGCAGGGGTCGACGGGACCCTTGGTGAGCTCGGCCACGGTTTGTTGTCACCCAACAGAGATAAGAAACCACCACAGAGCCAACGACTGATTCACTTCACACTCACTCAGCTTTACATATCAAACAGAAGCAAGCAAACTACCACGTTGATGTGAATATTATTAGCCCATGGCTAACTATTAATGTTAACAAGCCCGTGCACTGCAGAGGAGCCTGGGTAAGCCACATAACGTCATCGCAAATGATGAGCGCGTGTGTAAACCCGCAATTATTTCACAGGCACAACAAGGCGACGAGCCCAGTGCTAAAGCCTCGCATCCGGACGGGCTATCGCGGGGGTTTGAACACAGCAAGCTGGCACCGAGCAGGGAAATGTAACCGCTGTCTGGCGCTGAGGAGGGAGCGGGGCCGCAGCCCGCACAATGGGCTCCCGGGCAACATCCAGCGAGCGCGCCGGGTGATCTGGGACAGTTTATTAGCGGGGCTAATGAGAGGTGGCCCACATCGCTCTTTTCAGGACCCGAGCACCCCGGGCGCATGTAACACATTTTACATTATGCGCAGTAAGTAAATACACGCATCACCAGAAATTACACCGTTGGGCCTCCCTCCCCCAGGCGGCCTCTCTCTCGCACACTCGCCGGATGAAGGCTGCTGAAGCAGCCAAACAATGTGACATTCTGACACACGAATCGACACTTTCTCATTTAGATTAGGGAGCACGTAATCTGACGTGTATGCCAGGTAGGCTTGGCCCCCACACACCGACACTAGTCCTCCCGTCATGCTCCTCACAAGTGATCTGATGGGACACGACTTTCTAGCCCTCCCTATCACGGTTCCTTAATGCGACACAAATCTCTCCAAATCTAATAAAGTGTTTTTCTCTCTCTGCTCTTTTTTCTCTCTTGTTGAATGCTGTAAGATTTCTCCATTCATCTGCACGAACAGGTGACTTCTGCCGAAAAAACACACAACGTGGGAAGCTTTATAGACACCAGAAGTGCTTCTGGCAGTGAACGGTGACAGCCAAACTCTCTCCAGCGCCGCAGGTCACATATCCGGGCTGGGAGCAGAAACCCAGTACCGGCTCTGTACCACATTAAAAGCAGGCGATTCGCACCTATGGCAGGCCCGAGAGCACATGATATGCGCAGCTTTAACCTATAGCCACTTTAAGGCGAGCTGGTGTAACGGATGTGCCAACTTGGCACCCAGATACTAAGAACCAGGCAAAAACAAGTACCAGAAACGGGTGCCCTCAGACCCCCCTGCCCCCCCTTAAGCGGGAATTCTGTTGTTGCCCTGGCATCAACTGCACATCAGAGCTCAGACACGTTCCTGCGACATGGCAGGTGAATCACTCTGCCAGCCCTTACAGGTGGGTACCACAACATAAACATGCACGAGAAACTGTGTGGATGGCACGCGCTGCCGTTTGTCAGCAAAGGGGTAGGAGCCATTCTTCAGCCAACACACACACACGCACACCAACTTCTCGTACTCACTCCAGAGACCGCAGGACGGTCCATTCATGTTTCTACCTTTGGGGTTCCTCACGAACAAATCACAAACAAAGGCGGCCGGTCTAAGCAGGAATTAGCGAATAACAACGCCACATGCTACTAAATTAGCGCGATTCCCATGCCAGCTCTTTAAAGCCCCCACTGGCGCCATTCTCTGAATGTGTGCAGACCTCACACCGTCACTAGAGGTGTGCAATGTCTCCGACCGGAGGAGACAGCGACGGAAGCATGCACCACCGTGTTGCTCTCTGCCATCAAGCGCCGAAGGCACATTGGAGCACAGTGCTGCAGCCACCACGGAGAGGGGGTGACAGTCGCACCAGACACGTCCAGCCAAGACCACAGTGCATGTGGCGGGTAATGCAGAGTAGAGACCCTCTGTCTGCAGCCATACACAATAGGAGGGTACACGCTGATGTGCCACAACCGCGGTAAAGTTACACCTGCCCCCCCCCCCCCCCCCAAAGTCTACAAATCACCTTTGGGAAACAAGATATCTGCTTGCCCTTTCTATGACTGCTCTTCAACCTCCGTCTCCAGACATTTTGCTGCATTTCTGACACCCCCCCTTCTGCTTTCCACCCCATTCCCCCAGCAACCACCCTACTGTTGTAAAGCAGCGAGAGGGTGTAAGCAGAACGAAAACCAACAAGCACGGCAGCCCCACATAAAACAGCGCTGCAAACTGAACATGGGGCTTCAAATTCTAAAGCCACACTGGAAGGGCGTGCACCCCCTGCCCTGCCAAGCCCAAAATGTCAAAAGGCTGTTGACAGGCAGAAGACATGGCCTCCCACTGCCTTTCTGGTGGCATTCTAGGGCGCGTATAATAACCATTTATAGGCGCCTTATTCCCCATCGCAAGATAGCATCTGCTTCCCTCCTAGTCCTACAAATGGAAAGGGGGAGCGCCCCCCCCCCCCCAGGTGTGGAGACATGACCGTTGAACACCTGGCATCCTCGAAATTTTACAAAATATATAACACCGGGGACGAAAATTCGTAGCAGAATGAAGTCCATCAGCAAGGAAACCAGGGTGTGTTTTAGAGGGCGAGGGTAGGGAGAGTTGTGGAATGTCACAGCACGGTGGGGCAGCACACGGTGCAGCGGGGTAGATGGCAGCGCAGCCACAGTGCATTGCTCCGCTCTCCCCGGCCGGTGCACCTGTGTTGTCAATGAATGGGGAACAGACCGAGCATCTGCCCTGCACGGGGGTGTGAGCGCGGACCCAGGCAGAAAGCGGGGCTCTGCCGCCCACAGCTGCCCCTACTGCTCACGACACCCACGAGGGCCCCCATCTCCATCCATGGCAGCGGGAGCAGCTGGCCGAGGCGCACACAACCCCCGGATCCGCCTGCCCGGGGGCCGCGCCGAGGGAGCTGCCCCGCCGCCGGGCGCTCTTGCATCATTACCTGCTCTCTGGGCATCCGCCGCCTCCTCCGATCCAGGTCCCCTCCACGGGGAGAAGCTCGGTCCCCGGCCGGTGGCACCCGAGCTCGGCTCCAGGAGAAACAACACGAGCCAGAATCCACAGCACCCGAGAAGCAAAAACCACCAAAAAGAGCTGGACCCCCTGATCCGGCAGAGACGCTCAGCAGCCAGCGCTAGCTCTGCGCCCGCAGCAGCATCCTCGGCTCGGGCGCCCCGGGGGCGGGGTGGGGGCGCGCTGCTGTCCGCCGCGGCTCATCCTCGCAGCATCCTCGGCGGCTGCAGCGGCACCTGCGGCTGGCTCCCGGGCTCTGCGCTGCCGCGATGCGCCCCCTTCGGCTCTCACAGGCTCCGGGCCATGGCTGCGCGGCTCGGCTGCTCCGGGGTGGGTGCTAGGCGCCAGGGCAGGTGCGGCGGAGCTGGAGACCGGGCAGGAGGCAGGAATGATGCGACCACAGGGGCAGAGCCGGAGCCGGGGCGCGCGTGCACGGAGGGCTGCGGACGGGGGCGCGCGCAGAGCAGAGCAGACCTGGCGCGCACTGGCACCCAAGGAGCGGGCACGCGCAGGAGGAGGAGGGCGAGGAGGGACCGGAGCTGCTGACGCAGGAGGAGGAGCCGTGCCAGCGCGCGCCCGATGAGAGGGGATGCGAGGCTTCAAGCTGAATGGGGCACGCTTCATCGCGGGGGCAATGGAGCCACCTGCTGTGCACTACCCCCCTTCCCATGGCTGTACCTACCGTGACCTGCATATGTAGACCCACTGCAAAAGGAAGACCGGTTTGCCACCAGTCTATGTTAGAGAATAGCGCCCTCTGTAGTTCCAGGGTTGCTTTATTTTATCAGACATAATTAATAAATAAAAAAAAAATGAAATTCAAAAACGGGTAGTATTCGCCTTCTACAAGACAGAACCACCCTTGTCCTATTTATGTGTGGGGACTATTGCTCTTTAAAATTGTGACAGCCCCAGTTTGTGTTACTATTACAACAATAATTAGTTGTCACACTTCCAAAACAACTAGACTAAGACAATGGGGGAAAATGAGCTCCTCGTTCAACGTATTCTACAAAACAACCCCTTATTCTCGTTTTAGAAGGTTGACCTTCTGATGGAAATTCCAATTGACCAACTACAAGTGGGCCTATTGGTTCAACTCATGGCACTTGGGTGTTTTATCAATGGGATGCCGTACATTATAAAAAGTAAACGAATATCACACCTGTTAAATTAAAATATCAACTGAAACCAGAGAAGGTACTCACAAGTTTGTGAAGCAGCTTAAATCAACAAGCATTGGCATAACCAATAGGTCTCGCTTTTGGGACCTTATAAGTATTTAGTTAGGCAGCACAATATCCTTGGTGCAACAACAACTGTTGCATGGCAAAACACTTATAAGGTCCCCAAGGCGAGACCTATTGGCTATGCCAATGCTTGTTGCTGTTTTTGTGGTACTGCAATATATAGGGATGTTATTTGTCACAGTTTACAGTTAGGATTAGATCATTGATGACACTATTGTTCATAGGATCACGATGTCTCCAGTGACAACTTCTTGCTGCCCAGGTCGTGCCGAGGGGTTCCTTTTGCGGTGGTTCTGCTGTCCTGATCGAGCCGAAGGTCCTGCTGCAGTTGTCTCCTCCCTTTGTGTGTGTGGTTGTGTGTGTGGTTGTGTGTGTGTGTGTGTGGTTGTGGGTGTGGTTGTGTGTGGTTGTGTGTGTGGTTGTGTGTGGTTGTGTGTGTGGTTGTGGGTGTGGTTGTGTGTGGTTGTGTGTGTGGTTGTGGTTGTGTGTGTGGTTGTGTGGTTGGTTGTGTGTGGTTGTGTGTGTGGTTGTGTGTGTGTGGTTGTGTGTGTGGTTGTGTGTAGGGTTGTGTTGTGTGTGTGGTTGTGTGTGTGTTGTTGTGTGTGTGTGGGTATGTGTTGTGTGTGTGTGTGGTTGTGTGTGTGTGGTTGTGTGTATGTGTGGTTGTGTGTGTGTGGTTGTGTGTGTGTTTATGTGTGTGTGGTTGTGTGTGTGGTTGCGTGTGTGGTTGTGTGTGTGTGGTTGTGTGTGTGGTTGTGTGTGTGGTTCTGTTTGCTTGTGGTTTTGTGGTTGTGTGCATTGTTGTGTGTGTGTGGTTGGGTGGTTGTGTGTGGTTGTATGTATGTGGGTGTGTGTGTGTTTTGTTTGTGGGTGTGTGTGTGTGGTTGTGTGTGTGGTTGTGTGTGTGGTTGGGTGTGGTTGTGGTTGTGTGTGTGTGGTTGTGGGTGTGGGTGTGTGGTTGTGTGTGTGGTTGTGTGTCTGTGGTTGTGTGTGTGGTTGTGTGGTTGGTTGTGTGTGGTTGTGTGTGTGGTTGTGTGTGTGTGGTTGTGTGTGTGTGGTTGTGTGTGTGGTTGTGTGTGGTTGTGTGTGTGGTTGTGGGTGTGGTTGTGTGTGGTTGTGTGTGTGGTTGTGGTTGTATGTGTGGTTGTGGTTGTGTGTGTGGTTGTGGGGTTGGTTGTGTGTGGGGTTGTGTGTGTGGTTGAGTGTGTGGTTGAGTGTGTGTGTGGTTTTGTGTGTGTGTGTGTGTGGTTGTGTGTGTGTGTGGTTGTGTGTGTGTGTGGTTGTGTGTGTGTGTGGTTGTGTGTGTGGTTGTGTGTGTGTGGTTGTGTGTGTGGTTCTGTTTGCTTGTGGTTGTGTGGTTGTGTGTGTGGTTGTGTGTGTGTGGTTGTGTGTGGTTGTGTGTATGTGGGTGTGTGTGTGTGGTTGTGTGTGTGTTTTGTTTGTGGTTGTGTGTGTGGTTGTGTGTGTGTGTGGTTGGGTGTGGTCGGGTGTGATTGTGGTTGTGTGTGTGTGGTTGTGGGTGTGTGTGTGTGGTTGTGTGTGGTTGTGTGTGTGGTTGTGTGTGTGTGGTTGTGTGGTTGTGTGTGTGTATGTGTGTGGTTGTGTTAGTGGTTGTGTGGTTGGGGTGGTCCCAAAATGATGCCGGTAATAGCCTGACCCTGGGTCATGATGGGGAGGGGCTGGCGGTCAGGATTTGATTCCTCACAGGGAGGCAGTGCACATACAGTATTAGGATTTTGTACACAACCTTGATCTTTTATTTGCATCATTGTTCGTAGAGATAGAGGTATGTTGTGAAACGGACTGTTACAGACCAATGCTATGTGATTTTTTAATTTTCATTTGATGCTTGTAAAACATACGTATTTTGATTAGGTGGTACCAACCTTTTTGTGAGCATTTCTCTAATTTACTGACTGTGCTTAAAAAACGGAATTACCATGTTATGTAGCGGTCTCCCACTAGCGGCATATCACACATTCCTAATATTCCGTACATGCAGCAGCATTTTTCCCTGTGGCTACAGCGCCAGAGACCTTCGGTCTGAACTACATTTTCCTGGATTGCTATAACAAACATATTTTTTATGTAAAGCGGGTTGGTTTAAGCCACGAAAATCGATTATCATGATCTACAGCGCTGGAAATGTGTGTACTCACTAGTCAAGGATATATGGATCTTTTAAGTGCCATTACTGTACAATTATAGTGTGTTATTTTCGAGAAATGGCCATACTGGTCCATTAAAGACATAATCGCCATGCCTATGTACCTGTTCTTTAAAGAACGATTGTTAAAAGGTCGTCAAATTGGTGTATTAAAGACTGAAATTATTGGTAATAAGTTCCAATGCTGCAACATTGAGAAGAATGACATTAAATTGTGCCAATGCAGGTTAATTGAAGAGTGACTCTGCTGTTGAGATACGACTGCTGGTTTGCTAAATTATTGCTCAGAATAGTCTGTAAGCGCGAATGCAGGGGGAGGAGCGGAGGCAGGGAGCAAGCAAGAGGAAAGACGGATGGCGCTGAAGGCTGGTGGTTCGCGCGTGCACGCTCGCGTGAACGCAAGCTTGTCGCCAGCCAGCAGCACTTTGAAAACTCACCTACTAAAGTCTCTCCAAGCAGCGCATGTGCGCTGACTCAGCGAGACCTAAAAAACAATTATTGATTTGCGGTTCAGTTGATGTTGAAATGTCTAGAGGCCAGCAGCTGGATCCAGCTAGGAACACTGCTTTAAATGAGCCAGTACCTTCCGGTACTGAGTTCCGGCACTTTTTTATTTTGAGAAGGAGAGTAACGGCACTTCTCAAGAGAAATATAATACTTTTTATTGGAGAGTACCCACACTTCTCACAAACAAACAGGTACTCTGTACCAGAGTACCTGCACTTTTTTCAATTTCAAGCACTGACTAGGACCATTCGAAATTCACTAACTGGAGTTTTTCAACAGGGTAGCTAGGTAGCTTCCTATAATGCCACTGCAACCATCATGTATCCCTTTGCCAGTCTCATTTGCATAATCTTTTGAGGCAGACCTATTCATATTTAAACTATAAAAACTGTAAAATGAAGATGAAAGGAAGAGGGTGGGGTGCCTTTTAGATGTAATAGCCACCATTTCTATAATCAAAGGCATCAGTGCCCTTGATGGATTTAGGCCACTTGTTATACAGAACGTGGCCCGAGTAACTTGGCAGGTTAGTTGGGTGGTTTGGCTGCCCCGGCAGAAAGCATGTTGTTGTGACATGATGTGAGCACTGAAAAAAAGCAGAGGTTGAATGCCCAATGCGTCCTGCAGAGAGAGAGCAAGTTTAGGTAGTGAGCCCACTGGTTCTACTGAGATGGAGATATCTCCTGTAATTTTTTATGTATTTTCATAAAGGTGGTAATTTGTGCATTTTATAACATAATCATCCCTGCATCTGCATATTTTGGCAAAAAAAGTAGGATTCATAGGCAGTCTTGAAAACCCCCCATTAGTTTTCAATCCTTCAGGGTTTTCCGCAGTACACATGATAATTATTTCCACACTGCCGCAAATCTGGTATATGCCCTTTTATTAATTTGAGAAATCAAAGCATTATTTGATGTTTATAAGGTAAATGTTCACAAGAGATCACTTAAGCATTCTTTAACAATATAACTATCGCACCCGAAAAATTCCAGTCATGAATCATGTCACTAGAAATGACACCAGATTTATATACTATGACAGTGGATATAACACACATAACTTTTCATGTGCTAGTTTATAGCAAAGAAACATTATGTGTCTGGAAATAAAACACCATATGTACTGCTCGTATATGCAAGGCTGCTGTCACAACATGCCAATGCCCTTCAATTATGTATTTGTGCAAGTGTTGGGACAGGGTGTCCTCTGCCTGGCAAAGTAATGTGTACCCTTGCCCCGAGTTCCTGATTGCTTGTAATACTAGTATCATGATTTTGTTTGTCCCTTGTATCATGCTAATCTAGCATGTACACATAAACGTAGACCTGTAGTTGGGAATTCAAGGTACATAACCTGTTCTGTGACCTGGAGGGGTTTCACCTTGCATGCCCTCATAGTGAGACCCACAGTCCTCTCATTGCCCTGGGTTCATTGCATAAAGGGGTGATGACAGCTTACCAAGTTTTTTTAATCTTTAGCTTGACCAGAACTTTCTCTTTTTGCCAAGGAGATACACGCCTTATGGCTCCCCCCAAGTAAAATCCTGTTGTTAGGTGAAACCCTGAACCTTGCCCATGGTTTTGCATAGAACGAGACAGAGAAGGAAGACAGCTTCCTGAGAGAGGAAGTGCATTCCCTGCGTTTCAGTGGCTAGAGGGTGAAGAGACGCTGAAGTGGTGGAGGATGGAGCTAGGAGTCCCTTAGAAATTCAGTGAAGCTCTAGCTAGTAAAGGACCGCTGACTGCAGAAGTTTATAGACATTGTCTGTTGTTTTGTCTGTCCATGATTGTTGCTTTCTAAAGGCTGATGATAGTGAGGTGCACACATCTCACACTTTATTGAGCCCATGTTTTGGATACTCCTGCTTGGAGCCAGGCCCACTGCTGCAAGGGCCATCTCCTTGAACAAAGCCTTTGTCAGTGGATCAGACATAAAATGACATTTGAAAGAGAGATAGCTAAGCTGGTTCTAAAACCGTAGTCATTGGATCCACATCCCCTTTCTGGAAAGTATGTATAAAACTGGGTCCAAACACCTCACTGTATTCCAGTTCCAAGTTCATAATTACCAAGGAAGTACTCATACGACTGCTGTGTGACCAGGACTGGTGTCTGCAGGTCAGACAGACTCCCAGAAACGAGGGGAGATCACCTGAAGTCTGCACAACTTGCTAGAGAAGTGAAGTAGCTCTGCCTAGCACCAAGAACCCTGCCTGCCTACCCATTGAAGGAGTGTGTGTTGGCCCTGCAGGAGGAGAGTCAGTACAGGAGGAAAAACCAGCAGTGTTCCGTGTGTGCGGAGTGTACGGAATTTACGGACTGCTCTTTGGAGCAAAGCTGGAGCCGACCCGTGTATGGCACGTTATGATATCATGACTATTCACCCAGCACCCTCATAACTGATGTTCCTCCAACACCCTCATGACTGATGCTCTCCCAGCACCTTCAGTACTGATGCATCCCCAAAACCTGTAATTCCATTGCACTTGAATCCCTACAAGCTTCCCCCAGAATCCTCTGAGCCAATGGCAAACCTTGCTATCACTGTTATTGGGGCCTTGGTGTTGTTTTCCATTATGCACGTTCAAGCAAAATTGATACGTTAGTCTCCTGTTATTTGGTTCTGATCAATAGGTTGCACCTGCCCATTCTGTAAGGTCAAAGAAAGTGCACTAACACATTTTCTCCAAGGTTCTAGAACCTTTCAGCTGGCCATGTGCCCCATGTTTTGGAAATAGTCACAAGTGTGAGTTTGATTACTCTGCGCTCATGCCGAGCTGCTGATGAATCCTGTAAGTTTATGCCATTGAAGTTAATGCATGATCATTGTTGTGGAGACCTGTTAGTGTACTGATGGTAGCGGTCTCCTCTTGTTATTTCCAGTGCATTGTGTCATCTCAAAGCCAGAGGTTCTGGTCCAGTGCACATCTCCCTTGCTAACGTCTGTCTCAGAAGTGACAAATCCTGCTACGCAGTGTTGCACAGCCGCTGAGCAGATCCAATACTGCAAGTCTCTCTTTTCTTGTTTTATCCCTACCCCTCTTCCCCCCAGCGAACAGTTTGGGATCTAAGGTTTTGTTTCCTTGACCTGTATTGTACTCGGGAGGGATAGGAGGTCCAGCAGCGGCTCCAGTGTTATCTTTGCAGTTAGGACCAGCTGAGTGCATGACAGCACCAGCCCGAAAAAGCACAATCCTGTGTGATCCGACCCAAAGGCCATAAATTCAGAACGGACACCTTTTAGAACTCGGCCAGACTCTGCATCTGCCTGGACAGGGAACTACTGAGCAGGACTGTTATGCTACTCCCTCACGGGAACCAAAAGAGTAGGTGTCCCAGTATCCTTATCAACCTGGGTGAACATAGTTTAGCAAACAAACAGGTTCTCTCAGGGAAGCTTTGAAAAGAAGCCCTAGCTTCCTGTGTTGAAGAAATACACGTGATCACAAACAGATGGAAATGGACCAACTGTTTAATGGATACCCTAAAAAAAATTTGCACAATTCTGTGCAGACATAGGGTATACACTTTCACATGGTGAACAAATATCCACATTAATAGTAATTATTTCAGAATCATAAACAAACTGAAGGTGCTCTTTATGAACAGCGCAGTGTTAGTGGATGGTGTGATACTTTGTGAACAAAAAGTGGGCAGTGATACACATACAGGAAAAACATAAATGTTGACTTAAAATTGCACTTATGGATAGTTTCAGCCTTAGTTCAATCACTGTCTATGAACGAGCGTTCACACACAGCGATTGAACTGATGCTGAAACTATCCAGAAGTTTTCTCATGAACTTGTTGATGTGGATATTTGTACCATATGTGAATGTGCATACCCTTTGTCTGCACTGTAACTGTTCTCCCTGATGGCAGCCCTCAAGATGGGGTGAAGGGGGTCCCAAGGACCCCCAAGACATCCCCTTGCAGGTGGGTGCAGTCACTCACTGCACCCACTTGTAAGGGGATCTCTAATCCCCTCGAAATGTGCAGGCGAGTTGCTGCCTGCACAGTGAAACACGGAGTGAGCGGCTTTAAAGCAGCCGCTCCGTTTTTCACCTTAATGCTCTGTCCCCGGGCCAGCAGGAGTTCACCGCGGTCCTGATAGCAGCACATTTCATACAATAGGGTGCACCTATCCTGCTTGCACCCAGCGCACTTGTTTTAAGGTGCACCAGGCACAAACAGGAAAAGTGCACCTGTTAGAAATGGGGTTTCTGGTTGGCTAGGGTATGCACCTAAGCCAGGCAGAACCCACCCCTCTAGTCAGGGCAAGGAAGTTAAACACCGAAGATAACTCTCGCTCACCCCATTGGTAGCTTGGCAGAGCAGTCAGACTTATCCCAGAGGCAATGTGTAAAGCGTTTGCGCAACACACTCACACAGCAGTGATGCACTAGGCACACCACAAAAAAACGCCACGCAAGGTTATATAAAAATAGCCTTTGTATTATCCATAAAAACACATTAGAACACAATCACATATATTACCGTGCCACTAGGCACTTGTCATGACTTCGCAGGGATTTATATAAATCACTAGGCCAATCGGGCCACTGTCATAAACATTACAGTTAGGGTCACCAGTAACTACTGGCTGGATTATACTGAGCGTAAAACATTATGCAAAACATAATTATCCACAGTGCACCGAGTAATAACCAGCACCATCAGCAGTAGTTCACTGTAGAACACTTGCAGCAGTGCGCACATTAGAGAAAGCAGTAGGGTAAACCACATCAGTAGTGCACCATAATCACCACTTATAGGGCGCACACAGCACCTAATTACAACATGCCCACCCTAGGCAAATGAGCAAACATCAGGCAGTCTAACGTTGTCCCCGGGTGCCCCGTTCTGGGCTCGCCCTGCAATGCCCCCTTTCAAGAGTAAGAGCTTCCCCAAAATGCGTGTGTCCCTCAGGCAGCTGCCTGTGAGCTGACGTTGCAGCTGCGGACACCGATCTCACGCTCCCCAAATGCGGAGCAACCAAAAAGCAGCCCAGAGCAGTCAGGCCCAACGTCGGGGCAACCTCCCCTTTGCGGGAGGTCCTCCCCGGTCCCACTGACCTGGTGACCACGGACTTGGGCCGTGAGAGAGGATCTCCTGAACTGTGACTTCCCGCAACCACGAGGTGCAGCCGCACCAGCCTAGGGATGCAGAGAGCTATTGGCAGGACACGGAGTGAAGCCTCCGTCGGTTCTGCTCTTTGTCAGCTCTCCTCCGCTGCTGAGCCTCCCTCGCATGGGAGGCGGGGCTGGTCTCTCTTTACGGAGCGAATCCTCCGTCGGCCTTGTTCTTCCTCACTCGGCCAATTACGGTGGTGGGCCCCGCCCACAACCAGGCTCAGCCACGCCTGGCGGCCTCAGAATATGGAGCGTAGTCTTCGTCAATTTCAGCTCTGCTCTCTCTCGGGTGCAGGCACACAGGAATGCAGCGTGCCCAAAACGCTTGTTGGAAAGTGCGCCAACACGCGCAACGGTTGCTTCCCTTCTCCTCCTCTTCAGGAAAATATGGCAAACACCATGTGCTTGAAGAAAGCCGGCCACAGGGCACAGCGCTCTTGAACACAAATCAACGAAGCGCTCCACACGCTTGACTGCAGGTTGAGCTCACACCGGGGGCTCAGGCCAAAAGCTTCAGCGCGCACCCAGCTCAGTTGCAGGGTCAAGAGCCCAATAAAAAAAAAAGCACTCGAGTCTGCCCAGACCAGGGGCACAGCAGCACTCCTGGAATAGTTCAGGGGACACGCCAGCAGGGCGCAGCCAGGCAGGTCAGCATCAGGGGCCTAAAAAACAGGAGGGCAGTTCTTCTCTCAGCCCCCCCAGAATAGTCCAGTCCCTAGGCAGTTCTTCCTGGCAGTCCAGCACCCTGCCGGCCACAAGTTCGAGCAGTTCCACAAGTTCACTAGACATGGGGTCACAGCCCCAGTTCTTATAGTAGCAATGTATTTGTTCTTCCCCCTGGCACAGGGCTCTGAGCTCAGTCCAAACCAGTTATGGGAGCACTTTAACATATCTTTAGAAGTACACAACCACCTCCATTGTTAGTGTAAGCCTTGGCTCTGGACACACCACATTAAAGGCAGGCACATATTGAAAGCAGGCACAGCCATATTCAGGTACAGGTGCTATTCCTCCCAGCACTCCAAATGCAGACCAGACCTATTCAGCCTAGCGTTGAGTCTCCCAGGCAGGCCAGGTAAACACCTCAAACCCCCCCAGGGACTGGCTGGAGTAAATGCACATCCCCTCTTCCCTGTCAGTCAGAACCAGATGGTCAATACACATGAGGCAAACACATAGCAAACAGAAATGCCCTCTTCTAAAAGAGGCATTTCTAAAATAGTAATAATAAATCTGCCTTCACCAATTAGCAGGATTTATCACTACTATTCCAAACATCCAAACTTGATCACGCTACCCCTCTCATGTCAGGAATTACCACTGAAGCACATATCAGGGAATCCCCAATGCATTCCTATGAGAGGGCAGCCTCACAGCATTGAGAAACCAAATAGGCTGTTTGCTACTACCAGGACATGCCACACAGTTAAGTCACATGTCCTACCTTTTACCTACACCGCACCCTGCCCATAGGGGTAACTAGGGCCTACTTAGGGGTGACTTGTATGTCATAAAAGGGGAGTTGCAACGTGGTAACCACTTTATGTGCCACGTCACAACGGCACTAAACTGCGCATGCAGGCCCTGCAGTGGCAGAGGCCTGAGACATGTTTGAAAGGCTACTTTGGTGGGCAGCGCAAGCAGCTCTGCAAGCCCACCAGTAGCCTTTAATTTACAGGCCCTGGGTATATGGGATACCACTGTACAAGGGACATATATGTAAATTAAATATGCCAATCAGGTGTTGAGCAATCTTACCAAGTTTACCCTAGAAAACACATGCACTTTAAGCACTGAACAGCAGTGATAACGTGCCCAGAGTTATAAAACCACCAACAACAGGTCAGAAAAAATAGAGGAGGAAGACAAAAAGTTCTGGGATGATCCTGCAAAAAGGGCCAAGTCCAACAGCACCGTTTCCATAAAAGGGCCCCTAGTGAAATGTGCCTGATCTGCGCCTATGATTAGAATCGAAGAACCATAGACACTATGCTACCTGCAAGAATTGGGAGTGGGTACTATAGAGGGCAGGTCGCTTTTATTAGGCATCTTAGTTGCAATTGCAGCCTTGCATCTGAGCCCTATTGAAGTGTGCTGTTTTATGGTTTGCTATGGTAATTGAGTACTTTTTTTTAACGAAGATAAGCCCTGTGTTGGACAACATAATTATTGTGTTTGATAGCTGACTGTTGAAGTCTGCACTCTTGTCCCTGCACACTACCTCCATGAAAAGTCTTTGACTACACGCCCTCAAAATCCTGAGAGATTAAGTGAAGAAACGTTTGCACCCTGCCCAGATTACAGAGCCATAGTAGGATAGACTCCCTAGTACATCACCTATTTCTATTTGCACCACCTCTGCGTGATTCTAGCATATCAATCATTGCTTTTTGTAACACTTTATTTATTGATTCATCTATACAGTTTTAAATGCCACCAAAATCATTTCTAAGCACAGAATAAAATTCCTGGGGAATTAGCTTTCATCTAGATATACAGGATAGGCCGGGATCCAGCATACTGTGATCACTCCCATGCAGAGCGGGCATGTCCATTTCAATGTGCAGAATTTAATGCAGAGATGCTACAGTCTGTAAACAAACAATTAAACAAATGATATCAAACCAATGGTGATACTGCACAAACGATAATGGTAAACATCTGTTGACCACGCCCCCAAATATTAAAGAATCATTAATATAACTGAGTCAACGACAACTAATATTTTGTGGCCCTGTGGATGGACATCAGTCTGTGGCACTATTGAGATATATTCCCCCACTAATTTGGACATTAGGGTAGAAAAGCTGTGTCGCTTGTGCAGTGCACCTCCTGTTCACATTGGGGTAGGAGCTGCAAGTCCAAAGATGAACCTATGTTAAGACAGATAAAAAGGAAAAAAGTGCATTCCTCCATAATGTTGGTATAATGTTTAGGTCACAGATTCCTCTGTTGGAAGAACTGTCTCATTGTAATATCTTACTCAGGTGGATAAAGCGAGAACCATTGAGACTGTTAATAGTACAATCTATTATTAAGTTGCAAAAGATTAGTTCACTTTGTTTTGGGTTATTCATTATTTGACAAATTCTTAGATTAAAAGTTTAAAATTTGCCCTAGTAATTTTGAGCAGATAATTCAGTTACTTGGGAATTACAGAGAATCCTATGAATAATACTGGAAATCTACAGTAAACTTATATTTTCTCGAGTATCTCAGGGCATACCGTTCCACCAGATAGCACATTGTTTATGTATAACTTTAAGGAAAAAGGGTGTTTTCGAATGCAACTTAATTCATTTTTATCAAGAAAAAATATTTTTACCATGGAGAGCTCCATTCACTGTCGCACATGCAGGAAAACTCTTTACTCCTGCTGCTGACAGGAGCATAG
This sequence comes from Triturus cristatus, assembly GCF_964204655.1. Taxonomy (NCBI): domain Eukaryota; kingdom Metazoa; phylum Chordata; class Amphibia; order Caudata; family Salamandridae; genus Triturus; species Triturus cristatus. Next base: position 137,806,180 of record NC_140582.1, on the reverse strand, counting down.
ATACACACAGTCTCAGGGTGGTAAACAAGAATTATAGAAGAGTTTTCAGAGCTCAAGTCAAACATCATTTTGCTTTTGGAGCACTCTTCATGCCATTAAAAGGCAATGTTTGTCCTTTCTACATGGTTTGATGCCACCTAGTCATGTAAAACCAAGGCAGAAGTACGGCAGAAGTAACATTGCCTTATTAGAGTTCCAGCTGCAGCAATAAAGGAAATTACACTAATCCAGATTCTGTAGTCCAGAGTTGGGGGTTTAAATGTATTAAGCAGGCTTTTCTTCTCTCACTTTCAAACCAGGTGCACCAAAACCGTTGTGACTTGGGGGCTCTTCCATGCTGGTGAGGAAGGAATATCATGTTCTTTCAGGGGCCTCTCCTTAATTATTTATACGCGTTTCATGACTTTTTAAAAAATTGTTTAAAAAAAATAAAAAATACAATTAAGACTGTTTCAAAATGCATTTTCTAACTATGCTCAACTGTTTTGAAAAAAGAATAACCCCAAAGTCCTTAGTTGCACCATTTTTTATTTTGCTTAATCCTTAAATGAATAGCAAAATCCCTCACAAGCGTCGTCTAAAAGTTAGGATAACTGTCTCAAAATTAGTAGACCATAAGTGTCTTAGAATTGCAGTATTTTTAAATTCAGATGCAAATATCAATTAGGAGAAAATCCTTAACTCGCCTTGAAGTTATGATAGCAAAAGTCTATGCGGGTTTGACCACAGAATCAGGCAGAAACAGATCTTTGCATCTTTCATGTTCTTTTGTAAAAAAAAACATTTGTATGAACTCAAAATGTTTAAATTTTGTTGGGGCGCCTGAAATTAAATCCGGTCACCCAGTAAGTGGGACCATAGGTGCTGCACAATAACTGATTTTTATCCTCTGTCAGCAAAGGAGAGTTTTGATGAAGCCGGCAATATTGTGAAGACTGTGACTGGATGTCTATGTAAAAAACAACGGGGCATATTTACAATAGAATGGAGAAGTGTGGCGATAAGCAAACATTGCTCACACCACGCTTCTCCATTCTGAAAACGCAGGGATGCTCCGTATTCACAAGAATGCGGCTCACCCCAGCGTTTCCCCTAGCACTGGCGCTGAGTTCAGCTGCCTAGTGCCAACGCACCATAGTGCAAGGGTGTCTGCGTTAAGGGAAATGATTGTTTATATGCAGGAAGGTGTCACTTCCTGCACTCCCTTCCTGCACATAAACAATCATTCATGGTGTTTTGTAACTTTTATGTGTGCTGCTTAATGCAGCACACATAGAAGTTGCAAAACGTCATTTTGTTTTTTGAATGTTTATGTGCAGGAAGGCGTCACATTCCATGACATAACCCTTCCTGCACATACACAATCAATGGAAATTTGCTGTTTCTATGTGTGCTGCACAAGACAGAACACATGGAAACAGCAAAAATGAGAGGAAATAAAGCATTTCTCCTCGCTGCGCCAGGGTAAGACCAGGTTTTCCCTGGTCTTAATTTTGGCGCTGCCTCCTATTTACGCCACCGTTGTAAATAGGAGGCAACATCAAAATCAATGGGTGTTGCGGTTGAATACCCAATGCAACACCCATTGCACGCCCCTTTCATGCTAAGTGTAGCGTGAAAGGGGGCTATATTTACAAGGCAGCGTGGCTTAACGCTGCCTTGTAAATAAGGCAAAGACCCTATTGCCACCACAACGTCACTGAAGGTGACGTTGTGGTGGCGATAGGGGCTTGAAAATATGCTTCAACAGTTTGCACGCTACCATATTGAAAATAGTAGACAAGTGTGAGAAATAAAAGCCGTCAGTATTTATTTTGAACAAAGATGGCAACTCTACTTGCGTGCAGAGAAGGGATTTCTGTTCTGATGTACAATGGTGACAACCAGGCAATCTGCTAAGAAAACATTCTGTAAACTGTCAAATAGCTAAACCTGCCTGTCACCCGGAAGCATCCTGTCCCCTTCCGGTGTTTTTGTGCCTCCTTCACATTCTTGTCTTGTGACAAATGTCAATGATGTCTTCTCCCTAATCCTGCAATGAGTGAGTATTACTTCTGTAAAAAGACTGTGTGCTTGGCCCCTCTTCTCAGATGTTTACTCAACTGCACTTGGAATTACAGAAATTTTTGTTGACTGAGGTGGCTCTTCCATTTTTACTTAAATCAATCATAATTCTATATTCTTTTCTTCAACTACGGGTGAGGTCGCCTTCCATACACCTCCCCCCCATTCTTATCTTATACCCAAGTAGATCACTTTCCTTTCCAACCTTTATCGAAATCGAAGTCTTTCCAGCTCTTGGATCAGTGCTGTCTTAAACCTGCGCTATGCAACAGTTTTTAACTAAACTTAATGGATAGTGTATAATGCTATGGATCTCCGCTCATTCTGACACACAGAAATAATTCGTTCTAGGGTAGAAATGTACACACAATTCGCCCAGGGCAGCAACCAAAGCTGCTTCTTTGCAATACATCAAAGGAAGAGAGCAGAAGATATGGTGCTTTCCTCTCTCCCCTAGCGATGGCGCACTATAAGCTGCCATGGATAATGCGCTCATCTTTGCAACATAGTGCAAGGGTGTTTGCGTGATCCGTAGCATAAGTTTTATACTGGAAAGGTACCCTTCCAGTGCAAAATACTATGCGTATATATATTTTAAAACATTTCTTACTGTATATGTGAGCTGTATTGTATGGCACACAGGCAAAGTTTGAGGATATATGAACGGGAAAAGAAGACTTTAAAACATTTTTATGACTGCCTCGAAGAGGCATACATTTTTGGTGTAAAGCCTTTTTTAGTAGATAAGGCTTTGCGTAAATAAAAATGGGTGGTTGAATGGGAACACTCATGTGCCACCCATGGCATGCCCTTTGATGCAAATTAGCTCAAACTAGTACACAGAGCTACTTTACGTCACTTTAAGCGTACTTTCCAGCACAAATCAAGATTTGCACTGGATAGTAAATAGTTTTTCAACACTTTGCACCAATTGTGTCACTTTTTGTGACTTTGTACTAACTCAAATCCTTGATAAATCTGGCCCTACATATTTATTTCTACAACACCAGCTGTCAATTCTTCTCCTCTCGTTCACTAACAGTCCACCACCTCCATTAGCATGTTCAAATAATTCTCTGGCCTTTTCAGGGACAGGTGTACCTCATCATACAGAAATAGTTCTGATTTTTCCTATCTAAAAATGGATGATACACCACCCCAAATCCCATCATCCAGCAAACACCAGACTCTCTGTTCATTTCCCTCCGGGCACTATCCATGGCAGCAGCTTCCACCTCCTCTCCATAGTCCCCTGGCAATAACCCCATCAAGTCCAGATGCCTTCGAATCAACATTCTAGAATTCCCTTTCAAATGGTTATTCATCATTTGTAACCATGCTAATCATGAGATCTGTATCAAATTGTTCCACCCTAGATGGATCAACAGAAAATGGGGCTTCCCCTCTTCTTCAACAATTTTGACGATGGCAGCAGCTGGGGCCAATTCATGGCACTTTTGCTGGCCCAGGCCTCCTCCACTTCCCTCAGTGAAAATTAGTGTTTAATTTGAGCTGATGGTTGCAGGTGGGGCCCACAGACTGATCTTTGGGGACCAGCACTTATTTTCCCTTGATCCAGAGCAAGCGAGATCAGAACACAAAAGTAGGAAGGAAGGAGGAAGAGAAAGACAGCAAAACAGTGACAAAAGGAGATAGCACGGGTTCTTTCCACATTAGGAATTAATAAAGAGTAATGCACCAATCTCCAGGCCCGGTGTATTTTTAGGAAATCGCCATGAAACTTCACACGCTTCATTCTCCGTCTGGACCCCGGTTGCCCAGGCTGTATCTCTGGCCTGTAGGGCCAATAACATGATCATGGGCTCATTTTACTTTTGGTCGCCAGCCCTAACCAGCAGGAGGTTTTTCTTTAGGCCTTCCGATCCCGAAAAGGGTCGTTTTCTGGGGAGCTGTATTTCAGTACTCCCTGCTAAGACCTGTCCTCTGGCTGCATTCCTGAACTCTCCCCTGTTAGAGAATATCCTCCACAGCCAGCATGCAGAGCATCCTCCCTGTCACATTCCCCATGCCCCATGGCTTACTGCCCATCTTTCACGGCCTGTGTATCAGCAGTGGAGTCAAGGGCCAGTCCACTGAAGCTCCAGGTCCCTCAGCAGGCCCATTCTACCAAATGTTCCTCAGGATGCGTAAGTGGGACCAGGTGAAACCCATCCTAGTACTAGGGGTCAGTTGGAGCCAAAGTCCATCCTGGCATGGAGATCAGATGGCTTTTCCTTCCAGCAGCGCACGGTTTCCCCGTCATCACTCCCAGGTCCTTTGTCTTCTCAACTGTCTCTCCATTATGCAGGGGTTTCTAAGTGGGGGTGGAAAGTTTTAGAAGATAGGAATCCCTGGCCAATCGTATATTGTACATAATCTCTCCACCTCTGTCCCAACCTATCTTCACAGCACTCTGTGAAAATCCAATATGGTAACTTCAAGTTGTCTGTTGAACAAAGTTCCTTGAAAGCCTCAGCTGTGACCCTAGCTGACAAAGCTGCCTGATCCCTTCCCACCAAAACTTCAAAGGTAAACCCCACCTCTGTTGGCTCTAGTGTTCTAGCCCTCTTATTTTCTTTTAGTGGAGAAGGTGCCGTGTGACAAGCTAATTAAGAGATGCTTATTTCCTCCCAACCCTGTCTTTCCCAGGAATTCTGTCAAGCACTGTTAATTGCTCTACTATTTGGGGGTGGGGGAAGTGGGCTTTGATCCTCCTGCTAATGAGCAGAGTAATTAACTTGGCCCAGTAGGATGGGCAAAGGCCTGTTGTGTTGAGCAAGGTAAATACGACAATTCTTAACATGTCATATGTTGAGTGTAGATATTTTGGTAGGGTGCACGTTTACCCCTAGATTGATGCATGGCAATACTGTAATATAGTGCAGATTTCACCTATAATGTTTAGTACAGCATAAGCATCACAGATCTTCTGTAATCAATACAGACCAGCCCTATCAATGCCCACTAACCTTATAAAGCCTACCCCAGTTCAGTAGCAATTCTTGAAGTGTTCATTATTTGAGAGGCTACCTGTATGCAGATACTGGGCTGTGCAAGACGGTAGTCTCACACTTTCTGGCTGCACACCTGTGCACGCGCGCTCACATGTTACCAGCCCAGAGCCTCTAACCCAAGCTGCCTTATCTTAAAAGGTGGACAAAGGTGGTTATCACTGTCAGCCCAATTTCAATTTATTTACTGTGAGTGAGACTCAGTTAGTGAGACTTGCTCACAGTAAAAGTCCAAAAACCGGCATAGTCAATTGTAAAAAAATCGAAAGGGACTAAATAGGCAGAACTCATTTGCTTCACCCCTCCTCAGCCACATTCCTTCCTCTTTCTTTCCCTGCATCCAGCTCCCCTTCTACAAATTGCCTTCATGTAGCCTTCCTTGCACCTAAAGTGGACGTCGCCAAATGCAACTGCCCCGCTGCCAACTTGTCATTGTTCACTAGTTCCTTTGTCATCATGGTGGGCCTGGAGCCTGCCTTTGGTGCCAGCCCATGTCACCTTATCCACTGCGTACAAGAGACCACATCAGCTATATTATTGGTCAATCCAGGAACAAGTCATGATTGCAGCACTATATTCAAATGCAAACACTGCAACACCACTGCTCTTAGTAGCTAGCACAGCCATTTGTCTTTTGCTGATCATCAATTTAGTATGAAGGCCACTGTCTAATTATCGATGGAAAACAACACTTTGCAGTTGCAAACCTCTCCACACTCAATTCTCTAATGCTAGTAAAATTGGAAATCATTCCAAAAAGCCAATATTGTGTTTTGCTGCACTCAATCTTCAGGCTATACTCTTGCTCACCAAGCACCATTCCAATATTATTTACTAAAACCTGCATATCTAGAGGAGTCAGAACACAACTTCAGAATTCTCAACTCGTAAAGCCTTCTCCAGCCACATCCATTTACCACAGAAATCAATCAAAGATCTTTACCACATCTACAAGCTATCATTTGCTCATTTGCTTAGCCTTATGGGGGCACAGGGTGCAGCCGGGAGGTTGGAATTCTGCACCCCTTGTGTCAAATGAGCCAACCGTGTACAGAACACTCTGCCCAGCACCACCACCATTCATGTGAGGTTTTAGGGCCCCAACAGTTGTTGCACCATTTATAATTCACAAAGCATCTTACTTTTTTGCCACACTAGTCAACACCCTCAAATTCTCAAATATGGCAGCCTGCTCTCCCTGTTACCAGGATTTATTTCAATTTTTATAAATACTAATCAATTTTTCGGACCTTTGATCTTCTCTCTTGCCAAAGGTACTCCCAACTATTCAGTCAGTCTCAAGAACTTTTGTAGCAATTGGCCACACAATCTTTCTCCATTATTTAGTCCCATGAACAATAAATCATCCAGATAATTCAATGCCAGGGTATTCCCCTGACCTCCACCTCAGCACCCAATCCAAAAATATGCAAACATTTTCAAATATTGTGCAAGAACCCAGATATCCAACTGGCTTTGTTTATCACCACATATCTGCCCATCCACTTCCAACCGCAATCAGAAAAAGTAATCTGGCGGCACTGATAAAAGATGGAAAGCGAATTTAACGGCACAATTTCCATCTATGCATGTGCACTACTCCTCCTCACCCACTCAATTGTCTTATCCACACTGAAGTATGCAACTGCAACTGTACACTCCTTTATCCGTACAAAGTAATTAACTGATCCACCCCCAAGCCACAATAGCTTGTGAATAACCCAGCATTCTCCATGCTCCTTTTTTGATACTATGCTCAAAGAAGACAATGTGACTTTCTCCAATGGTAGGGTATCATATGGCACACTCATCCTGAACTTATTCCACTTCTTCTCTCAAGCTACAGAGACCAGTCTCTTTATGACCATATTGATATGGAGTTAGCTACTCATCTATGCATTCTGGACTTAAGCAATATATACTAAATCCCTCATTAAAACCTCTCAAAAGGAAGATAGTGCTCTCCCTGGCTAGGCAATGTGTCAACTTCCTTCGGAACACCTCCACCTCCACCTGGTCTTTTCCGCAATCTTCATTTACACTTCTTTTCCCTCATCTGTCTGAGATCGTATTTCTTTTCTTTGCTGTTTCACACGGCGATATTGTGTAGCTTCACTGGTGATAAAATTCACAATATTGCCTAGTGCACAAATCCCTATACTACAAACAACATGCTGCACCATCTTGTCTTGCCAAATGTACCCAGACCTCTATTGGAGATCCCCCTTGAAAAGAAGTTTGCTATGTGATCACCAGGTGCCCACCCTCCTTGTGCCTCACAAGAAACTGTGTCTGGGTGCCAACAGGTGTAAGCAAATATTGTTATTCAGTTCAATCCAAACAGCACTAATGTTCTTCACTTTCCTGGCCCTATATTCCTCATAATTTTGGAACCATTCTGTTCTCCCAAAACTTGAATGCATCTGCCTTAGGGCATCTATTCACTTTAACAGAGATATTCTATGCTCTGGGTTGTATTCACAGAGTACACTTCCATATATCATAAACACTGTGATCCAACTGTCTATCGAGGCTGACCCTCTCCTTGGACTGATCTCAACTTCTTCCTTGTGGTCTCCATCTCTCCTCTCCTGCACCATTCATGCCTCTCCTCCATCTCTCTTTTTCGTATCAGCCTGCCATCTCTGCTGCTAATGTAGGAGTCTGCTCTGGACCTCTCTTCAATCCTCTTTGCTAAATATGCTCTCTATTTTACTCTGCTCCTAGGCCTCAAACTACTCTCTCCACCATCAAAACCCACTTCCTTGGGTCAGCAATGTTTCTTCCTTCGTCCTCAGAAACACTCTTTGAGTGGGCGCAAACCCTTATCTCTAACCTTCACTCTTTCAATGTAATTTTCAACGTTATGTCCAATGTCCCTTTTCAACTCTGTATCTCCCACCGCTCTGTCAGATAATCTCCAGACAGTACCCCTTTTGCAACTCAATCTGCACTGCTTTTTCTACGACTCTGTCCATCTGTGGTTTTACCATCCTCCCACTCTGGTATTTCCATGCTTACCCTTAAGCTGTGTCCAAACTCCCAATCGCCTCTGTAAACTCTTGTACCTGTTGTATACTTCTTACTTCTGAAACCCCTTCACCTTTTTCCACTTTTACCTTTCTCTGAGCTCTGATTATTCACTCTGTTTCGCCTCCTTCATACCTCTCAACCACTGCAATACCCACAATTTGCACTGGCCTGCACCCTACCTTCTCCCTTTCCCTCTTCCTTTTTCTTCTGGCTGTGTCCTATTTTTGAATACAGTTTGCTTATCATTTTCTTTCCTTTGTAAAGTAGTTGCACTGTGAATGGCATTTTTGGAAACCTCTTGCTCCTTCCGAGCACCGTTCCCCCCAGGAGTCCCACTGGGATCTAACACTACAGCCCCCATCCCAGCCTCGTGTGAGCCCTCAGCCTGAGCACTGTCGGAGATGCCAGATCACCTTTTGCTGAGGAGCTTGTGCTGCCGGGATGATCCTCCTGGTTTCCGGCGGCTCCATTGCTATCATCTTCTTTGCTCCTGCCATTCTTCCCACTAGTACTAAAGTGCAACCATGTGCTCTCTTTGCTTCTCGATCCGCTTGGTGGGTCTAATAGTCACCCCTCTCACTGTTCTACTATATACCTTCAAATGCAGGTGTGCTGTTTTTACCACATACCCACTCCTCCTTTGCCCACCCCCTAAAACCCCATGTCCCAAAAAGGGGTGTCCTTTGTCATCTCCTGGGTCCTCTTGGATAACTATCCCCACCCTTGGATTTAAAAAAAAATCTTTCCTGCTGATGTTACACACATTTTAATTTTCTCATCTGCATTCAGGTACAGCCTCCTATCTAGATTGTCCAACCAACATTTAGCATTCAGACACTGACCTGGTCTTTGCTCACATTGGGTCACCTGCTCACAAATTTAAAACATCAACTTCATCCTATATAATTACTCTTTCTGTGTCAACCCTGACCTCCAGAAACATAGGAGTTCTATTTATCTCCAGCTTGCAAATAAAAAAATGTATATCCTCCACTGGCTCCACTGTGAGATGCCAAGTCCTCATTATTGGGAGAATCCTTCCTTAGCGCCTATTCTCCGTGTCCTAGTCAATGATTAACACTGTAGTAATGGGCAATCTCCACGAATTCATACGTCTCATTACTGGTCTCTCATAAAACTTCTTCTCCCTTTGGTAAAGTTAGCAATTTTGTTACCAGAATATTAAACATCCAACCCCGCTAATCACATCAAACCCCACCTATGCCAAGTATTATGCCCACTAAATAGTACAGACCCTTGCGATGAGATCATTCATTGCATCGGTGCTCATAACCAATGTTCTCTAATTGCATGGTACTGTCCTCATCGGATGCTACACTCTGCCAGCCTCCAGCTCCTAGCAGTAATTAAGCCACCTTTACCCAATCATGTTTCTGATCTTCCCAATTGCTAGGACAAGTATTCTTGCATGCCCTTTGTTGTAGCATTGGGCCTAATAATTTATGCTGAAAGGGACCAGGATACTTGGGGGATGAACAATTATCATATGAGGAGGTGGAATAAGATCATTGTTAACATTCATTTATTTTTGTTGGAATCTCCCAGATTAAATCCACCTTCAGGTCAGTTAAAAGTTAAAGCAGATTAATGGGCCACAACAAGTAATGAAACAGACTCTGCAGAGTATTTTATCTCAAATTGTTTTTTATCAAATTTCAAAATGATTAGCTTACAAATCTTAATGTAAGAATTTGTGCAGATTTAATAAGTATTAACAACTTGTAAAATTCAATCTGAAGGGAGCTAAGTTCCTCAGCCAAGGGTGATTTCATCCTAAGGAAAGTGAGTTTACAGGAAATCAATTTTCTCTCATACAAACTTTATTGATGAAAGGTCAGTAAATCACCAAATGACCAGTTCCAGTTCTTGGACAGTTCTTGGTCAGTATTGCTGTCCCTACTGCAGCGTCAGTGCCACAGCTGTTTATCGGAAGCCTTCCAGCCGGAAAGATTTCCACTACACAAGCATACCAGCTGGAAGCAAATGCAGTATTTCGTCACATTTTGATTGTTTCTGGAAGTTCAAATCATCAGTCTCTGTACTACACGATGGGTAGAGGGGAGATGGACAATATAGGAACAGCCCCTGTTCATAGTTTGGGCAATCATACCCCATCAATTTCTGGTTTAAACCCCTTGACATCACCAAAAATCTCAGACCACTCTGTCCCATTGGTCTGTTTCCGTAGGATGAGATGATGTAGTAGGTAAAAGCATACAAATCAGAAAGAATTAAGTAATCCATTACTTTGCGTTTTCCTTAGTACCACTGTACTTTGTCATATGATTGATTTTGACATTTAGGAAATAGGTGAGTTCATGTTCTCACCCTCTGTCAGTTCTCTCCCAAGCATGTGCTCTAGGAAGTAATAATTTTGTTGTAAGTCTAGTCAAGTAAGCTGCAAACCTGAAAGGAATTATTGAGTTTTAGAGCACAAGTACAAACTTTACAAAAGGTTTCCATAGGCTTCTGACTATTCAGTTCATAAGTTCATGCTAGGAAAGAAAAGCATGTTTAGAGGCCTTCATGAAACACAGCTTTTGCACAAAGAATTTGTGCTAAAATATGAATCTCACATTATTGAATAGAATGCATTAGTTCTTCAGTTAGGCAGATTAATGATTTGCGATTATATCATGTAAGTATAAAGTACCCCTAAAAAGAAAATATTAACACTTCATTATTTTTGCGCATATTCATTTGCAAGTCTCTTTGCACGTTATAGGTAAATCCATAATTCAAGATTCTAAAGCACATTTAAAATAATCCTTTACATAGCACAAATTATCATAGTATCTGTTTTTCTCATCAATGTCAGTGCTCATATTACACATTCTAATGTTAATGTCCATTTTCCTAAAACATAAAACAAATGTATTCTTATATATCTATGCATAAAGAAAACATATATCACCATATTAGTTAAACTTCATTTTAGCTTTTTACTGTTAAGTGTTATCAGAAACCTACGTCTAACATTCTGCAGCTTTTATGATGCAGTATCTAAATCAAACTTCAATTAAGTGTTTTTCATAAACATGGTAGCCTAACACAAATTTATCATGTTCGTAAAGTAATGTCAAATCATTTTCCCAGGGTGAATTCATAGAGATAGGTGAAAGATAATGTCTATGCTTTATCACCTTCAACATCCAAATAAGGATAACCTACGTTCTTACTGAACTCAGACCATTCACCTCTTAGAACTTGAAATGTCGATCACCTTGGCAATGTACATCACTAACTACAATCAAAGCAGGGGAGGCTCATTTTGTCAATCTCACTTCATCAAGGTCATGGTTTCCATTCTCAGCAGTGCAGGCATGTTTTCATCAACTTCAATTATAGCATGATGAAATGAGTACACAAGGGTGTGAAAAATGTGATTTTTTTCATGAAAGGTCTGGAAAATACTTCAAATTAAGTGGATTTTCGTGAAAATAAATTCACGGTATTAGAAATGAAAATTAAGGGCTTACCTTGCATTAAAAAATCGCAAAAGATAACGTCAAGGGGAGTGGCACCAGGAGAAAACGACACCTGGGTGACATTGTCAGGTCTATTGGGCAATCAAGCAGTGCCAGAAGGGCTGGCCTGACAGGTCAGTGTATGCACTGTTATTTTGCCTGTTTTTAAGCTAGTTTTATGGTCTGCTGGGCCTGTTTTTACTGTTGAAATCCCTGATTTTAAATACACATTGCCTGCAGCAAGCTCCAATCCATGCAGTCTTCCCTTCCTTGCAAACAGCTTATACAGCATGTCTTTACAAGTTCACAACTGCCACAAATTGCAAACATGGGCCACTTTTTTAGCTATTTAATTCACTAATGGGGGACACTTATTTTGGTGCCCGGGCCTATTTTCTGTCCTAGTCCGACCCTGTACATTGTCTGCAAGAACCAATCGCCACAGAAAAAAAAATGTGAAAAATATTGCATCTATAAAATTAGTTTTCACACTCACACTATTTTTTATTAACCCGTTAAGTGCCCCCGTCGGCCAATGGCCATCGCGAGCACTACCTCGCTAGTGCAGCGCACGTCCGCCCACCTAATAGAACTCCCGCACCGCAGCGGAATTTGCGCCGCGGTAAAGGAGTTAATCAAACAGGTAGAGACATTGCCTTTGTTGTACATGCACTATTTAAATGGTCCGGGTAATTTAATTTGGCAGGTAATATGCCTACAGGTACGATCTGTGTGTACAATGCAAAATACTGCATAAATTCGTCCACGGTCTTCTTAAACCTTGACTGGCACATGCATCAACAAAGACTTTTGCGATTCCTTAATTGCGATTTTTAAGGAATCGCAATTAAGGAATTGCAAAAGCCTATGCATGTGGGAATCGCTATAAAAATAGCTATTCCTACAAATTCCTTAATTGCGACTCGCAAATTGCGAGTCACAATTAAGGAATGCCGTCCCAATCATTCCTATGGGCCTGCAGGCCCATAGGAATGATTTGGAGATTGCATGAGCAAATTGCGAGTACCAGTAGGTACTCGCAAATTGCTCAAGCAATTTCAAGGGTGCAAGGGTGTCAAAATGACACCCTATTGCACCCCTGAAATTGATCTGTGCACATATGTTGCACACACACATGCTCTAAGGGCATGTGTGTGCGCAACATGAAACTTTGAAAAATGCACAAAAGTGCATTTTTCAAAGTTTTTGCAAATTACCATGAAGTTCAACTTCATGGTAATTTGCTCCCCCTATTAGCGAAATCGCTAATATTTTAACTTTAATGCATTGCATTTGAGGAATCTCAATTTGGGATTCCTTAAATGCATTCGCAATTTAAGGAATCGCTATTTAGTGATTCCTTAAATTGCGATTTTTGCATTTGGGTTGATGCAACCCACATGCAAAAATACCGGTCGCAAAGGGGCAGATTCTGCTAATCTGCCCGTTTGCGACCAGTTTTCTCGTTGATGCATGTGGCCCTTAGTCTCCTGAATTGCATGCATCAATTAGTATTGAGGTGGATAATATTGATTAAGGGTATTTCATGAAAGAGTGGCAGATCAGTGCCTCTGCTTCCTGTATCAGAGTCAATAATATTACAGATGTGACTGGCTCAGTGTCCTGGCTTCTGGAACAAAAAAGCTTGTAAGTTACTCAAAACCCTAAGCAGAAGGCTACAACTAAGGAATACTAGCGAATACTAGCTGTGGTCATCACCCAGTATGATGATGGCCATATCCTCAAGGTTTACCACCTTGAAAGATACACATGGCCCTACCTAGAGTAATAAACACTGAGAAAAGAAACAATAATACCCATGAAAGTATGAGTAAGCAATATTTCATGGTCATCAGCAAGGACAACAAAGCTTGAAATACTTAAAATCACATGAGAATTAACAGTATCCCAGAAGTAACTTCAGCACAGTATAAGGTGTAATGGCACAGATAATATGATCAACATTACCATGGAGAATGGATAATACTATCCCATTTCAAGATGAGTGGCGTTTCTGTAAACAGCATTAATGTAATATCCCGAAAAGCATCACCAGTATTCCTCCTGTTAGCACTATCAGTTATGTGCCAGAATGAGGAGCAATTCAAAGACAGAAATTGTCAGTTTCCACATTGCGCGCAAAGCAAGTATTTTTGAAAATTAGAGAGTAGACAAATATTACCAGTTTTCTAACTGCTCAGAAATTCAGACAGTGCCATTTTCCATATTCGCCACAAAAGGAGATATGATAAGTGTCCACATTGCATAAAAAAGAAGATAATGCCATTTTCCCTACTGCCTAGAAAACCAGATTTTATCAGTTTCTGCGATGTGCTAATAAGCAGATATTGAAGTTTTTCCAATACACAGTAAATCAGCTATTGCCATTTCTCATTGCCCAAGAAAGTATTTACTGCCAGACATTTCTCTCTCACACACATCCTCCACCACCATCCTCACCACTACCACCACCACACCAGTAAACGCACTACCACCACCGCTATTCCAATCAAATGGCTCACCAGTTGAAGTGGTTACAGGGGATGCACTTGTCTGATTCTCATTCTATGTTGTTGGAACTCTGAAACTATAATTGGAGGTGTCAGAAAGATACACAAGATATAGAAGAAGTGTGGGACATTGGTTAGCACAACTGCCTCACAGCAGAGAAGGAGTCATGCAGGTCTTAAGTCAGTGTAGTACTGCCATATAATGGCTCTAAAACATTCGCCCAGTAGGACTCTTTTCTGTGAAGCAATTTGTGTGCGTATCAACGGGGTCCTGTAATAATTCACAGTTCTTTAATCACTGTAAATACAGAGGAGGCATCATCAGTGATGTCATCAGTGATGCAATTTGAGATATAATCAGTGATGTCACTAACCATGTAATGAGTGATGTAATATGTGAGGTCATAAGCAGTGCATTGCAGGGCATGAGTTATAGTTGGCTGAATTTCTCTGTTTTTTGCAAGTGAAATGTCAGTCTAACTATAACATCCCCGTAACCTTTGTTTTTTTCAGCTAATTTCTAAGTTTTAAAAAACAATTCTAATTGCTAACTCTAACATCCCTGTATCCTTTGGTTTTATCAGTGAGGTAGTTAGGACCTAGTAACCAGAGGAAGAGCATTTTCTGACTTGCCTATAACTTTGGCGTCGTTTGACCAATCTTCTTTGTTTTTTTCAGTGAAGTAGTTAGGACCTAGTTTCCATAGGAAGAACATTTTTTGACTTGCCTATAACTTTGGCGTCGTTTGACCAATCTTCATGACATTTTCCCAAATTTGTCAGGGAGGTAGATGTTGGTTCAAGGAAGTGCCTTTTGCTTATTTAGTGTAAATCTGTTTAGTAGTTTTTGAGAAAAGTAAGTTTAAAATTATAGTGATATCTCTGGTAGCGAAGTCTTCGCAAACAAAGGCAAATTTATGCAGGGAAATGCACTGCTCTGATTGGCTGCCAACACTTCAACCAGGAAGTATTGGCAGCCATCATTCCGAAATTTGCGGCAAAAAGAAAAGCGCTGGCTCCAGCGCTTGCTTTAAAATAACCCCTGGGTGGGCCAGGTACCGGGAGAATATGATTAATATAGGAGGGGGCGCACAGGGCCCTCCTCAATAGGGCTTAAAAAAGCCTGGCGACCGCCACCTCCTCAGGGCACTTTGCATTATTAATGTGGGCAGGCACACTAGGCTCGCCTGCAGCCCCGGGGACTGCCACCTCCCCGGGTATATTTTCTATTATGTGGGGGAGCCTCATGGACTGCCCCCTGACCCAGGGACTGCCACCTCCCCGGGGCTAATTTTCATTATATGTGGGAGCCTCGTGGACTCCCCCGCCCCAGGGACTGCCACCTCCCCGGGGCACATACTTTGATAAAAATGAATAACAGTGGGGGAGGCCCTGCGACCTTCTCTGCAGCCCTGGGAGCACCACCTCACTGGAGCTATATGCCATAAAAATTCTTGGGGGGCTCTGCCCCCCCATACAGCCCTGGGGACTGCCACCTCCCCGGGTCTATATACAAGATGGGAGGAGGGCCGTGCGACCCCCTCGAGGAGTCCTGCATGTCCCTTGGGACTGTGACTCCCAAAGGCCGGCTCCAGCAATGTCCTGGGGTGCCCACCCTTGGGACATTGCAGTTTGCTATGGTTTGGCGGGAACACCGCTCCCGCCATGCCATAGCAAATTCTGCTCCACGGAAGTGAGAACATTAAAAAAGTTCTCACTTCCACGAAGTGGAGCAGAATTGCTTTTAGACAATGGGTGCTGCATGTTTGCGGCTCCCTCTGTCCAAAAGAAATGCCGGCTCCCGCAGGAGGCTGGTAGCTGGCATGGACTATGGGAGCCTTCAGGCTCCCCAAGGTCCCCAACAAGGTGGCCATGGCCCGGGGTTCCAGGGGCAATATTAGCCTAAGAGGGGGGCTGCGATGGTTCCCCTCCCATTAAAAAGAAATGTTGTAGGCCTGCGCCAGGGGATGGGTTCCCCTGGCCAATACAGGCATTGAGAGGAAGCCTTCGTTGGCCCCTCCATTTATATAAATATAAAGGCCTGGCCCCAGGGAATGCGGTCCACGGGGCCAAAATCTGCCTCGGGAGGAGGCTCATGTGTCCTCCTTCCTAATTATTAAAAGAAAAAAGAAAAAATGTGCATGGCCCGAGGGATGTGGTCCCTGGGTCTGAAAATGGCCTTGGAAGGAAGCCCCTCAGCCCCCCTCCCTTTGAAATTGAAAATAACATTAAAAAAAGTCTGGCCCCATTAGATGGGGACCTGTGGCCCCCTCATGTTTTTTAATACATTTAAAGAATCAGGCCCAGGGGCATGGAGTCCCCGTGGCCCAAAATGGTCCATGGAAGGGGGGGCCACAAGCCCCCTCTTCCTAAAAAAAATAAAATTAAAAAAGGTTTTGCAACTCGAGGGAGGCCCCACTCCCTTTCTCCACTACCCTGCAAGTGCGCCTCCTGGTACTCTCCTAGTTGGGGAATGAAGTCCCCTTTACTGCTGTGGGTCCTTAGGGGCCAAGAAGACCTCTAGTGTTGAGAGGTTGCTGGAGGCCACATTTCTTTCTCCACGTCTCTGCAAATGCGCCTTTTGGCACACTGCTAGTGGGGGATGACATCCCCTTGCATCCTGAGGGCCTCAGGATTAAAGTGGACTTCTTCCCCCAAATAGCAGTGCACCTGGAGGCACGTTTGCAGAGTGTTGGAGAAAGAGGGAATGACCTCTGACCACCTCTCAGCAATCCAGCTGTGTGGGCCTTACTGGAGGTAACATGAGGGGTAGTTGGCACCCAAGGACCCTCAATAGCCACGGGGACTTCATCCCCTCACTAGTAGTGCACCAGGAGGCACGTTTGCAGAGTGGGGAGAAGGGAGAGTGGCCTGCTATCAGATCTCAGCAATCCTGCTGTATGGGACTTACTGACCATGATAAGAGGGGTAGTTGCCCCACAAGGACCCACAATAGCCAAGGGGCCTTCATCCCCCAACTAGTAGTGCACCAGGAGACGTGTTTGCAGAGTGGTGGAGAAAGGGGGCTTGGGCTGATATCAGTTCTCAGCTATCCTGCTGTAGGGGACTTACTGGAGGTTACAGGAGGGGTAGTTGGCCACCAAGGATGTCCCTGAGGAGCAGCTACCCCTCCTGTTACTTCCAGTAAGTCTCACACAGCAGGATTGTTGAGAAGTTGTCAAAGGCATGCCCCCTTTCTCCACCACTCTGAAAACGTGGCTCCTGGCACACTACTAACTGGTGAATGAAGTCCCTTTGGCTCCAGAGGGACCTTGGGGTCAAGTAGCCCTCCTGGTACCTCCTGTAAGTCCTATACAGCGGAATTTCTGAGAGCTGGTCAGAGGCCCGCCCCCTTTCTTCGCTAATCTGCAAACGTGACTACTACTTTCAAAACCATAGAAATTCACTGAAAAAAACGAAGGTTATAGGGACGTTATAGTTAGGAATTAGCATTTAAAAAAACCTTAGAAATTCACTGAAAAAAACAAAGGTTACATAGACGTTATAGTTAGGAAATGGAATAAAAAAAACGTAGACATTCACTGAAAAAAACAAAGGTTACAGAGGCGTTATAGTTAGGCTCAGGTTTCACTCATACAAAACCAGAGAAATTCAGCAGTTATAGTTAGTTGAGCGCGCTTTAACTTGTGACCCTGCAATGCACTGCTTATGACCTCACCTATTACATCACTAATGACATGGTCAGGGGCGCAAGTTATAATTATGTTAATTCTTAACTATAACGTCCCTGTAACCTTTGGTTTGTTCAATGATTATATATCTCTATATATAATGTTCTCCTGACTCCCTCTTCAACCATTCATCCACTGTTGCCATTGCTAAGAACATAGACCAAGTCCAGTCCCCCCTCTTTAGGTATGTCTTGATTTCCTGCTGGAGGATAGGTATATTCACTGAGTACCGCCCCGTGGCTGAAGCAGTTAAATATATCACTAAGTATCCCTATGCATCATGCATCCATTTTGTAATTTTGAATGCCATTTTATCTCCCAGGTCCTGTACATCCCAGCCTGATATCCAATGGGGAGGAGTTCTGATTTGGGATTATTGTGTACCTGGAAGCCCTTTTTTAGTCCCCCAACAGATAAAGCAGAAGTAGCAGTCAAGTCTCCATCCCAGCTTATGGCAGCATTACATTCTGCAAATTACAATATTACTTTTTCCACCCCTTCAATAAGGATGCCTATTATGTTGCTTTGTGACCATATTTTCATGGCTAGGGGAAGTATAATGAGAACACACAGCACCAGTAATAGGGCAGCCCTGTCCAGCTACTTGTGGAAGGTGAAAATAATTTGAGAATACCCTCTCTTACACTACTTTAGCTTTCATGGACTGGTGGCTTGTCAGCTCCTTGTTAGTAAACGAGGCCCCCCACCTAAACCTTTCTATCATGCTTTCACAAAGCTCTAATCTACGGTCTTGAATTCTTTCTCAACATCTAGTGTCAGTACGATTGCCCTTAATGTCTTGCATTTTGCCTTCTTAACAACATGGGCTAGCCTTCCTATATTGTCTCATCACAAACCCCAACTTGTCCTTATGTATTAAAGAGAGTAGGATGTTTGCAAGTCTCAATGTAATGAAGACGTTAGCAGGACTAACATAAAGAATGGTCTATCCCTTGCTTGGTGGTGTACTCAATGGCTGGTGTATCCCACCACCCAATCTCAAAAAGCCATTAAATATTACACTAAGGATTATCGTTAGTCCAGTATAGTAGATCTACCCAGGGACCTTGCATGACTTAGGGCCTGATTACGAGTCTGGCGGTCCGAGGACTGCCAGACTCGTGGTGGCGGTCTTATGACAGCCACATTACGACCCTAGTAGTCGTGCTGCTCTGGGACTGCCTGCTCTGGCAGGTGGTACAGCGGTCAAGAGGCATCAATATGATTGGCGGAACAATGGCGGTCCTGCAGCAATCCTGCCAAGCATATTATGACTTTCATCATCACCACTGCTTACATGGTAGGGCCCCCATGTGCCTCACACCTTGTGGTTGCACACAGGAGGGCAAAACATGTGCCCCCCTGTGTGCATGCACAGAAGTTCCAGCACAGCAAGTACTTTTGAGTCTATGCCCTGCTGGAACTTCCTTTGACATTACCATGGCTGTGCCTATTTTATAGGAACCACCATGCGAACAGAAAAAGGAAATGCCCGCCAATGACATAAAAAGTAATTATAGGGCAGGCTGTCCTCACGCGGGTTTGGCAGTGCGGCAGTAGGGCGGTTCTGCCGCCGCACCATCAATCTCGTAACCAGTCCTTAGTATTTTTTATAGCTGCCTGTATCTCAGATTGCTCTATCAGAATCAATAACTCTTCAGCATTCTCCTGGAAAATACAAGGACATCATATTCTATCTAAAATGCACCTAATTTCACCCCTCTGTATGTTCCTTGCAGTAGAGTGTAGGTTAGAATCATTTGAATTTGTTTGCAGACTTTCCCTAATTAGAGCCTTAAAGTTGTCCCCAAGTGAAGCAGGTGAGCCTCCAGTTTCTTACTCTTTTGAGGCTTGGCAGATTGTTAAGTGAGATCATTATAGAAGCATGTTTATATACCAATAGTGTGCCTAATACCTTTTCTCGAATGACTATAAAAGGATGATATTATTAATACTGGAAAATATGTGGGGCACTGATGAATAAACCACAAACACCCTCCTTCTTCACCCTCCATGGATATATGAGGCCCATCTCCTCAACCTAATCCTTTACTTCTCTTGAAATGCTTTTATTATGTCTCCATAGTGCCAACGATTGAGACACCAGGGAGTCCATAACCATGTTGAAATCTCTCCAGACAAATAGAGTCCCTTCCGTGAACCACAACCCGTTCCACAAGACATTTTCCAGAAGCATGTGCTGTCCCTGATTGGGTAAATCCTGGTATTGTCCTACCATCCCTTTCTCCCTTTCACCATGGCGTGCATACCTTACTTCTTTGTCAGCATTTCCAGTATAACAAACCCCGAGGCCTTTAACATGAGGACCTTTGTGGTGTTAAGTTTAGTAGAAAATGTGGCTGAATTTCCCCTTGAGTAGTGGGTTTCCGGCAGTGCTAACATTTTTAGCTGTCTTGAAGCCAGAAAAATTCTGTTTTGAAGGGGAACACATCCCCTTAATATTAAGATAAAAGGCATGGAATGTCAAGGTGGAATATCACTACTGGTAGAGATGACTTGTACACCTGTCTCTCAACTCTCTCCCTTTACTTGAGCTCCTTTCAAGCCCCTGCAACAAGTTTCATTGCCTGAAGTCTTATTAGCTAACTCTGCTGTTAGACCCAGTGGTTTCTGGCTGGCTGGGACTCATCAAAGCCAGACAGAATCCACTGTCCTAGATATAATGAGTATGATGCCCTTGTCCAATAACTTGTGCTCACCCTTGAGTAGCTTGGCACGGAGCAGTCAAGCTCCTCCTCAGGGTGAAAGTGTAAAGTGTTGGCACAACACCACCCTTTGCAACACACTGCGTACCCAACAAAAAGACTCCAGACCGTATGTATAAAACACTGGTCTTTGTATTCCACCCACATTGAAATCAACACAACATACACATTGGATATATACTTTACAGTTATAAGCAATTATTGTACTCTCCCATTAGCAGTTGAACAGCATCAACAAAAATGAACTATTCAGAGGTGTTCATAAAACTCGGTATTCTCAATATCATATACCCCAGGCAGTTGGAATGGTCAAGAAATCCCAGGTTTTGACCGCATTGTGACCCAGCCCCCAGGTCACTCAAACAGCTCCAGCCAACGATACACATTGCCCCTGCTGGCAACACTTGGATTAGATTATCGGGACCACCTAAAGCAGAAGCAAACAGTTACTGGGTTTCGTCCCTACAGATTAGGTCTTCAGACAACCCGCTGCACCTTCACAATTGAGGGATCACTACCCCCTGTAGTCAAAAGACTGTAACACTGAAAGCTAGCGCATTTCCCAATTAGAGAAATGTTTCTGACTCTGGCAGGGGTGCAATTTGCAGTTGCTTCAGGCAGCCAGCTGCAGGTGCCCACGAGACACAACAGGACCCCTTGGGTCCAGGCATGATCTTCTCCACAACAGAGTACCTTGTGATGTGGATTCAGGGAGAGGAAGCCAGCAACCTCGGTCTCAGGCCACAATGTCAGCACTGTCGTCCTCCCGATCTGGAGGTCGGAGACAGTCTAGGCTGCCAGCTCGTGTCCCATGGACTCGGCCAACTTCCCCAGCACTCCTCAGACACCACACACTATAGAGTGCAAGCTAGCACAGGTTTCCGATTGCAAGCACTGGTCCCTAAGGCTCAACAAAGTTCCTCTGCACTCCTTGGACTGCTCACAGTCTGGCAACCCAGGTGGGCTGCTGATCTTTACGAGCATACTCCTCTACACAGTGTGATTACGGCTTACATCAGGATGGTCCTTGTCCCAACTGATGATCACTTCCACCTATCTCCACGGTCCTTCCAATCTTGTTGAAACGGGGATATCCTTTCTGTCCCTGGGAACGCATGTGCAGGAGGCCAGCCTACCGGCCCTTGGAGAGTGCTTAGGGACCCGTGCCACGACAGTTGGCAATTAGCTGCAGGCCTGCACCATCCAGGAAAAATCCACCAAGTGATATTCCCCTTCCTAGATCACGACAAGCCCCAGGATACCACAAGTCTGTAGATAATACAGTTGCAGTCCCTCCTGCCCCAATAGTTCCTCTTGTTGATGTCCCAGTGTTGAACCAGAATAGTATGTTTCCAATCCCCAAAGCGTCTCTAACTCCTGAAGGCCGAGCCCGTGTAGTTATACCCACAATTGCCTTTGCAGATGAGATCAGTTCAAAAGGCCACCTTTGAAATACACAGGCCCTCTCTAAATTCTGTCCTGTCTGGCATCCTACTCTGGGAGGCTTGATCAATATCTTTAGTGGGGGCAAGACCCTGCCCCTTGGAATGCAGGTGTCAATTACACCCCCACCTATACATCCAAGAAAGGCCCCTCAGAGTCAGAGGTCTACAGACTCCCATGAGCCCCTAGTTTATGGCCACCTTATCAGGAATGATTGAGAGGAATCTGGATATTCTACATGGAGAGCATACAGTGCCTATCTCAAATTTAGGCCTGCAATCCATCGGCCAATAATTTTAAGACTTGCTAGCGTGCCAGGGAAGAGACCAGTACTCAACCTATGTCTAGTTCATGTGTCATGACTTATGGCCTGATTACGCTGCTGGTCGGGCTGCCTATCCAACCACCATGGTCTGATTCTGACCGCTGAGGCCGGGAAAGCTCCGCCTGCCGTATTACAATGCAACCACTGCTACCGCAGAGGATTCATCGTCGGTGGTGCCCTGCTCCCCCGGCATGTGGCTGCAAGTGGGTACACATGCACAGGAAATGTACAGTTGTACACACATGCATGACACGTGGTTACATGCCTTGTGCACCATGTACCCCATTGCTGGAGTGTGGGGATATGTGCACCGTCCGGTCAATGCGGATACATGCCACATGAGGACTTACCTGTATTCTGCCATCCACAGGACCATCCTCTGGGTGCAGGGGATAACCTGAAGAAAGGGATCCTTGCTGGGGTCCACCAGGGAGAAGGGGAATCGGATGAATATTCAACCTTTTTCCTTTGTTTTCGATGACTCGAGGCAGACGGTCAGGCCGCCACAGTTGGATCATCGGAAACCCACATCATAATCCGGACGGCAGTCAGATCTCCCTGTACAGCCCTATGGCTGCTGTTTCTCTCTGAACGCCAACTTGGCGTTCTGAGGAAAGCTCTCAGAGTCAGCGGTCTGTCAGCAGTCGGTCAGAGTATAGGCTGGATGCATCGAAATCCAGTGCTTGGGCTGACTGCTTCCGAAGAGACCTTCGGAGGGCCGACCACATTTGACAGGCAAACAGACTGCGGTCCGACCGGAATCTTAATCAGGCCCTTACCTCCATAGGATGAGAGATATATTTGTTTTCACCTTTTGACGGTGGTCTTTCTTCTCTTTCCCTCTCCCATCACTCAAGGATGGACAATTTTTTGCTTTGAGGCCATCCTCGGCCATTTAAACATGATGCTGCTTGTTGCTGGGATGGAAGATTAACCTATATAGGAATATACATTTGCAATGAATTGCAACCTTATTCAGGGTGTCCGTTAGTGGTTTGAGCCATTGTGCTTCCCCAAAGTTCCCAGGTTTGGTCTTTCAGCAGGATCAATTGTCATTTTCAAGTATTACTTGAGAGTTTCCTAGCTTTAAAAAAACATGGATGTGGGTCTTCTGAGTCCTACTCTATGGGCTCTCCTATGCCTATTGATTACCCCTCCTTCATTCTCAGAACACGACCAAAGACTGTTCATAGCTAGGCATCAGTGTCAGAGTTCTCAGTCTCGTTACTTGCATTGCAGATCCTGATGTTGTCTTGCTTCTCTGTTTTCCAAGTTTTCACATTTCTATTGTAATGTTGCACCTAGGCCCTCATTTTAGCTATTCTGTTTGTCAATTCAGGCGTTTTGGCAGAGATTTAGCAATAAATCTGATTTAGCGACATGTGTGCCAATGTGGTTTACATATAGTCTCATCTTGTTGAGGTTCCTTTTCAGCCCTTCCAGCTACTGCTGCAAGTTTTCTTTCTATGTTTTGTGTAAATCCTGCAACCATGTTTTAAGGTTCTTTATGTCAGGGCCATGTCCTCTTTTCTAGTTGTAATACAGGTTTGTATGTGATGGACAGACCTCATGATGTTTGCTTTCGGCAGCTGAGAGGTGCGCCAGTACAAGCTGATACCTCTGCCTCTCTTCTTGCTGAATGTGTCTGACTTTCAGTTGCTTACATCTTTGGCAGAAGCATGTACATGAGTCTCATCTAGGAGCTATGTATCACATTGTCCTCTTTTTGTCATGGTCACCTGTTAGCGCATTTATACTCATTCTATCCCAGTTTGCATTGGTCAGGACTTTCCGATCATTAATGGTGGTGGATGATGCATTTCTCCATCCTACATGGACAGTTTATATTTGCCCTTTGCAGTCACTCTCTCAGTGGTGCAGGTGTCTTTAAGTTGTTTATGGGCTCTTAAAGGGGTCACCTACTTTGCATCTCTAGGCTTACCTTCTGAGTCCACTATTTTGTTGAGGGGTATCCATTATAGACCGCAAGTGATCACTTCTTACTTTCGTTGCAGACCTCTTCACTGTGTCTTCCAGAGCACCGTAGTCCACTGTTAGTGTCAATAATCTCATCACAATGTTGTTTCTTTCTTTTAGTGTCCAAGGCGCAGGATCTTCTTTGGCACGTACTACCAAGCATCTGGACTATGGTTAATGCAGGAGGGTAGGGGCAACTCTGACATCCCTCTTCATGTCTCTGGGTTCATTAAGAGAGGCAGGTTGTTTGTAGAGGTCACTCTCGTGCTTTGTTCCATGTGTCGGTTCTCATGAGCCCTTCCCCGTCATCTTCACCAGGAGACTCCTCTCCCTTTTCACCATAGCACCATCCTGGCTGCTCTACATGGCCTCCTTACCAGGTGTGGTTACCTCAGTTATTTTCGAAACGGCAGACCAAGGCCAAGCACATCCAGTCCATGTGTACTATCAATTTGTATATTGGTGCAGTCTCTTCCCACACCCGCCGTCCATATATATGTTCATGTTGTAAACAATCTTTTTTTGCGTTTGTATATATATATATGTTTATTCTGTCATTTGTTATGTTATGTTATATTGATGTTTTGTCCTGTCTATAATGTTACAGCCCTGACGAAGTTCCCTCTGGCAAAGAATCGGGAACGAAACACGTTGGCTGTGTGCCAGTTTTAAGAAATTTACCGAATAAAAGGATCAAAACATGGAATAATTGATTACGTTATCTTATTGACTATGTATCGAGTGCACCTTCCATCCTTCTTTTCAAATTTGGCTTCTGTTTGACACCCTTGGACGGCGGGTGTGGGAAGAGACTGCACCAATATACAAATTGATAGTACACATGGACTGGATGTGCTTGGCCTTGGTCTGCCGTTTGATCTTTCGAAAATAGCTCCCCTAAGTGGCTGTCTAGCACTCCTTGTCTACTGTTATTGTTTGAATATATTAAAACATGTCTACATTTCAGGATGGTAGAGAAGAGATGGCCCTGAACCTATTTGGTATCAGTTCTAATAATATTCCTGTTATACAAACAACTCCCACATCTACTAGCTTAAAAACCTTGTTTATCAGATTAGAAAGGTTGAAGAAACAAGAATTATCCCGCTGGTGCGATGGGGTTCCCTTAAAGCAATATCTGAGTAACAAGAAGGTCCCACGGGGGTTAAGAATTTTAATCTTTCCCACATTTGAAGATCTCAGTGAGGATCTGCTTAATGATTGGGAAAGTAATTTGGAAAATGCTTCACAAGTAATGATGCAAATATTCATTCGCCATGCAAGGGACAAAGGTGAGAAACTACAAGAAGAAATAGAAAGTATAGAGAAAGAAATCAATGCAATGGATCAGAAGGAACTTATCAATAAGAATTACGCAATATTGAAACAAGTGATGGAGGAGTACCAACTTTATCTTAAAGACAAAAAACTTTAAAAAGTGAGGAGAGATGATAGGGACTATAGAGATGGACGAGTGTACACATTTGAGAAAAAGTTTGACAATGTACAAATAAATGAGGTAAGAAAAAGACCCCGAGAAGAAAGAGAGGAAATTGATGAGGTACGATCTGTCAGCAGTGCCTCCTCCTCATCACTGAATAGTGTAAATTCAAATGTAGCCCAGGATATCCCTTTAGCAGAGGGAGCTTCTTCATTTCAGAAGGAGCTCGCCAAACTAAGGATAAGCAGCCGGCTTCAGCAAAAAATAGACCAGCCAAAACCCGTAGGGGGGTAGGAGGGCCCAAGGCCGGTACAGGGATAGGACGAGGTTCCATTAACAAAGGGAATATGGGAGCCAGATCGAAATGACTAATGAATAATTGATTACGTTATCTTAGTGATTACCTCAGTTGTCCCATTTCCCTATTACACCCTTGAAATCTCCTTTCCGCTTGTTCTGATATTGTGCCATTGGATGCCCATTTATTCCATCAAGCAAGGTTGACACACCTGGAGCTCAGGAGAACCACCCACCACTCTGCCGACCTGGCCATACTCCCCAGTAGACTGGGTAGGTCTCTTTTATCCTAGCAAAATTAATTCTGTTTGGCATAAACTGTTTGAGTTGAGTGACAGTGATTTTAGCTTCAATGTTAACAAATGGAATTAGTCTATAGGATGCATAGGAAGTTCTGGTATTAATTGCTTTATGAATTAAAGAAACATTGATTCTGTCACGGTATTTTGTCCCCTGGATTAAATAAGGTCACCAGTGTTCTCCTAAGTGTCTTGTGAATTGTTGCAGTGGAACCTGTCTAGTCCTGTGGCCATAATGCTAACCAGGAAAGCAAAAGCCATTTTAATTTAAGTGTCAATTTTGGAGTTTCAGTTAATAAAAACCATAACAAGTTAGTGAGTAACAATGTGCTATAAACCATGGTTACATATTTCATTACAATTGGTGTTTAACAACTGTGGATCCAATACAAAGAAAAAGGATAAAATAAAAGTCATATTTATGGACCACTTTGACTCATCTGCATAGGCTGAAAAAGGGCAAGGACAAAATGCCTGATGTATTACAGATATTTGTTACCAGCAGAAGGGTTAAAATGTTCACAAAAGATTATAGGATTACTAGATTGAGAAAATAAAAATTAATTGCAATGCTGGTCCAATTATCTCAGGATAAACCCTAGATCCCGCAGGGCCCTGTATGAGCTCAGAGCCCTGCTGGAATTGGCCAATGCCGCAGAGTCATCCCCAAAGTTTGAGCCTTTTGCCTCCTATATTTCAGACCCTGTTTTTTTTTACTACTTACGATTCTGGGCACCTTACAATGGCTGATCAGTGTTAAAGTGCATAAGCTCTCTGTATAAATTGTGATATGATTGGTTATCCATGATTGGCATATTTGATTTACTGGTAAAGTGCAGAGTGTGTGCTAGGGCCTGTAAATCAAATGTAACTAGTGGGCTTGCAGCACTGGGTGTGCCCCCTACATGAGTAGCCCTTTAAATGCGTCTCAGACCTACCACTTTAGTGTCTGCGCTCGCAGTTGTAAACTGCCGTTTTGTCCTGGCAAGTGCACCCACTTGCCAAGCCCAACCCCTCCCTTTCCCTGCATGTAAGGCACCCCCAGGGTAGGCCCAAGGTACCCCCATGGGCAGGGTGCAATATATGTGAAAGGTAGGACATGTAGTGGTGTGTGTGACATGTCCCGATTGTGAAATACTGTGTATTTCGGTTTTCACTATGTAAGGCTGTCTTTCCCATAGGCTTATCATTGGGGCTGCACTGTAACATTTTACTTCTGTAGCTTTCCATACGAACAAGGTAGAAAAATTGAGTTTAGGCTCTCTGAACTCAGAATTTATTAACACACCTTTTGGTGAAGGGGGTTTTTAAATTCTGTGTTTGAAAATGCCACTTTTAGAAAGTGGGCATTTTCTTACTTTACCATCCTGTGTGCCTTTGACTGTATGTGTATTCATCATCTGGTTTTGGATTGATAGGAGCTGGGGATGTGCATTCATTCTAGTCATTAGGGGGGTTGCGTGTGTGTCCTGCCTTGGCGGGGTGACTCATTGCTGGCCTGAATAGAACTGGTCTGCATTTAGAGTGGTGGGAGGAGTTTCGCTTGCACCCGAATAGTCTGTGCCTCCTTTTTCACCATGCTGTCTCCACCCTCTATGGTCATGCTGCACCAGAGAGGACAGGACTGTTTGGACTAGGTTCAGAGACCCTTACAGCAAAGAGAACAATGAAAAATGTGGTACAAGTATTGCACCTAAAATCCCAGGACTTTAGATTACTTCCAGGAACAAGAGGACCCTGCCAAGAAGAAGAGTGGAAGGACTTTGTGAGAAATGCTGCCTTGTCTGAGTGAGGGGTGGGTTGGCCTGCAGTTCCTACTTCTATCTGTGGCAGAGGAAATGACTGATTCTTTTTGCCCTGCTATGGTATCCTGCTTAAGAAGAAATTTCCAAGGGCTTGTGGGTGCTGGCCTCCTGTTTAGAAGACTCAGGGACATCAAAGTCTTCATTTTGCTTGCTTTTACTTTCATTTGGGAAGGTTCTAGTGCTTGCACGTTACTTTACAACGATCTGATACTTGTACATTGTTCTACAGGGATCTTGTGCTTACACTCAGGTTTGCAGTGTCCTGGTGCTTTCATGCTGCAGTGGGTAAGCCACGCTGGGATTTCAGTGACAAAGGATCTGTGGTACTTGCCCCTGCCTGACTAATGCTGCAGCGACAGAGGCGCCACCCACTGTGCAGAGCTGTGAGGTCTCTGACCTCGTGAAAACGAAGTGTGCTGCTCACCCGCTGTCTGAGCAAGGCAGGTCCCATGTAGTCAGAGGGAGGAGCGATCTACACCTCAGCGTAACACAGCGCCAGCCCGCCCAACACAGGACGGAGCCTCGTGGGTGAACTGGGAATCCCAACGGGGACCCAGGAAGAAAACGAGAAGCGTCCTACCTCCACACCGGGCCTCTCGTTCAATCCCAAGTCAGTCCGTCGAGCGGGAAGGAGCCCTCGAAGGAGTTCCCGCTCGGCCCCAGAGGACCCATGCAGCAGTACCCTCTGCAACTGCCAATGGAGTCTCGCTCACATGTGGGAGACCGAGGAAGGTCCCCCGCTCATGTAGGAGGGGGCGCAGAAAGCAGCATTGCCATTCCCTGGCCAGCGACACGGGGTGGAACCTTGACAGAGGCCCCCATCACCTGGGAAAGAAGCATCTGTGTGTTATAGCCCATGTGGTGAGGCCGGAAGGTGGCATTTGGCTTAAGAGGCCCACATTACCTACCATTTTGGCTGGGCCTCCCCAGTACCGATTACCAGTACATTTAGGGAGCAATTCACACAGAATATAACTGCTACTGTTCCACGCATCGCAGGGACAAAATAAGACTTATTATGTTTAGGAACTGCTTATGAAGCGTGGTAATGTTGTGGTTATGAGGTGTGTATAACGTGTACAACCTATGAGTATTCACTCTATGGCAAAGCGATTTATGCTCTATGAGTGGTTACTTTGGGGACACTCCCTGTGATATTAGACCTAATGTTTCCATGATGATTGATGACTTGTGCAAACGTATCAGTATTTCTTTATTGCACTACATGGATTGAGGCAATTGCCTGGTGGCAAAGCAATTTCTCATTTATATGATGCTATGACACTTGCCTGGTTGGGAAGCCAATAGTGATTTATGTCAGTGTGGTCTAATGTATTTTTATGTATAATACAAAGGATATTTTTATATAATCTGGTGTGGAGTCTCTTTTTGTGGTGTGCCTAGTGTGTCACTGGTGTGTGCTATGCAAACGCTTTACACATTGCCTCTGGGATACGCCTAACTGCTCTGACAAACTACGAAGGGGATGAGCTGGGGTTATCTCTTGTGAGCAACTCCCTTATCCTGACTAGAGTGGTGGGTTCTGCCTGGCTTAGGTGCATACCCTAGCCAACCAGAAACCCCCATTTCTAACAAGCCCCTTGAGCTAAAGTGAGCAAGCATTTCAATCTAATCTGCAGTTCCAGTTTTCTCGGTACATTGACAATTTGGAAAGAGATAGTAAAAGTTTTGAGTATCAAAGGTCATGACGTTCGCAATTAGGGAATCGGTGTTCCTAATGTATGAATCTCATTGAGTTTCATTTAGGGAATCCTTGTGTTACAATTCTTAAGATTAGGCAGTAGTCTGTGGAACTACTGCCTGCTCTTAAAAAATATTATTATATTATTTAGATTCTCAAAATATAAGGGGTCCATTGGGGACCCTTCACCTTTGCGAGTGGGTTACCACCAGTTTTAAATTAATGGTAAAGTAGTCACAAAACCGTAACACTTACAATACCTATTTGGTATTTGGAAGGGCTGCCCCAAACTGGCCCCTTCCAAATTCCGAATCGCAGATGCAAAATGCGATTCAATATATAATATGCAGTTTAGTCAAGTATTTTCCATATCTTTGTATGTAATTGCACTGTATTGTCTACTACCTTTACAAAATAGCTTTGGGATTATGTTGACCGAATTTATGTGGTTCAACTGGCTTAGATTAATGAAAGCAAAAATTGCAATTTTCTAATTATTAACAAGTCAACTCTTAAAGCACAAAGGCTATTTCCAACAGGCAAAGAGAGTTACAGGCTCCACCATTAGACAATCAAAAGGTTGTCTGATATGCGTTCAAAATTGTTAAAGGATATTGAGGCCTTCAGAGTACCAATATGCAACATTT
This sequence comes from Triturus cristatus, assembly GCF_964204655.1. Lineage (NCBI taxonomy): Eukaryota > Metazoa > Chordata > Amphibia > Caudata > Salamandridae > Triturus > Triturus cristatus. The sequence goes on along the minus strand of NC_140582.1, from coordinate 137,775,721 downwards.
TCGTCCGAATTCAGATCAGTTTCGTTACTCTAATTTCAACACCTAAGTCTTCTGTTCCTTCTCCTCTTCACATGATCAGTACTTTACGTGAGTCCTTATAGCAAGTGTATCAATGAATGGCAGAGTTTCCTGTTCTCTGAATTGTTTGGGCTAAAGATTCCCAAAAACGTCATGGCCTCCTCTTCTATTGGTGCAGAGTTTTGTTATTTTTATGTTTAAATACAAGCTTGAAGGGGAAGCTATACCTAGAATGAATATTCCTCTTTTTGGAGTATTTAGTGTCTTTCCAGATTTTTCTACACTTCTTGACTTTATTGAAATGGATTATTTTCATGGTGTCTTGCATGAATCTCATCTTCACCTGAGAAGGATAAGTTACATGGTTGTTTCAAAGACAATCCTGCAATACTTTATTAAATAAGAAAAGGACACATTCTAATAGGGAGTTTTGACCATTATGTGGATGCCCCTGATGTGCAGAGTTTTCTTCCTTTTGAGCAATTTTCTGTTTATGATCATGTCAGATAGTAATTTCTAGTGCAAGTTCACTTAATGCGACTTGTATCTTAGTTTATCCCTGAACAGTTCCATTGACTCTGACTCCAGATGTCTTACTATTTTCTCCAACACCTGCCTTTTATTGTTAATATCAGATATAGATCTGGACAACTCACATAATAATGATGACACATTTGGGGCAAACTGTACAGGCCCCGCAAAACGGAATGTACTAATGTGTCTCATCAATATTCATGAGGTAGGTCGCAATGTGCCACCCATTGGGAATGAACTCCATTGACAGGGATGGTGGCCTTCTGGGGACAGCAGACCACCATGTCTGTGTTTGCTTTTTAAATAAAGCAAAAAAAAATTTCAAATGCACCCTGTTTTCCTTAGAGTTAAACGGGATGCATTTAAAAGAAAAAAATGAAATGTTTTCTTTTAATTTTTTAAGGGCCGGCAGTGATCGGTGGGATCACTGCCTTTTCTTAAAAAGTATTTTCTCTTACATTCACATAAATTTTTTTAGGAGCCATTAAATGTAAAATATTTGTGTAAAATAAAAGTAAAAATAAAAAAATAAGTATGTAGCAAAAAAATATACAACATAGGTGCCGATTCGGATCCTGGAGAAACCGGGTACGAACCGTCGGTCGGAGCGTTTTCTCCGTCCGACTCGTACCCGGGAAATAAACATTACAAACATGCAAGTACGATTCCCACGGAAACACCATTTTCGTACGAATCGTAAAAAACACCAACCGACGAAAAAATACATACCAATGTGATCCGAGACAGCGCCGACGTGACGTCGGGACGCATTCAGGCTGCGGTTCACGAACCAGGAAGTACGATCCGCACCGACGTCACCCCGCACGGATAAAATTCTCCACCTGCCAAAAACTGCCGGGAAATCAGGACGACGCGCACAAGGAGCACCTGTACGCGACGGACAGCCATGGACCCGAACCTACGTGTCATCCCAGCCCTCATAGCAGTCCACCTGCTCTACAGGCACCGACGCAGACGCCGCAGAAGGTCAGAATAACACCCAGGGGCAAAGGGGGGGCAGGGGCTGGACACATAACCCCCACCCAAGTCACAAATTACACATGCCCTGGACATACCTGACCTGCATGACCTGGTCACCTCGAGGGGGTGGGGGCGTGTCCAGCAACGCAAGCGTCCGCCACAACGGAAGTGGATGTTGACGTGAACCGGCAACACAACAATACCAGTACGTACCGTACCCACGCCTTAAGAGCGTGGGTACGGGTCGTACCACGCCCACCACTACGTCACCCCAACAATGGCGGTACGGCCCGTACCCACGTTCTAAAGGCCTGGGTACGGGCCGTACCAGCATTGTTGGGGTGATGTAGGGGTACGCGTGGTACGACCCGTACCCACGCTCTGAAGGCCTGGGTACGGTGCGTACCCCTACGGCACCCCATTGGGGGTCTGCACCGTACCCAGCCCTTCAGAGCGTGGGTACGGGTCGTACCACGCGTACCCCTACATCACCCCAACAATGCTGGTACGGCCCGTACCCAGGCCATTAGAACGTGGGTACGGACCGTACCGCCATTGTTGGGGTGACGTAGTGGTGGGCGTGGTACGACTCGTATCCACGCTCTTAAGGCCTGGATACGGTACGTACCCAGGCCTGCAAATCGTGGGTACGGGAATGTACGGAGCGTACCCCCACCTGTGTAGAATGGAGCGTACTCCCACCCGTGTATGAATGTAGCGTACCCACACCCCGCCAGTGTATGTACGGAGCGTACCCACACCCGTGTATGAATAGAGCGCACCCACACCTGTGTATGTCCCGACCGTACATACCCAGACATAGGAGGGGTGGGTGCAGAGTCCTCCCAGCAGTGCCCAGACATAGGAGGGGTGTGTGCAGAGTCCTCCCAGCAGTGCCCAGACATAGGAGGGGTGTGTGCCTATCACTCCCAGCAGTGCTCCGTCACAGGAGGGGTGTGTGCAGAGTCCTCCCAGCAGTGCCCAGACACAGGAGGGGTGTGTGCCTATCACTCCCAGCAGTGCCCAGACACAGGAGGGGTGTGTGCCTATCACTCCCAGCAGTGCCCAGACACAGGAGGGGTGTGTGCAGAGTCCTCCCAGCAGTGCCCAGACATAGGAGGGGTGTGTGCAGAGTCCTCCCAGCAGTGCCCAGACATAGGAGGGGTGGGTGCCTATCACTCCCAGCAGTGCCCAGACACAGGAGGGGTGTGTGCAGAGTACTCCCAGCAGTGCCCAGACATAGGAGGGGTGTGTGCAGAGTCCTCCCAGCAGTGCCCAGACACAGAAGGGGTGTGTGCAGAGTCCTCACAGCAGTGCCCAGACACAGGAGGGGTGTGTGCCTATCACTCACAGCAGTGCCCAGACACAGGAGGGGTGTGTGCAGAGTCCTCCCAGCAGTGCCCAGACACAGGAGGGGTGTGTGCCTATCACTCCCAGCAGTGCCCAGACACAGGAGGGGTGTGTGCAGAGTCCTCCCAGCAGTGCCCAGACATAGGAGGGGTGTGTGCAGAGTCCTCCCAGCAGTGCCCAGACATAGGAGTGGTGGGTGCCTATCACTCCCAGCAGTGCCCAGACACAGGAGGGGTGTGTGCCTATCACTCCCACCAGTGCCCAGACACAGGAGGGGTGTGTGCCTATCACTCCCAGCAGTGCCCAGACACAGGAGGGGTGTGTGCAGAGTCCTCCCAGCAGTGCCCAGACACAGGAGGGGTGTGTGCAGAGTCCTCCCAGCAGTGCCCAGACACAGGAGGGGTGTGTGCAGAGTCCTCCCAGCAGTGCCCAGACATAGGAGGGGTGGGTGCCTATCACTCCCAGCAGTGCCCAGACACAGGAGGGGTGTGTGCAGAGTCCTCCCAGCAGTGCCCAGACACAGGAGGGGTGTGTGCAGAGTCCTCCCAGCAGTGCCCAGACACAGGAGGGGTGTGTGCCTATCACTCCCAGCAGTGCCCAGACACAGGAGGGGTGTGTGCAGAGTCCTCCCAGCAGTGCCCAGACATAGGAGGGGTGTGTGCAGAGTCCTCCCAGCAGTGCCCAGACACAGGAGGGTTGTGTGCAGAGTCCTCACAGCAGTGCCCAGACACAGGAGGGGTGTGTGCCTATCACTCCCAGCAGTTCCCAGACACAGGAGGGGTGTGTGCAGAGTCCTCCCAGCAGTGCCCAGACACAGGAGGGGTGTGTGCAGAGTCCTCCCAGCAGTGCCCAGACACAGGAGGGGTGTGTGCCTATCACTCCCAGCAGTGCCCAGACACAGAAGGGGTGTGTGCAGAGTCCTCCCAGCAGTGCCCAGACATAGGAGGGGTGTGTGCAGAGTCCTCCCAGCAGTGCCCAGACATAGGAGGGGTGGGCGCCTATCACTCCCAGCAGTGCCCAGACACAGGAGGGGTGTGTGCAGAGTCCTCCCAGCAGTGCCCAGACACAGGAGGGGTGTGTGCAGAGTCCTCCCAGCAGTGCTTAGACACAGGAGGGGTGTGTGCAGAGTCCTCCCAGCAGTGCCCAGACATAGGAGGGGTGGGTGCCTATCACTCCCAGCAGTGCCCAGACACAGGAGGGGTGTGTGCATATCACTCCCAGCAGTGCCCAGACACAGGAGGGGTGGGTGCAGAGTCCTCCCAGCAGTGCCCAGACACAGGAGGGGTGTGTGCAGAGTCCTCCCAGCAGTGCCCAGACACAGGAGGGGTGTGTGCCTATCACTCCCAGCAGTGCCCAGACACAGGAGGGGTGTGTGCAGAGTCCTCCCAGCAGTGCCCAGACATAGGAGGGGTGTGTGCAGAGTCCTCCCAGCAGTGCCCAGACATAGGAGGGGTGGGTGCCTATCACTCCCAGCAGTGCCCAGACACAGGAGGGGTGTGTGCCTATCACTCCCAGCAGTGCCCAGACATAGGAGGGGTGTGTGCCTATCACTCGCAGCAGTGCCCAGACACAGGAGGGGTGTGTGCAGAGTCCTCCCAGCAGTGCCCAGACATAGGAGGGGTGTGTGCAGAGTCCTCCCAGCAGTGCCCAGACATAGGAGGGGTGGGTGCCTATCACCCCCAGCAGTGCCCAGACACAGGAGGGGTGTGTGCCTATCACTCCCAGCAGTGCCCAGACACAGGAGGGGTGTGTGCAGAGTCCTCCCAGCAGTGCCCAGACATAGGAGGGGTGTGTGCAGAGTCCTCCCAGCAGTGCCCATGGAAAAAAAGGGTGCAGTACCCACAGATACAATGCCCACAATAGTCAGTCAGGTGCTCAAAGACCCTGCAGAACACGTAACATGTGTGCGAGGCTGGGAGTACACACATGCATAGTGTGTAAAAGGGAACATGTCCACATGAAGTAACTTCAATATACTCCACACACAAGTACAGTGACCACCAAGGATGCCACAAATGATGCAGGTGGAGACATTGCCCAGCATGCAAGGCCAAAGTAGAACGGATCCGTCATACACCAAGGATATGTAGACACAGCTCAGCACAACATTTAGGAAACACCCTGCAGGGAAGATGTCAGGGTCCACAGAGGAAGTGACACTCCTTGGGACAATGTCACCATGCAGTAAGAGCATACATGAACAAAGTTATTTGGCAAATACCTTGTGATGGCACACAGATACCAGGGTCCATCCCATGAGCGGCACACCACTACATTTGCCAGACACCTAACACATTATCCCCACCCCAAACATGGAGCAGCACCACCAACAGCAATACCAGAAAAGCAGTAGTGTGCAAAGGGAAAAAAACATAGCTTTATTCAGCATAAAAAAACGATTCGTAATTAAAAGTTGAATATGTACAAGGCCCATAGGGCAGTCCATAGTCCAATTCCTGGTGGGGGACACATAGGGACGCGTGTCCCCTAGCTTGCCTGCACAGTTCATACCTCCTTTGCTTCCACAGGGGGGGGCATCATGTGGGGGGGGAGGACCAGGTACCGCAGGGACAGGAGGGGCAAGGGTAGGTGTTGGGGGTGCAGGGACGGAGGACTCCACCACAGGGGGTGGAGCAGCGCCAAAGGTGGAGGTCAGAATGGCGCTGCACATGGTTCACGGTCCGTGCCAATGTCTCCCTCGGAGTCCCCCGACGATGCTGTGGGCAAGGTGAAGAGACAGGAAATGATCAGACACCTGTATACATATGTCACATGAGTCAAATTGACATAGGTCACAGTGCATAGCCTGAAAAGCAACATGAGTAACATCTACAACACAAGGTACATATGTAGGCCCTGCAACACCCAGCTGGTTGACCCACCATGCCACTGAGAAACAATGGAGAGCATGACCCAACAGCAAATTACTTGTTATCAAATAGGACAGAGGAGCCAGACTCTGGGGACAATCGTGCACAGCATCTGTACCACACAGCGTTGACAAAAAAGGGATGAGCAGGAACCATGTCTATTAACTTTTTGCACATGCTGCAAAGCCAATACATTAAAACATGCACAACATGACTGGGTCACTGCACCTTGAGTGTATGTCCAGACAAACATCACACACAGGCCAGACCTAGCAGGGAGACTTCAGATTTGGACATGTAGGCCTTGACCGCACAAAGCACCCCCTACCTGAGACAATGTGATTGTGCCAGAGGAAGTACTTACACCTCTTACTCTGGAATAAAAACACATGGCCTGCACTAAATTCTGATTGTACACAAACTACCCCTGGTGCGCCTGTCCACATATATCATTGACAATCAACCATCATCAGATTGTCGTTCCAAGACACACAGGCACTGTCCACTGTGAGTATGCACAAGCAAAATTGGGTCACACTGTACAGTGGACACATGTAGCACAGTTTACGTCAATACAGATGAGACCAGGCTACAGTGCCACAGAGCCCAACCTATGCCGAAGACACAGAAAATATCCACATAGTTGGATGACACACATGATACCTAGGAAAAGGTACCCCAGGGCACGGTAGTGGCCACACACCTCCATGGTCCTGGATGGATATGACTGCAACTGAAGCAACTGTCCCTGCACTATGCATTAATCCCACTCATGGACATCATGTCAGAGGGCACAACATTGGACATGCATGCTGGAAGGCAGTACACTTTAAAGACACACTCCTATGTTGGGACTCAGCATCAGTGCCAACTGACATGGACCCCACAATGACTGAACTGGCCAGGGCACAGCCAATGTCCCAAAACCTGTTACACTCCACCCCCACACATGATGCTGCAAGCATTGGGCACTTGGATTGACTGCCAGCCTAGATTACCTTGTGCAAGAGTGACTACACACAGACCAGGGAACACATGGCAAGGAGGGGAAGGGAGGAAGAACAGCACCGGTTTACTTTGGGGAACTGGTTATGCACTGCACATGTAAACCCTGGCAGTGTATCCATGCAACTGCGCACTTCCAAAAGCTGGTGACACACAACAAACACACATGTACCTACCCCCTTCCTGCTGCTGCTTCTCCAGTAAGCGCCTATCCAAGTCGGGGAAGACCACCGCCAGCACACGCTTCTGGATGTGGGTCAGACGCTGGCGCCCACGGTTCTTCCGGCTCTCAGGTGAGTCCCCCAGCAGGACCCGTGCAATCCTCCTCGTCCAGCACCGGATATCCTGCCAGCGTTTCCTCACCTGGGCTAGGCGCCGCTTCCGACCCTCCGTATTCCTCACGGCACTGACGGCTTGCTTCCATATCTCCCCCTTGGCATGGACGCCTACCTGTGAGGATGCAAAAGTGAGAATACTTTAATTCACCTGAGCAATGACACAGAGACACACATATTAACAAATTGTCTTCTTTGAACAGGCCATGGTATGCAGGCAACTCATTGCACATTTGTCATAAGGACATAATCCACTGTGGAAGGCAAAATGTATTACGTGGCATTGAAGGTACACAGGTGGCATGAGGGGTGCCACACAATCAATGATCCTGGATCACACTGTGAATCACAAGCTACACAAGGATTATGTACAACACCTCAAAGCAGTCACATGTCCCAGCCCACTGACGCTACCTCAGCAGAGTACACAGACACACACAGGCACAGGACAATCACCTGCCATTGCCAACTGCGGGTACAAACCTCACTCTGCCCATGTGCCACTAGACTGGGGGGTGTCACAGGTCTCAGCACGGCAGTCACACAGCACTGCTCCCTGCTCACATCACATGGGCAGGGTATATCCATCCCTCATGCAGCTGGTGTGCAACACTCCCCATATGCACTCACCCACATGACAGGGGACTTACACACACACCAATGTCCAGGGGACGAACACATCATTTGGACACTCACAGCACAGGTACACTAAACAAACACACATCTATGGGTACTGTCACCTGTCACACTGGGGGGACCACAGAATCACATCAGGACTGTAGCAACAACATTCCCAGGAGGAGTAGCCAGGCAGAATGTGGCATGCACCATACATTGATTGTCACAGTAAGCACAATTCAAGTGAGGAGTGCACACAGGAACCACAGCATGCTCTGCATGGGAGACATGAGGCCTTCCCCACCCTGTGACCCACTCCAAACAACATTGCATGTCTGTCACACAGGGACACAAAGTCACAGTCACAAAAAAGGGGCACAGTCTAAGCTAGTGGAGTCTGCACTCACCTGCTCCCCTGGTCGACCATACAGCATGGTGTACTGTGGGAGGATCACATCCACCAACGCCATATTCTCCTCCATGGTGAATGGCTGGGCCCTCTCCACAGACCTGGACATCGTGCCAGAGGAATCACGAGCAGCAGCAGTGTTGTGGAATGAAAGGATGTGCAGGCAAGTGCTCTCTCATGGGACCTGGCTGCCTTATATCTGCCTTGCTGGCCCGTTTCATTCACAGGAGTACAGAGTGATTGGTCAGTCACATTAGCATCCTACGTTTCCTCCAATCCCTGTAAACCTACCCCAGTGAGTGGCTTTGCATGGTTTAAAAATTGAGCATGATGTCAAGTCAAGAACCACTTTGCAACAAAGTATATCGTTTCCAACCGACTTCTGCTGGCCACCTGATGCAATAATTCAAACTTTAAACTTGGTCTCCATGACAACCAGCATGCATTTAGGCCCTTATACTTGTCCCTCATGTGTCCCCTATGTTATTTCAAGATTTACACACAGGTACGGTCCGTTCCATGGCCCTAGGGCACCCCAAATGCAGTGATACGGACCGTACACGCGTGTGTAGGGTCCCTATCACTATGGGAGAGCTGGCGAATGCGTACGCCATAGTGATACGGACCGTACACGCGTGTGTAGGGTCCCTATCACTATGGGAGTGCTGGCGAATGCCGTAGCACTATGGCGTACGCATACGCCAGCACTCCCATACTGATACGGACCCTACACACGCCCTCAGAGGATATGTACAGTGCGTTTCACACCTGACAGTGGTGCCAGGCGGCACACAGAAAGGAATTGAGCTGTCATACTTGGCCAAGGCTGGACATCAAGGCATTGTCTGTGCAGTACTACATGTGTCGGGCACAGGTGGGTCAGGCTGTGATGTGGCACTATACTCCTGAGGTGTGAAGCTAATTAAAGTATGATGAGCTGTGTACACATGTCATGTGTGATGGTGCCCTATGTGCCACACATCCCCTTCACTCCTTTGACATGTGTGCATGTAGTACAGACTTGGTGAGCCATGCGTCACTGGCATGGCACAGTCACCGACACCCGCAAATGTCCCCTGATGCCAGGTACACGGAATATTACCCCTGACAAGTGAATGCCCGCGTTGCACGCTGTAACTATGTCATGTGTGTGTCATGTGTTCCCATAGGTTTGCTGTAGGTGTTTGGTCATATGCATCTGCAGTTGCTGCAACCAACATGTGTCTGTGTGTAGATGGGCATGGCACACTGTTACGCACACCAGCACACATGTGTAATCCGACATAAGGTGTGTATGTATGCATCGACACGGAGTTTCAAAACAAGGACATATCTGCATACTCTCAATGTATGTGTGATCAGTCTTGACATGTAATCCTTCATGGCAAGGTGTGTGGTCTGTCCTTTTTCTATGACATGTGACCTGTGCCTCTAGTGTTCTGCAACCTGTCTGTACAATAAACATCCTTCTTCTGCACATATTTGGATGTCTGTAACTCCTGTAATGTGTCTGCCTGCTCACTTACACTGGCCCACAGCTAGTTTCATGGCATGGCATATTGAGGTTGAGAATCAACGTTTGTAGCTGGCTCTTGGTAGGATTGTCACTTGCCTGGCATACGTGTCCAGGGCATATTGCACAGACCTGACTCTATATGTAGCATATGTGTATTGCCTGTTGAGCATGTGCTCAGTACATTGACATTGTTGGTGTACTGTACTCACTCTTCGTTGTCCCTTCTAATTCACTGCAGGGCTCCGCCTCTCCCTCGACCAATTCCGGACTTGGCTGACCTGAGGGAACATGACTGTATACGCCGCTACCGCTTCCCCCAACGTTTGATTGAGGACTTGACGACACAGCTGGCACCACACCTCCAACCGCTACACAGGTATCCTACTGCACTGACACCCAAGATTAAGGTGATGGCAGCCCTACATTTCTTTGCCACGGGTACCTTTCAACATACCATTGCCCATGTCGGTGGCATGTCCCAAACCATGTTCAGCCGTGTTCTGCATGATTTTTTAGAGGTCATGTTGGATCACCTGGATGAGTTCATAAAATTCCCAACTCCTGAGCAGTTGACAGGTGTCAAGCGTGAGTTCTATGCCCTGGGAGGGATGCCCCATGTTATTGGGTCCATAGATGGAACACGTGTGGCTTTGGTACCACCACAGGCACAGGAGGTAGCGTATAGGAACCGCAAGCATTACCACTCCATTAATGCCCTTGTGGTGTGTCTTGCCAACATGGTGATTTCACATGTCTGTTCTCGTTTTCCAGGATCAGCACACGATGCCTACATCATGAGGCGTAGCAGGGTGCCTGAAATGATGCTGCAGCTGTGCAACGAACGAGCATGTATTGTTGGTGGGTATACTCTGGCAGTCCTGTATTTAACGTCATCTTCCTGTCTTACTGCTTCTCCTGACCCATTGTTGTCCATGATGTTTCCATGTTGGGGACGCTGGCTATCCCAACATGCCATGGCTGATCACGCCTCTCCACAACCCCAGCACGGCTGCCGATCACCGCTACAACAACGCCCATGGGCGGACCAGGCGAGTGATAGAGAGGACGTTTGGCCTCCTGAAGAGCTGATTCCGTTGCCTCCACAAGACCGGTGGCACACTCCCATATGCACCGGTAAAGGTCTGCAAGATCTTCCTCGTGTGCTGCATGCTGCACAACATGGCAGTGGAGAAAGCTGTGCCACTCATCCTGGATCCAGATGAGCAGGACCATCCACCCGTGGAGGATGAAGGGCTTGGTCACAAGGCAAGTGATGTGAAGGAGGAGGAGGCGGTAGAGGACATCCGGAGTCGGCTCATACGCAACTTCTTTGCTTAGTGGTGAGTTCCAGTGTCTGAGTGTGCATGCATTGGGCCGTGTGTGGCATGTGTTGCAATGTGTGTGTCCATCTGCATGTCTGCCAAGTGAGTCAGAGGTGTGTTTGGATGTGTCACTCGAGTGATGGTGCAATAGAAGAATGTTTTTCCAGAGTCATCATTGTCACCTAGCATGTTGACAACCTTATACATGTCGCATGCATGTGCTTCTTTTGGCTGACTTCTGGTGTGTCTCTCATCCACAGGTACTTGCGCATGCTGTCTGCTGGTGGCATTGTTGTGCTCCTGCTATTCCTCATGAACACAGCAACATGTGCTGAATCAGCGTTACATGCACGGACAAGTTTGAAAATCTCCTTAGGGTAAGGGATGCAGCACGGCTTTTTGGGAGTGGTATTTGTTTTGAATGTGTGTGCACTGCTCCTGTTCATGTTTGGATACTTTACATACATGTAGAATCACCATGGGGCACATGACATGGAGCTGAATTCACCTGAATTAATGGTCAGACTTGGTGACAGTCATCTGTAATGGGATTGTGGATTGTGATGAAGCCAACAATGTGTGTAACACTGCCCTCGGAAACATACGGTTTGCACCTGGTTGACATGGTGTGTGAATTCCCCATTAGGGGCTCAATGGTGTATAGCAGCCTCTCCGTGAGCAGCAGGGGGTGTTTAGCTGTAACCCGTCACTTGTGTGCCAGTGCTATGGATTTCCAGCATCTGTGGTGCAAAGGGGGGTGCCAGTGTTGGTCCCACGTGTTCATCCACATGACCTGTGTATGTGTTGACAGAGTTGCATTAGCATTCCGACACACATGACTAATAAAGGTGTCCCTCTGCCTCCAAGGTGCCTCATCTCTGTCAATGGTGGTCTGTTGCCACTGTGCATGCGGCATGTCTGGCATTGTTTTCAGAGATGGTGCATATGAGTCTATGTGTAGAGTAGCAAGATGCAAGCTGTTTGTCAGGGATTAGATTCTGTATTGTGCATGATGTCCATGGCTGTGTAGGTATTGTGGCATCTCAGTCTCCACGACGGCCACTGTGCTGCATGTGAATCAATTGTGTGTGTGTGTGCCATGTTGAACCAGACATTCCTTCCTTGACATACACCTTTTGCATAGTTCCGTCCTGAGATCCTTGTCTTTGTGTGCTACTTGTGGCATTGTTTTCTTGACATGGCGCATGCTGCTGCAGGCCGTGCAGCAAAGGCACCCAGTGTCCACGCAAACGAGCTGGTGTTCATCATGGATTGCTTGCTGACATGTGCTATGCTGATCAGCAGCATCTGTGCCTCATGCGGCAGCACACTCTGCATTATGCACAAGACCCCTAGTTCCATCAACCTCAAGGCAAGAGGGAGGCCATCCCCCAGGTCAACTATGACATCCGTGTCTAATCCTACCCTGCACTCTACGGACATGTGCGTTAGAAATCCCATGAGATTTGTCCACATCCAGGGTGCATCTGTACAGCTCTGCTACTACATCCGGCCACCAGGCCACATCAACGTCCAACAGAGATGGGGTAGTGGATCACTGCCAGCTGCAGGATGACCTTCTCAATCCACGCACACACTCAGGATGCAGCCCACAACCACAACACAACCTTGTGGCACTGTGATCCAACACCCAATTGTGCCATCTCCATGCATCCAACCTTGGCCGGCCCACCATTCTCCACATCCACCTGACTGACATGGTTCTGCCACGTGTCTACACATACCTGGGTCTCCCACCCCAGGACACTCCACATGATCCCTGACCTCTGCGCATGACTGTTGCTCTTCTAAATAGGTTTGTAGGCACAGTTGTGCGCGCACCCCCTCAGCTGGTTGGGCCCATCACGGGTGAGTATGGTGCTTCATGTCTGTCTTGGATGATACATTGTGACCCATGTGTGTCCTGTGCCAGACTCAGACCCCAGGGTATGGATGGTTGGAGTTACTACTGAAATCAGGCATGGTTTGACTTTACAACACACACATGTAGTGGAATAATGCTAAATGACGGCATCATCCGGTGATTGTGAAGATTTTTATTTGTGGTGGGGCACGTGTTTGGGGGGATGACAAGAGGTGCTTGGCGGGAGTGTAGAATCCAAAGTTCACAGGGGGAGTTGGTATCCTTGCCATTGAAAGTCATCAGAGTCTATGCCACAGTCTTTGTCTACATTGGTCAGACAGTGACCAGCAAGGCCATGTGGAAGAGAATGTCATTTGCTGATGTGCTGCTGTTGGGCCAGAGGGCCAGGTGCCAGGCCAGGTGACCTGGGAGATGGTGATGTTCCGCTGACTCTCACGGTCTTTTGCGTGGACGACCCACCCTCCTGCGGGGACCCTCAGAAGCAAGCCGTGACGATGCTTGTGATGCTCCATCGGATGAATCCTCCTCCTCCTGATCCCTCCCTGTGGGTGGTGATGTTCTTCGCCTGGTGGCACAGGGAGGGTTGCCCATGTTTTCGGCAATCCGACGGAGTACACGGGTCATTTCCGTTTGCACCGCCACGAGCTCAGCCTGTCTTGCCTCCTTCCGTCCTTGGTGTCGCTGTTGACAGGCATGTTGCTCGGCCTGCAGGGTCTTCATCTCCTCGAGGGTCCCCTTGATGTCTGTGAGGGTGGACGCAATCTGGACCATGCCCCTGGCGTCACGCCGGTATGAGTCGAGGATGTTGCTGACGTGTGACATTACCGGTTCCTGAGCCAACTGGTCAGGTTCGCGCCTCCGCCGTCCTCCACTCCCACCACCCCTGCCCACTTGCGCATGGCCTGCCGTTGTGGGCACATCGGGTCTCCGGGACCCCTGAGGGATGGCATTTGCGGTGTCGCCTGCCTCCTCCTGGGTGCCTGGAGAACCTTGTCCCTCGTGGACAGACTGGCTGTGTTGTTGTGTGCGGGCAGTGCTCCTGGGTGTCTCCTGGGATGTGGCAGGAATGGGGGTGGTGGTTGGCACAGTTGTACCTGACACAGGTGCTGCAGGTGGTTGGACACCAGAGGGGCCAGGTTGGTTTGGGTCATCCACGGAGTGGTGAGAGTCGTCGCTGCCGGTGGGGTCCTCTTCACGCAGAGCCTGGTCCTGTGAGTCTTCCCCCCAGTGTTGGGGGGAGATCGACGACGTTGACCTGTGTGTGAGAGAGACAGTGTTAATTGTGTTACATGCGACATCCATGTTTCATTCATTTTTGAGTTGGCACAGTTCCTCTGGGTGGTTTGATTTGGCTAGCATTCCTCTCACAGTGCACTTGTGCATGGGTATGTCCCTTGGCCACAGCTTTCGACACTTTACCTATGTGTGACACAATCTTAGTTGATGCATCTTTTGGGAACGCAGTCAGCAGTGTAGTGAGCGGGCGTAGCAAGCCATGCAGAGCCGCCTTACGTGTTGCACTGTACGTGGCCAAATGGTGTTTTTCCATGCTATTTGAGAATGCAGGTAGGTAAATTAACCATTTGTGACAGGGTTCTGACAAACACAGTGGGTGGGTATACTGGGTGTAAGGTTATGTTTGTGCCTGCAGCACGGATGTACTCGTGCACAGATTGACACATGGCCCAGTGTTTATCAAAGGTTGAAGGGGGGGGTTCACGCACTGCCAAACCTTGTCTACATGCACACAGTCCACCTGCTGACGAGCGGACATGACCACACCACCCAAGGGTTATTTGGTCTCCCTCTGTCTCCCTTTCTCCCTCCCTCTGTCAGCCTCCTCCCACTGTCCATCTCCCTCTGTCTCTCTTTCTCCCTCCCTCTGTCAGCCTCCTCCCTCTGTCCGTCTCCCTCTGTCTCCCTTTCTCACTCCCTCTGTCAGCCTCCTCCCACTGTCGCTCTCCCTCTGTCTCGCTTTCTCCCACCCTCTGTCAGCCTCCTCCCAGTGTCCCTCTCCCTCTGTCTCCCTTTCTCCCTCCCTCTGTCAGCCTCCTCCCACTGTCCATCTCCCTCTGTCTCCCTTTCTCGCTCCCTCTGTCAGCCTCCTCCCTCTGTCCGTCTCCCTTTCTCCCTCCCTCTGTCAGCCTCCTCCCACTGTCCATCTCCCTTTCTCCCTCCCTCTGTCAGCCTCCTCCCACTGTCCATCTCCCTTTCTCCCTCCCTCTGTCAGCCTCCTCCCACTGTCCATCTCCCTCTGTCTCCCTTTCTCCCTCCCTCTGTCAGCCTCCTCCCTCTGTCCGTCTCCCTCTGTCTCCCTTTCCCCCTCCCTCTGTCAGCCTCCTCCCACTGTCCATCTCCCTTTCTCCCTCCCTCTGTCAGCCTCCTCCCACTATCCATCTCCCTCTGTCTCCCTTTCTCCCTCCCTCTGCCAGCCTCCTCCCACTGTCACTCTCCCTCTGTCTCCCTTTCTCCCTCCCTCTGTCAGCCACCTCCCACTGTCCCTCTCCCTCTGTCTCCCTTTCTCCCTCCCTCTGTCAGCCTCCTCCCACTGTCCATCTCCCTCTCTCTCCCTTTCTCCCTCCCTCTGTCAGCCTCCTCCCTCTGTCGCCTCCCTTTCTCCCTCCCTCTGTCAGCCTCCTCCCACTGTCCATCTCCCTTTCTCCCTCCCTCTGTCAGCCTCCTCCCACTGTCCATCTCCCTTTCTCCCTCCCTCTGTCAGCCTCCTCCCACTGTCCATCTCCCTCTGTCTCCCTTTCTCCCTCCCTCTCTCAGCCTCCTCCCACTGTCCCTCTCCCTCTGTCTCCCTTTCTCCCTCCCTCTGTCAGCCACCTCCCACTGTCCCTCTCCCTCTGTCTCCCTTTCTCCCTCCCTCTGTCAGCCTCCTCCCACTGTCCATCTCCCTCTCTCTCCCTTTCTCCCTCCCTCTGTCAGCCTCCTCCCTCTGTCCGCCTCCCTTTCTCCCTCCCTCTGTCAGCCTCCTCCCACTGTCCATCTCCCTTTCTCCCTCCCTCTGTCAGCCTCCTCCCACTGTCCATCTCCCTTTCTCCCTCCCTCTGTCAGCCTCCTCCCACTGTCCATCTCCCTCTGTCTCCCTTTCTCCCTCCCTCTGTCAGCCTCCTCCCTCTGTCCGTCTCCCTCTGTCTCCCTTTCTCCCTCCCTCTGTCAGCCTCCTCCCACTGTCCATCTCCCTCTGTCTCCCTTTCTCCCTCCCTCTGTCAGCCTCCTCCCTCTGTCCATCTCCCTTTCTCCCTCCCTCTGTCAGCCTCCTCCCTCTGTCCATCTCCCTTTATCCCTCCCTCTGTCAGCCTCCTCCCACTGTCCATCTCCCTTTCTCCCTCCCTCTGTCAGCCTCCTCCCACTGTCCATCTCCCTTTCTCCCTCCCTCTGTCAGCCTCCTCCCACTGTCCATCTCCCTCTGTCTCCCTTTCTCCCTCCCTCTGTCAGCCTCCTCCCTCCCTCTGTCAGCCTCCTCCCACTGTCCATCTCCCTCTGTCTCCCTTTCTCCCTCCCTCTGTCAGCCTCCTCCCACTGTCCGTCTCCCTCTGTCTCCCTTTCTCCCTCCCTCTGTCTGCCTCCTCCCACTGTCCGTCTCCCTCTGTCTCCCTTTCTCCATCCCTCTGTCACCCTCCTCCCACTGTCCGTCTCCCTCTGTCTCCCTTTCTCCCTCCCTCTGTCAGCCTCCTCCCACTGTCCATCTCCCGCTGTCTCCCTTTGTCCCTCCCTCTGTCAGCCTCCTCCCTCTGTCCGTCTCCCTCTGTCTCCCTTTCTCACTCCCTCTGTCAGCCTCCTCCCACTGTCCCTCTCCCTCTGTCTCCCTTTCTCCCTCCCTCTGTCAGCCTCCTCCCACTGTCCCTCTCCCTCTGTCTCCCTTTCTCCCTCCCTCGGTCAGCCTCCTCCCACTGTCCATCTCCCTCTGTCTCCCTTTCTCGCTCCCTCTGTCAGCCTCCTCCCTCTGTACGTCTCCCTTTCTCCCTCCCTCTGTCAGCCTCCTCCCACTGTCCATTTCCCTTTCTCCCTCCCTCTGTCAGCCTCCTCCCACTGTCCATCTCTGTTTCTCCCTCCCTCTGTCAGCCTCCTCCCACTGTCCATCTCCCTCTGTCTCCCTTTCTCCCTCCCTCTGTCAGCGTCCTCCCTCTGTCCGTCTCCCTCTGTCTCCCTTTCTCCCTCCCTCTGTCAGCCTCCTCCCACTGTCCATCTCCCTTTCTCCCTCCCTCTGTCAGCCTCCTCCCACTGTCCATCTCCCTCTGTCTCCCTTTCTCCCTCCCTCTGTCAGCCTCCTCCCACTGTCCCTCTCCCTCTGTCTCCCTTTCTCCCTCCCTCTGTCAGCCACCTCCCACTGTCCCTCTCCCTCTGTCTCCCTTTCTCCCTCCCTCTGTCAGCCTCCTCCCACTGTCCATCTCCCTCTGTCTCTCTTTCTCCCTCCCTCTGTCAGCCTCCTCCCTCTGTCCGTCTCCCTTTCTCCCTCCCTCTGTCAGCCTCCTCCCACTGTCCATCTCCCTTTCTCCCTCCCTCTGTCAGCCTCCTCCCACTGTCCATCTCCCTCTGTCTCCCTTTCTCCCTGTCTCTGTCAGCCTCCTCCCTCTGTCCGTCTCCCTCTGTCTCCCTTTCTCCCTCGCTCTGTCAGCCTCCTCCCACTGTCCATCTACCTCTGTCTCCCTTTCTCGCTCCCTCTGTCAGCCTCCTCCCTCTGTCCGTCTCCCTTTCTCCCTCCCTCTGTCAGCCTCCTTCCACTGTCCATCTCCCTTTCTCGCTCCCTCTGTCAGCCTCCTCCCTCTGTCCATCTCCCTTTCTCCCTCCCTCTGTCAGCCTCCTCCCACTGTCCATCTCCCTTTCTCTCTCCCTCTGTCAGCCTCCTCCCACTGTCCATCTCCCTTTCTCCCTCCCTCTGTCAGCCTCCTCCCACTGTCCATCTCCCTCTGTCTCCCTTTATTCCTCCCTCTGTCAGCCTCCTCCCTCTGTCCATCTCCCTCTGTCTCCCTTTCTCCCTCCCTCTGTCAGCCTCCTCCCTCTGTCCGTCTCCCTCTGTCTCCCTTTCTCCCTCCCTCTGTCAGCCTCCTCCCACTGTCCATCTCCCTTTCTCCCTCCCTCTGTCAGCCTCCTCCCACTGTCCATCTCCCTCTGTCTCCCTTTCTCCCTCCCTCTGTCAGCCTCCTCCCTCTGTCCGTCTCCCTCTGTCTCCCTTTCTCCCTCCCTCTGTCAGCCTCCTCCCACTGTCCATCTCCCTTTCTCCCTCCCTCTGTCAGCCTCCTCCCACTGTCCATCTCCCTCTGTCTCCCTTTCTCCCTCCCTCTGTCAGCCTCCTCCCACTGTCCCTCTCCCTCTGTCTCCCTTTCTCCCTCCCTCTGTCAGCCACCTCCCACTGTCCCTCTCCCTCTGTCTCCCTTTCTCCCTCCCTCTGTCAGCCTCCTCCCACTGTCCATCTCCCTCTCTCTCCCTTTCTCCCTCCCTCTGTCAGCCTCCTCCCTCTGTCCGCCTCCCTTTCTCCCTCCCTCTGTCAGCCTCCTCCCACTGTCCATCTCCCTTTCTCCCTCCCTCTGTCAGCCTCCTCCCACTGTCCATCTCCCTCTGTCTCCCTTTCTCCCTCCCTCTGTCAGCCTCCTCCCACTGTCCCTCTCTTTCTGTCTCCCTTTCTCCCTCCCTCTGTCAGCCACCTCCCACTGTCCCTCTCCCTCTGTCTCCCTTTCTCCCTCCCTCTGTCAGCCTCCTCCCACTGTCCATCTCCCTCTCTCTCCCTTTCTCCCTCCCTCTGTCAGCCTCCTCCCTCTGTCTGCCTCCCTTTCTCCCTCCCTCTGTCAGCCTCCTCCCACTGTCCATCTCCCTTTCTCCCTCCCTCTGTCAGCCTCCTTCCACTGTCCATCTCCCTTTCTCCCTACCTCTGTCAGCCTCCTCCCACTGTCCATCTCCCTCTGTCTCCCTTTCTCCCTCCCTCTGTCAGCCTCCTCCCTCTGTCCGTCTCCCTCTGTCTCCCTTTCTCCCTCCCTCTGTCAGACTCCTCCCACTGTCCATCTCCCTCTGTCTCCCTTTCTCCCTCCCTCTGTCAGCCTCCTCCCACTGTCCATCTCCCTTTCTCCCTCCCTCTGTCAGCCTCCTCCCACTGTCCATCTCCCTTTCTCCCTCCCTCTGTCAGCCTCCTCCCACTGTCCATCTCCCTTTCTCCCTCCCTCTGTCAGCCTCCTCCCACTGTCCATCTCCCTCTGTCTCCCTTTCCCCCTCCCTCTGTCAGCCTCCTCCTTCCCTCTGTCAGCCTCCTCCCACTGTCCATCTCCCTCTGTCTCTCTTTCTCCCTCCCTCTGTCAGCCTCCTCCCACTGTCCGTCTCCCTCTGTCTCCCTTTCTCCCTCCCTCTGTCTGCCTCCTCCCACTGTCCGTCTCCCTCTGTCTACCTTTCTCCCTCCCTCTGTCACCCTCCTCCCACTGTCCGTCTCCCTCTGTCTCCCTTTCTCCCTCCCTCTGTCAGCCTCCTCCCACTGTCCATCTCCCGCTGTCTCCCTTTCTCCCTCCCTCTGTCAGCCTCCTCCCTCTGTCTGTCTCCCTCTGTCTCCCTTTCTCACTCCCTCTGTCAGCCTCCTCCCACTGTCCCTCTCCCTCTGTCTCCCTTTCTCCCTCCCTCTGTCAGCCTCCTCCCACTGTCCCTCTCCCTCTGTCTCCCTTTCTCCCTCCCTCTGTCAGCCTCCTCCCACTGTCCATCTTCCTCTGTCTCCCTTTCTCGCTCCCTCTGTCAGCCTCCTCCCTCTGTACGTCTCCCTTTCTGCCTCCCTCTGTCAGCCTCCTCCCACTGTCCATCTCCCTTTCTCCCTCCCTCTGTCAGCCTCCTCCCACTGTCCATCGCCGTTTCTCCCTCCCTCTGTCAGCCTCCTCCCACTGTCCATCTCCCTCTGTCTCCCTTTCTCCCTCTCTCTGTCAGCCTCCTCCCACTGTCCCTCTCCCTCTGTCTCCCTTTCTCCCTCCCTCTGTCATCCATCTCCCACTGTCCCTCTCTCTCTGTCTCCCTTTCTCCCTCCCTCTGTCAGCCTCCTCCCACTGTCCATCTCCCTCTGTCTCCCTTTCTCCCTCCCTCTGTCAGCCTCCTCCCTCTGTCCGTCTCCCTTTCTCCCTCCCTCTGTCAGCCTCCTCCCACTGTCCATCTCCCTTTCTCCCTCCCTCTGTCAGCCTCCTCCCACTGTCCATCTCCCTTTCTCCCTCCCTCTGTCAGCCTCCTCCCACTGTCCTTCTCCCTCTGTCTCCCTTTCTCCCTCCCTCTGTCAGCCTCCTCCCTCTGTCCGTCTCCCTCTGTCTCCCTTTCTCCCTCCCTCTGTCAGCCTCCTCCCACTGTCCATCTCCCTCTGTCTCCCTTTCTCCCTCCCTCTGTCAGCCTCCTCCCTCTATCTGTCTCCCTTTCTCCCTCCCTCTGTCAGCCTCCTCCCACTGTCCATCTCCCTTTCTCCCTCCCTCTGTCAGCCTCCTCCCACTGTCCATCTCCCTTTCTCCCTCCCTCTGTCAGCCTCCTCCCTCTGTCTCCCTTTCTCCCTCCCTCTGTCAGCCTCCTCCCTCCCTCTGTCAGCCTCCTCCCACTGTCCATCTCCCTCTGTCTCCCTTTCTCCCTCCCTCTGTCAGCCTCCTCCCTCTGTCCATCTCCCTTTCTCCCTCCCTCTGTCAGCCTCCTCCCACTGTCCATCTCCCTCTGTCTCCCTTTCTCCCTCCCTCTGTCAGCCTCCTCGCACTGTCCATCTCCCTCTGTCTCCCTTTCTCCCTCCCTCTGTGAGGCTCCTCCCACTGTCCGTCTCCCTCTGTCTCCCTCCCTCTGTCACCCTCCTCCCACTGTCCGTCTCCCTTTCTCCCTCCCTCTGTCAGCCTCCTCCCTCCCTCTGTCTGTCTCCCTGTGTCCACCTCTGTCTCCGTCCCTCTCTCTCCCCCTCTCCCTCCCTCTGTGTGTCACCCTCTGTCACCTCAGCCCAGCTTCCTGGGCACACACAGTTTGCAGGTCTTTCAAAGGCCATTGGCTTGTTCATGTGGGTTTGTTTATTCTCTGCGGGCACCCATTGGGCGGAGTGTCTGAGTCTGCGCTGCTGCTGTGGCGGTGTGTGCTGACACTCTTTCAGAGTGATGCGTCTTCATTAGCTGCTGTTATGTGCAAATTGTGCCTTCATACCCATGTCATCCTGCAACGCAGCCACCATTAGCAGGCAAAACAGTACTGTGTGGGGACACACTGTTTGTATGGCTGTGCCCTAAGCCATATGGGCTGAGGGCATTGTTGTGTGCTTCAGAGTTGCTCTATGTTAGTTTTGAGGCCCATCCTCCCGGCATCGGGGACATCCTGTCTAGTGTTGGTGTTTTGTGTGGCCTGTGACTTGGCATGGCCTTGCTTGGGGCATGGGGCATGGAGGCGCTAGTGGCATGTGTGTGTTTTTGGAGTGTGGTTGTGTACGGTGCAGGCTTTGGGGGTGTTGCGTGCATGATTGGTATTTTGGTTGTGTATGGCGTTCCCCCCATGTGAGGTGAGTTGTTTGTGTACTCACCAGGCTCTCGGACTCCTTCTACTCCGTCTACTCCTACCAGCGGCAGCGTGGCCATCACCTTCTCCTCCCAGGGATGGTAGTGTACCGGTCTGTGGGGCGGCCCTCCTCCAGTGATGTTGGCCTGGTTGTGCTCATCCGTCATTTTGCGACGGACCGTCCTCCGCAGATCGTACCACCTGGCTTGGCACTCATGCCTGGTCCTTCTGGTGGACCCAACAGCAGTCACAGAATTGACTATCCTCTCCCACATTGCAGATTTTTCGGATATGCTGGTCCATCTGACCAATGTTCCAAAGAGCTGTGGCTCGACCTCCAGCTCCTCCTTTGTGAACTTTGGATTCTTGTTAGTGGGCATGGTGTGGGGTGTGGGTGTGGATGGTTGTGGGGGTGTGGGTGTGGATTGTTTTGGGTGTGTGAGTGTGGTTGTGCAGGTGTGTGTGTGTGAATGTGATGAGGGTGTGTTTGTGATGGTGGTTGTGTGAAGGAGTGCAAGTGTAAGGTGTATTGATGTATGTAGTATGGTGCAGTGCGTTGTCTCTGTGGTCTGGCAGTAGGGGATCTGTTGCAAAGGATCATGGTTTGTGTGTGCTGGGCCTTTTTATTGGTCCATTTGTGGGTGTGGCTGTGTTTGAACTTTGGGTGGGTGTGTTATAAGGAGTGGTAGTGGTTTGGGCCTCTGTTTAGCTGTTTGTCAGTTGCAGGTCAGTGTATAGGATGTATTTGGGCTTGTTGGATATGTTTTGTGGTGTTGTGTGCATCGAATTGACTCTCCTTGTGTTTTTTTGGTTTGTCCTGGTTCAGTATGAGTGTTTTTTGCGTCTGTACGGTGCGTACATGGGCCATGTTGTTGTACAGTGCTGTCCTTTGCTATGGCTTAGTACGACTCGTACATGCGCGATGTTGGGTGAGGGTGCTGGTGTGTGGGCCTGGGGTAGGGTGCGTACAGACACGGGCAGGGTGTTGGTCCACACCGTCCATCGGTGGTGGTGTTTTGCACCGTACATACAGGGGGGGCTGGGTGTAGGGTCCGTACATACACTGGTGGGGTGTGGGTACAGTCTGTACATACACGGGTGGGGGTACGCTCCATACATACACGGGTGGGGAGTTGGTACGCTCCATGCATACACGGGTGGGGGTACGGTCCGTACATACACGGGTGGGGGTACGGTCCGTACATACACTGGTGGGGTGTGGGTACGGTCCGTACATAAACAGGTAGGAGTACGCTCCATACATACACGGGTGGGGAGTTGGTAAGCTCCATGCATACACGGGTGGGGGTACGGTCCGTACATACACGGGTGGGGGTAAACTCCATACATACACTGGTGGGGTGTGGGTACGGTCTGTACATACACGGGTGGGGAGTTGGTATGCTCCATGCATACACGGGTGGGGATATGGTCCGTACATACACGGGTGGGGGTACGGTCCGTACATACACGGGTGGGGAGTTGGTACGCTCCATGCATACACGGGTGGGGGTACGCTCCATACATACACTGCTGGGGGTTCGGCGCGTACATCCGCGGCCGGTGGGGCGTTTTGCACGTATATGCAGGGGATGGGGGGGGTTCGGCGCGTACATACGAGGGCTGGGGTGATGTTCTGCACGTACATACGGGGTCTGGGGTGGGGTGTTCGGCACGTATGCGGGCCCATGTCTCCATGGTTGCTATAGGAGTTCGGTCCATACGGTGTTTTCTCCATCCAGTTGTAAAATCGAAACGACGGATGTGATCGTACTTGCACGGTCGGACTTCATTTTTCTGATTCGTACGGTAAATCGTCCGGGGATGTGTCGGACACATTTTCCGACCCGAGGACATGTGGGGAAATTTTCCCAATGCGATTCGTATGGACTTTTTCCCATGAGAATCGTACTTGGCAGTTTGTACGCTACTTGTACGATTCGTACGCTAAAAAATCCGGATACGATTCGTACGGGGAAAAATTTTTCAGGATCGGAATCGACCCCATAATGTAATTTTTTTAATTAATATTTAAAAATATTTACCCTTACTACTTTAAAAAAACCTATATACAATGAATAAATATATATATATTTATATATATTACCAACTGGCGGTTGCCAGTAGGTAGTTATAGTTAGGACCTAGTTTCCATAGGAAAAGTGTTCTTTGTTTTCCCAATAACTTTGGCGTCAGATGCCGAATCTTTGCTAAATTTTCAAAACTCGTGGGGTCCTCCGGTCAGCTCCTATCTTGAAAGTTTCGGGGTGATTCGGCAAGCGGCGGCCCCCGCTTGATGAATCACCCCGAGACTTTCAGGGTAGGAGCTGAGCGGAGCGCCCCATTTGTTTTGAAAATTTCGCGAGGATTCGTCAACCGGCGCCAAAGTTATTCAAAATAGAATTTTGAGATTTCCTAAGGAAACACGATCCTAACTATAACTATCTACTGGCGACCGCCAGTAGATAATATATATATATATTCAAATCAACCCCGTATAAAAATCATTGCAACTGGGCACTATTAAGCACTGTCACTTTAAATTTAAAGCAAAACGGTAACCAATCAAATGTGAGCAAAAAAAGAAAAAAATGTAAATAAACCAACAGGTGACTTCATGGCGTGTCATGTGATCAAGGCTCCACGGAGCCGAAACGCGTCATGGCTGACTTACCTCGAGTTTAAATAAACAAACTTTTGCATCCAGTGGTGGTCCGTGCTCCTTTTCTGTGGATCTACAGGCGCTTTCCAGGATACAGGCGTAGGAGTGCTTTCGATATATATATATATATATATATATATATATATATATATATATATATATATATATATACCTAGCCCAACTAGCCCACCAGGTACCTCCAGTAAGCGCCACAGAGCTGCGTTGCAGAGAGGTGTAAAAAGGGGCGTGGCCTGGATCACCTCTCTGCTACGCAGCTCTGTGGCGCTTACTGGAAGCACCAGGTGGGCTAGTTGGCCCCCAGAGGCCCTCAGGATTGAAAGGGAATTAATTCCCCAACTTAAAAGGCGCCACAGGGCGTTTTTGCACATATGTCACCTCAGGCCCCCCCCTCCCTTCACCACTGTGAAAACGCGCCCAGTGCGCGTTTTAGGTTGAGGGATTAAGTCCCCTTGAATCCTGAGGGTCCCTGGAGTCCAACTAGCCCACCAGGTACCTCCAGTAAGCGCCACAGACCTGTGTTGCAGAGAGGTGTAAAAAGGGGCATGGCCTGGATCACCTCACTGCAACGCAGCCATGTGGCGCTTACTGGAGGTATCTGGTGGGCTGGTTGGCCCCCAGGGATTCCCAGTATTGAAGGGGAATTAATTCAGAGTGTTGCTGAGAGGGGGCAGGGCCTCCGGCACGATCACGAGCTTTTGAAAATTATTTTTTGGGGAAGGGGGCTGTGTGGCCCCCCTTCTTTTTACTTTTTTTGGGCCCTGGGGACCCCATCCCCCAGGGCCTGACCCCTATTTAAAAAAAATATATATATATATTAACGGGTAGGGGGCCGCGTGGGCCCCCTCCCATGGCCAATTCTGGGCCCCGGGGACCCCATCCCCCAGGGCATTTCCAAATCTTTTTGTATTATTATGGAGGGGGGCTGTGTGGCCCCCCTTTGTAGGCTATTTATGGCCCCGGGGACCCCATCCCCCGGGGCAGGCCTTTAAAAAAAATAATAATTATTTTTGGGGAGGGGGGCCGCGTGGCCCTCCTCCCGGGCCACTCCTTGCCCCGGGGACCCCATCCACGGGGCCTGGCCTCTCATTGGGGGAACCTTAATGCCCCCACGGTCCCAGCCTGCTCCCCGCCTCCTGCAGGAGCCAGCATGGCTTTTCCACATGGGGAGCTGCTAACATGCAGCTCCCAAAGTGGAAAAGCAATCTGGTTTGGATTTTAGAAGAGAGAGCAGGTTTCCTGCTCTCTCTTCCAAAATCCAAACCACAGTTTGCTATGACAGGGCAGGAGCCAACAAGGAGCAAACAGCAGTGTCCCAGGGGTGGGAACCCCGGCACACTGCAGAAGCCAGCCGTGGGGGTTGGCGGTCCCCAGGGCTATCACTGGCTCCAGGAGGGGCGCCACGCTGCCCCCTCCCATCCAAAGCACACGCCGGGGGGTTGTGGTCCCCGGGGTTCGGGGGTCCGTAACGGACCCCCAAATTAGCATTTCAATGCCCTGGGGAGGTGGCAGTCCCAGGGGCATCTGGGAGGGCTTGAGCCCCCACACAGGTTTAATTATTTATTTAAAAAGCCCCGGGTGGCGGTCCCCGGGGCAGCGGGGGAAACGTGTGCCCCCAACAAATAAATAAGAAAAAGCCCCGGGGTGGCGGTCCCCAGGGCAGCGGGGGGGCTCTTGCCCCCCACAAATAATTAAGAAAAAGCCCCGAGGTGGCGGTCCCCGGGGTTTGGGGCGCCTTTGAGGCCCCCACACATTTTAAAATTAGCCCCGGGGGATGGTGGTCCCACAGGGGCCCACGCTTCGTTTTTTAAAAAAAAGTTCGGGCAGATTTGCGCACCCTCAGCAGGCCTAGGGGGTTAGGGTGTTTCGAGCCTGCCCCCTTATCTTATTTTTTGCGTTTCTTTTTCTCTTTTCTTGTGACTCGGTTCTATGGCTGCCAACACTTCCTGGTTTGGAGTGTTGACAGCCAATTAGAATAAAGCTCGTGATCGGGAGGGTGCACGGATCCACCGCTCCTCTAAATATCGAAACGTTTATTTTTTATTTTCTCAGCAACTACTGAATGGATTTACACCATTTAAAAAAAGGTCTCTTTCTGAACCAAGGGCTACCTTTTTGCCAAATTTGATGTAAGTCCGTTCAGCAGTTTCGGCTGTAACCGTGTCTAAAGTTTCCTATAGGAAATTGATTTTCCGACCTCTATTTTTTGAATTTCTCAGGAACTACTGAACGGATTTACACCATTTAAAAAAAAAAGGTCTCTTTCTGAACCAAGGGCTACCTTTTTGCCAAATTTGGTGTAGTTTCCTATGGGAATTAACACTGAGAAAACTCGTTTTGGGACCCCTCTTATTTCTCAGCCCCCGCTTGCTGAATCACTTCGAAACTTTCAAGATAGCAGCTGACCGGAGTGCCCCACGAATTTTGAAAATTTCATGAAGATTCGTCATCTGTTATTGGGAAAACAAAAAACGCTTTTCCTATGGAAACTAGGTCCTAACTATAACTACCTACTGGCGACGGCCAGTAGGTAATATATATATATATATATATTAATTAGAAAACAATATTTAAACAAAATATTGCTACCAAAAAACACCCTGCTGTGGCTGGATTAGGACTCATCGTCAGGTGACACAACGTTCAAACATTCGAAATTCAGTGATAAAAAGAGCCACAGATCCAAGTCTTGCAGCAAATCACGACCCCCAACTGACTGAAACTCAGAGAGAGTAGAATATGCCTTCACTGAACACTTAAGCATTGATGCTGGTCGCAGACACCTCGTTTGCCGCAGCAAAACACTTGGGCTACTCCCTGCTTAGGGACTTTTCTTCGTTTAAGTGACAATCAAATGAGTAAGGATAGTTTATTGGGGAACCATTGGCTGGGGAGAAATTCTGGCCCCTATTGGGGCTGGGGTCCCATCCCTGCCGTGATAGATACTTCAATGGTTTTGAGGTATAGGGGATGGTGGGATGAAGGGACAGTTTAGTGCCGTTAGTTGTGCTTTGTTCTTACGCTATTCATATCGATAGTATTCGTTCTGCACAGCCACGTGTTGATCCCCCCATACATGCTTGGCACATCAGTCCATAAGATACCCAACATGACAACTGTCCCAGGGAATGGCCTCAGAGTAGTCAGCTGGAATATCTGGGGCATTCTAGACAAGATTAAAAGAGGTGCTGTATTGCGACAAGCCAAGCGATATGCAGCCGATATCCTAATGTTACAGTAAACACATCTCCTGGGCACAAAAACATCCTGCCTCTCCCGTTTTGGGCTCATCCAAACTTTCCATTTGGGATTCACCAGAGGATCTCGAGGTACAGCGATAATGATCCACCGCAGAGTTCCATTTGTACACACCAAGACCTTCATTGAACGCCTGATGATGGTATGTGCGGATGTTCCCGATGGGCTGACAGTGGTCGGGGAGACTGGAATGATGTAATATGCCCTATCCAAGACCAATGGCGGGCTACTTGGAACCCGACAGTGATGAGGGACTCATGACTCAAATACTTAGTGGACGGGATGGGCTGGGTTGATACATGGAGGAGACTCCACTCGACTCATCGGGCGTACACATATCATTCACATGTCCATGATTCTTTCTCCTGCCTAGACTACATATTTATGACCTCAGATGGGGACCACAGGGCGACAGAGGTGGAGATACCGCCAAGAGGCCTGTCCAACCATTCCCTAGTGGAACTCGGCTCCAGATAGGCCTGGACCGCCCCTATTTCGGTGGCGATTCTCGACATGGCACCTACAAGACCAATCATATAGAGGACATATGCACCAAGCGATTGCATATGAGGACAGTAGTCTCAGCTGAGATATTATGGGAAGCCATGAATCCGACCCTACGGGAAGTAGATGTCTCGGGCCCGATTCACAGAATTAACTTAAGACTAAATCCTAAACTTACTACTTTGTGGTATTCACAGAATGCACTTACTACTTTTGGTATTCACAGACTGCACTTACTACTTTTGGTATTCACAGAATGGATTTACGACTACTAACTTTACGTCCGCACTCGGGCTGGAAATTCCGGCCCGGAGGCAGAGCTTACGCCCGGAGGCGGGGCTTCCGGCCCGGAGGTGGCGCTTCCGGCCCGGAGGTAGGGATTCCGGCTGGTGGCGGAGATTTAGCCATGGCCGAAATCTCCACCTCCGGGCCGGAAGCTCCGCCTCCGGGCCGTAAGCCCCGCCTCCGGGCCGTAAGCTCCGCCTCCGGGTCGGCATTTCCGGCCCGAGTGCGGACGTAAAGTTAGTAGTCGTAAATCCATTCTGTGAATACCAAAAGTAGTAAGTGCAGTCTGTGAATACCAAAAGTAGTAAGTGCATTCTGTGAATACCACAAAGTAGTAAGTTTAGGATTTAGTCTTAAGTTCATTCTGTGAATCGGGCCCCTCCTTTTGTATGGCGCAGCGTAAGCAACAGAGGAGTAGATTTGCTCAGCTTGAAGCTCAACTCCAGGACTTGGAACGGCAGGGCCAGGGGGAAAATGGAACCCAGCCACACCGCCAACTAATATACATACAACCACTATACGCTGAGGGCCCGATTCACAGAACTAACTTAAGAGAAAACCCTAAACTTACTACTTTTGGTATTCACAGAAGGCATTTAGTAGTAGTAAAGTTAGGATTTTGTCTTTAGTTTGACTTAAGACAAACTTAAGACAGACTTAAGACAAACTTAAGACAGACTTAAGACAGACTTAAGGCAGACTTAAAACAGACTTAAGTTAGGATTTTGTGTTAAGTTTGTCTTAAGACTGTCTTAAATCTGTCTTAAGTCTGTCTTAAGTTTGTCTTAAGTCAAACTTAAGACAAAATCCTAACTTTACTACTACTAAATGCCTTCTGTGAATACCATAAGTAGTAAGTTTAGGATTTTGTCTTAAGTTAGTTCTGTGAATCTGCCCCTGGGGAATTACTAGACGATGTCAAAGTGGCACGACTGGCCTCTCACAGCAGAATATATCAGTAGGGTGATAAATCAAGCACCCTGAGGATCGCCTTTCTCAGTGAGCGCTGCACCCCTATGCCCTACCCGGCATTAGCAGCCCAAATAGCTCGATATTGTCAGAACTGTCTCAAATTGTGACTAGCGCCACAGAATACTATACTAACCTCTATGCCCCTCTCAAAATCTTACCGTAAGCGATGATACAGCGCTTCCTGGGCGATTTACCCCCAAAGGCACTCCCTGATACGACAAGAGCAGAATTGGACTCTCCACTAACGGTGGATGAGCTGAGCGCCGCCCTGGCAGACATGAGCTCTGGCAAAGCCCCCGGCCAAATAGC
This sequence comes from Triturus cristatus, assembly GCF_964204655.1. Taxonomy (NCBI): domain Eukaryota; kingdom Metazoa; phylum Chordata; class Amphibia; order Caudata; family Salamandridae; genus Triturus; species Triturus cristatus. The sequence continues at coordinate 137,746,398 of NC_140582.1, read as the reverse complement.
TTTCACAGCAAATTTTTCAAAATATATCAACCCTTGCTGGGTGCCCACTTCCTCGCGCCACTTGGCGTTGCCCTTGACACAGGGCGTCTTTCACCTGACTGGCGACAAGCTGAAGTGGTGGTGTTCCTCAAGCCTGGCAGACCCCTTGAACTTCACGAGTCATACCACCCTATATCTCTCCTGAACGTAGAGCCTAAGATTCTGGCTAGGACCTCGCTAACCGTATCACGCCATATATCACATATTTGATACACCCAGACCAGGCCAGGTCCATGCCGGGCCACGCAACATAATATTTGCCGAGTTCATAATGCCATAGCAGCAGTGGATCGGCTTGACAGCACGGCCGCCCTAATGCGGGAAGATATAAACAAAGCTTTGATTCATTAAGCTGGACATACCTGTTCGCGCAACTGTGATGACTGAATATTGATCCCAGATTTCTCTCTTACATTCAACTATTGTATACAGATCTCACAGCATCGGTATGTGTGGCAGGCTTGGTTTCGCACATTTTCCTTGTTGGGTGAGGTACTTGCCAGAGTTGCCCTCTGTCCCCATACTTATTCGCTTAGGCGATGGAGATGCTGGCGACATGGGTCAGGATAGAAGCTCAGGTTCAAGGCTTTGAGTGGTCAAGGGGGATTTCGGACTGAATCGCGCTCTATGTGGATGATTTGCTCTTTTCCCTTACCGATCCAAGCAGGACTGGTCTGAGACTACTCCAAACTATTCTCTACATGAACGCCCGTATATCTATCCTGTGGCCACTGCGCGTGGGAGTGAAATGTGTGGGTGGGCAAAAGACGTGACAGTAGTTACAGAGGGATTTAAGTACCTGGGTGTACATTTAGCGGCCTCCCAATTTATGTCATGGGACAGGAACCTAGCGCCCTTGTGGAAACAAGTCAAAGATGAGACACAATCCTGGTCCCACATACTTTTGTCCCTAATGGGCAGGTCCACCGTTTTCAAGATGGTTTCCCTCCCCGCCTTCTCTATCAATTGCAAAATCACCACTTCAATATACAAATCACATGCTTCCGACAGCTAAATGTAATACTGGGTCAATTTCCTTGGGGTGGCGGTGCCGCCCGAGTTGTTTTGAGAGCCTGTTTCAGTTCACATATTCTGGGGGAATAGCTGCACTGGACCTCCAGGAATATCATGCTGCATCTCACTTACTCATCCTCAGCAACTGGTGGTATGGGCATTGGCAGGACCGGGCGTACGTGGTGGAGCGCAGGCTGTTGGGTGGTACAACCCTCGACACATATGTTTACACAAAATCGGAACTCCATACTTTGACTCCGGCAACAAGAGTGATATTCAAGGTCTGAAATAAATCCCTGCACTGAAAGGGTTGGTGGGGTAGGGTGGCCGAAGAGACTCCCCTATGGCACAAAGGCCTGCTTCCCCAACTATCCACACTACCCAGGATTAGGGGGTGGGACAACATTGAAGTCTCCATACTAGGGGCAGTCCTCCGAGGTCCAACACTTAAATCTTTCCAGGAGCTCCAGAGAGAATTTGGCATGCCTCATACTCAGTTTTATACATAGCTTCAACTTCATCATGCATTGTCCCCATACATAGAAAACCTGGCTGAGTTGCTAACATTCAACGCTATAGAAGCCAACCTTTTTATGGTGGACCTTGGGGTACATACGATCACAAAGATTTACCAGTCACTTATCACCAACAGTCCCACTACACTTGATGCACTTCGAGAGGCGTGGCAGTCAGATATAGGCTCAATGGACAATGATGATTGGACTGAGGCACTGGCATCTCTGTGTGCCACAGCCATAGCGTCGCGCATAAGGCTTATACATTTTTTTTTTTTTTTTTTAAAACCTTTATTGTAGATCAGTGACACAGCTATTCAGCCGACAACCCGGAGGTACGGCAGCTTTAGAGATTCATCACATGTTTGCGTCCACATATCACTGACAGGAGAGCCAAAGGTTCTATTTTGCATAAACATAAATACAACCCGGCTTATACAATTTTAATACCTACACTGAGTATATTTTACATGACACAAACTGTGGCGGGCGGGTTTTGTGGTGTCCCCACTATGTCTACGCTGTGGCAACAGCGAGGACACTTTTATACATACAACCTGGCACTGTACCGTACTCCACAAATTCTGGAAAGGGGTAATGTCAATCCTATCCAAGGTGCTAGAGTAGGATATACAAATGTTCATACGATAAAGCTTCGCCATGCTCATTTATCTACAACTTTTGACACAATAAAATATGTTTATATTAATAACAATTAGTTTTAGTAATTAAATTAATATTAAAAATGAATTTTATTACAATTATTTTTAAATGCAAAATAAACATGAAAAATATTTATAGAATAAAAACATTTTAAAAAAACAGTAAACTCAATATTTAATTTAATTCCTATTTAAACTAAATTAAAAAAATTGGTAAAATGTCCCCAAATTACATTTTTATCCCAATCAATAGGTGAAGAGTTGTACTTGTGAGGGGTTAAATGTAATATTCTTCTCCAGTCTAAGCAACAGTAAGGAAAGAGTTGGATTCCAGAGGAGTTAGATTTACTATTCCCACTCGATTCTGAGCAATAGTTAGGAAAGTGTTGTACTTCAAATGGGTTGGATTTAGTAAAACCAGCCAAACACAATTTTATATAAAAAAGAAACACATAAAAAAATTAAATACTTTAAAATAAAAAGGACTTCCCTCCCTAATACTCAAAACATCGTAATAAAAAATTCAAAATATTAATAAATTAATTCACTACTTATATAAAACAAATACAATTTAAAACAATCAAAATCATAAAAGACATGTTAAAAAATAACTAAATACACAAAAAATGTAATCAATAATTACTTCAATTTGAAAATTAATTAACGTAACAAATAATCAGCTACAAAATTAGCATGATTATTGATAATCGTAATATTTCATTAACTTAAATATTATTTTAAAATGTAAATTAAATAACTTCCTGACCGTATTCCCCAACAAATCCAACAACCCACTACTAAAAGCTAAGCTAGCAAATAAACATTAAAAAATCACATTATAAATCTCAATTTATTTTTAAATAAAGAAAATAACAACTAACCAATTAACACATTTGACTAATTAATGTTCAATTAAATATGTAAATGTTAATATCAAATTAATGTAAAAAAATTAAAAAACTGAATATAATTTAATTACCTACCTGCCCTATGACCCAACAAACCCAACAAACCACTATTAACATCTAAATTAATAATTACATGTACAAAAATAAACATTATAAAATCACAAATTAAACTTTAATAAATAAAATAACAATTATATAATGAATACATTTGCGTATTTAATAACCAATTAAATATTCAAGTTACATTAACAAATGAATTATCAACAAAGTAATAAATAATAATTTACCTACAAACCCGTGACCTGCTACTACACTTTAAATTAGCAATAAAAGTAAAAAAATACACTTTCAATATTGCAAACTTTTTGAAAAATGAAAACAATTAACTAATAATTCTAATGTCTAAAATTAAAATATTAACTGATATATAGTAAGTAATTTAAAAATGATAGTTATTACCACTATTTTTAAGTAAACTATATTTTTAAAACATTATTATCCACACAAAACTTATTCTTGCATTCAATATTGTAGAACGCAATATGCTTGTAGTCACAAGAGTCTCAAAATGATGTTTGTGTGAGATGATATTTAGGATCCGATATTTGTGTCGTTCACCATAAATGCAACGAGAGAAAATAGACCAATATAGCATATAAACTTTCCCATGAACTAATGTGCATAGAAGAAGCAGTCGTAGCAGACTTCTCACCACACTGACAAGAACAGAATTGATAGATCAATCCTAAGTCTTTATTGTCAGTAAAGGCTTTTCTTGGTGGGAGGCAGAAGTGTTCAGTTACAATGGAGCAGATATACTGGTCACTTGTGATGACTGTAGCCCACATATTGCTGTTATTTCTATCAGTCCTGCTCCCAGTAGTTATTTATTGTAAGAGAATTGAGAGGCTAGAAAAAACAGCATTTATCCCTGCTCAATCCAACCTAATTTTCAGACCATCTCCTATCATAGAACAATGCTGGAAGCCTTGCATGCAATGAATCATTGAAAGTATAGGTCCACAGGGGATACATCCAGCTACCAGCACCATATCTGTCTACCGTGCAGCTCCATAAATAGATTACCAGTTTCTCCAACTAGCCTAGTGTGCAACATCTCTCAATGATGGGAAAGAGGGAGAATGTGGACAGATTAAACGGTTGGCTTCTCCTTGCCACATATCTTCAATTGTCATACAATCATATTCATGAACAAGCTCACACAGTCCCTCAGGTAAACAATATCTCACTCCTACACTTTTTCAAACATATCTTCTTTTTCTCTCTTGAAATTTCTCTATTTCTCTTTGACTCCTTGCCAGTCACTCTGTCTCGCTCTCTCTCATTCTCTCTCTTATGAATGCTAACACAAACAGGCTATCTTTCTGAATCAGATTGTCTTCTTAGTTAAGGAACGGTGACTCACCAAGAGAGTGTAATGGATGTATAGTGTGTTCAGTTTACAATGCACAATCCTAAATTAGAGAACAATATTGCTCACTAACGTGGGTCTGAGATATGTGCTTTTGTTTGTGTCTGTTTGATATATGATATAGGAGCAGGTATGCTTTGAGGGGGTTACAATGTACTTGAACATAAAGACTCATTGTCCAGTTGAAGCAAATTTGGTGTGGTAGAACGGGATAGCTTGTGGATCTGTGACAGGGTACATAAAGAGAAAGGACAGGATCTATTTTGAAAGCACATGGCAGATAAAGGAATAGTGATGCAAGCCAAATAATCCTGCCTTACCACTTCCTCCCCCACCCAGGAGATTGCTGTAAGTTCTCACACCCACATAGATAAGCTGTGGATTTTAAGAGCCCAGAAAAGAGGTAATGGTATCACTGTTCTACATATGGTCTACACTATGGTAACGGGTCCGCACCACACCTGAAAGAAACTATAGCAGGGTAATTTATTTAGTTATACACTCCACTTAGGCAATGAATAAAAAATTATTTCACACACTAACTTAAAGTAAAACATGTGAATAGAAATTAAAGTGATAGTTGTTAGCACATTAGCAAATATGAATATGGGGAAAGTGAAATTAAAAAATATACTAACTGAATGCTGAACTGTATTGGCTACTGTAGAAAATACCCACATTTTCTCATATCTCTCCTATAACAAGTCTGAAAAAGCTTGCTTACTGGCATCAATGTCCATAGGCATATTACTCATCTGTCCTTCACAGTTTATGCAGATGCAGAATGCTACACAGTTATCAACTTGTGCTAAGAGTTCTTATCCATTCTGTTAATGAAGATAGCCAATCTCTTTTTGCATTCATATTTTTAAACAAAGTTCTCATGGGTATACAGAAAGCTCCTCAATCTTCAGTCAGGTTCTAAAGAAAGATCTGGATGATGTGTTACTGCCCTGTAACGTAGTGCTGGTACACTATATTGATGACCTTATGGTTGCATCTAAAACACGAAAAGATTGCAAGTTGGATGTAATTGTGCTCTTGGACCAGCTTGTTGACAATGAACGTAAGGTGTCTCTCACAAAAATACAGTACTGTAGTTATCTGTTTGGGTCACCATATTCAGAATGTGGTGAGCAAAGTGTCTAAGGAATGCATTTTGATAATCCTGAAAATGAGTCCACAAAAAAAGCAAAGAGAAGTGAGGATGTTGTTGGAAATGGTTGGCTAATGTAGACAGTGAATTTCAAATGTTTCCCTCATTTCAAAGCCTTTACTCAGGCTTACTAACAGAGATGTTTCTGATCCAGTGCCATTTGATTATAAATGAGCTCAGAGGCAAATTCTGTAATACACCCTCTCCAGAAATGCCATTATTACAAAAATGTTTTTGACTTTTTCGGTCGTGAGAGAGAAGGGTGTGCATTGTCCGTTCAAACCCAAAAATATGGTGAAATCTAGAGGCCTGTGGCATACTTCTCTTCTACATTAGATCCAAACTGCCACACTTCCTGAAAGTTTAAAATTGGTAGCAGCAAATTTGTCATGCAATTTATTAAATGAAAAGGTATTGTAGTGGGTTTCACACTTAGGGACTGATTACGAGTTTGGCAGTCTGGGAACTGCCGTAGCCACTGTTGAGGTCCGACCACCGCAAGCTCAGTGGTCTGACTGCTGTTTCATGAGATTGTTGAATTGCGGTTGCAAAGACCGCTGGCGAACAGCTGACACTGGCAGCCATCTGCAGACTGCCGGAGCTGCAGTTGGGGAAATGTAGCTGCCTTAGGGTGGTACTGAGGAGTTTCACTGCTGTCCTTATTATGAGTTGGTTTTCCAAAGAATCGACCTTAGCGGTGGGACTGCCGTCTTCAAGTTGGTGTAAATGAAGGATTAGTGGCACATACTCTCCCCTTACCTGTTCTTTCTGTCAGAGTTCAACGTGGATCCCTTTCTCCAGGTCCTCCCCTTTACATCAGCATCTGCTCCCCGAAGAATATGACCATGCTTGTGGCGATATACAGGTGAGTCCTTTTTGTACCATATACCCATTGCCTTGTCTGCCCACATATGGGCCAGACTCCGACAATGGGTAGGTAGTACTTTTCCAAATGTATCATGCATATGTGTGAATTCAGCATGTGCAGTCATAATGCTCACACAGGCATCGATATATGTGTAAACCCATTGACCACTGCTGCAAGACTGCCACAGCATGGGCATTGCAGTCAACTCGCAATATGGCAATCAGAAGACCGCCAGCACTGTGGTCTTCTAAAGGCCTCAGCAGTCAGAGAGTCAAACCACCAAACTCGTAATCAGGCTCTTATTGTGTAGGTTCCTAATTCACTTGAAATCTTGCTCACTCCTACACAAACTCAGCATTTGACAAACAGTTGTCTAGCTAAATATGAGCAAATGATTTTGGCAGCTGACAGTAGTTCAATCAGAAGATAGAATACCCTTAATCCTTCAATGCTTTTAGCAATTGCTGATAGGTATAGCGATGAAGATGATTTTGATCATGATTGCATTGATGTGACAGAATTGTATCCCAAGACAGCACATACAAGATGTTCCACTTGAACAGGCTGATCAGATTATATTTGTGGATAGTTCTTGAAAGACCATTATGGAACATTACGAGCTGCATATGAATTGCACTTACAAGCTCATATTGCTTATCTATTGGACTGAGTGTTACAATTAACACTGACAACCAGTTTTGGCATGTGCCATGATTTCAAGCTATTGCAGTCACAAAGGTGTTGTATGACATCTTCTGGTGCCCCTACCTACTTTGGGGCACACATTTGGGAATTGTTATGAGCATTGCAACAACCTAAAGAGATTTCTACTTTAAAATATGCTGCCCATAGATCAGAAATGGTATGGTTACACTTGGAATTAGTTGTGCAAATGAAGTCGCAAAATATTGTCCACTCCAATCTGCTATGATCAGTACAAATGAACAAGAGCAGTGCAAGACTAAGAATGAAAATGTGAGTTGTTTTCTATTGATTGCAGTTCAGACATTAAGGCCCTCATTTGGATAGCGATTGGTCGTACCGCCGACCACTATCTCGGTGGTCAGGGGACCAACCGACAAGCTGTTGGTGGTTTGACCTCCACATTAGGATAGGACTGACATTCTGGCGGTTGAAAGTGCTTTTTTACACAGTGGCTTGTGCTGCGACCCAGGAAAGGTGCCGCAGCACAAGCCAGAATTTAAACGAGCACTTTGTGCACTTCCATGCACCGTGTGCTATGCACCAGGTAGTGCATGGAACACGGTGCATGGAGGTGCATGGGGCCACTACATGTACCGCCAGGGTCACTTTGCAGTGGCAGGAAGGGGGCCTTGTTTGGGCCCCCTAGAGTCACTTCTGACAGCCTTTTCATGGTGGTCGGATTGCCATGAAAAGGCTGTTGGAAAGGGACATTGCATTCCCGACGGCATTGCCTGCCTCAGCATAGTCTTAATTTGGGATAGTGATTACGACTTACACCCTGTCAGGACCACTGATGCTGGTGGAGGCAGCGGTCTATCCACTCACAGACAAGGGTCCGACCTCTAGCATTTTAATGCAGCGGTGGGATCGAAGGGCTGTCAGCGGTGGGACCATCATCGACTTGCTGTCGGTCCCACTGCCATCGTAATGAGGCCCTAAGTGAGCTATAGGGGCTCCAGAATGAGGCAGTAGAAGATGAGAAAAGAAAATTAGAAATAACAGATAGTACAAAAGACCAGAATGATGTGTAGGTAACAGCTGATAAACAGTACATTTTGTCTGACTTCATGTTTTTCTGTAAGAGTAGGCAACTCATGGTCCAAGTCATCTTTGTTGAATTTCTATGGTTTGGCTTTTTACTTAATATTGGTACAATCTCAACTTTAGATCTATTGATGAGAATTTGTGTCAAGGCTGTGTTACCTGCCAGCAGAATAATCTGGAAAAAGGAACTTTGGTGATGATGAGCCAAATGGACAAGTGCAAAAGTCCTTTTACCTGGTTACACCTAAAATGTGTTGAGATGCCAGTTTATGATAGGTATATTCTTCTGATTGTATGCTTCTTTTCTAGGTGGGTCGAAGTCTACCCAACTAGGAGAGTTGACAGCATGACAGTAGCCAAATTATTGATGAGGGCATTGATCCCTAGATTTAGGTTACCCAACTTTTTTAGAATCAGGTAAGGTTCAAGATCTAAATCAAGAAGAACAACAAGTCGAGACTATCGATGAAAGTGAAAACCAAGAAGCTTGGTGTGAGAAGTTGGCCTGTTATATGATGTTTCACTATTTAAAGTTGAAACCTTGCACCAGTACAATTCGACTCTTATGGTAGTAGGTTTAAGACAACCTTTAAAGAAAGCTATCCTAGTGGTAGCTGTGGAGAGCAGCCTTCTGGCTAAGTCTTTAGAGGAATGTAAAGCAGCTTGTTTTACCTTATAATCTCTTGAATTACTAAATGAAAGAACACCACACAGGTATATATATCAAATATATATGTATTTATTACTAACAACTCACTGCTAATCTCTTTATGAGATTAGAAGTCAGGAACATATGCACAAATCAACATTTCACAATAAGCTAAGCACAAATATGGTTGGGGCTCTAGGGGCGTACCAGACCATATACTAAAAAAGAGACTTAGAGATAACGACTTGCAAGGGGACAAGGCCTAGGGCCTTCAGAAGTGCTGGGGCCTCACGAAACCACCCAAGGCAGGTAAGTAAAGGACCCATGGGAGACGCATGCAGTGTGAGAACACAGCCGCGAATCCCTATTGACTTCAATCGAGCAAGTCGCGATTGGAAATTAAGAGTTTAAGGAAACTTCGGGAGAGTCTACAAGCAAGTCACTTACAGGGTAAGTAGTTCTAGAGCCAACACACACAGGAGCACCGTAGTGCTGGAGTTACCTCACCCAGGGAAGCCTGGTGCATAGGTGTCTTTTGGTGTTGGGTCGCGGCGTCGTTTTCAATGGGAGCCAAAGAAGACTTGCTGCTTGTGAAGACAGGAGAAGTGTCCGGTAGAATCCAAGGCTGGATTCAGAAGAAGGAAGACCTGAAAGCAGAGGGGACAGTGTTCAAAGTCACTTGGCAGTGACCAGGGGCAAAGAAGCTAGATGCCCACCGTCGTCGGGTGATTTCAGGTGATCACAGGTGTCTTGACTCTTCAGCCACGAGGTCTAGGAGGTGTTGACGACAACCAGGAGCTGTATTTGGCGTGTCCCACAAAGTCTGAAGCTTACTGCAGTGTCGGTGACCAGATTGGAGCCAACAAGCCTTTGTAACAGCAAGTCTCGTGGAAAGGACAAAAAGTCAGAGGTGCAGACCAGCAAGGTCTGAGGGACTTACCCAGCAAGGGTGAGTCAGGGCAGGCTGGAGCAACCAGGGGAGCCCTTTGGGACTGTAGAAAAGTCTTCTGGGGACCCACAAGCCAACCGGGAAGGGATCGCAAAGACGCCTCAGGAGGATTCACTCAACAGGGGCCCACATTCACTCGGGATGGGGCAGGCCTCTGATCTTCAGAGGGATTCCTGCTGGAGGCTTGAACCACATGTGGTCCAATGCACAGGTTTGTAGAACGTCCTGAAGGGGTTGCATTTGAAAATTGTGCACAGTACCCAGGGATTGCGGTTCCTCGTCACTCGTGGGGTCCACTTGCCTCAGCTTCACTGGGGACTCACGATGGCCTTCGAGAAGTCGGGAAATCCTCTTCCTGGGCTGCAGGGACTTCGGACTCCGGCGGGAGTGGGAAAGTTTGCGACCGTTGATTGTAGTTTTTGGTGCCTGCCAAGCAGGGGAGTCACTCCTTGACTCCAAGGGAGATTCGTCCGTCTTCCAGAGGTAGTGGAACGTCGAAGGTACAGGTTTCTTCTTCAGAGCGTCGTCCAGGGATATCTAGTTTGCAATGGCAAGGGTTCCCTAGCTTATACTGAATGGAAGGGAGAGACTAGCTCTATGACCCCACCTATGGGAGGGTCAGGGGAGAGGGTGGCTACACCCACTTCCCTTTGCCCAGTTTCACGCCAGAGCAGGGGCAGGTAGCCCCTGAGCCGGTTAGAACTGGTGTATGCACAGAGGAGCCTACTGCTCCCCCAGTGCAGGACTTCAAAGCACTCTAGGAGTGCACCCACCCAGCCCCAATACACTAAACCCGGTCTGGGAGGTGGTCACACCTCCCTGTGACAGGATACCTATTGTTGGGCATCCTCCACTGCGAGTTTCGGTCATCAGCAGGAGGGCAGCCCAGTGTCTGTGACTGGTGGCATCCATTTTGTGATGCCAGGGCTCTTCAGGATTCTACCGCGTTTCCACAGTAGGTACATGTCTATCCCTCTAGAAGGGTGGGATCATACTCCCACACCAATTACTGGTGTGGGGATATGATTCCAAAGCGTTTGACACCAAACACGACATGTTTTGATGCAGCCAGTTTTTTTTTGTTGCCATTCCAAAGTTAGCATTAACCGCGAGGTTATAATGCACTTAAGAGTATATGGTTTGACCGCATTCACAAACAGCCCCAGAGAATAGACTCTGAGAGCTGCAGAGGGGCCCTGCTCAGGCAGGGGCACCCCCTCACATGGAAACCAAGCACCCTGCCCTCAGGATGGATAGGGCCTGCCTTAGGGGTGACTGATGGGTTTAAATGTGTGTGCAGGGAGAGATATAGTGAACCTATATCTCAGTGAGGAATGCTAGCACTACCTCACCCAGGCTGCAGTAGCAGGCCTGTGGTGTCAAATTTAGTCTGCTTCCCAGGGGTGGCATAATACATGCTTCAGCCACTGGTAGGCCTGTGAAGTACCTATGCCCTTGGTACCTAAGGTACCATATACTAGGGACTCATAAGGCACCACAGTATCCAATCACTAGCACACCTAATATGCACTCCAGGTTGTTTAGAGAGGCTGGGGCCCTGATTAGCAGGGTCCCTGCCAGACTATAGCCAGAAACCAGTGTAAAGATCAGAAAAAAGTGGGGGCAACATAAGAGGCAGATCCTACTCTCCTACACTTGGAATCAGAATGAATCTTAAAATTCTATTTTCCAGAACCCCCAAAGGAAAACAGTTTGCTGTGGAAGACGAGAATCAAACTGTTCTGGACGGAATCCAAACCAATTGGCAAGTGAAGACACAGATATATTAGCTGTCATAAGTGCATCAGAAAATAAGAACCTGCGTTAAGTAGATAAGTGGCTTGAGTTTGTGAAAAGTAGAAAAGACTGTGCAAGAAAGTCCAGAGGTCAGATACAATCAGACAAGAGCCAGAACAAGAAAAAGTCTATTTTGAATTTTAACACAGCCATGATGGGTGTTTTAATTTCTCTGCTCATTGCAGGAAACAAAATGTACACAATGAAATCATCTGTACTGACATGCTGTTCTCGAATAACTCTGGAAGAAGCTTTTTCGCTACAATTCAAGACATTTCCTGCCTGTGCAGTGTATGCCGATTCATAAAGTGAGACTTTTATTGTTTTGAGTGTAACTAGATTTGGACTGACATATCCAATGACAAGAGGTAAAAAGGGGTTAGTTAATATTAATTTAGGGACTGGTGTTTGATGATGTTCCACTACATTTTGTACTAGATTTATACTTGATTTGTCAAATTGTGCAATGATTTGATCACCTTATGCTGACAGTGCTATTTCCACTGTGTATTTTGCCATATAAGACCCCAAATTTGGAGGTGAGCCATGAGTCTAGCGTGCCCCGACTGAGAGAGCGGACCTTTTTCAGCTTTTTTTTGTAAGTTATTTTTGTATATAGCGCGAACTTGACCAATATCGGGTATCGGAGCGCTTTACATAGCACCAGTTGCCTTACATGAGGACACAATCATTTTTTTTAGGCAGGGGAAGATTAAGTGATTTGCCCAGAATCACAGGATGCTCAGCGTCATTGCCAAGACTCGAACCCGGTTCCCCAGATTCGAGGTCGACTGCCCTAGACATTAGGCCAACTCCTCTCCCAAAGTCTAAGCTTGTCTCATGCTTAAACTTTTGCTCTGAGACTTGACTTCATGCCAGAGCCTTTGCTGCTTTGATTGAGCCTTATGCTAATTCCCTGTATAGAATTACTATGCATTTGGACTATTATGCTTGCTTTGAAAATTACACTTTTAAAATGATTTAATAAACCTTCATGGTTTCTAAACTTAACTGGACTTGAGATTATTCGACTATGGTGATTTATTTGCTGTCAATCTTTTATCTGTAAGGACACACGGCCTCATATGGTCTTGAGGTTTACACCTCCTCTGATCTTGCGTAGATGCTTTATCTTAAAGATAGCATCCATTGGACGATGGGGCAAGGTGGTCTAAATAAAGCTGCAAGTTTATATAAATTATACAACGAATATTCAAATTTTTGTAGCGCATTTTCTGACAGCATTATTTTCATCCTTTGGCGGGATAAACAACATTTTTTGTGAAACAAGAAAATTGTGCAGATTATTTGGAACATTATGTGGCAAATGCTGTAAACCTATAATGATGTGGTAAACACTGCAGTCCCAGAATCATATAAATCCACTGAACCTCAACTTTGTCCACTGTTTTAGGAACGATATTCTCCGGAAAGTTAAAACATTCCAATTGGTGTCCCTTGCTAGCTGCACTTTGAGCACCACAGCTTTACTTTAACTAAACGCCCCAAAACAAACATGTAATAAAAAATAAAAAAATACATAACATACGTGGCAGGATGGGCAGAAATAATGTTTGTGAAGCTTTGTTTCTCTTCTTTTAGCAATGTTTACTTGCCTTTATTTTTTCTTTCACAGTCAATAACAGAATAGACAATATTTATTTAGTTTCATTATTTGGTAATTAATTTATGCTGAGCTGGATTTGCATGCCTTTTAAACTAGATCCCGGCTAAGTTTTACAAAGGTTTTGCTTCGGGTTTGTGTTTATTTACCCAAACCTGATGCAAAACGTTTTTTCGGATTTACAAACGTATCCAAATTGGTATTTGCATTGGTTTGTAAGGAAACGCGCTGCTATGCCTTGCTTAGCATCAAGGGGATGTTACATGGGTGGTGAATGGGCGTGCCGTTGCAACCACCCATGCTTTTTTATGCAAAACCTTATCTACTAACATTAGTAGACAGGGTTTGATGCCAAAAGATTTCACTGCTGGAAAGCAGGAGTTAAAAGGAGAAACCTTTTCATTTCTCCTTTCTTTTCCTAGTTTGCATGTGTGCTGCACTGTACAACACACATACAAAGTAGCCAAAACTTTAAAACAATTCTAATCATACCATTTTGTACTGGAAGGGTACCCTTCTGGCACAAAACCTATGCTGGACTCACGTACACACCCTTGCACTATGGCACAAAGGTAAGTGTGTGGTGCTGGCAGCAAAAGTCTGCGCCAACGCTAGGGAGAGTGGAGGCGAGTGGTGTTAGAACCGGGATTCCCTAGTTGGCTGAGCTAGGTACCTTAGGCCAAGTAGGGACCCTCGATTCCACATCAGGGAAAGGAAGGACACCTTCTCAGATAGCCCCTGCTCACCCCCTCGGTAGCTTGGCACGAGCAGCCAGGCTTATCTTCAAGGCAAATGTGTAAAGTATTTGCAACGACGCTCTCAGTGACCCAATGATGACACCACAAAAGGACTCCACATGAATTTCATAGAAAAACAAGTATAAGTTTATATAAAAAGATATACAATGAGTCCACACAATATAAATCCAACATATGCGTATTTGCAATATTCCTCCTGGCCGGTTATTAGGCCAGCCAGCCCTTGTAGGTTCTGGCGATATTAATGAGCAATTCTAGATGATCCAATGCAGTCCTAATGCAATGCTATGCAGTTCGTAATGCAAGAATCAGGCACTTCGCAATGTAAAAATAATGCAGTTCGTTATGCAACAATACAGCTGTTTGTAATGCCAAAATAATGCAATGCGTAACGCAACAATCAGGCAGTTCGTTATGGAAACAAATGAAATGCCTAATGCAACAATCAGGTCGTTCGTTATGCAGAAATAATGCAATGCGTAATGCAACAATCAGGCAGTTCGTAATGCAGAAATAATGCAATGCGTAATGCAACAATCAGGTAGTTCGTAATGCAGAAATAATGCAATGTGTACTATCAGGTAGTTAGTAATGCAGAAATAATGCAATGCGTAATACACTAATCAGGTAGTTCGTAATGCAGAAATAATGCAATGCGTAATACACTCCAGCACCGATCACGGTGCTTTAGACAGTCTCTCCACCTCGCGTACTGACTCACGGTCAGCTTCCGCCAACATATGCCCCCAACACCGATATGACATAAACTAAAATGCAGCTCCGCACTCCCGCCCCGGTACTGCCACTCCTTGGCAAGTACGGGCCGTAATACGAGCTGAAGCAGAGGCTCGCGCTGCAAGAATGGTGGAGGCCGAGAGCATCTCTCTCCGAGCCTGCACCCTGCCCCAGGCGGCGACACACGTTACCTGGGGGGTGCGACCTTGATCTCCTCTCCTGTTCTCACGAGTCGGGCCTCCGATGCAACTTTGTGGATTCCGGGCAGTGGCGATAATGAAAATCTCAGGCTGCCACAGGGCACATGTACACAGCGTCACTGAGACTTCCTTGAGCTTCGGTGTGCAGAGTCACAGGGCAATCTTCACGAAGGTCTCAGGCTGCAAGAAGCACACGCACACAGCGTCGCTGAGACTTACTTGAGTTCTGGATGTACACATTCACAGGGCAATCCTCACAAAGGTCTCAGGCTGCAAGAAGCACACGCACACAGCTTCGCTGAGACTCACTTGAGTTACGGGTGCACACGATCACAGGGTAATCCTCATGAAGGTCTCAGGCTGCACAAAGCACACGCACCCAGCGCAGCTGAGACACTTCTGGAAACTTTTTTGTTCCTGAGTTTCCACAACAGGGAGCCAGCTCTCCTCGGGCCCTTGGGGTTAAGTTACTTCAGGACACAGCACCGCAAAGTCCTTTCAAGCAGGGGGACACAGCACACAGCAAAGTCCCTTTAGCCTCTCCTTGGTTAAAGCAGCAAACTGCAGGCCAGGCCCAGAACACACAACAAGGGTCAGTCCTTTCCTTCAGTCTATTCAGCTGTTTCTTCCTTGGCAGAGGTTCCTCTTGATCACGAAGTAGTTTCAATCCTTTAGAGTCCTGAACAGCTCCATTCCAAAGTCCAGGGGTTTCAGCTCTCATAGTTATACCCCTAAATGTCTGTGAAGTCTTTGTGTTCAGGGGGGCACTGACCCCTCTCCAAACCAGTTCTGGGTGTCTCCCTGCCAGTGACACCTTATTCCTTTGATAGTGGGGGTCTGGATCCTTAATCACACAGCAAGGGATGGAGTCATTGTTTTATGGCGGCAGCCCAGGCCTCTTCACCTCCTGGGGCTACTCCCCACCTACACTCCAGATGCAGGTCACCCTGTTGCTGTCTCACCTCCTCCCCTGGGTCAAGATATTTCCCAGATCCTATCACTTTGAGATCCAGACAGTCAATGCACAACCAGGCAGAGACACACAGAAATGTTAGAGCACAAAAACCCAGCCACTTCTAAAAGAGTGGTTTCTAAACACACAATGCAAAAACCACCTTCACAAAAAGATGTGTTATTGAATTGTGAGTTCAGGCACACTAAACTTCACTTCTCCATCTTAAGCCTTTGGGAAGATAGGCTGGAAACATATTACACAGCCTTCCCATTCTGTCTTATGGGCAAGATGGCCTTTCAACAGTGAAACACGAAATGGAGAGTATTTCACTGTCAGGACATGGTACACACCTCAGTACATGTCCTACCATTCACATACACTGCACCCTGCCCAGGGGGTACCTTGAACCTACCATAAGGGTGTCTGATGTGCATAGAAAGGGAAGGGTAAGGCCTGGCAAGTGGGTACACTTGTCAGGACAACATGGCAGATTAACAAACTGCCCGCAGGCACTACAGTGGCAGGCCCGAGATCTCTCTTTAAGGCTACTTGTGTGGGTGGCACAATTAGTACTGCAGGCCCACTAGTAGCATTTGCATTACTAGCCCTGGCACACATAGTACACTTTACTAGGGACTTTACTAGTAAGGCAAACATACCAATCATGTACAACCAATTACCATTACACTTTACACAGGGAGCAATTGCACTTTGACACTGATCAGCAGTGGCAAAGTGCCCAAAGCATCTAAGTTGGCAACACCATGTCAGAAAAACGGTCTAGGGGGAAAGCAAAAAGTTTAAGGAACTTTAGCCAAAAAGGGCCAAGTCCAACATGTGATATATCTCTGTAGAAATGGAGCTCTCCTGCTCTCTCCCTGTCAGGCAACACAGTGTAGGATTTTTGGGTACTGCATTGTGTATAACTTTTTCTAAATCTGGGCCCCTGTATTTTGCCTTCTTTCTTCCATGGGTGAAAACTGAAAATAGTAAGCCAACTTCACCCCAAAAAACAAAAAAAATAATATACAAGCCCACATAAGTGAAGGGTACAGGATGGCAATTATCATCCTAGCTTAACTAGGTTGGGACCTCTTATTCACACTTCCTTTGTGACTATTTTTCTGTCTTACTTATCCTTTTCCTTTACAAGGAGTAGAAAAGGCTTTTGTGCAGACAAGACCTTAGTATACACTTTTGATTCCCCTTTTAGTTAACCCAGCTGTTCCAGATCTGTCAAATTTAACTGATGGTGAATAACTGACTGAATTAATTCAGAATAATAATAAAGAAAACATTCTCACTTTCATTTTACTTTTGGTCTGTCATCTTGGCTCTCGTCCCATTTGGCCTCCGTGCAATAAGGCATACTTTCTTTGTCTTACTCATCTGTGTTTTTCCGGATCCTCTCTATTCCTACCCTTTAGAGTCCTCCACATACTGAAAGATCTAGTCCCTTTTCAGTCTCTTTAGCTCTGTCTCCTCCCTCAGTTCCCCTGCCCTCTCTCCACTGTGTTTTTGTTGCTTTCACTTGCGTTCTCCCTCTTATGGTGTCCGTTCTCTTTTTTTTTAAACAGCTCTTCTATTTGCAGCTGGGATTACAACCTTGGAATATCTCACCAGAGGCAATTTTCCCCTCTTCCTTGGATAATTAATTTTCCCTTGGGATTAGTTTGCTTTTTCATACACCTTGCTCTCTGAGCTTGATTAAAGGCCGATACAATTTCCATGGCTCAGATGAGATTCAAGTTGCTATGCTGCTTTACTGATCAATAAACTGCCATTTACAAAGAGTCCAGCAATTGTTCTAGGTATATTTTCTCAAGCAATTAATCTGTACTTGCTGTCTTCAAATATAACCACTTGGTCTTTTACCCCTTAAATCAAAACTCATGCATGCATGCCCCAGTTTCTTTTACCTGATGAAGTCTAATGCAATATGTCTCATCGTTGACCTCAAGATGCTCCATGATACTTTTTTTAATATCTGGATTCGGAGGGAGACCCCTTAGGTTTGCCGGCTGGTATGCGGTCTGCAGCTCTCTGGTGAGCAACGGCACTAAATACTGACTCCGCCTATCAGTGGGCCATGCCGCAGTTTGGGCAATTCTTTTGAAGTTATTATAAAAGAAATCAAGATCCTCCCCAGCAGTGCATTTCTGCAAGACCATTGAAGGGAATCCATTTGTTGGCTCAGTACACTGGCCCGTTTTTCGGTGGCGGCATCCTGACTCTGAGCAACCTTATTTAATTGTTCTGGTTGAGAGTGAAGTACTTTTTTGATTTTCTTCCTTTTCTGTTGGGAGGTGGTTGTGAATTTCTCCATAGCTGTTTCCAATTTTTTTTCTGCATCTGCTAATTTGTTAATAAAAGCTCCCATAGCGCATTTTTTTTAACGCATCAGTGTTAAAAAAAGTTCCTTTTATTTATGGATTACAGGAGTTCTGGAAGACAGTTAGGGCTTCGTTAAGGAGGCACATATAGGTATTTAAAATTCCTAACACAACAACAAAATTGCAAGACTCTCAAAGTTTAATAACGCATTATTTACATATTGGACCTGATTATAATACTCCCACAAAACTAGTTTCAAATTGCACACCCACTGATTTGTTTTTAGCACAGGATGTGTAAATTAATGCATGCACAATTGTGACCCAATTATGGTTTGAGCATCCAGGGATGAGGAATATAGTGCATCTTGTGAATTTACGGATGTCCAGACTGATATTTTGAGCAATGTGCTCCTGTGATTTTTGGCAGGTCCTCCTGCCACAATTCTTGGCCACAAACTCATTACTAAGATTGGATTAGCAACCAATTTGGAATCCTGTTTCTGGCGCCTATGAAGGTTTGCGACTTAAAATCGATTTTTAGCAAGACTGTCTTAAGGGCCATAAGGGCACCAGTGGGGATTGCTGTTGTAGTTGAAATTGATTGAAGTAAAAATAATCAACATTTCTAGTGATTGAATACCAATCTTTGTTAGGTGCTTGGGATATAGCGAAATGCCCAGTTTCTTGAGTGAGACTTTTCAGGGACGCTCTCTATTCTGGTCACTGTACATCGAAACACGGAGGCCTCTTATTTTGTGTCAGGAAATGATAGTCATGAGGGTAAGGTTTCATTTCTACAGGTACATTTAACAATGCTCTGATGTGATCTTTTGGGGTTCCATGGAGTTGAAGGGCCAAATGTATCAATTTACTGGTTGTAAAAACTGGTTGCAATTTTTGGGAACCCTCCTATGTACTTATGACCTTTTAAGTTCAGATTGTGAAATTTCAAAAAGGAGTGGGTCGCAATCTGACCAACCTAATTAATATTCATTAAGTAGGTCACAAATTGTTGTGACTCACTTTACTTGTTCACAACCATGGGGATGGAGACCTACCTATGATTGCTTTTAAGTATAGAACTTTTTTTAAAGCAGATCCATTGCCTTTAAGGAAATGGGGTTACTTTTAAAATGAAGAAAGTTTTCTTTAAAAAAAAGTTTCTCTGAGAGTTGACAGTTGTCCTCAGAACCACTGCCTTCCCCTGAGAAACTTCTATATAATTACCAAAGAGGAAGCAGTACGATGAGAACTCTTTCCTTTTGTGAATGTGCTGCCACCCAAACTTGGGTTTCAATACATTTTTAATGGTTTGTGACTAGAATTCACTCATTGATACATTTATTCATTGACACATATGGTACCGATTCACAATTTGGAAGGGACAACTAAAAATGACCTTTCCAATTTGCGACTTGATAACCATTCGGAATGCCCTTTTAGGATTTGTAAAAGTTTACTGATTCCAAGAAAGGTATTCGTATATGGCAAAGCCCTACTTTGCATTTGGAAACTCTTGTATTTTCCAAATTGGAGCATTAGTGGCCACAATGTGTGTTGGTATGTCTGGCCCACAATTTCTTAAGGCCTCATTATGAGTTTGGCAATGCAAAGCGGGAATGCCGCGGTCCCACACGGCCAAACCTATGTACAAACCGCCCACCAGATCGGTAGTTTTCTCCTGTCTGGCGGACAGTTCTTTGGCGTTTCAAGGGCAGTGCCTATGAAATAGGCACAGCAATGGGAACATCAAAGCCAGTACCTACACAACATGAATGGCTGCAGTCCATGCCGTTCAGGTACTGGTGTGCATGTGACATGTGCGCCCTGCATGCACCTCTAGGAGCGGCAGGGGGCCCTTGCAGGGCCCCTTTATTGTCTCTCTACCATCTTTGTTTTAGCGGGCTCAATGCCATGAACGGGGTAGTGGAAAGCCAACTTGTAATATGCACAGTGGTGCAGCAGCAGCACCCACAGCATATTACAACTCCCTGACTGATGCGCGACCGCCGAGGGATCCTGGATCAACGGGCCTGTGGTGGTCCGACCGCCACTCTTGTAATGATGCCGGCGGGCCCCAGTGTGGCGGGGGTCGGACTGACACCGTGAGTATGGAACTCTATGGACTGCAGTACTTGTAATCGGGCCCTTAGGCCCTCATTCTGAATGGATCTGAAATAACCTGATGCCTAGTAGCAAATTGTGTGCCAAGCGAATAATGATAAGACAGGCTACGCTATTTACCGGTCCTTTAATATATGTCCCTTTCTGGTTTTTGTAACTTAGAAGTGGAGATAACTATAATCATATTATTCCCTATTAAGAGATTTACAAACTTTGAAGGTGCATTATTTGGTTACAAGCTTTCAACTTTGAGTTACCTTGTTCAGGATAATTTTCTTAATGGGCAAATGTGCCTACAGTGTAATGATGGCCTATGCTCATAAATAGCCGAGCCTGACAAATTCATGTTTCACGCTTCAACCAATTAAGATCAATGTTGATTCCAAAAAAATGCACTGAAAAAATAAATTCCCTTTAAAGATGTTTACACATGAAATGGATTTATCTCCTGTAGAATATTTGGCAATTGCTTTTTCTGACAGCCACTATTGTGTTTCGATATTTCCTGTCTACCAGTTTGACATGCAGTTAAATGCAAACTATCATAAACATCGTAGGAAAAAAGATGTTTTTGTTTTTTGAAAATAATATATTTTTATAATCAGATCAATTTGTCATCTGACAAGGCTTTTTGAGTACAACCATACTAAAATCTTACTCTTTTACTGTTTAGCAGTAGGTAGGAGCCAGGGGCAAATAGCACATGTGCAATTAACACACAACCAATTAATGCACAAATTTGAGGTTTGAAACAGAATTAGAATCAAGGTTGTAGTCAAGGCTATTGCTTGGCTGTGCAAATTATGCATCCTTTAAGTTACACTTTCTTAAAGGTGGGCGAATTTACCCCCCTCCCGACTCCCAGATATGAATCAGATGGATTTTAGTTTGAAAACTTATCTGCTGTGATTTGTGCCTAGTATGTCACTGATAATTCATTTGTCCTATCCATATGCATAAAAGTGAGCTGTATTGGTCAGCGGCAGGGCTGCACAGGACTTTCATTTCACCAAGCATTACCTGGGGCCCTCGGAGGCTTGTTCTAAAGGTTTCCTAACTACTTTGCTAATTTCTGAACTAAGCCATGCTCATCTGATGAGCTCTGATCAACATGAAATGTGCTGCTATCATGTTAAAGCATGAATGGTATTATGCTTACAAAAATTGTAAGATGCTGATTAATTGATGGCATTTTTACTAATTCAGGGCCCGATTCACAAAGGTAAACTTAATCCTGAAGTATAAGTTTAGACCTAAAGCCTTAATTTGGACCTGAAGCCTAAGAGCCTGATTCACAAACATCAACTTACACTTGAGGGAAAGTTTACGATTTGTTGTTATTCATGGTGTAATTTTACTAGTAGTCTCTAAGACAGACCTAGCTTTTTATATGTGTAGTCCCTGCCAAGAGCGCAGAGACTCTGCAGTCACAAAGATACTACTAGTAAAATTTGTTTCGAGAATAACAAAACATCGTAAACGTTCACTGAAGTTTAACTTTTGTGAATCAGGCCCAGAGTTTAGACCTAAAGCCTACCTGATATCTAATTTTTTGAACTGAAGTCTAACTTTAGACCTGAAGTCTAAGTTTATACCTGAAATATAAGGGCCTCGTGCATGACTTTTGCCGTAGGGCAGCACCTTAAGTCTTCTTGTGTTGCTGCCCCTGCGTCAAAACGAAAGGGCAGGAATGTGCTGTAATAATAAAATACGGCGCATTCTTGTCTTTTATGCCTAAGATGGTGCACAAATTGGTGCCTAGTGCCAACTCAGGCACCCTTGCACCATGGTGCAAGGGTGTCTGCATAGTTGGCATGATTGTTTTTGTGCAGGAAGGTACACCTTCCTTCACAAAAACAATGAATGGAGGCATTTTCCTCTTTTTCTATGTGTGCTGTACAATACAGCACACATAGAAAAAGAGGAAAAAGCGAGCAGAAATAAACATATTTCTCCTTGTTACGCCTCCCCTGGGGAGGCACACAGTTTTGACGCATTCATAGGTTTACATGATTTTGTAAATCTGGGAATGTGTCAAAATGCATGGGCGCTGCATGGGAACACCCACTGCAATGGTTGTTGCATGGAAACACCCACTGCAACGCCCAGGGCACACCTCCCTAACGCAGTGTGAGGCAATGCAGCGACTTGTGCTGTGTTGCCTTACACCATATCTACGAAGCCATGAAAAGCCACGCAAAGTGGCTTTGCTTGGCCTCATAGATTAAGGTCTGCACTTTGCATCACTGGATCATGACAAAAAGTGACACTCTGGCGGTGCAGGCCTCTTGTAAATGAGGCCCTAAGTTTAGACATGAATTCTAAATTTAGACCTGAAATCTAAATTTAGACGTGAAGTCTAAGGACTCGATTCACAAAGGAACTAACGACTCGTAAAGTGACAAGTGTGGAGAATCTCCACACTCAGAGCAGTTTGTCTGCACTGCAGTACTCATTTTGCTCGAGTGCAGAGTTTTTGCCACGAGTGCGAAAACGTTACCATTGGTAAGTCCTTTTTTTTACTCTGGCCCTAAGTTTAGACCTGAAGTATAAGTTTAGACCTGAAGTCTAAATTGTGGGCCCAATTCACAAAGATAAACTTAGTGTTCAGTCTAAGTTCACTACTTTTTTGGGTATGCACTAAGATAGGTTACTACTAGTAACTTTACTACTAGTAAAGTTACTAGCAATAATATGCTAGCAATAAAGTTAGAAGTAGTAAAGTTGCTACTAGTAACATTACTAGGTAGTAACTTACCTTTGTGAATACCAATAAGTAGTAAAGTTAGACTTAAGTATAAGTTTACTACTTTTTGGTATTCTCAAAGGTAAGTTACTGCTAGTAAACCTACTAATAGTAAAATTACCAGTAGAACCGCTACTAGTAGTATTTTACCTTTGTAAATACCAAAAAGTAGTAAACTTAGACTTAAGTCTAATTTTACTAATTATGTATAAGTTTACTACTTTTTGGTATTCACAAAGGTAAGCTACTACTAGTAACTTTACTACTAGTAAACTTACTAGTGGTAAAATAAATGACTAGTAGTAAAGTTACTTGTGGTCTAAGGGCCTGCTTATGAGTACGGCTGTCAGAAGACCGCTGTACTCACTGTGTCTGACCTACTGCCGACTCCTCGGTGGTCCAATCGCTCAATTATGACCATGGCTGTCGGACTGCCACAAGTCCGCCACCACCAGGATCCTGGATCCTGGATCCTGCGGTGGTTGGTAAAGTGGTGGGGATGGAGGGTGGGGCCGATGCTGGCACTGCTGTCCAAATCACAACCTGCCTTTTCTCCGAACTTTTCCTGGCAGGGACCCCGCATTGAAATGGTTGGCAGAAAGGTAGGGAAGGGGCCCCCAACAGGATGATTTTGCCCATTGGGAAAAGTGCATGGGTGCACATGTTGTACCCCCTCTTATTGCACTATCGTGTGGGCAATGTGTGCCATGCATGACATGGTGCATGGTAGACAGTACACCTGACGTGCAAGTGGCGCTGCCACAGCGATGGCATGTGCTTCAGACTTTCTATGAGCTTAAGCATGCTGGTGTCGTGGGACCGCTGACACAACAGCCCCGGCCCAGCGGTAAAATCATAATGTGGCGGTCGGGATGCTGCTGGCTTGGCGGTATTCTCCTGACCGCCGCAACGATGGTCTGGCTGTTGGACTGCCAAGTTCGTAATTGGACCCTAAGTTCACCTTGGTGAATCAGGCCCTGCGACTTCAGGTCTTAACTTAGGCTTCAGGTCTAAAGTTACTTTTAGGTCTAAACTTAAACTTCAAGTCTAAACTTAGACTTCAGGTCTAAAGCTAGACTTCAGGATTAAACTTAGACTTCAGGTCTAAACTTTGATTTCAGGTCTAAGTGTACCTTTGTGAATCAGGCCTGAACTACATAAACATATGGACAGAAAGATGGATTTAAACAGGCACACACAGTGTCAATGATGGACTCATGAGGTTTACTCCAAAAACTAGTCACCTAAAATAACGGGCAGACATACTAAGTTTTGACTCATCACAGCGTACCAAGGCCCAGGTTTATCAAAGGATTGCATTGCCCTTGTGTCACACAGGGTGGTGCAAGGGCAACACAATCCTTAATTCGGATTATCCAAGCCTCACAGGGCCTTTTATCATCGACCTGCGTTGCTTGGTAAATCCAGAGTAACAGAAGGCAGTGCAAGTCGCTCCCTTTCGCTATTCTGCGGTGGGAAGGTTTTATATGAGTGGAGTGTGGGTGTGCCCTTTTGAGATAGTGCTACATGTCGCCAGTGTTATCAGTATTACCGTAAGAGCCGCTTCTTCTTCTTTAACACCAAAGTGCCCCAGGGTGCACAGAGCGGATGCACATGCCTGTTGCACCCCAGGGCACTCTCTGTAATGCAGCCGCTGGTGAGCAAACCCTTTGTCAGAAGCTGCTTTTGTTTCACTCTTGAAGTCTTGGGGTGCTATTTTAAAAATCTGAATACTATAGGGCTCTGTCTGAAATGGAGTGGATAGCATTTCAATGAGATAATCATTAGAGATATTTGCGATCCAAGCATTGAGGGTATTCACACACATTCATTTACAAATCTATGTCTATCTGCAGAGATGAAATCCTCTCTTCCCAAATGTGTGCATTGTGTACACTACCTTGATTGTCATAAAAAATACAATCTGCTTGCCAATAATAACTTCTAACATTTGGCTTTACTTCACACATTCTTTTAATTTGCATACTTACATATAACAATTCTCACTGCTTTTCAGTTTGCTTTTCATTTACTCTTAACAATTTTAATCACATCTCGTGGAAAGTTGAGATTATTTAGTTGGGGCATTTTACTAACTATTGCACGTGTGGCATACGCAGAATGAAAACCATGCAGACTTAGGTATAGGAAAGTGGGCTTGAGGTTTTAATGTATTCTGTTATTTATAGTGCTCAGAAACAGCAAAAGTGTGGTATGAAGCACTATAGGACAGAATATTATTATTATTACTTGTGTACTTGAATACCATCCACTTAGGCACACAATATAGCAAAGCGTAAATACTGCATGAGTGGCACTGTAATATGCGACAATCAGCCAGCAATCAAAACCTACACTTAAGGGGCAATTATGATGCGGCCCTTAAAGGTTCCGACCGACGGTCGGCGTCTTCCAGGCAGCATCGTAATCGGCCTCTCGGTTTACTTTCTGACCGCCACATTGCAATGCTGGAGGGCGGAAACTAAACCGGCTGGCTTCCGACGGGCTAAAGGAGCCCGTCGGCCAGTCGGAACCGGCCCATAATCGCAAAGGGCAGGCCTTTACACCCTTGGGATTATGATGCACGGTTTCTAGCATGGTTTACAGAGGTCGGTCACCCCCAGGAACGAGACGGTGTCGGTCAAATTAGCCCCTTAGTTGTAAGCTCAGTTTGACCTATGATTACCTTTCAACTTTTCTACAACCTTTCTTAATAGGTTTCTGCATCTGTGACTGTGTTTTCATGTGCAGCTTCCATTTCATGTTTTTAAAAGTGTATCCACAATCAGTGTTTGTATTCTCATTTTATTTTTATTTGAGCTGGTGAAATGCATGCCTACAGTTTTCTGTAAATAAAAGCGCTACACATTTTTAACCCCTTCAGTGCCCGCCCCTTTCCCCGCCCTGTGCCGGCCGTTGCATTAGCGGGCGGGGTTTATGACGAGCTGGTCTCGTCATGGGCACAGCGCAACCGCGGCCCATGACGAGACCAGCTCGTCACGGGCATTGAAGAGGTTAAGCGCACTAGATTTTCAAGGGTGCATTTTCATTTAACTTCATAGATTGCTATGCATCTTGACGGCTCGATTTGCTTGTAACGTAGGTATTTTCTTTGCCAAGGTGATTTGTTATTCACTTTTCAGTTTGTGTTTTCAAATTATGCATTCATTTTGTGTTATGACTTGCCAAAGGAGGGTGAATTGTATGCCCCCACCCACACCGACCCACAGATCTGAATCAGGAGGATTACAACTTGAAACCTTATATTTGCAGTGATTGGTGAATCAACCAAAAATATACCAAAGTGAGAATTGGAATTTCTTTGCAATAAGCCAGTTAGGTTCAATTTTTATTTGGAGTTACGTTCCACTGTTTTATGCATTTAAAGTGATTTGCTTTTTGTTTGTTTTATTTTGGTAATTCTTGTTTTATTTATGATTCTAAATGGAAAGCCTAAGTGAGGCTTGTTGTTATTGGTGTGGAGCTGAGAGCGGATACAATAGTGTTGCAAAGTTGTGTGAAGCTTGTTTTGAGGTACAGTACAGGACAATTATCACATTTGCAGAACAAATGGGAATGTTTGTGATTCATTGTCTCTCTGAATGGGCCTTACAGTTCATTAAAGGCCAGCTTTATCTAACTTTGATCCGCAGCAATGCAGCAAGACCACTTCCTGGACTGCATCAAATGGAGATGGCAGGAATGCGCCATATTTATCAAGATGTGGCACATTCCTGCTCTCTCCTTGCGCTGGCACACTCATTGCAGCCTAGCGCCAATGCAGGCTCATTTGCCTCATGGTGCAAGGGTGCTTGCTTTGCAGACAGGATTGTTTTGTGCAGGAAGGGTCACCTTCCTGCACAACAATAATTCTTAGAAGCTTTTTCCTCTTTCTAAGTGTGCTGCAGAAAGAGGAAACATCAAGGACTAATAAAGATATTTCTTCTAGTGGCACCTCTATCAGGAAGGAATAGAATTTTGACACATTCCCTGGCTTACCAGTATGGGTAAATCTGGGAATGCACCAAATTCCATGGGTGGATGCCTGGGAACACCCAGGCTTCACCCATGTAACGCCTTCCAAGGGCAGAGTAACACAGGACAGCAGCTTGTGCTGCCTTCCTTTACTACAGATTTACCAAGCCATGCAGGGTCATTCAAGGTGGCCTTGCGTTGGTTGGTAAGTCTGACTTAAGGATTGTGTTCCCCTTGTGACAGCCTGCATGACGTAAGGGAAGCAGAATCCTATATTCAATCTGGCCCTAAATCTCTTGTAAGTAGTGCTGGATGATGGGAGACCAGTGCTCTAGGGTAGGCTTTATTGTTGTCTCACCTGCAGCATGAAACTTTTTGACCATGTCATTGAAATCGATGATAGCATGAGAAGATAAGGATGGTATTAGCAAAGTGCAAACTGGGCGCTGTTTCCAGACTGCACTCCACTTACTCGAATGGCCCGTGATCTCAAACTGAGGCTTACAGTCATCTAGTTGAACATTTCAATCACAGTGAGGCATAATTTTCTCCACCATAAAGATAGAGGAATACATTTGTAAACCATATCGTTTTATTAACAAATTAGTAAAGTTGCAATTTCAAATCAGTAAATTCAATTACAAATCAATAATCACCTAGTTACAGCATGGTCATAAATCAGCTAGGCAAGTCAAATAAGTACTACAAAGTTGAGTTATTTAAAGGCATAATTTAATTACACAAATTTAGATCTCCCTTAAGGGAAATACCCAATGCTAATCTAATGTGGCAGTTTAAGTCGGGGAATTCATAAGCAGCAGGTGGCAGCGGGCATAGAATATCAAATAGAACCACATGAAGGTCCCATTCAAGAAAAGGGGACATGCATTTGCTCTAAAACGTAAGTCCATAAGCAGTAATATAAGGAGTATTGGGTTTCGAGAGAAAGAGAACATCGGCCTGCAAAGGTGGACAGGGTGAAGTCTCCTAACCAAGTCAGTTCACACAGTTAAAACATTACATTAAATCAAAGTGATACATTCTACAGATTTCCACCAAATAAGAACCAATCAAAATCAGTATTCCTGATGTACTTGGTGTCAGCCATCTTGTCACATATAGTAAAATACCACATTCTTCCATCACCATGGCCTGCATGCTATCTCACAAAGGACTGTTCGCCTCCTCTGTCTCCCAACCCATGCAGGTGCTGTGAATCATCATTCAAACCTGTTACTTGCTGCATTACGAACTTCAAACTGTAAGCTAACTAAGAATAACATTTTTAACAAGAACATGGTGACTGAAACAGAAAGAAAATGATGCACAGCAAGCAAAAATGCACTGTTTATTTTACTATGTAGGGGACACCTAGGCTCACTCAGGCCATTGTTAAAGCTGCACACATTCTGTCTATAGTTAATCAAAATGTATGATTCACACATGTAAATAATGGTTTATTGTGTTGCAGGTTAGCATATCATTAAGCTTAAATAAATTATGGTGATACTACGTCACCATTGATCAATTTATCCGGACTGTGTTCGGCAGTGGGATGGTGCCTCCGGTATTTGTGCGGTTTCGTAACACTACGTTCCTCATGGAAGAATAGACACAACTATAACTGAGTCTCTTGCAGGCTCGGTGCTCTAGGCCAGCTATCTCCTTCTGCTGCAGAAAGCAGCGTTAATACCATAAAGGGAGACAGTTAAGAATTCTGGGGCATATGTACAAGCCCCTATTGCCACCACAACGTCACCTATAGAGAGGTAGTGGTGGCGATAGGGGCTGTGCCTTATGTACAAGGCAGCATTAAGGCACTTAACGTGGCGGCTTAACGCTGCCTTGTACATAAGGTCCCCTTTCACGCTATGCTTAGCGAGAAAGGGGTGGGCAGTGGGTGTTGCGGTGGGAGTTCCCCCACATCACCCATTCATTTTGATGCTGCCCCCCATGTACAAGCATGGCATACATAGGAGGCAGTGCCAAAATTAAGGCCAGGTAAAAACTGGTCTTAAGATGACGAAATGAGGAGAAATGTATTATTTCTCCTTGTTTTTGCTTTTTCCATGTGTGCTGCCTTGTGCAGCACACATGGAAAAAGCAAAGTGCCATTGTTTGTTTATGTGTAGCAAGGTGTAGCTTCCTCTACATAAACACACCTTTTTTTTAAATGCCATTTTGTGACTTTCATATGTGCTGCATGAAGCAGCACACAGAAAAGTGACAGAATGGCATTTCTAGGATTGTTTATGTGCGGGAAGGGACACCTTCCTAAACAAAAAAAATCCTCCCCTGTATGCAGACAGCCTTGCACTCTGGTGCAAGGGTGCCTGCGTTGGTGCTAAGTTGCTAAACTTAGCGACATCAAAGGGGGAAACGCAAGGCTGCACCTCATTCTTGTAAATATGGTGCAGCCTTGCATTTCAGAAGTGGAGGAGAGATGCGTTAAGCCAGGAAGGCTAACGCCTCGCACCTCCACATCCTTGTACATATCCTCCTCTGTCTCTTGCGCTTGCCATCCTTTACCCACGTGCACAGACATTCTTAAATTAAAAGGTGATCAGTGAATTTGCTGCAGGTGTAGCTTTTGTCCAGTCCTGGGGTAGTTGTCTCATTTGCAATTGTCCAGTCAGGTTGAAGGTAACCCCCAAACCCCCAAAGGTTTTAGATCAATCAATGAACCTAGAGCAAATTTTACTTTCAGTGTGTCATGTTTTCATGACAACTGGTTCTAGTTGAAACTTTCATTCTGAGTTTGTGTTTTACTTTCCAAGTGACGTTTTTACCAGCAATACAAAGCATAAGATGCAGGGAAAGGGTGAGCATCCCAACTGCTCTGTAGAAAGTATTCATCCTCAGCCTTGCTTTTGGATTATTCTGGTTGACCTGCTGGAATTCATTTTGGAAGAGGGCCCTGATGCAACAAAAGAGTATGTGAAGATCTTTCATGACATAATACATAGCTCCCCCCATTGGGTTCAGGTAAATATGCCTCTATTCCTTTTCTATAAGTGCTGTAATTCTGAGAAAATGAGGCAGTAGTTCTATATTAAAAGAAGATGGTCCCCAACTATCCATCAAGAGTCTAGCAATCTACTGTTTAGCAGCATATCGCTATCATATAGTGCACTAGTCTGACGACCCGCGAAACAGATCTCCTAAACAAGAAAACGTGCATACTGGTCTGTCCACAAATGATAAAATGATGAATAGGTTATCAAATTAACACAGCACAACTGCCTTTTGAGCCTACATCAGGTACCCAAGTTATAAGCAATATTTTCGGTTATCAGTAAGTGACTGACCACAAATGCTGAACTATTGGTAAAAGAGAGAGAAATTCAAACAATGTATTTAACATTATACAGTGCATTCCTTTCTTTTCCTAGCGCTGGTGTGTTGGACTGCAAATGGGTCTAGCCGACTCCTTCTAGCATTTTGCGAGTTAAGTTAGCATTTGCGGTGCCATTTTGTCTTTAGTCGCCATTTTGTACTGTGATCGAAAGTAAGCTTCTGTCTCATTAACTGTCTGCCTCAGCTAAAAGCTGCTTCAAGTTACTTCTTATTGTATTCAAGGTTGAATCCTAATGCACTAATGAATAGCTTATTCTGCCTTTGCATGCCTTTCCTCTACCGTAGCCCTGTTTCCACACTAGAGAGCATTAAGCTTGAACAAGACAACCTTGAAAATGTGATAACATGTACCCGTTCTGCAGGTGGTAGCCCATCCTTCTGTACCTCCTTTGTTCATCAGTGCAGAGCTGGAAAATTCCAGTCTGGGCAGGTCTTTAGGGGTGTTGGAAATGCATATTATGTTTTACAAAGTGTTCTGAAGTCAGTCCCCTCGGTAGCATCTAAGGAGGCTAGTCTGACTGGACTAATAAATAACTCTTCATTTCTTGTGGAAGGTTGAGAGATGGTAGCGAGTGACCTGGGTGGCCCAATTTCGGGTCACTTCCTTCAGGTGCACTGTGGCTGCCTAGTGCCAACGCAGGTACCCTTGCTTCATTGTGCAAGTATGCCTTCATTGTAGGCAGGATTGCTTTTGTGCAGGAAGGAACTCCTTCCTGCACAAAAAACAATCTTGGGAGGCTTTTTCCTCTTTGTTTGTGTGCTGCAGAATGCAGCACACATAGAAAGAGGAAAAAACAAGGAGAAATAAATGTGTTTCTCCCCATTGCACCTCGCTTGTTGATGTGTAGCTTATTGCCGCATTCCCAGGTCTACCACTAATGGAAAATCTGTGAATGCTCCAAAATCTATGTAACACCCATGCTCCACCCATTGAACACCTTCCCGGGAACAGAGTAATGCAATGTAGCGATTTGTGCTGCCTTGCATTACTCCAGACGTATCAACCCTTGTAGGGCCATGCAAGATGGTCGTGCAAAATCTCGCTTAGGATTTATGTCGCCCTTGCGCCCCCTTGCATGGTGCAAGAGTGATGCAAAACCTTGATAAATCTGGCTCCAAGTTTGCAACTCTCCAGCCAAAACAGGTATAACTCATTAAACACTAATTACAGTTGCTAGTCTATTGCAAACAAAAGAACAAGATTACACTCAATAGAGATGATGCAAAGTATAATAGATTAAAACAAGATTCTAGCATTATGGAATCAAGAGTTTATGGGACTAAGGAGGCATGCCTAGCTCCCACATAGGTTTCAGTAGTATTATTACATCAAAATATTGAGTATGAGACCAAGAACCATCTACACAAATCTAACTCTCCACAGAACATATGCTTCTCAAAAACCAAGAACATAACATTCAGAACATTTCTACAACCATATTTTTCTGTCCACCATTCAAATGTCAACAGAGAAACAAATGTTTCTCAGCATAAAGACTATTGGGAAGTGTATCCAGGAGCTAAAGAGGGAAGAAAAGTAAAGGAGAAAGCTCAAGTATTGGAAGGTATTTGAGGGGAATCCCATATATTTATTCATAACTGCATGAATAACAATAATGGTCGTCCCCCCACTTACTCACACCAACTAAGTGATTCATGCTTACTCCTAGCAGCAGTACCATAACAAAGGTGGGTAAAAGTGGGAGCATAGGCTACAAGATGAAGGGAGTTGAGGAATCCACAGAAGGCTGCTGGCATGTCTTTGGGATAAGGTACTAGGTTTTAAGAAAACCCCGGGCGAAAGAAAAGAAGACTTGAACAAATACAATGGCCAACATGGTGGGTTGACTTAGCCGGGGGGAAACTCTTGCAGTGCAGTTCAGAGAGTAGTCACCTGAAGACGTAATGAGGACCTGTTCCTCCACCTCCTCGATCGCAACAACAAACCCCCTTACAAATAACCACTACTAGATAATCTCCTCCAGAGATTAAAGTAGTGGGAAATGGGGTCAGGGTGAAACATTGGTCCCAACAGGAAGTAACAGTTTTCATTATAGTTTAAAGGTTGTCTATTGCTATTAATAGGCATTTCAAAGTGCGCAAAATCTCTGAAATATCAATTTGCCCTGTTACTCAGGATGAAGAAAATTAGAATTAATTATGTGCTGTCATGTTGGGATGTAAATAATCCAAACTATCTGCTATGCTTTACTGTAATTCTCTTGAATTGTGAAATCACTAAACAGATTTAAAAAAGGATTGTACTCCCTCAAGTTCATTTTTCAAGAGTCTTTAACAACTCTAGAATAATTTTTGCCACTTAAGGGTTAATGAAAAGGAAAATTTCATTACCGTACAATATCCTCAATCTGGTAGAATTCCGCAATGTTGATGGGATGCCCAGCAAGGAAAGTTCGCTTTGGATCTCTACCCATTGTCACTTCTGCTTTTGGGGTAATTAATGACCTAAGGAAAGCAAAAGACTCATTGATTTCCATATTGAGGATTCTCCTTCAGCACCACTTTATGACTCTCAGGGTCATGCAGGACCACAATTAGAATGGCACTGGAAAGATAGCCAGTGGACTTTGAGCTTCTATATGTGAAGCCCATCATTTCAACAGTGATGGGCTGGGGAATCCCTCCATTAAGAAGCATTCATTGAAGAAAAACTGCATTGCCTGCAGGATCTTCATTTCCACAGGAAAATGTGGAAATCCTAATACACAGATACTCACCTTTTCTTTCCCATTCTAAAAAACTCCAACTTTCCATCAATCATGAAGAGGTATTTCGTGTCGTTTTGCTTAAATGCCATCCTTTATTGCATACCACCTCACTTAGAAGAATCTCTGCATGTTTCACCCATGTTGCAATGGATCACTTCCCTGACTCTGGACCAGGTTCTGGATTCTCAATTTTCTCCAAACCATTCCTCATTGCTGCCATGGATTTCTGTATTCGTTCCTGCCTCTCATGATGACGCAAAGTAGAACCATCATTTCTTTCTGTGTACTCTGCATATTAACAGTAGTTATTTCCCTGCCATATCCCTCCTCAGCTCCCTCTTTCCTTGACCCCATGAGTAGGGGGTATAGCACATATGTCTGTATCTTACACTCTGCTTCTCTGCCACATGAACAATTTGCCAGTGGTGTGCTTCATACAGAAACATGTCTCCACATAGGTCAACTGTCAGGCCCATCAACCCCCAAATGGCCTGTCTAGGGTCGAAAAGTGGTTTGGCTCTAGTTGTACCAGATCCATTAGAGGGCTGAATAAGCAGTTCCCAGCTGTTGTGGCAGCTGATTAAAGTTTGCTTCACATAGTAAACCCCATTCTGCTCCATTGATACTGAATATATGCCCCTTCAGTCACTGACTTAAAAACCCAAATGAACTGCATCTCCTTTGGTGAAGGCTCTCCCCCACTGCTGGCCACACTTAGCAACAGAATCCACTGGCCCTGTATAGATGTTGTCTCACTCTCGAGAGCTTAATCTGTATTACAGGAGAGTTGATATCCCAAACAAAATGAGACTTTTACAGTTTGACTGTAGTGTGGACCTAGATAATTAACTTCTGATATTGTACATGTTATACCTGCTGAAACTATCTGTATTCCTCAGCCTCCTTATTGAAAATAAATTCAGTTTTCCTTGTGAGCTGAAATGCAGTTAAAGATTGCTAATGATATCTACCATCAGTCTTATTTAACAAAGTTCCTTGGTTTTGTTTACCTTCATTGTAACAAGTTTCTATCTGCAATTTGTAAAGCATGCATTCATGTTATATGATTTATGGGTGTGGATTGTACAGCCAAGATGGCACATGCACTCTAGAAAGGCTCTGCTCTACAACCCCCTTTATTCAATATATATCCTCCACACCGACTGCCGTTGGTGGGGAAGGCTCAGTTGCACATTGTCCCTACCTTGTCTGACATTGATGAAGCCGTTGTTCTGTCCCCTGGGACACGCTGTGAGTGAAGGAGCTGCCACCTTGCTGCGCCTAGTGCTGGGTCCCGCAGTTTTACATAGCGCTGCCCCTTTGGCCGGATGCCCTGTGGTACGAGTGGCATTCTGTGCCCAGTTGGCTGCCCATCTCATGCTGCCTAAACTAGATGGCCCCCTGCCTGGAGGACAGGGCATGACTGTGGGCCCTGCTTCTGTGCCATAAGATCGGCGGGTGCGAGGTACTCTGGTGAGTCCTCCATTGATCAGGGGCAGCCAGCAGAGACAGCATGGCCCATGCTCGAGTACTTTACCTGGGTTCTTGCCGTGAGTTAACAAGGGGTATTTGTGCCTTTTTGAGCTGCCAACACCCCCGTCTACACTATTAGGTGCCTGGACCTGCCCGGAGGGCGGCTGTGCTGCCACAACTGCAGTGCCTTATGGCCAACAACTACAAGGACACTTGGAAAGGCCTTTGACGCTGCTCCTGCATGAGTGCCTCCTCTAGGCCCCCGGATAAGAAATGAGAAAGTGACCCCACGAGGCCCAGCCATGTGAGAACTGTGGTTCCGTGAATTCTGAACCCGTTCAATGAAGGTTGTCGTATCGTGATGATTTTGGTGTCAGCGAACCGCGAATGACAAGTGCGGTATGCAAGAGTGTTTTCGTCATGCTACACCGATGGATTCACTGTGTATTTGACAATCTAGTCTGAACCCTTGGGTTTCATTTTGTGCATAACCGCCATTTTGTGGTTGCCCTCACATAGGCCAATGACTACAGGATGACTGGCCAAGCAAGCCTCTAGGGACGCATACACCTTAGCTTGAGTTCGTGTTGACTCCTGTTTGACCTGAGTCAACTGACCCTGTTGCCCGAGGCTAAACTTGTTGAGCCAGGTCCTTGTTAAGCAGCTGGTCAGATAGAGATCAAAGAGCAGGACATTATTGATTCTATGGCACACGCACACACCCCTCTATCTTGCTTCTCATCTGTTTCTGCTCCTTCCTTTTATGGCCTTATGGCCTAATTATTGATTTGGGTTGAGGTCTTTTATAACGGGCCCGTCCAGCCTGTTCGAGCAAGAATGCTGGATTTTTACCTTGTCATTGGCGATGGGCTGGATAACTGAAAGTGGGTTTGTCGTTATGTGATGCCTCTGTAAATGTCATCCTCTGATTGGTCAAATTTGTAAGTAATTGATGCTAGCCAGGAACGTGGTTTTTGGCATAAAAGACGATGCTCCACTCTTTTTGTTTGAGCAGCCTCCTGAGAACATACACCGTGTTGTACTTCTAGGATCTCTGTTACTGGCTGCAGCTAATAAATTTGATCTTTGATGTCACCAGAAGAATCCCGTGTCTCTGTACTCTAAGACAGGTGAACCCGAAGACTTTGGGCGTGTCCCCCGCGCTGCTGGGTTTAAATCCCGGTTCTTCAGTTGGCGCCCAACGTGGGGCGACTTCAGCGGTACCGGTCCAAGCCTGAAGATCGTGAGGAGCTTCGTGTGAAAATTATGGAGGGAGGCCTACCACTTCATCGACCCTTGTATGTCGTTGTGGTCCGAAAGTCTTTGCTGCGAAGTTCCCCGCATTCCGACGGCTACGAAGGACTGCTGCCCTGACTGTCGCCCTGTCTTGGAGCCCTTTGATGACTTGTAAAGCGAGACGATAGACGGGTCTTCTGGCGACGTCATCGATATTTCAGTTAAGTATGAGTGGAGCATCTCCCAGTCCTTAGTTTGTTTTGGTATCCTTCGGGATCGCTTTGATTTGGTACCTGCAGGCCCCAAAGCCGAGGGACTCGTGTATTCACGAGGCTATCGTTTTGATATTCCCTTGAAGTTTGAAGCTAGACTAGTGAGCGAAGATGCCTGGTCGTAGCAGACTTGGAAAGATATTTTGTTATGATTGTAAAAGGGATTCCCGATTGGAGGACTCGTGTCCGGTGCCTCCGATTGGAACTCCGACCTATGAGCTCTATTTAAAACACGGCGTGGGCCCCATCACGTAAAATGATGTATGGATTAAGTATACTAGGAAGGATGGTGTCCTAAAGTGGCCCCAATATGGTAGTTACGACACGGAAATTTTAGATAATTTAGAAGTCAGACTCTTCAAAAAGAAAGCCCGGCCGGCAATGTTTGACTCTTTCCGCCTTTGGCGAAAGGAAGCCAAACAAAAGGAAATTAAGTTAGCGAAACGAAATAAGCGTGCACAAGGTATGTCGATGGTGCAGGCTGCTATACAGTTTAGGGATAATGAGGAAGAGCAAGAAAGCGAACAGATGTTTAGGCAACGTCAGTTAGTGGTAGACAAATGTTATCCAGCTTTGCCGCCTCAACAGCAAGAAGAAAAGAAAGATCTTGCGAAAGATCCTTTAATGTCGCAACTATTAAGTTCGCCACCCCCTTATGCTCAGAGTGCTACCGCACCTCCGCCACTTGTAGTTGCGCAACCTCCGGTTGTTTTACCTCCAGTGGTTCCTCAACAGCCAGCTCTCCCTCTACTGGCTACTACTGCTTCGGCGCAGCCTTCTCAAAGGCCGCCGTCTTTGCTACCTCCTTCGTCTGCAACTCCTATACCTGTGTTGTCTGTTCCTTCTGTTACTGTTCCGACTTCGGTTCCTTCTCATTCTGCTTTGTCCCCTGTTCTTTTGTTACCTTCTTCTTCTGCTCGACGGAGAATGACTGATGCGGTTGCTAGTCTTTTTTCTCCTCTAATGGGTTCATTCGGTATGTCTCCTGTTGTAGAGAGTAAGCAATTGCGTAGGCAATTGCCTGGTCCTGATGAACGGACAGTGCTGGATCACTTGGCGCGTAAATGGGTTACCTATCCTTCGCACTATGATCTTGAGGGTGTTATGGATGTTTTCCATCAATGGGAAGCACCGAAACAGAGATACGTATTTGATATGATGTGTTCTTTCCTTTGTGAACAGTGGGAAGATAGTGAGGTAGGGCAGACTCCGCCTGAGTTGTTCCGTGTGCAGTCCGAGTTTGCGAAAAGAACTATAGTGGGTCTTGATGTTGAAAGAGCAGTCGCGACATTGTTGTCGTTTAGGAGTGAGTTTCCTTCTAGGTCATTATTTGAGCCTGATTCTTCAGTTAGGAGAAAGGCACGTCAATATCCGATGCGTGAGGTTCCTCCCGTTTGGAGACCTGGTGATGCGCAAGCTAATCCACCTGTTCTGCCGCATTTCCAGCGCGTTTGGGTACATGTTCCATGGAAGCGTGCCGAAGTCGTAGCTCTAAAACAGACTCTGCCTGATCCACGTAAAAATCCTGCGGGGTTTTATAAGGAACTATCTCAAACTGCGGGTTCATGTATTATGAATTTGGCTGATATAGATATGTTATTTGGGAATGTTGTTCCACAGCCTATATGGAGTAAGATTCGTCATACGGATCATGCGCAGGAATTAGGTGATACATGGAATAATCTTAGAACTGCAGATGAAAGACAAATAGGTGGTGCTAAACCCGAGAATGTGATTGCTGATCTCCCTGGTAGAATTATTGATTATATGAAGACTTTGATGCCTGCTATGTGTGTCAATTGGAACAAATTGTCTGCATGCAAGCAGAAGAAAGACGAAACTGTGTCTGACTTTTTCACTCGATTTGAAGAGACATTTGCAGACCACAGTGGTCAAGACATGAGTACAGAAGGTGGTCAAAGGTTGTTCGTTGACAAGTTTGTGCATAATTTGCTTCCCGAGTTGTGAAATAGGTTGAAGGATTCTGAAAGTGCTTTGGCTGTTTCTTCGTCAGCACAGATATTGGCTGCTGCCCAGTACTATGAGAATAGAAATAAGGATGAGATAGAGAAAGCGGATAAAAAGACTAAAGAATTGAAAACTAAGGTTCTTTTGCAGCAAGCATACCCGCCTCGCAATACCCAGCGTGATTATCAGCAACCCCAACAATATCAGAGAAACTCGCAAAGGTTCGAGTCTTCTCAACAGCGTTTCCCTGTAGGCCCTAATCAGTGTGCGTATTGCAAAGAAGAGGGTCACTTCAAGAATAGTTGCCCGATATTATTACAGCGCACGAATGGTGTTTCTGGTATGAGAGGTCGAGGTGTTCAACAAGCTCCGCGAGGTCGAGGACATGGTATGTCTCAGATTGCGCATTCCTTGCCTCCGCAGAATTTGATGAATTGTTTTGATCAACAGAATGGTGTGTCTGGTAGGACGGCTCAGTACTATGCGGATGATTATTACGTTGAAGGTGAGAATATGGAAGGTAATGATTGTTAGGACAGCCACAGACAAAGAAAGGGAGTCGTTTCAGTTCCAGTAGATCAGAGTGGACCTTATGTTGAAGTGATTGCATCAGGTGTGTCAGAACCTTTTCTGTTGGATACTGGTGCTGCGAAGAGTTCTATCATGCACACCAAACTCCCTGGCGCACCTTTGTCTGGCTTAACGAATGTTTCAGTAGGTTTTTCTGGCGCCCCGGTTAGTAATCCGATTTCTAGTCCTTGTCTCTTTCTGTTGGACCTTGTGACTTCGAACCACCCCTCATTCTGACGACAGGTTGTGGTGAGAACTTGTTGGGATTGGACTTGTTGAAGAGATTGTATGCGACGCTTTATTGTTCTCCTTCAGGAGTGCAGCTTACATTGGGAAAGAGAGTGATCTCTCCGATGTATTTGTCTAAAGACCAACTTCCAGCTGAATTGTCTTCTCTTCCTGATTCTCTTTGGGCTACTGGTCCTAATGATGTGGGTCTTTTGGAGATTCCGCCATATGTTGTGACATTGAAGGCGAATGCTAGATTGCCACGCATTCCACAGTATCGCATCTCAAGTGATGGTGAAAGAGCACTTTTGGCGATCATCTCTGATCTAACTGAGAAAGGTGTGATTGAGAAAACGAGAGGAAATGTGTGCAATAGTCCGGTTTTGCCTGTTCTGAAAAGAACCGATTCTTCACAACCTCCTGTATATAGGTTTGTGATCGATCTTCGCGAGGTGAATAAGATCGTTGTTCCACAATTCCCTGTCGTGCCTGATATCACCGCTTTACTGACTTTGATTCCGGCTACAGCCACGTGGTTTTCGGTGATTGATTTGAAGAATGCTTGCTTCAGCATCCCTATTGCCACGGAGAGTAGAGATATCTTTGGCTTCTCTTTAGGAGGCCGAAGTTTCCGGTTTAAACGCGCTCCTCAAGGCTATTGTGAGAGTCCATCGATCTATAGTCAAGCTTTGAAGACGCAACTTGATTTGTTGGTTTTACCTGATGGTGCTGCCCTTATTCAGTATGTTGACGATCTTTTAGTCGCTGCTGACAATGAAGAGACTTGTAGAGAGGCTACTCTGTCGTTGTTACGTCACTTGTCTGATTTCCATCATAAGGTTTCTCTTTCGAAGTTGCAGTATTGCCGACAAGAAGTTACCTACTTAGGTCACCTCTTATCGAAGGAGAGAAGAAGATTGACCCCAGAAAGAATTCAAGCGATTGCGAAAATGAGTGTGCCTACGACACAGAGAGAAGTGCGTGCATTTCTAGGTATTACATCGTACTGTAGACAGTGGATTGCTAATTTTTCGTTGCTTGCAAAACCTTTGATAGCTCTTACTGTTAAGGATACTCCGAATCCTATTCCTTGGACTGACGAATGTCAGAAGAGTTTTTCAGAATTGCGTGATGCGCTGTGTTCGGCTCCTGTGTTGGGTACCCCCGATTACAGTAAACCTTTCACATTGTATGTCCACGAGAGAGAGGGATGTGCATTGTCAGTTTTGACTCAACAGTTTGGCGATAAGCAACGTCCATGTGCTTATTTTTCGCCGACTTTGGATCCGGTAGCTAGAGCGTTGCCGAGTTGGTTGAGAGCTACAGCGACAGCGGCTGTTTCAATCCGACAGTCTGCTGGTTTGGTGATGGACAATACACTGACTGTGATGGTTCCACATGCAGTGGATACCTTGTTGAACCGTACCAAGACACAGCACTTAACTAGTGCTCGGTTGTCAGGTTACGAATTGACCTTGTTAGCAAGTCATGTACATATAAAAAGATGCAACACGTTGAATCCAGCCACGTTGTTGCCGATCTCAACTGAGACAGATGATACCGAACAGCATGATTGTTTTCTTAGGACTGAGGAAGAAACGAAAGGGAGGATAGACCTTAGGGACACTCCTCTTGCAGAATGTGATGGTACTCTATGGGTTGATGGTTCGTGCTTCAAGCTTCCGAATGGTGATACGACTGCGGCATATGCGGTTACGACTTTGCATACGATTGTTGAAGCTGCTCGTATCCCCCAAAATTCAGCACAAGCGGCAGAGTTGATTGCATTGACAAGAGCGTGTGTGTTGTCGAAAGGGAAAAGAGTGACTGTGTACACTGACAGCCAGTATGCGTTCAGTGTTGCTCTTAGCTTTGGACGATTGTGGAGAGAACGTGGGTTTCTGACTTCGCATGGGACCAAGATCCAACATGGTCGATTGGTGAATGAACTTCTTGAATCTCTTACTTTGCCGTTGCAAGTTGCGATCGTGAAATGCAGTGCGCATAAGAAAGTCACGGATGATGTTGGTCGTGGTAATGCGTTTGCAGATTAAGTCGCGAAAGAGACTGCGAGAGATATGATGAGTCGAATGTATGTTGCGGGTCCGGCGAGATGGAGTCTAGATAGAAGTATGTGTGAAGATAAGATTGAGAGTGTGAAATCCATTCAAGCTGAAGCTACAGAGAAAGAGTTGAATGAATGGAGAGAAAGCACGGGTAAATCGGACTCGAACGGTTGTTGGGTTGAGTTGTCAGAGCATCAGCGATGGTTGTTGCCTGATGCGTATGTACTTCCAGTGGTTACGATGGCACATGGAATGGCCCATATCAGTGTGAAAGGGATTTGTAAGTTGTTGTCCACAGTATGGCAAAATGCTGGAATTCCTAAGTGTGCAGAGAATTTGGTCAAGAACTGTATGGTTTGTTTGATGTACAATCCTGGTAAGGGAACTCCAACTCCAGCTGGTCATTTTGCTCCTCCCACGTATCCGTTTGAGGCGTTGCAGCTAGATTTCATCCACATGGAGAGGTGCAACAACCTGAAGTATGTCTTAGTGGTTGTTTGCTCTTTTTCTAGATGGGTGGAAGCCTACCCTTTGAAGGAGAATACTGCCTTGTCCACAGCTAAAGCCCTTATTAAGGAATTTTTCCCTAGGTATGGGTTGCCGAGAATGGTCTGGAGTGACAATGGGAGTAAATTTGTGGGTCAAGTGATGAAGAGAGTGTGTGATGGGTTAGGTATCCGGCAGAAGTTCCACGCTGCCAATCATCCCCAGTCAGCTGGTTTAGTTGAGTGCTACAATGGCACGTTAAAATTGAAATTGGCCAAAATTCAAGCGAGCTCTGGTCTACAATGGCCTGATGCTTTGCCGTTAGCCCTTCTGTCCACAAGAATGACTGTGCATTCGCGAATGGGTCTGAGTCCTTATGAGGTTGTGTTTGGTCGCCCGGCAAATATTTGGGGAGTGCCGCGGCCGACAAAATTTAGTGAGATAGAACACCCTGTATTGCTTGACTACATGTACGAATTGACGGTTAAATTGCGTGTTCTGCATCAACAGATTCATGATACCTTGCCACAGGTTTCTGAAGATCCAGGGCACGCCATTGAACCTGGCGCGTGGGTGCTCGTGAAGAATTTTCAGCGAACCAAGAACGAGCAGCCCCGCTGGACAAGACCTTACCTGGTGTTGTTATCTACCCGTTCTGCGGTACGAGTGCACGGTAAAAAGAACTGGATTCCCGGCGTACATTGTAAGAGGGTCCCTTTGCCTCTGCCGTATGACCGGTGGGTCCAAAAAGGACTTCCTGACTCTGAGACTGAGACTGTGCCTCGTTTTCTGCCTTTCAGCGATGCCCGTTTGATTGGAACAAACACTGAGCCAGAGAGCGACGATCTTCTTCAAGAAGCTGTACCTCCATCAAACTGTTTGAACACTTTTGAAGCTGAGTTACTTTTCCGGGAACAGACATTGCCTGGCAAAGAGCGTTATAATTTGCGACCGAGAGTCGCGGGACAAATAACAAATTAAGTTCCTTCTTTGCTATTTTTAAGGTTAGCTCCCCTCCGAGAAACTATTTTTGATTTTTGTTTTTCGAACCACCATCCGGGTTCAGCTGTAGGGTCGCGGTGCCAAGTCCTTGGAGTGCAAGCCGAAGACGTTAGGTCGACGGTTCTGGTTGGTCTAAGGGCGTTCCCTGGACCGACAGGCGCATTCCTTAGCACGGAACACCCATCTGCCGCGAGCAGCACGATTAGAGGATGGAGTTTTTCGGGATGGAGAGACCTACTAAAAGAATGAGCTTCAAGAGCGAAATGTGTATAATAATGAGTAGAAAACGTTTTTTAATATTATGTCTGTTTATACTGTTTAGTTTAATGATGTTTTTAATTGGATATGTGACATTCTCTATTCAAGTGACATTCATGCCCACTACACAACCCATGCCTCCTCCTACTGTTTCTTCGCATTCTTTTCACCCTCTGCCCGAACATGAGTCCATTAGGAGAATGGAATCCGCTAATAATTCCTTTGTTCAGCTTCTGCACCAACACCAGCTAGTAGTGAACACAACT
Organism: Triturus cristatus; assembly: GCF_964204655.1. Taxonomy (NCBI): domain Eukaryota; kingdom Metazoa; phylum Chordata; class Amphibia; order Caudata; family Salamandridae; genus Triturus; species Triturus cristatus. The sequence goes on along the minus strand of NC_140582.1, from coordinate 137,703,296 downwards.
AATTGTTGGGTGTGTGGCCTTATGCCCCATACTACCGATAAAGGTATTCCTTACCTGGTCCTGCCATTTAGCTACAATGGTTCTGTGTGGGCATACAGAACAATGTTCATTTATGCCCGTGAAGTTAACCCCCTACGTTCTGTGAAGGATAATCCGAAGAATAGTGCTCTGGTCAAGGGAATAGTCGACATGATTAGAGGAATAGGTTCTTATGAGGCTATCCCGAGAGATGAGACGCTAGCGTATATTGGATGGAACGTCACTGGATATGGAGTTAGTCTGAGTGGGAACCGGCGAGCGAAGAGATCCTCTCCGATTTGGATAGTACCCCATCAGGGTCATTACTGTCTGCAAGGTAATGGCAAGAATCCTAGAACTCAGTTAGGGAAGAGTGTTTGCACTGAGACATATGTTTTTGCATCCCAGACTTCCCCACCGTTTCTAGCAGCTAAGGGTACCTACTTCACTTGCCATGACATTGCGTATACATGGTTGCCCCCTGATTTCTCGGGCACATGTTTTGTCTCGTTCTTGTTACCTCCTACATTTACAGCTGCGGCACATTACCACAAGATGAGAGTTGTTAGAGGTGTCTTCAGTAAGGAAGAATGTGCAGTGTCTCCAAGAGGGTTAGAGTGTGCCGAGAAAGAGTGAAGGTACTCCTATGTGGATCTAGAAGTGCCCTCACACACCCAAACAGGTGTATAGCATCATCATCGGGCTGGTGCTCCTCGTGGGGGTGGCGCTGCAGTCCCTCACGGGCCCGTTTGACGGGGCTCTTTGTCGGAGATCTTCAAGGAGTTTGCCGCATTTGTGCATGGGGGTGTGTGGGGCTAGATGGAAGTGGTGTAGTGAGTGAGGTCTAAAAAGAGCCCAAGGACACTTACAATTTATTAAGGGTGTCCTAGGGGTCTGGATTAAAATATATCACGGGGATGGAGAAGCAATCTCAGTTGCCTGTGTGAGAGGGGAAAACGAAAAAATACAATCCCTCTTCTCTCACCCGTGTAGTGGATAGAGTGAGTGTGTCAAGGGGTCGACATGTTTCGCGCCATAAATAGTCCCTAATGGATCTGGGGGCGCTTCATCAGGACCAAAAGAGTAAAGTATGTCAAATGGGAGTCGGGAAAGAGACACCCTATAAACCCATGAGTCCTAAATGTAGGAGATATAGTTGCAAAGATAGATAAGAGACACGTCGTCTTTGCGTGTCCCTTGTTGCGGCCCTCCCTAGTTCCAGGTCAGGCCTCGTCAGCTTCGCCAAATATCAGTGAAGGCAGTGCGTGCTCTTCATCTGTGCTCCGGAACACCTACCCGGTAGCTTCGGCTGCTGGACCAGCTGCTACCAGACGAGGCCTGACCTGGAACTAGGGAGGGCCGCAACAAGGGACACGCAAAGACGACGTGTCTCTTATCTATCTTTGCAACTATATCTCCTACATTTAGGACTCATGGGTTTATAGGGTGTCTCTTTCCCGACTCCCATTTGACATACTTTACTCTTTTGGTCCTGATGAAGCGCCCCCAGATCCATTAGGGACTATTTATGGCGCGAAACATGTCGACCCCTTGACACACTCACTCTATCCACTACACGGGTGAGAGAAGAGGGATTGTATTTTTTCGTTTTCCCCTCTCACACAGGCAACTGAGATTGCTTCTCCATCCCCGTGATATATTTTAATCCAGACCCCTAGGACACCCTTAATAAATTGTAAGTGTCCTTGGGCTCTTTTTAGACCTCACTCACTACACCACTTCCATCTAGCCCCACACACCCCCATGCACAAATGCGGCAAACTCCTTGAAGATCTCCGACAAAGAGCCCCGTCAAACGGGCCCGTGAGGGACTGCAGCGCCACCCCCACGAGGAGCACCAGCCCGATGATGATGCTATACACCTGTTTGGGTGTGTGAGGGCACTTCTAGATCCACATAGGAGTACCTTCACTCTTTCTCGGCACACTCTAACCCTCTTGAAGACACTGCACATTCTTCTAAGGCCTAATTGGCTGTCTGAATCTCTCTTACTCTATCCTTAAGGAACTGTTACCATCTTACTGCTATTGCAATTAATTTGGGAGCCCTGGTACAGGACCTTTTCTAACAGCTCCTCGTCCCCCCTCCTTTGTTGATATATTCAGTAAGGAAGATACCGCAGGACAAGAATTGGGAGATTTCTTGAAGGGTTTTCTGCCGTTTTGGGGACCTATGGTTAACAGCAGGAACATACGGCAATTGACGAGAGTGGTTGAGTCCACCATAGTCGAAACTGCCGGTGCCCTTAGTAACTTGACTGCTGAGCTCCAGTCGGATCGCCTCATGACTCTTCAGAACAGAGTTGCGTTAGATGTCATACTTGCAGATAGAGGAGGGGTCTGTAAATTGATCCAATCGAGCTGTTGTGTTTTCATTCCAGACAACGCTCCGACAGTTTTCCAAGCCATCTCCAAGCTACATAAGATCTCCGAGTCCGTACATGTGGACGAAGGAGATTGGTCGTTAATGGAATGGTTCTGGGGATTGTTATCCACCTGGGGATGGAAGATTCTGATGGTCATTGGGATGGTATTAGCTATCCTTTTCCTGTTCTGTCTTTGTATACAGTGTGCTCCTGCTATATGTGGCCTTTTTTGCTACCTCGTGTTCGAGGAGACCTGTCCAGAGAGAGTTACTAAGTACCAGGATGATGCTACAGCAACATCTCAATGATCTGATGAACATAGACCTGGATTCAGATTGACGTGAGTTTAGGTTATTGCCTATGTAAGGGCAAAAGGAGGGTCTGTGGTTCCGTGAATTCTGAACCCGTTCAATGAAGGTTGTCGTATCATGATGATTTTGGTGTCAGCGAACCGCGAATGACAAGTGCGGTATGCATGAGTGTTTTCGTCATGCTACACCGATGGATTCACTGTGTATTTGACGATCTAGTCTGAACCCTTGGGTTTCATTTTGTGCATAACCGCCATTTTGTGGTTGCCCTCACATAGGCCAATGACTACAGGATGACTGGCCAAGCAAGCCTCTAGGGACGCATACACCTTAGCTTGAGTTCGTGTTGACTCCTGTTTGACCTGAGTCAACTGACCCTGTTGCCCGAGGCTAAACTTGTTGAGCCAGGTCCTTGTTGAGCAGCTGGTCACATAGAGATCAAAGAGCAGGACATTATTGATTCTATGGCACACGCACACACCCCTCTATCTTGCTTCTCATCTGTTTCTGCTCCTTCCTTTTATGGCCTTATGGCCTAATTATTGATTTGGGTTGAGGTCTTTTATGACGGGCCCGTCCAGCCTGTTCGAGCAAGAATGCTGGATTTTTACCTTGTCATTGGCGATGGGCTGGATAACTGAAAGTGGGTTTGTCGTTATGTGATGCCTCTGTAAATGTCATCCTCTGATTGGTCAAATTTGTAAGTAATTGATGCTAGCCAGGAACGTGGTTTTTGGCATAAAAGACGATGCTCCACTCTTTTTGTTTGAGCAGTCTCCTGAGAACATACACCGTGTTGTACTTCTAGGATCTCTGTTACTGGCTGCAGCTAATAAATTTGATCTTTGATGTCACCAGAAGAATCCCGCGTCTCTGTACTCTAAGACAGGTGAACCCGAAGACTTCGGGCGTGTCCCCTGCGCCGCTGGGTTTAAATCCCGGTTCTTCAGAACTGCCGCCAATCTAACTGACTCGCTGCCAGTTAGGACCCCCTGGCCTGTGCTCTCTTTGCCAAATCCTGCTCCATACTCAAAGGGAAACAATGTGGTAGTGCCTGGAGGATTATAATGCGGTGCCGCAGAGGCTACAGCACCATACCTGCCCACCGCCAGCACTTTTTTGGCCAACTCCAGGGGAATTGCTACTGGTCCTACTGCTCCTCACAAGGCTATACTTGCCTTCACTGGCTGTCTCCCCCTTCATGCTCATGGGTGACCAACGTTACTGACCCAGACTGCCTGAGGCATATATAAGGCAGTTGGGGATTGCACCCTCACCCTCCTGTCAACTCTGCTGCTGGACATCTGTTACTGGACATGCATGCCACAAGCAATGGGACACATTGGTCTGCACATTGTGCAGCGCCCCATTGTAATCAAAAGCGTCTGTAATCGGGCTCAATCATGCACTGTCCTGAGATTTGGGCATTGATCTGCTGTGACTGCCCCTCTGTGGTGTCACCCCGGCACTGTCCCTCTGCTATTGGACCTGCCGGATCCTGTCTGGATATTATGCCTGGGTAGCGGACACCCGACGTTTGTGATTGTGCATGCACGTGCTGACCTCTCTCCAGGTGGGTATTGCCCTTTGATACTGCCCTAATGTTCTGGGCTGCTCGTGCTGTGATGCCTGTAGTTGAAAACGGGTGTTAGCAAGTCGGCCAGCTGGGGTATCATCCTGAAGCTCCCCTCCTTCTGCCTACTCATGCACAAGACCAAAATCGTTACCGATGATAGGGCACCCAGAGCACAACACCACGCCCATCTGTTTCTGCACACAAGGCAGCTTGCAGTGCTGATGCGCCAGATAAGCTCATACATTCTGAGTCCATAGGGGACAAACTGGACATCGTCTTGGAGGCCGGAGAACACACCAGGGCTTCTCTGGAGAGCACTTGCGCATCCCTGGAAAGTAAAATTGATATTGTTGTGGCAGACCTCACACTACTTTAGATGGACCATCACAAACTAGCTGACAGGGTACACACCGCAGAACGAACTCTTGCCGAACTTCACCCGGGGTCTCGTGAAATGGAGTCATCGCTGCAGGTCCTAGTGGACCTCATACACACTTTGAAATGCATGGCGGAGGATGCTGAGGGCTGCTCCAGAAGGTACAACATCCGGGTGGTCAGCTCCCGGAAGGGGGTTGAGGGGCAATATGCAGTTGCCTACATGGAGTGCTGGCCGTGCGACCTCCTCTCCCGGCAGCCCTGTCCCAGTACTTCTCCATTGAGCAGGTTTATCATGTTCCTTCTTCCAAACCGCCCACCCCCTGCTCAAATCCCAGACTGCTTCTTACCTGCCTGCTTCACTTCTGTGACAGAGATGGCATTTTACATAAAACACGGAAACTTCAAGACATAACCATTGAAAATGCCCGCATTATGTGCTTCTCTGCACTGGCAGTGCAACAACAGCGGAACTCTATTTTGGGTGTAAATGACAACACTGAGACCTAGACTTACGATACTCTCTCTTGTTACTTATGCACCTTTGGGTTGTCACTACAGGGCAACACACTTCTTTGACTCTCCTGGAGATGCTTTGGACTGGCTGGAGTCTGACGGATTGGCCAACTCTAGTCAAACGGCATCGAAGACAAAGATGTCTCACGGTTAAGCTGAGGCTGTTCCCAACCTGGAACAAGCTGTCCAGAAGAAGGGCAGAGCTCTACAAATAGCAACAACAATCCATGAAGCCACCAAAAACCCAGACTCAGGTGATGGATCCTCCAATTCCCTCAGTGATGACGGCTCTTCTGCCGCCTGGCCCTCCGACAGATTGGTGATCCTTCCTGATGTGACACCACAGATGGCTGATAAGATTATCTAACCTTTTATCTGTGGAACGTCTTGTTGCTAATATGACGGATCTATAATGCATGATGTTTGTCTTAAGACAGACTTAAGACAGACTTAAGACAGACTTAAGACAGACTTAAGACAAACTTAAGACAGACTTAAGACAGACTTAAGACAAACTTAAGACAGACTTAAGACAGACTTAAGACAGACTTAAGTTTGGATTTTGTATTAAGTTTGTCTTAAGTCTGTCTTAAGTCTGTCTTAAGTTTGTCTTAAGTTTGTCTTAAGGTTGTCTTAAGTCTGTCTTAAGTCTGTCTTAAGTTTGTCTTAAGACAAACTTAAGACAAAATCCTAACTTCTGTGAATACCAAAAGTAGTAAATTTAGGATTTTGTCTTAAATTAGTTCTGTGAATCGGCCCCAATATGATTTACTGACTATGCTGACTGTATTTTCGTTAGGCATTTGTTTTCTAATTGTGGCACGAATATTGCATTCTAGAGCACAATAGTTTAAATAAACATTTCAAACTTCCTTTGCTTCTCCGTTATATCTTATTGTGGACGAGTTCAAGTGTGACAGTGAAAGGGGGTGTCTTGTTACTGTGATCCTGAGAGGGTCAGGAGTGTTGTGTTCTGTGGTGTCCATACACTTGGTTAGGAGGGCAAGTCAGACACTATAGCTAGTCGGACTTGAGCTAATGGGTACTGAGGTGGAATGGTGACCTACCTACTGACGTTCTATGGTCCCAAGCATAGTTCTGTTCCTGAGCAGAATCCCTGCAACAACTCACACTAATTTTATCACCATGAATGTGTGGCAATGCTCACGCCCTGGCGCCGCCTTGCTGTCTATTAATATCTTAACCGCCGCTCAACCCACAGGAAACGCATTTAACACACACTGAAGTGACCAGGCTCCAGAGGTGCTGGCGGGGTCAGGTGTTTCCCACCAATTTCTCCTAAGCCCAGGGTGTACTAATATGGACCAAACCAGGGGTCCTGAGGTAGTTGTAGACACAGAGGGCTCCTATGTATTTGTCATGGGCCATCTAGGCGGTTGCTACATCCTATAGACACTAGATGTGCACCCAATGTGGAACAGGTCTTTTTCCTCCATAACCTGTCTGGGACACTGTCTCAATGGAGTGAGGTCCCATGGATTATAGGAGGGGACTTTAACTGCGTCCTAAACACTGAATGTGACCGTTCATTCCTTCTGCTGCCTTGCACATCTGCGATATCCAATGCCAAAGCCCTGCAGAACTGACTACATCACTGGCAACTAGTTGATATTTGGCACACACGCAAAACAAACACAAGAGAATGTTCCTTTTTTACTTTGCCACACCGCCTCCATGTCCGGACAGACAGATTTGTTGGCACAGCCAACCTGCTCCCTTCCATTACCCACGATGATAATTTCGGCTGCACCACTCATAACCCCCAATATGTGCAGCTGGCATGGGACATAGTCCCCCCTACCACTCCCACTTAGAGATTACAAGCAGCGGCGCTAGAAGACCCCCCCATACCTCCATTGGTACTGCCATTGTGGACTATTTTGAACTCAAAAGTAACACTGCCACAACCAGATTGATCGAGTGGGATAAAATTAAGGTATCCATCAGATGTCAGAGGGATGAATTGGAATATACGCAAACAAATCAACAGATATCTCTCATATAGAATGCACACTCCTCGATTGTGAAACATGAGCGGAGCGCAACCCAGCAAACTCATGCCACCTGGAAGAGGATCATCACAAACATGCCTCACTACTAGAGAGGCTGCGCTGTCTTACTTATGCCACTCACTCAGCTTGTACCAACGCTGCTAATGACAGCTCTGGCCAGCTCCTAGCATAGCTGATATTCCAATACTAACTGAGATACTCCAGCACAATGTTATGCTAGGCTGCAGGTACTTACCTGTATACTCAATTAACTGACACACCATTACACCTCATTATACCAGTTGGCTTAACCACCTATCCCGGCGACCTTCATTCCTTTCTCTCTGCTGTGTCTTTGCCTCACATCATGCCAGACAACTGGACAGAGCTCGATGAACCTATTCCACTTTTTGAAATATTGGAGTGAACACACTCCCTCACCACAGGTCGGAATCCAGGCCCTAACAGTCTACCAGCTGAGTTTTATACGGCTTATGCCCCACTCCTTGTCCCTCACTTACAAACACTCTATGAGGAGGCATTGTCAGCCTCAGGCTCCCCGCATCCCTGTAACATTTAGCTTATCTCCTTGCCCAGCCAGACAGAGACCCATCTGCCTTCAGCTCATATAAGTCCCTGGCTCTTCTGAACACGGACTACAACATTCTAGCCAAAATTCTAGCTGATTGACTGGCACCCGTAATTCCTGCACCGGTCCACCAAGACCAGAATGGGTTTGTTCTAGCCAATAACGCTTCACTGAACCTAAGGCATTTTTTTAGGGCCCTGAGGTACGCTCCATACCAGTGACCAGTGGCCTCATGCAGGCTGCCTGGTGCTGGATCTATTAAAGGCAATTGACTCCCTGGAACAGGCCATCTTATTTGCACTTCTACAGCATTACGGCATTTGGAACCGATTTCTTTGGTTGGTCCAATTACTGTATACCCAGACTCACGAGGGTCAAAACAGGCTCCCTTATGTCGGACACCATTCACATACACAGAGGCACCCGTCAGGGGTGTTCAGTCTCCCCCGCTCCTTTTCACTCTGGCAATCAAGCCCCTCAAGGTCGCCATCTGGGAACGAGAGGTAAACTGGGGCATTCCCCTGGATGACAGTACCCACTCCATTTCTCTTTATGCAGATGACCTGCTCCTATATCTTAGAGACATGAGTTCAATCCCTTTTGCTGACCTTTCTGGCTTGAGAGGGAACTAGGATAAATCCTGCTTGTACCCAGTCATGCCTATGCTGCCCAACCCAGACTTTACTTTCAATGAGGTTCCAAAACCCTGGCAGCCCTCCACATTCTGGTATTTAGGAGTCTGGATATATCACTCACCTACAGACGTATTTGATGGCCATCTCACACGTGCTGCTACAGCCCTAAGATATCAGATGACATTTTGGCATACCCTATCGCTTTTGATATGTGGGCGCATAGCCCTCCACAAGATGATTGTCCTCCCTTTCCTCCTCTATTATTAGGCTAATCTCATATGGGAATTCATCTGGAGGAATCCACACTGTAGAGTAGCACCGTCGAAACTTGACTTGTCTATAGATCAGAGCGGACTGGCTGTGCCGAACTTTTTTTTTTTTTTTTTTGAAAAACCTTTATTTAAAAATCAGGACACAGCTATTCAGCCGACAACCCGGAGGTTCGGCAGCATCGATGATTAGAAACAGTGATGCGTCCCCAGTAAAGTACAAAGAGAAGTGCAAAGGTTCAATTTTAAAAAAACACAAAAAGCACAGCAAACCCCAGCAAGGCAAGAACACTAAAAACCATGGTGAGAGCCCCCAGGGGAGGCCGGACCCCACTCATCTACCAGTTACAAGATAGTGTAAGGAGGAAGAGGGGGGACAGCAGAGGCCCAAATAGTTCACAAACCAGACTGTGCTGGAAAGAAGGTCAGGGGGAAAGCTGTTCCTCGGGCGGTTCCAGATCAGGGGCAAGACATATTCCCCCCCTGTATTGATTCCACCGCCCCCAGATGGCGTTCCACTTCCGGGGCGGCCTCTAGAGCAGTAGACTGTCTTCTCCCTAAACATGCTCCAGTCCATGTTCTCTTTCCACGCGGTCAGTGTGGGGGGCCCCGAGGAGCCCCACAATCGCGCGATATCCCTCTTAGCGACCATGTTACCCAGTGTCACCCATTGGGTCCGCGCCTCATCGAGGTCAGTGGGCCCCCAGATATTCAGGAGACAGCACCGCGCCTCCGGCTGCAGAGCAATGCCTGTCACCTCCCCCATTACTGCATGGACTCCCCTCCAGAATTCCACAATGACACCACACTCCCAAATGATGTGCAGGAAAGTACCCACCATACCACACCCCCTCCTGCACAGGCCGTCCTCCGAGAACCCCATGTGGACCAGCCTTGGCCCCGTCACATACACTCGGTGCAGTATTTTAAGCTGCACCAGCCTCAGGCGCGACGGGATCGCGACCTCCTTAGGGGAAGAAACAGCTGACTGCCAATCCTCATCATCTAACTCGAGGCCATCCCTAGTCCACTGGTCCCTCAGCCCCAGAAGCATGTCCGCCCGGACGTTTATAAGTTTCTTATATATGAGCGAGATCGTGCTTTCGGGCATGTGGCCATCAAGGATCCGGTCCTCCAAGGGAGAGGACTCAGGCACCTTCTCACCCTCCACGAGGACTGATCGGAGGGCGTGGCGCATCTGAATATATCTGAAATACTCGGAGGGCCCCAGCTCATACTCAGTCTGCAACTCCTCAAAGGACTTCACCTTCCCCTTATGCAGCACATCACCCACCCTGGAGATGCCAATCAGGTCCCACTTATCAAAGCCTTTTGAATGCCAAAGCCTTCCCAATCTCTCCGATTCAAACAACGGGGTAGCGAGGGTGAGCTTATCCTTCCAGCCCAGCGAGTCAGTTGCCATCTTCCACACCCGCACTGCCACAGCGGTGGGCCCCGTGAGGGACGAGTCTAGGGATCGCGAGTACAACGCCCTGTAATAGTTACCACCACGCAGCAACCACCTGTCCATGGCATACCCAGGGCTGAGAGCAGGGCCATAAAGCCCATGATTGATCGCGCTCAGCTGTGTGGCCCAATAGTACCGACGGATATCTGGGAGCGCAATGCCCCCGTCGTACCATGGAAGCGTCAGCTTTGCAATAGCAATTCGCGGCCACCCATCCCACAGCAACGTCCGTTGGAGGCCTTCGACCTCCCGAAAGTATTTGGCCGGCACCCAATCCAAGGTATTCTGTAAGGCGTAGAGAAAGCGGGGGAGAGACATCATTTTGAACAGGGCCGCACGCCCAACGAGGGAGAGCGGCAGCCTCCGCCAACCTTCAACATCGCGCCTCAGGCGTGCCAGGGGGGGGAGCAGATTCTTCTCATAGCGCACAGCCGAGTCCATGGAGATAAAGATCCCCAAGTACACGAAACCCTGCTGGGCGATCTGTATCGAACATGTTCTAGGGATCGGTGGAACCTCGCCACTAAGAACATACAAGTACGATTTGCTCCAATTGATGACGAGACCCGAATTCCTACCAAAAGATGTGAGTACGTCACAGACCACTATAAGTGACTTCTTGGGTGAGGCAAGATACAACAGGATATCATCGGCATAGAGCGAAATACGGTCCTCGTGTTCAGGCGACCACCGAAGGCCCCGTATATCCGGGTGCCAGCGTATCCACGCAGCCAGCGGCTCAAGGGCGAGGGCGAACAACAGAGGCGACAGGGGGCAACCCTGCCGAGTACCCCTTCCAAGCTGAAACGGAGTCGACGCCCGACCATTCACCACAACACTAGCTAGCGGCCCCTCGTACAGCAACCTCACCCAGCTCACAAAACCGCTGCCAAAACCGAACTTGGCCAGCACGGCCCACAAGTATGCCCACTCCACCGTGTCAAAGGCCATCGTGGCATCAAGAGACGCCACAATAGCCGGTTCACGCAACGTGCCCGCCCTGGCGATTACGCCATGAAGACGCCTAAGATTCAGCGCTGTGTTTCGGTGCGGGATGAAGCCGGATTGATCCGGGTGAACTAAGTCGCCAAGTACCCTAATCAAACGGGTCGCCAGGAGTTTAGCCAGAATTTTCGGCTCCGCGTTAAGAAGTGAAATAGGCCGATATGAGGCGCACTTATCGCGGGGTTTACCCTCTTTGTGTATGACCACAATCGACGCCAGTCGCTGATCCAACGGGAGGGCCCCACCCCCCCGCGCCTCCAAAAACATGGCGCGCAGGTGAGGGGCGACCCTATCCGGGAACAGCTTGTACAGGTCGATCGGCAAGCCGTTCGGTCCCGAGGCCTTACCCGAGTTTAACGCGTGGATAGCCCCTGCCACCTCGTCGACCGTTATGTCACCATCTAGATCGTCCCTATCTATAGCAGAGAGGCAGGGCAACTCGATATCACGGAGGAGGTCACACGAGTCCTCGGTTGGCCTATCCGACGCAGAGGCATAAACCTTACAGAAATAGTCCGAGAAGCTCTTTACAATCCCCTCAGGTTCCACAATCGCCTCTCCCCTCTCTCCCGTCAACTCTGGCACCACTCTATTGACCCGTTCTTTTTTGTCCAGCCACGCCAGGAGTTTCCCTGCCTTATCACCAACATCATACAGTCGGCCCTGCTGTTCCCTACTGAGGGTCTTAGCGGCGTTCGTCACCAGGTCTTTATACTCAGTTTGCTTCAAACAAAGCTCATGCAGTGAGGACTCTGTAACCTCCTCCTCCATCGCTCCCTCCAGAGCCGCGATCTCCTCCTCCACCTGCAGAATCTCACCATCTCTACGCCTCTTGGCAGCCACTACTAGGGAGAGGGCCTCCCCCCGAAGCACGGTCTTAAAAGCTTCCCACAGCGACACTGCCGAGTCAACGGTTCCCTGATTGTCCTTGAAAATTTTTTTCACCTTCTTTACCAGGGCGCTGCGCATCTTGGGGTCTCGGAAATACCAAGGGTTGATAGGGGCCACCCTTCCTCCTCCCTCCCGACCTAGATCCAGCCGGATCCACACTGGCGAGTGGTCAGATATACCGCGCGCCATGTGCCTCGCCTCGGATACCAACGAGGCATGCGCGGCCAGAGTGAGCAGGTAATCAATCCTGGAGAGGCTACCATGTGCCCCGGAGTGGAACGTGTACTGGCTCTGTGTGGGGTGCCGGAGCCGCCAGCAGTCTATCAGACCAAACGTGTCTAGGAAGTCTGGAAGCCATTTCTGAGCCCCCCCTGTGTCTCTGGGCGGGTGTCTATCCAGCAGGCCGGAGCAAACAGCGTTGAAATCCCCTCCCACCACAAGCATTCCCCCCGGGAGATCCAGCAGGGCCCTACCCAGATCTGCAAAAGTGGAGGCCTGCAGGGCCGGCGGGACATAAACCGAAACTAAAACCACAGTCCGTCCTTCCCACCGCCCCGCCACCGCCACAAACCTCCCCCTATCATCAACAATGGTGGAGTCCACCTCAAATGGCAACGAAGCTCTAACTAGGATGCCCACACCCCTGGACCCAGATGAGAATCCTGAATGTGCAATGAATTTATACCCCTTCCTATTCAGGGCATAGCACGTATTTCCTATAAGATGCGTCTCCTGCAGCAGGGCAACATCCGGCATTGATCGTTTCAAAAATTGCAAAACAATCCCCCGCTTAATGCGATCCCCCAACCCATTAACATTCCAGCTTATAACACTTAAGCCCCTACCCCCCATCCTCAAACGGAAAGAGGCCCACCCCACACCCGAGGAGCCACCATGGAACAGCCCTGGATATAAGCATCATGCCTTGCAGAAATAAACCCCCCAACAACAACCCCAAAATCCCTAAAACTCCCCCCACCCTGCACCCCTGCTGCAGCTTACAAAGCCCCCCCAACTTGCAGTGTGCCTGTCGCCCTACAAAAACAATAAGTCTACAAAAAGTACCCTAAGGGAGGAAAAGAGCAACCCTCGTCCTCCCGCAACCCTCCACAGTTACTGCACTCTATGCAAGTCTTCAAGTATAGTCAAATCAAGTCAGACCGGCTCCGAGATGTCAGCCCTGCCCATCCCGGCCACTGTCTCCATCCTCGGCTGTGTCGTCCCCCGTCCGTCGCCGGGGCAAAGCGTCCAGCCATTCGTCGGCCATAACAGGAGAGTCAAAAAAGAATGTCCGATCGTCGTGCACCACCCGCAGTCTGGCAGGGAAGAGCATGGCATACTTCAGGTCTCTTTCCCGGAGCCGCCGCTTCACCCCCAGGAAGCCCTGTCTCTGCCTCTGCACCTGCTGGGTGAAGTCCGGATAGAAATTCACCGACGCGTTCTGGAAGGGGACCGGGCCCGTCACCCTCGATGCTTGCAGAATAGTGTCCCGATCTCGAAAGTGAAAGAGCCGGGTCACGATCGGCCTCGGCGGGGCACCCGCCTTAGGCCTCCCGCCCGGCACTCTATGGGCCCTTTCCACCGCAAAGAACTTCCCAAGGCCCTTGGGCTTCAGATGATTGAGGACCAAGTCTTCAACAAGCAGGTCAACCGAAGCCTCATCCGAGGACTCCGGGACCCCGATAACGCGCACATTGTTGCGCCTGGCCCGGCTCTCAAAGTCCTCCAGCCGGCGGGCGACGAGATCACTCTCGGACCTCAGCTTACGAACCTCGGTCTGCAGTTCCGTAACATCATCAGTGAGGCCCGTGGTCTTGAGGTCCAAGTTCTTAACCCGTTCATTCGTTTTGCCCAAGTCCGCACGGATCAGGTTGACATCCACCAAAATGGCATCCACCTTATGCGCCAGGGCCTCAAACTGTCTCCCAATCGAAGGCTGCATCCCTTCGAGCGCGCCCATGACATCCTGCAGGGAGAGCTCCGGGGCCACAGGCGAGTCCTCCTTCTGGGCATCCGGCACCTGGCTCGATCCACTCGGTGATCCCTTTTGCAGAGCATATCGGTCCATGCTGTTGACTTGGGTGTAGGTTCCCCGCCTGGTAGACTTAGGCTTCTGCCGATCCCCTTCTGCTTTGCCCGACATGGTTGACTCCAAGCAGGTCGGTTCAGTTAAGACGGGTCCCTCTCAAGGAGAGGAATAAGGAGTGATCAGTTCTACCGTGGACCGCCAGAGTAGCCTGCAGAGCGTCCCCGGGGTAATAAAGCCATCCAGAGCTCTCCAGTAGCAGGGCTGACAAAGGGAGCGAAATCGAAAGTGAAAGTGCGGGGACCTCCGTCCGACAGTTCACACCTCGCCTGGCCGTTGTTGTTCAACTAGGAGTCGGGCATCCAGCCAACTCTAGCCCCTGGCTTCCCCGGGAGATAGGCCGCAATCTTCCGCCAGGTGTAAGTCCGGTTCCCGGTGGACGATCCGACCGCGGGTAGCATCAATCGCCTCCCTGACCAATCATCTACACGATGCCATGCATGCAGACAGGATTAGAGACAGGATAGTCGACGGAGGGCGCGAGGGTCTCGGGAGCTCTAAGCTCACGCGGCCATCTTGGTCAAGCGCTAGGCTCCTCCATCTCTGTGCCGAACTTTGAACAGTACTATCTTGTTTTCAATGGCTGGCTAAATGGTTAGCTGGTTTGCAGCTGGCCGACATTACCATGACTCTACTGGCTTGGACCCTATCCTCTACACTTCAAGTGTTCCTCCCATGCACCCAAGTGACACCACCTGACTCTCTGCTACTGGGAGTGACATACCATTGCTTTTGCTGTTGTATTTTCCTCACATGATCACTGACTCCCTAATTGACGGCAATAAAGGGCACAACATCACCTCATCAACAGAGCTCACTGCGTATCCATACCCTGGGAGACCTTTATTGCGATGGCGTTCTCATCCCATATGAGTCCTTGGTGGAAGGCGATGGCTTGCCCCCAGGCCATTTCCTTTGATATAATTCGCTTATTGCATCACTGGGGAACAAATGGGGCGACATGACACAAGAGCCTCTGACTCACCTCGTTATACAATATCTCCATTTATGGGACTGGGCAGACACTTCACACAATGGTTTGTGAACTCACTGCAAACTTATACTGCACCGCAACTCATACCCTTGCGCAATCATTGGCTGAGAGAGTTGGCTCGCCCCAGCACGATTAAGGAATGGGCTACGACAATGGAAAGTCCGTGCAACAGACTTATTGAATTCTACATCATACATACGACCTACCTTATACCCACCAAAATAGACCGTTATTTCGTTCTGCCTGGTTGACGCAGATCTGCTTCACATGTTGTCGGCCTGTCTATCTCTTCATCATTATTGGCGGGGTGTCACTTATCCACTTGCACAGGGTACCCTGTCTCACACACATTGGAAACATGCCTTCTAGGCCTCTTCCGCAGGGCCAAAAAACTGAGGGTCCCTTCCCAGTTCCTATACCTGGCCCTGCTGACAGCCGGGTGCCATATCACTCGGCGCTGGAAATCACCAGAAACCCCAGTTCTGACTGCCTGGACGCAATCCCTCACTGTGTGGGCCCAGGTGGAGAGTGTGGTGTTACATAGAGAGGATAGTTTAGGGCTACACAAATACCCCATTCCCACTAACAGGGACACAATCCTTTCTGACCTACAGAATGCCACACAACCAGCCTCTGAACCCTCAGATGGCCCCTCAGAGAGGAGGCATGAAACAGCAACTGTTCGAGACCTTACTTAACTAAATAATAACCAGTGGCCGTGTGCATTCCCCTGCGCACACTGTTACAAGATTCGAACCTAGTGTGACCATGTGTTCTCCTGACTAACCATGATGGGATTGAGGGGTGTCTACTGAGGCATAATAAATCCGTCTGGGTCCCATATGTTGTTTTTTGTTATTTTTTTTTTTTATTGAGTATTGCAAATAACACATATGTGTACACGGTAAAACATAAGCATTTTGAAGGCTTTGTATATGAGCAAGACGGTCCGGATCCTGGTCATATGGTAAGATAAGGCATACATTCATCTTACAGAAAGTGCTGCATGACTTACAGTATGAATGTACAATCTGTATATCCAGACAGGTTCCTACAATACTAATAAGTGGTATCTTGTGCAGTACCCATTACATCCCCTCCCAAACTAACCCTCCCCAAACAACACCCCAACAAACAAAAAAACAAAATGCCGCTACACAGATTACACACCTCGCTGATGTTCCTGCGTCCAGTGCGCAACCGGTCTGAGAACCCCGGGAAGGGGCATGTATCAAGGATGGGGAGGAAGGAGGGGAGAAGAAGAAGGAGAGGGGAGAGAAACACAGAGAGGAGCAAGGAGAGAGGGGGACTCAAGGGGACAGAGACAAATGAACAGGGCCGGGGAGAAGGAAGCAGAAGGGAGGCCCCATGTTTATGCACAGGTAAACATGAATCTACCAGCTCCTATATCCCAGCACCACTGTCCCGCCTACTATGCTGCGAACCCGAAGGCTCGACACTGGGTCCCATATGTTTATCTATTGTGCAACTCAGGAGCCCCTGTCCCAGAAAATTAAAAGGTACCAAAATAGTCCCCATTGTTAAAATATGGAATAGG
Source organism: Triturus cristatus (assembly GCF_964204655.1). Lineage (NCBI taxonomy): Eukaryota > Metazoa > Chordata > Amphibia > Caudata > Salamandridae > Triturus > Triturus cristatus. The sequence continues at coordinate 137,686,607 of NC_140582.1, read as the reverse complement.
CAAGACCTGGCTAATTACAGAACAGATAGTCTGTTAGATACTCCGCAAAAGGTTTATGCGAGACAGGTCCTACACAAACTTAGTGGCTGGATCGAAGATCACAAGATCCTATCACGGTATCAGTGGGATTTAGGACCCAGATCAGCACAATAGAAGAGTTGTTTACGTTCTTATGTATCATATCAATTTCATGTGCTGCACTCGTAGATCTTAGGGTGGTCTTTGATCTTGTTCCAAGGGTCCCCTTGTTGGTAGTGCATGGGAAGCAGGGAGTCCCAGAGGAACTTTTAAGCCAGATAATTAGACTGCACCAAGACAACTAATCTCAAGTCTGATGGGACCCTCGGGGGGAGCTCACTGATCCCATCCCTATAAATAGGAGAATGAGACAGGGCGGCTTCCTCACACCCACCCTCTTCCCACTCAATGTTAATGATGTTATTATTCACCTCCAGGAGTGCAACCATGATGCACCAAAGTTTAAAGAGGTCCCAGTCCCTGCATTATTTTTTGCAGACAACACGCTTTTGCTGTCACAGACCCCGAAGGTCTTACAGAATTTACTTGACAACTTTAACTTCTACTGTGATACTAAGGGCCTAGAAATCAATGCCAATAAAACAAAATACATGGCAATCAGACCACACACAACCTTTAAGGGGAGCATAGGACTACAACAGCAAAAGCTTGAATGTGTATCCAATTTGATTATTTGGGTTTAACACTTGATTCCAAACTTTCTTGGGTCCCCTACATAAACAAAAGCAAAGTTACTTTAGCCCATAGCTCCAAGGCAATATTAAAAAAAAGCAAGTTAGAACATCCAGAGGGATTTCTCCTGCTATCGAAGCATATGGGTGTAAGGCCCAAGCCGCTGCACTATATGGAGCTGTATAATGGGGATTCAACAATGTTGGCGAACTTACTTTGTGAGAGAACACGCTCATAAAATCGCTATTATGTCTCCCCAGCTCTACACCTCTCATCTCTTTGTACCAAGACTTCAATTTCAAGAGAATAGAGCACTAAGGAGTTTGGAGTCCTTTGCTTTTCTGGTTGAGAATATGGACTGAACAGAAACTTGACTGCTAAACGTAGGGCCTAAGGGAGTTATTGGAGCTTGACAGCTCTCTTAGTCTCCCTTGGTTCCGGCATGTACTGTCCTAGTTCATCAAGCTAGGCCTAAGTTTCTTTTAGAGTGACCCTCAATCTTTGACGGTACTATCTAAAAGACATTTAAAGTTGATCTATTAGGAATATGTGAATAACGAATTACATCAAAATCCTAGGTTGGGCAGGTTGTCTGCTCAATTCCTACTTATCAAGCCCATCCCACACTTTTAACCCTTTTTGGATGATGTACAGCCCCAACTGGCCAAAAAGCTCTACATGAAACATCGATATGACATCATCCAAACCAGAGCATAGACATCAAGATGGAAACATGATAATGATGGCTCTGTGGACCTTAATTGCACATTGTGTAGCTTACACGCAAAAGAAAACTTGACGCATATTTTTTTGTGTGCCTCTTTTATGTTAATTCCAGAAGGAAATTGATTCACCCTGTATGTTGTAACATGGGTTTTAGAAAACATCAAGATGCATTAAGGATTTTAAAAAATGATTCTTCTTCGCACATAGTCTACAGTTTAAGGAGATATTTACGTGCAGTTGAGCTTGTGCGGAGAAAGAGGGGCAATCATTTTTAAAGCAAACGGAACTTTCCAATTTCTAGTAGAAAAATTCACAATCTTTTACAATTGTTACGGACGGCACCAAATACTTGCAGAATTGACTGTTTTGAAAGGTTGTAGTTTGATGGTATTGTAGTCCCCCTCTTAAATCCTCCATTGAAAATGTATATAGGTGATTAAATTAGAGTGGATGAAAAAGGGCATAAAATTACACGACACTAGGCACTTTTTAATGTTTAGCACAGAAATTATGATGTTATATAATCTCATTCTGACTACATCAAAACTGTCACGGATCTGACCTTTTAACAAAGCTTGCACTTTGATGATAAATGTAGTCTTCTTCTAAACCCTTCTCATAAAAATGTCTATAGCTGATTAATTAATTTATTGTAATGAATTATGGATGGGTGACCAACCATTGGAATGTTATCTGATTTGGAGAGGCACACCTGAGGGTCTACAAAAAGGAACTAGAGTGATTAGTGTGGACCTGGGAAGAATGCTCATGAGGACTAGGCATGTTTCAAAAGGTTGTTCGCACTTTACCTCTGATGATGGTCTTTTTTAAAAGACCTATCACAGGGCATCATAGAAATGATACTGATGGATTTGTAACTGCTATGTACTGTACGATTACGTATTATACGTCTTGTGACAGATATGTATATGTACTTTTAAGGTTTTTAACCGAAATAAAGTCATATTAACTAACTTACTTGCTGACACTATCTGTATTTCCCAGCCTCTATACTGAAAATAAATTCAGTTTTCCTTGTGAGCTGAAATGCAGTTAAACTTTGCTAATGAGAGCTACTTTGAGTGTTATGAAATAAAGTTCCTTGGTTCTGTTTGCATTTCATGTCAAAACCTTCGTTAATCATACACTTGTAATTTTCGACAGTTGCTTAACATACTTGTCTTATCCCAATAGGTCTGTGCCAACTTGTTTTTACTGACTTATAATTAAAACTTTGCAATAATGATTAAGAGCCCGACTTAGAGGTCCATTACGAAGTCCGCCCGCCACTGCAACGGCAAATGGGACCGCCTGCATCATTAATATTGCGGCGGGCGGTGCTGTAAGCAGCACCCGCCGCAATGTCAATAATGCATGTCGTGCATTGGCATGCACAACGTGACAGGAACCGCGCGGTGCCTGCCACCTTGTCCATGCCAATGTTGGGGGGTACCAAAGGTGCCCCCCAAGTGCAGCCCCCCAACCCCACACCCCTCTGGGGGCCCGCAATGGGCCCCCAAAGCGAAATCCACATGCCTTTCCATGGCCGAGTCTCCGCCATGGAAAGGCATTGGAAATGCCACATACTAATATGGATGGCGGTGCCTGCAAGGCACCGCCACCATATTATGGGCCTTTTCCGCCCGGTAGGCAATCGGGATGCTAATATGGCGGGGGGGTAAAAGGCCGCCCTGCGGGGTGTGTTGGCGGGTGAAACGCACCGCCGGTCGGGAGGTGACGATCCGCCCGCCATGCTAATGGGCCCCTTAGAGTTTGGCGGATGGGTACAGCATCGTAAACATGGCGGCTATCCCATCCAACTTATTACAAGTGCCATAGGTTATAATGCATCTGTAGTAAGTCAAACATAATAGTGCACGTGGAACATTTCTGAATTTTTCTTGTCTGTGACTACCGCTGTTAAATTGACGGTTGTGAACAATTACAAAATAGGAATCAAAAGGCCTATTCCCAGTAGGCTTCTTCCAATGCATTGTTGTCGGCAATCATGTGGTGTGTTTGTGTGTGTGTGAGAGAAAGAGAGAGAAGAGAGAGCGAGTGAGAAAGGGAGCTGACTGTCTTGACTATGTAAGTTGTCTAATCTTCCTCGAGCTAACTCTTTGATGAAACATCACCACAAAGCCTTCTCCGTGTTCATCTTACAATACTGTCATCCATTTTACACTTCGGGCCCTTTCATTTGGTACAGTTGCAGCTTAATTCCAATTGGTCATGAATGTAAAGAAGACTAGTGCTTTGCTCTTTCTGCAGTTAAGTTCAGCATCTCATTATTCACACCATGAATCCTTCTCCATCTTAATGGGTATAATAAAAAAGAAAAAATGGAAGAGAGAATGACAGAGAAAGAGACAGAGAGAGTGATGGATGGAGACAGGGAATAGGCGAGAGAGAGATACTGGTAGCTGTATCTGGTAATATTCATGTTTATCTCTGCACATATTATTGACAGCTAAGCTATTCACTCTCACCTTTGAAATTGTTCTGACCTTTTTTACCATATCTTCATCACTAGCGTCTTTAAGATTTTCCTTCCATTGTTCATGGCTCTCTTGGTTAATCCCTGGAAATCTTCCCAGTCCTTTCGCAGTCTGTGTCTGTGTCTCTTAAGTTTTTTTAATTTTAAGTTATTATTATTTATTTATTAATTAGCAATTTTCTAATACAGATCCAGTCTTTTTGTCCTACCCTAGGCTGTAGGGCTGGGTCACAATAATTAAGTACACATCAATAAAACACTTCTTCCCGCCGAGTTTCTACATTTCTAGCCTAAACATATATTCAACAAACGTGCAAGTGCATTATTGCAATGTTTTATGCCATACTTTATAAAAAACATTTTAAAAATGGAACAACGAGGCTTATAAAAATGAGGACAATCAATTAGAAAATGCATGTTAAAATTTTGACACCTTAGTCCACTTGTACAATTATTCTTCATATCCCAAAAAGTTTTACATTTCTCCTTCCTCAGATACCGAATATTCAATGTCACCCGAAATTTTAAGAGAAGTGAACGTAAATTGGCGTCAGGGAAAGCAGCTGTGTGGGGAAATACTCTTCTATTTTCCCATGAATCTAACATGTAACAGAGGATTTCTTCCTAACATACATCATGTCAGCTAATCTAGACTCCTTATGCTGCCCATATGTACCGCAGCCTTTGAGAGGAGGCCCCAGCAATGATGCCTAATCTCTTCCTGACCTGCACTGCCCACCTTAGCTCACTTCTTCCTATTTCGAATGTTCTTCTTGTTCATTGCTCACTTGGTTAATCCCTATGGGGCATATGTATGGAAAATCTGTTTTGCGAGTCCTTAATAGCGATTTTTAGCGAATCGCTATTAAGGACTTGCAAAAAGCATTGTATGTAGGATTCGCGATATTAATTGCGATTCCTACGTATTCCTTATTTGAAAATCGCAAATTGCGATTCGCAATTAAGGAATACCTTCCCATTCATTCCTATGGGCCTAGAGGCCCATAGGAATGAATGGGAAGACATTCGCAATTTGCGAGTACCCATTATGTACTCGCAACTTGCGAATTCAATTTCAAGGGTGCAAGGGTGTCAAAAGGACACCCTGTTGCACCCCTGAAATAAGCATGTGTGTACTTGTGGTGCACATACATGCCCTAAGGGCATGTATGTGCACCATTTTTTGAGGAATATTGCGATTCCCTATGGTGCGAGGGCCTTTTGGGATGATACATCCCAAAAGGCTTTTTCCTGTTTGCAAATGGGCCGATTCTGAGAATCGGCCCGTTTGCGAACGGGAAATAAGCTTCATACATATGCCCCTAAAACTCTTCCTGGTCGTGGCTCTTTCGCAGCTTGTGCCTCCTACATGCACTGATGGACTGTAGTGAGCTCATAATCAGTCTACACAAAGGACAAGACCCGTTAGCAAAGGCAGGGTACAATAAACCCACAAAGCACATGAGATTGAATGTGGACCAAATAATTATGCAGAGATACAACTTCTGTAGAGCTGATGAGAATGATGGAGTTGTGTTCAGACATAGTGGTGGTCTGCGTGGTCCCAGCAGGAACTCGCCTCTCTTCATTTCGCTGATTTTAATATTGTACTTGTGCAAATATGATTGTGTTTAAACTGAACCTGTTGCTGCTCCAGGTAGAATATCTTCATGAAGTGCCTTTTTGCAGGGCCCCCACTCTTCACTTTAACCTCTTCAGTGCCCCTCCCTTTCCACGCCCTGTGCCAGGCGTTTCATTAGCGGGCGGGGTTCATGACGAGATAGTCTCGTCATGGGCACAGCGCAACCGCGCTCCATGACGAGACTATCTCGTCATGGGCACTGAAGGGGTTAAAATTGCCCTAGTGACACCTGGCAATACATTAAATATTCCCCAGTATTTTATGACACAGTAATCAATTGCCATAACCTCTTATTAGTTCGTCACCTGCTGGTTTGTCTCCTCATGACTTATGTTTTTATTTGCTAGGAATCACCATTGTGCCTAGTGTGGTTTCATCTCTCACTCCTGCTGTTCTTCTCTTGCATTGCTTGCTCATCATCACCCTCCTCTAGGCTGCTGCCTCCACAGAGGTGTAGAACTTATGTGGTTGATGGACTTCAGGAAGCACCTGGCCAACAATGTTAAAAGGTGATTGACAAGGATGATACAATGGCTACTGCAGTTTGCATACTTTTTTCTCAATATGGCCGATGGTGAAAGAACAATACCAACATCATTGTGAGCAGCAGACCATATCTTTTTTTTGTGTTTGAAAGCTTTATTAAAGAATTGATAACAAAAGGGAGATATCAGCATACACTGCAACAATACAGAATCCAGTGAAAAAGAAAAACTTAACACTGCTAATATCAATGATAGAAACCCAAAAAGCATTTTTAAGAGAATTTTAACATTAAGGGAGACAAGAGAGGGGATAAGATAAGGGAGGAAAAGAGGGGGGAGGGGAGGGGAAGAGATAAAGATACTAATACAGACCATAAGTTATCAAATAATTACGGCATATATTCAAACTATATAAATCAGCGATGCAAAATTACCATCATAAACAAGCAGTAGTGTTAAATAAACCTATATGAGATAACAAAAGGAGAGGGTTCAAGTCATTCAAGGGGGTTTAAAATTTTCTGCATTGAGACGTATAGGTTTCTTCAGGGCCAAGCAATCCAGATACGTGGTGAGGGGCAACCAGAAAAGATCAACATTACGAACAGGCTTACAAGTGGAGGCAAAGGAAACGTCCAGTCAGTGAAAATGACATAAGGAATTCCACCAGCCGTGTAAGGAAATAGTAGTTAGAGATTTCCAGTTGGAAGAAATGTGTTGGAAGGCAAGAGCAAGCGTCAGGTCAAAGAGACCGTGTAGGTGAATGGATAGGTTCAAAGATTCAGAAAGACTACCCAAAAAGAGAAAGGAATTTGTGAAAGAGGAAGGGAGAGGGAAGATACGAGAGAGGCATGACCACACTTTCCCCCAGAAGGTAGAGACAACTGGGCACAGAAAAAACATATGAAAAAGGTCAGCATCAGAAGAACCGCAAGTCCAGCATTTAGAGTCAGAGGAGGGGGAAAAACGAGATAAAGAAAGAGGGGAGAGATAAAGTCTGTGATACAGATAAAATAAGGATTGAGTAAGAGAAGCAGAGCGAGAAATTTTTAAAGATCTGGACCACAGCTTATCCCAAAGAGTAATCGGCCAAGTACAACAAAAATCTGTTTCCCAAGAGATCTCCACTTTAGTTTTGACACGATTCGGGTTAGGAGATACAAAAGATTTATAGATGAGAGATGCTTTAGGGAGTGTAGCAAGAATATTGAGAAGAGGAGGAGGAGGAGGCGATGGTGGTGTAGAAGGGAGAGAATAATAGCGATCAAGGATAATTGCCATGAGAGTTGTGAATTTCTGTAAAAAGGAACGAGGGCATCGAAATAAAAGTTGAAATTGGGGAAAAGAGCAAGGGGATGTACCATCAAAAAGTTGGTTGACCCACATTACGCCCTTCACCCTCCAAGATCTCCAAAAAATGGGTCTATTCTTTAGAAGAATAAGTGAATTATACCAGATAGGGGAATTTAAAAAGGACGTACGTGTAACCATAGAGGGAAGAACCAAAGGACTTAAAAGAGAAAAAGTGTGTTTGAATAGGGGACAAAGAGAATAGGGATTCCTGGTAGAGAATCGTACCACCTCGGCAAAGGAGAAGGGTAATAATAAAGAGTGTTCAATGAGAAGCCAAAGAGGCGTGAAAGGAGAAAGAGTTGATGAGATCCATCTCGAGGCCTGTCGTAAAGAAAAGGACCTATGATAAAGACGGAAATCAGGGAAGTTAACCCCACCATTAGATTTGGGTTTACGGAGGGAGGCAAGAGAAATTCTGGATTTCTTATCTTTCCAGAGAAATCGAGAAAGAAGAGAATCGATTTTTTAAAAATAAAATGTAGGGATATGAACCGGCAACATAGAGAGGGTATAAATTAAAATAGGAGCAATCATCATTTTAATTGAATCCAATCGACCCCACCAGGAAAGAAAGAGGGGATTCCAGGCTGAGAGCGACTGATCAATCCTAGAAATAACTGCCGACATATTCAATTTAACCGAGGATGAGATGGAATTGGAAAACCAAATGCCAAGATATTTAATCTTGGAACTACTCCAAGCAAAACCAGTAGCGGAGAAAAGATGGGGGAGACAGGATGAGGTGAGAGGGAGAATTTCCGTTTTGTCCGAGTTGATCTTATAACCTGAGACCGAACTCGGATAACAAGGGGGGTATGGAGGATTCAGGATCAGAAATAAACAATAAGATATCGTCCGCATAGGCAGAAAGTTTCAATTGATTAGAACCGTATGGGAAACCAGAAATGGAAGTGTTATTGCGAATGGAAGATAAAAAGGGTTCAAGAGTCAAGACAAAGAGGAGTGGAGAAAGAGGACAACCTTGACGAACACCCCTCTGAAGGTTGAAAGACGGAGAAAGCTGTCCATTCACAAGTACCGAGGCCTTGGGGGCAGAATAAAGAAGAGAGATAAGGGATATAAATTTGACACCAAAGCCATGCCAACGCAATGAAGCAAACAAAGATGACCAATCAACCCTATCAAAGGCCTTCTCTGCGTCAACGGAAATAGCAGCAAGAGGGGTTGAAAGTGAGGGAGCTTTATTTAGGACGTTAAGAAAAAGGCGAGAGTTGTCCGATGTAAGTCTACCCTTAACGAAGCCACATTGCTCTTTGCCAATGAGATGAGGCATAAGGGGATCAAGACGCATTGCTAGTAATTTGGCAAAAATTTTGTAGTCTACATTGACTAACGAGATCGGCCGGTAATTTTTACAAAATTGATGATCTCGACCCTCTTTGGGGATCAGACAAATGGTAGCATCTTGAAAAGAGCCTTCTGCCCTGCCGGATGAGGAAAATGATTGAAAGAAGGTTAAGAGTTTGGGCAATAAAATGTCTGAAAAGTGCAGATAAAATTCCACAGGAAAGCCGTCAGGGCCAGGGGTTTTACCCTTAGTAAGAGAGGTCAAGGCTGTAGAGAGTTCATTTAATGAGAGATCAAGTTCAAGATCCGGAAAATTAAGCTGAGAGTTAGACGGTTTAGGAAGATTTTCAAAATAATTCTGAATAAGAGAAGGAGTGGGAGGACACTCTTGGGTGTAAAGATTCTGGTAAAACAATTGAAATTGCTCAAGGATTTCTTTGTCTTTGTGGAGAAGAGTGCCTGCAGAAGAATAAATAGAGTCAATAAGAGTGCGTTCCTTACGGGATTTAAGATAGTTAGCCAAGAGTTTACCAGATTTATTGCGACCTCCATAATACCTTGCACTACTGCGAAGAAGAACCGAAGAAGCATTGTCCGTAGTTAATTTATTGAATTCCAGCTTAGCTCGTAAGAGATCCGGTGACATAAATTTATCTGAAGAGGTATAAAACTGATGCTCCAAAAATTTTATATGGGCCAGGGAGGATTTCCGCTTTTGAATAAACTGTTTCTTTTTCCGAGAGACGAAGTCAATAATGAATCCCCTCGCAGAGGCTTTAAAGGAATCCCAAAGAGTATGGTAAGAAATACTAGGATCAGAATTAAGAAGAAAGAATTCTTCAACAAAAGAGCGAAAAGAGGAAGAGAAGTTGGGATCAGTAAGAAGTGCGCTATTAAAGCGCCACCGGGAGGGTTTAGGATGCGGTGGGAGTAGGTCAAAATCCGTTACAATGGGAGCGTGGTCCGAGATGACAATAGGTTCAATGGAAGAAGACAAAACATTCTGAGATAAAGATTTAGAGAGAAAAATATAGTCAAGGCGAGAAAAAGATGAGTGAGGAGGAGAGAAGAAAGAATAGTCCAACGTGTCAGGGTGTGCAAGACGCCAAGAGTCAATGAGGTGTGATTGTGAAATGGTATTAAGAAATTGTTTGTGAGGTTTGTGTGGTGTGAAACGGACTGTGGATTTACGGTCAAGGAACGGGTCAACAATCTGGTTGCAATCACCACCAAAAATAAATGATACATCCTTATATTGGATACATTTCTTTGTAATTAAAGGCCAAAAAGAACAATCTGCTTGTACAGGACCATAAACATTGAAAACAGTTAAAGGAATAGAGTTCAGTAGTAATTTGGCTAATATCCAACGACCTTCAGAATCCGTCTCCTGGGACAGAACTGTACATTGAAGCCTTTTGTGACAAAGGATAGCGACTCCATTCTTTTTGTTGTCAGAGGGTGAAAATAAAACTGTACCCACCCAACTTCTTTTTAACTTAAGAGACTCAACATCATTAAGGTGGGTTTCTTGCAAGAGAGCTATATCTGGGTTATAGGAAGCTAAATGGGAAAGAACCCTCTGCCGCTTAATGGGATTAATGAAACCTTTTACATTCCAGGTAACAACTTTGAATTAACAAATAACATAGAATCAAATAGGACAGGAAAAGTGAAAAAAAGGGAGCATGCATAAAAGACAAGCCGAAAAAGAGAAAACTGTGAGGAATATCGATAAAGTAGGTTGAAAAAGAAAAGTGCGGGGTAAAGAGAAATGAAGGAGAACCGGACTTGATCAACCAGTAAAGGGGAGAGAAAAGGAAAAAGGAAACAGGAAAAGAAAGAGATTACAAGGAGAGACAGCACATATCCCAAAGGGATGACTGAAGTAAACATACCTGAGGGGAGTACGAAATAGGACAACGGGGGAATGGCGACACTCAACGAGACAGATCCCCCAAGACGGGAGACCAGGTCGGATCGCACCGGAACAAAGAACATAACCGAAGAACCAGGTGGAGAGGAAGTCGGTCCATCTAGATAAATGGATAAAGAATGAGTAACATTTGAGAACATGAAGACATACTATGACGATCAAAGGGTGAAAATTCAAGAGCGACACATAAAGAAAGAACTGAGGAAGCGAAGAGCAGAGAAGTCAAAAAGGATTGTTGAAGGACAAAAACTAGACACAATTATTAAACACAGGATAGAGGGAGTTTGAAGTTAGATACAGGGGAATAAGAAAAGTATGTTTATATAAACTAATACGAAGAAACTAATAAATGGAAACAAAGATAGGGACATAAATGGATGACCTGTAAGGGAAGCAAAGGTTAGACATTTTCAAATAATCTGTAGGCGTATAGCAGTTAAACAATCAGCCACAAGAAGAGGAGGAAGTCTCCATAGCAGGATTAGAACGTATATGAAGGAAGTTTTTGAGTTCAGCAGGATCTTGAAAAGTCCATGTCTGATTTTGATGAGTAACCTTGAAAGTACATGGATGAAACAAACCATATCTAGCACCAAGAGATCTTAGAGGTGCTCGCAGAGACAAAAATTCCTTCCGTCGAGAGGCAGTAGCATTCGAAACATCCTGAGAAAGAAACACTCTCTGCCCCAACCAGGAGACTTGACGCTTGGCTCTAGCCGCTGAAAGAACGGAGAGAAGGTCCGTGAATTTCAAAAAAAGAATAATGACTCCCCTTGGTTTGGTTGACGTGGAAGAACGAGCGCCGAGTCTGTGAGCTCTCTGAATGTTAAGAGAAGTGGTGGGCGGCATATCCAAAAGCTTCGGAAGAAAGGAGGAGAAAAAGAGCACAGGATCATCCCCTTCCAAAGATTCCGGCAAACCATAAACGCGTAGGTTATTCCTCCTATTCCTGTTTTCCAACTCGTCAGTGTGTTGCTGGAGCGCTAAAACAGACTTTTCCAAAGAGGTAACCCGTTGAGATGTAGACTGAAGATCCGAAATCTGTCGCTGCACAGACGTCACTCTATTATCCATGGATGACCATTTCTCTTCAAGAAACTGCATTTTATTATTTGTTTCCTCTACAAACGGGCGAAGAGCACGAATTTCCTCTAAAAGCATCTCCATGGAAATAGGGGATGGCGATTTGTCTGGTGAGGAGGAGTCGTGTTTCAGACGCTTAGAGGAAGTTGAAGGAGGTGAGGGTTTGTTGGAAGGCGGCTGCGAGGGAGAGACACTCCCGCCATTGTGGCGTCTCTGGGGGAAGAGTCCACCGTGGAAGAAAGCGAGGCTGTTGTCACCGGAGTGCTCCCCGAAGGTATAAAGACGAATTTTGGATTGCGTAACTTGCCCATAGGTAGTTAAATGCTTGCAACCATGGAGTAGATAAGGAGACTGTAGAGCAAGGAGGTCCAGAGTATAAAGGAGCCCACTCACATGCCACACAGTAGCAATGACCATAGGAGAGCAGAGAGAGTGGCTAGAAAAAACAACTCAAGAGTAGACAAGGCAATCCATATACGCTAGGCAAAGAAATGGCGACGTCTGCTGTGAAGGGATTTGATGAAGAAAAATGTCCAAAAACTTGAATAAAATTAAATTACCACTGAAGGGCAAACAAGTGCAGTTCTATATCCGCAAAAATTGGTGTCAACATCTTTAGGAATGCCCAAACCAAGGCTTGATTGAGTATAGCTGGAGGAAAGCCATAGGGTCGTATTTAAGAGAGCCACAATCTGAAAAAATTACCTCATTCCTGTGGTGTGCAGCAAAAAAGATTGAAAACTTCAGCTTCCAGATAACAAAAGTGCATCCAAACGAGTTTCCAGATAACAAAAGTGCATCCAAACGAGTTTGAGGAGGAAGGAGAAAGTGCTAGCAAAACACAAGCAATGCACTAGACAAAATGGCGGCCGCTCTGAGGAGAGAACGAGCGTAGCCAAAAAAGGGTCATTCTGGCTCTAAAAACGGCGAAAATAGCGCTCACCAGAAGCGCGCTGCCTTCTGCCACCGGAATCCATCCTCCAGTGTGCTCGGCATGCGAGTGAAGTCGGGACCAGGATAAGTGAAAGCTCCGGTGCGCCGGAGGTCCCGAGTCAGGCGGCCATCTTTGCTGGTGCCGTGACCACGCCCTCAGCAGACCATATCTAATGGTCTCTAGAAAGCAGTTCTGCAGTTAGTAATGTTTATTCAGCTCTTGTCTGCCCACACTATGCTTTCACCGACTACAGGTTGAGTTTTCTCCATCACACAGAATTCATTCATGTTGTTGTTCTAATACTTTTCCTCGAGCTTCTTCTCTTACTAATTCTCTACATAAATGTCTCTGATATCAGTGGTCCGTTTGGCCTTTATTCCAAGCATCTCATTCGTGAAATGCTACTGCACGTGAGACAGGTGTTGAGGGTGGCAGATGAAGATCTTCCATTTATTTGTGGCTCACATTCTCATCATCGATGTGGTAATGAAGCTGGCTCTTATTGAGGTTACTTATAGTGACGTCAGTGGGCTCCCTCTAGAGAGGCCAAAGAGAAATACATGAACTTCAAGCAAAGCAAAAGGTAACAGTGAAACTATAAAAACTAGAGTCAAACTGTAAAAAATAAAAATCACAAAAAATGCTAACTTAATAATTAAGGATGTATAAATCGGATTGTAATAAAAAGGAAAAGCAAAAACAAGTGAAGGGGGGCATAGAGGAGGATAGAATGAAAAATATGTAAACAGGCCTCAGCTGGAGTACAAGTACAGAATAAATACAGCTCAGTAAGTTACGTAGTCCATATTCTGTTCTGGATGTAGCCTGCAAGTCACAGATTCAAATACCAATGGTACTGCTGGCGTGAAAATCAGGTTAAATTAAGTATTTTGGTTTACTATTCGTCTAGGCTAATCCTTGCTCGGTCAAGCCAATAGACCTTGGTTGTTGGTGCGAGAAGAGAAAATCAAATCATCAATATCAATAGTTTATCACCAAAAATCAATATAGGTGCGAGTCAATAAAGAGAATTAGGGAAGTTTAAAAGGTTTGATTGAATTCAGATCTCTTACTAGCTAATCTTTACTATCATCATTTGTATGTATCAATAATTATTGTAAATCTCATTAGCATCAAGATAAGCATGAATCATCAAAACAAAACGTGTTCTATAAAGGAAAGAATCCCTATTCTAAGAATAAGAGAAAGGAGTCAGCTAGAACTCATAACCAGCTCTATATCGAAAGAGTGAGAACAATCAAAAAGCTTCAGTAAATTCAGTTCAATTAATTTGAAATATCAAAGGATAATGCCTCATAAAGAGAAGTTCAAGAGTCTCAGCACAATATAATTCAGGGCCAGGATAAGGTTCTCAATCAAAGCCCTGCGGACAAGAGTGTCTGCGAATGTGAGCCAGCAAGAGAGGTTGGCAAATGGGAGGTACTTCTAAAACTTGAATCTTCTTTCCCAAGAAATGTATGTCTGGGACTTCCACTGTTCTAACAGTGGATCTTGTAGCTCCCATATCAATCGGCCGGGTCTGGTAGCTTGGTGGACTAAGGCATCCACTGTAGGGGCCTGTGTACGACCTCATGGTCACAGGTTCAAATCCTGGTGCGTCCACTCAGCCTTTCATCATTTTGAGGTTGATAAAATGAGTAACATTGAGTTGGGTAACAATAACCATCTGTTATTCTCAGCAAGATACCCTTGGGTGAATGTGCGCTTTACAAATACACGTTACGTTAGCAAAAATGACACTTCGTGACCATTCGCCTCTCCTTGTACAAAAGGTCCACTCTGGTCTACTGCCAAGCACGCAACCTTCCCCCCCTCGGGCACCCTCATTGGGAATAGTTGGAGGCAAAATTGTCATTGTGTAGCATCAGGATTTGTTGATATGAGTTCTGAAATTGGTTTAGTTTTGCTTTGGGCATCTGATTTAGATTGAATCTGGGGTTTACCACTTTCTGTGGGACTATGTGGGCTTGTGGAACCTGCAGCATTGTTCCTGCTCTTACGTCGGCATTTGTGTCTGCTGAACTGGTACATTCAGCATCTGCCTCGGATTTCCTCCCAGCATTTGAACATTTCCATTCATTCTATCTGGATTAAGTCTACACTCTCTCTTCCAATGCCCGATTTTATTACAAAGGTGACAAGGAGTCATTTTCTTCAGCTGTGCAAAGTCTACAATAGAATTCAGATCAACCAAAACACCTCTACCTCTACCCTGTGGAACAAAACCCCCTTGCATACCTTCTTCTCCGGCTTGTAAACCAAACACCTTGTATACCAACAGCATTTCCTGTAAATAACTGATTTTGATTCTGGTAACCTTTCTGAACAAATTTTGGGTCAACATAAATGTCTCTTTAATCTTTCTCTGCTTCATTTATTTTTCTTCACTACAATACGTTCTGCATCTCAGAATTTTATCTAACATCTTTGATTGCCAGAAAATCACGCTCTGTTGTATGTGAGTACTAATCTCTGGTCTTTACCCAATAACAAATTGAGACACGAAAAATCCCATATAACTAGGATCAGGATACTCCCTTCCACTGTGCTGTTGAAACACTTGACACAACCGCTCATAGTAATCATGTACTGACTCTTTTGAAATTCTTTTAATCTTTACCCAATCAAGATCCTTAAGAGGAGCTTTACCTTATAGAATTGTAATCACTGCTTCATACTTTTCCATAACCTCAGGAGATGGTGGATTAGTGTGAGCATCTCTTGTTGGGTCTGCACAAGACCATTGCTCTGCAACCTTACATTCAGACCATAAATCATTCGGCATTACAATGTCAAAAATTGTATTGAACTAAATCAACAGTACCTTTGAACATTTAACAAATCTATCAACCTGTCGGTACCACTACTTGGGATTGTCTCTCAATTTAGGAAAATTATTAATAAATGCTACCAGATCTCCCCTGCTCCATGGTACATGGACATATTCCCATCCATGTATTTTCCTCAAAGAATATGCAGAAGCTTGTCCTTCAGCCAGGAAACCTGTATGTGACACTCCTGATTGCTTCTTTTTCTTTTTGATCCTCTTTGTCCATTTATTTTCCAGTTTCTCAAAATCACCCCATATACTAATATAACGTATTAATTCTATGACGTGCAGTTGCATTCCTTATGATGGCATTGTCTCAATATATTCAACATCTAATTGTATTCTGTAACTATTCTGAAAAGGGTCACTTTTTGAAATATCAACATCGTATTTTCTGGACAAATTTGTCAACTTCTCATGTGACTGTATCACGTCTGGGAATCAATTTATACATATATAGCCATTCTTTCTCTTGGTATTAATTTAATTGATCAAATTCCAATTCTTGTCGGAGGAAGTCTTGCTGCTGCTTTTTTTGCCGATCGTGACGATCGTATTGCGACCCTGGTGGTTTCACCTTATTCTTTTTGGAAAATACTGTTACTTTATATTCCGGTCATCGGGACATAGAGTGGAGGTCCAGTAATAATATTTTTACTAATATAGACATTCATCTTATGAATTTGATGATTCCTCCGAGATCTAGACGTTTATTTGACTCCTTGAAGATTTGACTGTATTCCTCATCAATAACTAGACGGTGGAGAAATTTTGGACGCTATACCTGTGGGTCGAGAGGTGTAGAATTTGGATTTAATCGTGGCTTACTACTGGACGGCCTCAAAATTTTTGCTTAGTTATTTTGCTGGATGGGAATATGACTTTGGGAACATCATCTCTCTTATATCCTCCTCTACTTATGAAGGCATGTTGACTTTCTCATCCAGTGCCCTGAAGAAGTCCTGTACTAGGACGAAACACGTCGGCTGTGTTGTATTGAGACAATGGAATAAAGAGATTAAACTAAGGAATTCTCTTCTTTTTGTCGACTGGATTTGAACTCTATAATTGTTCCTACTGACCTATTTGTTGTGGTGTGGTGCACCTGTGCTTTTGTTTTAAATTATTGAGTTCCTGAAGGAACAAGCACTGTGACGGTGGGTGCTGTTCAGTGTGCACATGTATCCTTGTAAGTACAAAAGGGATAGAATTTTGGAGCAATAATGGGTTAGGTGCTGGCAGTGAGAAGGTTCCACTGTTATCTTTAGGTCTTTTTGCAAATTCCAAACAACCTCTGATTATTTCTTCCATTTTTAATCTCAGGACATTTCGTGGTCTCTCCCTCTCTGTCTGTTATGTAATGACAATCTCAAATGGTCTTCCAATTGTAACTAGATGTGGCTCAACAAAAGCTGTAGCCACTGTTGGTATTCCCTTAGCTTTAGTTACAGGGGCCTCAAAAGGTGATGGACTTGTAGCTACCAATGCATCCAATATTTCCACCCTTGAACTGCTCTCAGAATCGTATTTCTTTGCATCATCCTTAGTCTTTCTTTGATGTCTTATTCTTGGTAGGTTTTGCAGATTTATCAGTAATAATGGCTGGATACAGCCTAGTCTCTTGGACTATAGCTTTCCTCCATCTCTGTTGCTGCTCATCCCATCGAGCATCTGTATAATTACGCACTGCTTTTCTAGTCTTATTCTGGTATTTTTCTCTCTCTGTGTAGCAAGTGCGTATTTCTCCCAAATACTTAGTGCTTCATATTGTGTAGGTTTAGGTGGTGGCTTAATTTTTTAAAGCTTATAGCTTCATCTCACAATAACTCCCTGCTTGAATATCTCATATTTTGGAAAACTCAAAGGACCCTCATTTTCAGTGATCTTGCACCATTGATGAAGCTATAAACATGTGTGTAAACCTACATTTGTTGCCATATAATGTGCAAGCGTACCCTCAAGAGGTGCCTCTTCACCTAAGCACTAGAATTGTCATATCACCTTTTATAAAACTCTGACTACTCTGTAAACATTTCATGATTTCAAATTATTCAACAAAATCGAGTGGCCACTTTATTGTTTAAATCCTAAGTTGCCTCATGCGCCCTTCCCCCCTTTCTTCTGCTTATTTTGCTCGCAGTTTATAAATGGACACTGTATTAGACGATACATATGTCCTAAATTTTGCAAATGCATTTTGTTTCATCATAATGCCTAATGATAAACTCTATAATTACATGTTTTGATTCTTTCAGTAAATATCAGATATCTATCTCCAATCCTGTTGAAGTTTTTATTAATTGAAGACTCACTAACCAATCTCAATGTGATATTCAAATGACAACTGACCAATCACAGCATGGCACACTGTGTCGCTATCAACCAATCGCAGCACAGCAATACCCCAACCAACCTATCTCAGTGCGGCACAATATGATATATTATCAACAATGCAAGATAGGCAGAAACATTGCAAAAATAAACAACCCTTGTCTGCTTCTCATAAGAAATTAAATACAATCCACCAATCAGAATATTTGAGCTTTTTCACACAATTAAAGGTTTTCCACATGTGCAATGAAATCCCGACCAGTGTGAAATTACTCTAATCAATGTAGCTTCACCTCTGCAGTTAGTTTTCACTAGCATCAATCAATATTAGGACAATCACAACAATGTTACAGTCCCTATCTCAACTGTGAAGTCAACAGTACCTCACGATTTACACCACAAATCTCTAACAGCAAGAAAAACCTATAGTGTATTCTACACTCTCCAATATCTATTTATCTATCCCGGGATCTTCGGCTATGTCAAGACCGGTAACCTTTTTTCAACTTCTTCACAATAAGCTCATAACATCACCAATTCATTCAACACATGCACCAATATCTCATCAAGAAACACCACTATAATAAATATTTACAATACATAACGCTTCTAATACTCACACCTCCAATACAGCAACCTCCTTTGAAAATCGCATCATGTCAGTCTTGAAATTCTGGGATTTTTGCAATGGGACTTGGGCATTTATCTAACTCAGGATTTCTTTATAGTCTCTCTTCTCAACATAAACCATTATCTGGTCCAAAGCTTGCTGGCATAGGAATAAGGTTAGATTAGGTATTTTGGTTACTGTTAATCTAGACTAGTCTTCACTTGGTCAGGCCGATAGACTTCAGCCATTGTGGTGAGAAGAGAAAATCAAATTATGAATATCAATACAGGTGTGAGTCAATAAAGAGAGTTTGGTAAGTTTAAAATGATTTATTGAATTAAAAACTTTTAGGAGCTCATCTTTATTATCATTATTTATCAATTAGCATTGTAAATCTCATTAGCTTCAATATGAGCATGAATCATCAAAACAAGAAGCGCGTTCCATAAAGGAAAGAATCCCTATTCAAAGAATGAGAGAAAGGAGTCAGAACTCATGAAGAGCTTTATATTGAGAGGGTGAGCGAGCATAACGCTTCAGTAAAGTCAGTTCACTCAATGTGATATGTCAAAGCAGAACGTTCGATAAAGAAAAGTTCAAAAAACTCAGTAGAGTCTCAGCACAGTATAGTTCAGGGTCTGGGACAAATTGGATAAGGTTCATCAATCAAAGCTCAATGAACAAGTGTGTCTGTGAATCTGAGCCAGAGAGAGTGGTTGGCAAAGGGGAGGTAAGGAGAAGTCTGGTCTAATCTAGGAACACGCTCTTATATAAACAACACATTTTGTTAGAATCCTCAACAGTTGCCTCTTCCATCTACATTCATCACATCACCATCATCATCGGATCCATCATGGTAACCAGATTACTCCTCATCATATCTTCGAGAAAAAATAGTCTATCAAATGTGTTAATTACATTTGTTTCAACTAATGTGGAACAGAGTTCAGCTCTGCTTACGGCTTAGCTTAAAAACTGAAACATCTTTTAATGTAAAGTAAAGATTTTTGCAATGTTTTTGTTTGGGTACCTCCTTCTTATATTTTTATTTATTTATTTAGTGCATTTTTATAAAGCGCGGACATTACCCAAAGGTGTCAGAGCGCTGTACAATAGAGCTAGTTACGTTACAAGGGAAAAGTGGTACAGAATATAACATTACACAGACTAAAAACGAAGGGTACTCAAACACAAAATCTAACACAGCACACAGGGGTGAGAATGTACAGGAAAAAATACAAATTTACAATGAAGAGCGAACTTCCAAGAGGGGCCTGAGAATGAAGGGTACACAAACTCCAACACAGTGGATCCATCTGCCCACCTTCCATGTCTTTTCCCCCTGCCAGTGCCAATGGCCCTTTATGATGCAACACTGGCTATATAGTCCAGAAGGTTCATGACAGGTTTGAGACAACTGAGGTGTCCAACAATGACTTACATCACTAAGGGCCTCATGTAGGTAAATAAAATTTACCGATTCTTAAATACCGACCCGTACCGATTCGGTATTTAAGAATCGGTAAGTTATATGTAGGTAACAAGTCGGTAACATTTACCGAATCGGTAACATTCGGTATTTTCCGAATCGGAATTTACCGAATCGGTAAATACCGCGGTGGTATTTACCGAATCGGTAAATACCGAGGTGGTATTTACCGAATCGGTAAATACCGAATCGGAAAATACCGAATCGGAAAAACGAAATCACATGACTGTTTGAAACAGCCAATCCTGTGCAACCAAACCCCACCCAAGTAGGAAGTGGCCACACCCAGGCAGGTGCACTCAATCAACAGACTCAGGAGAGGCTTGGAGTGCAGAGGAGAGGCAGGGAGCCAGTGGCTGATTGTTGAGACCAAACTACACTATGTCCAGCCAGAGGACAGGAGGGGAAAGGAGGCGCAAGGTGAAATTCAGCCACAAGGAACTCCAGGTGCTAGTGGGGGAGGTGGTGAAGCAGCACCACAAGCTTTTTGGGAGGCAATCCCTGCAAGTGGCAGAGTGTGAGAAGCGCACCATTTGGCTGGCAATCCAGGCGCAGGTAAATGCCATGGGAGTGACCCACAGGGACATTGACGTTCTGAAAAAACGCTGGTACGACCTGCGCATCGTGACTAAGAGGAAGATGGGGGACATCCAGAAGGAGGCCAGCCGGGCAGGAGGTGGAACTAACAGGGCACCTGCCCTCACCGAACTGGAGGAGCTGGTGCAGTCGACAATCGAGCCGAGAGTGTCGTGGGCCTTGGGGATGCCGACAGCTCTGCCAGAGCCGCCACCCAACAAGGTAAGAGGAATGCACAGCAATGTAGCCCCCCCTACCCCTATCCCACATCCCCCAATGTGAAATGAGTATCCCACTCCAGTCCATGTGTTACTGCAGACAGGCAATGCATTATGGGAGATGTAGTCAGGGATCCCCCACCATGAACAGAATAGCACAGAACAATGATGCATGGTACAGACATTAGCCTAAAGCAGACAGAGGACAATGTGAGAGTGTTACAACAATTTATTGTCTTGCTTGCAATGCATGCCTTCAGGTACACTGAGCTGATGTTGCATTTCTGTCCACAGACGTAACATCGCGCAGGACTGCAGATGGCACAGGAGAGGGGGCACACCGTCAATCCAGTTCAGCTATGGGCAGCACAAGTTCTGGCCAGAGAGCGTTGCCACTGCCACCATCCCCAGTACCTGAGCCTGCATCCCCAGTACCTGAGCCTGCATCCCCAGTACCTGAGCCAGCATCCCCAGTACCTGAGCCAGCATCACCACTCATGCTGGAGTCACCGGCCACATCACCGCCTGCAATAGTGAGGTCGAGGAGGCGTGCTGCTGCCAGGCTGTGCGTGTTGCACACATCATCTGATGACAGCAGGGGCCCGGAGACAAATACTATGCCCCAGGATGGGAGACATACCACTGGGCCCTCCACCTCACAGGGAGAAGACACGGGAGCAGGACGGCGCCGCAGGTCGCGTGAGCAAAGTCCACCACCAATCCATCTCAGCCATGGGGTCTTTGGGGGCCTTGAGTCCAACATGTTAAAACAACAGCGCCTGCAAACAAAGGCAGTAATTTCAGTACAGCGGCATGTGCGGGAACTCAGAACAACATTCAGACACATGGACAGGAACATCGGCGCAATGGCGGCGGGGATTTCTGACATGGCAGCGGGCCTGCGGGACGTCTCACAGTCCATGCAGCTGTTGTGCAGCAAGTTGGACGCAGAGAGAGCTGCAAGGCGCCGGGAACGGCAGAGGGGAGACAGGCACACCAGGGCACTCCACCGCCTGGCAACTGCAACATCACTTCTCTGCCGGCGCTCAGTGAACATGCAGGAGGGCCTGACACACTGCAGCAGCGACATCACTAGGGGGATGGTGCAGGTCACCAGTGCCCTGGAGGTCCTATTGACCAGTCAGCGGCCACAAGTGGTGCAGGGGATGCTGCTGAAAGCATGGACACCAGCAGCAGGAGCAGCATCACACCCCCCGTCCCAGAAACACGCAGGAGCAGCAGGCGGCATGGGGCTGGCACCAGTGAGGAGGCTGAATCCGTGCCATCCCACAATGTAGCGCGTGGCCGCAAACTTTGATGCTGCACCGCGTAGCAATAGACTATTGGGTGACGTAACCCTGGTCTTCACACTTGTGAATGTGCAATGTTACCTGATTTGCATTATCTTGGTTTCGTGGCGTAGTGGCGCATTATTAAACTACTACATGACAACCAACAACTGCCTGTGTCCCCTTACTTACTCAGAAATAGTTGCATGTGATCTCTGCCCGTCTCACTCTCCCATCTGTTGCTGTTGGCACTCCATCTGCGTTGGCCTCTGGCTGTCCTGTATCATCCTCATTGTCCTCAAAATCTGTGAGTTCCACCTCTGTACCTCTCCTCGTGGCAAGGTTGTGCAGCATTGCACAAGTGGCGATGATCTTGCAACAGATGATGGGTGTGTACTGGCGTGCGCCTCCGCTCTTGTGGAGGCAGCGGAACCTGCTTTTCAAAAGTCCAAACGTGCGCTCCACCACGTTGCGAGTTGATTTGTGTGCCACGTTATATCGTCTCTCACTGTGGGTTGATGGGTGTAGGTAGGGAGTGAGGATGAATGACCGCACGGCATATGCACTGTCGCCTAGGTGAGTAAAAGGGAACCATCAGTCACATGCCTCAATACACTATGATTTGCAAGTTTCATGGGGCGTCACTGTTACTTACCTAGCAGATATCCCTCTCCAAATTCTCCGGCAAGCAGTCGTGTGTAGATCCCACTGTTCTGGAAGATGTATGAGTCGTGGGTGCTCCCAGGAAACTTGGCAACAATGTCAGTGATGATGTTCCCTGCATCGCAGATAACCTGCACATTGATGGAGTGGGTGAACTTTCTGTTTCTGTAGATGTGCTCAGTGGCAGCTGGTGGGCAGATTAGGATGTGTGTGCCATCAAATTACATGGGGGAACTGTGCCATGCGATAAAAGTCAGTTTTAGTTTTCTGCAGGTTAGCCTGTGTGTTTGGGAAGCTGATGTAGTGGTGCAGTCTCTGCATCATGGCATCCAGGAACTTCCTGAAGAAACCGTACAGGCAACTCTGGGATACACCGCCCACCGCAGCTATCACCACCTGGTAACTGCCAGATGCGAGGAGATGTAGGCTGCAGAGTACCTGCACATGTGGTGGTATGGCATGCGCCCTTGGTGTTGGCTGGTCCAGGAGTGGGTGCAGGTGCCTTATCAGGTCCATGATGGTTTGGGGGTGTAGCCTGTACCTTTCATGTATCTCATCCTCAGTCAGTTGGAATAGTGTGATGCGCTGTCTGTAAATGCGTTCCTCCCGTCTCCAAATCCTCAGTCCTGCTGCCTGTAGATGTAGACGCCTTGCAATGACATACAGAGCGGCCATGTTGTCCACGCTGATGCATTTTGGGATTTCTTTTATGCACTGTTGATGATTACCACCTGCTTTCAATCCGTGTTAATTACGACTCTTAATTACCGAATTTCATCGATTTCTAAAATACCGAATTTACCTACATGTCTTTTTCCGTTTTACCACTTCATATTTACCACTTCATATTTACCGAATCGGTAAACATGTATTCGGTAAATATGAATCGGTATTTTAGAACTCGGTAAATATGAATCGGTATTTACCGCTTCATATTTACCGATTTTAGGTTTTTGGCCTCCTACATCTCACTTGACTAAATACCGGTCGGTAACGGGAAATTTACCGAATTTCGGCCGTTACCGACCGGAATTTGGCTACCTACATGAGGCCCAAAGTGAGGTATCCCAAGGCCCAGAAAAACGCACAATATGTCTAGTGCTGTCTTCAGTACTAATGTGGAGTAATACATATGAGACCTTGGAGCTTATCAAGTGTTTGTTAACCAAAGCCAAACTGAGTTCGTCGTCAATACCTCTGAATTCCCATCAGACCAATTACCAGTATGGAATATTAATTCAAGCATACAGCCCATCACTCTTTGTTTTCCTCATTGCAGTTATCTAAGTGCAATGCCAGACGTGGGTCCCGTGAATATGCACTACAGCGCTATAATTGTCCCACATTTTTGTATTATTTTGAAAGTTCTGTGTTTAGTACAGCATAAGAAAATTGTATACTGGACCAACTCATGCTATATTTGGTTTCCTAGTATTGCCAGCAGCACTGTTTTCCCACTGACAGAAGAAACACAAGGAATAATACAAATAGTGAAACCATTTAGTTATTCCTTGTGTTTTTTCCACAGTAGCAATCAACACAGAGGTCTTTCCTAAGGAATACATTGCCTGAGAGTTCATGACCAGCAAGGAAAAAGCCGCATAATTGCCTCCTGGTATTCATTGCAGCTGTACAATCAATTTGCAGATTTATTCTCAAACTGGTCCTCATAAGAATGTTCGCTGACTGTACATGAAGACCAGTTTCTGAATCTAATTAACACGCGACTCAATCATCTGCTGGAGCCCAATTATTGTTCATCAGACACAAAGAGGGGGACCCGGCGTACCATTATCAGATCCGCAAGATGATAAGCAATCCACATTCTTCATCAGGAAACTTGAAACTCGTTTTTTGGAAATGGCCCTTTTTGCAGGGTCTCCCCCAGATTTATTTTGCCTTCTGTTGCTGAACCCGCTTTTGATGGCAATAGTACTCTGTGCAAACTAGGGTTAAAGTGCTTGTACTTTTCTGCCTAAAACATAGTGAAATTGGACTACACCTAATTGGTATATGTAATTTGCTTGTAAGTCCCTTATAAATTATAATACTTGTACCCAGGGCTTGTAAGTGAAATGCTACTAGTGGACCTGCAGCACTCATTGTGCTATCCACTGAAGTAGTCTTTTAAAACCTGTGTCAAGTCTGTCACCTAGAGGGCAGTTTTAATCGGACATTACGACCTGGCAAAATAAACCTTTTTTTTTATACAAATAAGTCACACCTAAGGTAAGCCCTAAAGGCTCTTAGGGAAGGGTGCATTCAATTTTAAAAGTAGGGCATGTGTTCTCAAGTCTTACATGTCCTGGTGGTGGAAAACTCCTAAATGTGTTTTTCACTACTGTATGGCCTACCTTTCCCCTAAACTTGCACTGGGTTGACCTATTACATTTTAATAAGTGCTAACATTTGATTAAGAACAGGTACAGATGTCATGTTTAGACTTAAACTAATTGTAATTTAAAATCTTCTTTAATGGTAAAGTCTGATTTTAAGCCACAATTCTGAAAATGCCACTTTTAGAAAGTTAACACAAGGAGATGATGGATGGAGCGACAGGGTCCCTTGCTCACTTTGCCACTGAATTCAAGCTAGCTTGGTTGATGAGGGGTGTTACCCCGAAACCGGTCCCAGCATGCTTGTTTCTGGTCCAGGGAAGACCTTGCTTGGCCTTTCGGGCTGGATTGTTCCCATGAGGCACAGGGTCAAGACTGATTTGCATATAGCTGGGTCTGAATTAGGGTGGTGAAGTGAGCTAAAGAACAATTTTGGATGCAGCCCAGATCTGTGATGGGGGTGAGTGTCTGAAAAGTTTCAGTCCTCATCTCCTTGTGCTTACTTTTAGAAAGTTGGCATTTTATTTCTTAGCCATTTCTGTCTTCTGTCAGTGTCCTTGTTCACATGACTGTGAATGATTCTATTGTTGGACTTTGTGTATTCCTCCCAGACAGTGAGACAAAATGGGACTAAGTGTTGGCAGGATGTTGGCAGGATGTCTAGGGGAGGAGGTAATCCCTGCTCCACTTACTCTTCGAAGGACTTGCCTCCAGCACACACAAAGGAACCTGACACTAGTCTTTTGTCCTATCAGACTTATTGGAGCCTTGACAGAGGAAGGAGAGGACTTTCCAGAACCAGATGTGGGGGTAGAATAAGCTGCCTTCATCCAAGTCTACCTGAGTAACTCCAAGGGTCATTTGGCTGATCGCTTGTTCTGAGCTACAGGGACACAATCAGCTCCAGAGGCCTCACTGCAACTTTACAGCTGTTCTGCTGCACTGGACCTGCCTGAGCCCAACTGGTCTTTTGCAAGAGTCAGTCCCTGATCCTCAAGAGGTGCCTCCTCAGGTCCTGGTCCCTTGGCTGGCATCAGAGTGCACTCCTCTATAAGAAAAAGTGAAATCCTGATATTTTGGGCTCTTTGTGACCGCAAACGGATTAGCTCGTGGTGGTCCAGATAACCCAATTCTTCATGGTACTGCCTGTAACAACTGGCAATGTCAGATCTGCACTGCATGCTACAGCAACTGCAGCACATGGTGATCTCCAACGTGAAGCCCCAGCAATAGCAGTCCGCGACGCACCACCGACTCTTTGCGCTACAGCGACAACAGCCTGTGCCACCCAACCTGCTATTCGTACTACAGCAACGACCATCCACAATGCTCTACAGGGTCTCCTGCACTGCAAACTGGACTCCTGGCATTGGACTTTGAAAAGGTAACTTTTTTTCTGCTGGTTTCTGTATTGGCCCACTCTCTATTGCAGTTGACCTAAACTTGTGACTTCTCCCAGCCTACCATGACCAGGTTAACACAAGTGGTGCTTGGTGCTTTTCTACTCTAGCGTTAAGACACCCTTGGGTATTCACACGCTTTAGAAAATGAAATTCGTACATTCATTCATACTTACCTAAACCTTTGAAATTCGATATCTCAGGTCCTACTGACTGGACATTTGTCATATTGGTCTCATTTTATTTATCAAAATTAACTCTATGTTTCTGATTTAGTTAGGGATTTTCTTGTGCTGTGTTTTCACTTTATTGCTGTTTGTATGCTACATAAATACTTTGCACATTGCCTCTAAGTTGAGCCTGACTGCTTTGTGCCAAGCTACATGAGGATTAAGTGCATATTAATGTTCTAACTTTTGTAGTTTACCCTTACAAAGATTTATTGTTATTGCCTGAGTGGGACTTCTAACCCCCTCAACCAATAACCCGATTGCTTACACTCGTGACCATTTTTTTGCGGATCTTGTTGGTTAACCAAGGGCATTCTAAGGGGAAAACCATGGTTTCTTGTTCCCACAATTGTGCTACAATCACCTGGGACATTTCTGGGTTAGAGTTCAAGGCGTACACCCAGATTTGATTCTGCGCCATCCACAGTTTGCTGTACGCTGGTTAGTTTGCAAGGACTGTTGCAAAAACTGTATAAGTGCATGTGTCATGTTCATACCCTGGGTCCTAGTTTGTATTAGTTATTCTCTTCAAATGTCTTAACCTTTCATTGATTGCCCCTCTAAAGTCCCCTTAACCTATCTGCAGGAGATGTTACACATTCTTCCTTGTTAAACTGCTCAGGCACTGAGTCGTGATTCCCTGTCCAGGTTCCGCCAGTGTTTGGTGCGTTGTCAGGGAAGGCAATTTTTTTTGTTGCCTATTTAACATTACATTCAGAACTCTTCATTATCACCGTTGATATATCTTTTGTACTGTTTCATTACCAGTAAGACACCTCTTATCACTTTCCATTTAGTCTTTGTTAAATATCAAAGCACACTTTATTGCTCCTAAAATTTACAAACTGCTAGTTTTATTAAGATAATTGATCTGTTTCATTTCATAATTAACTAACGCCTGTAATGAATTTGAAAGAGATAATACATGTTTTTATAAAACATTTTTTTATTGTTTTCGTACCAACAACTCAGTACAGTTCCCAACAGCCCCCCCCCCCCCCCTCCAAAGTAATCTTTTACATTCAGCATTGCCCCCAAGTATGCAGGAGAAAAGTCACCCTTCCCGCGTGAAGCCCCCCCTCCCTCTCCCTCCCGCCCCCCATGTCAGTGTGCCCCCCTCTGCCTACCTCCTTCCTGACGCGCCCCCCTCATTACTATGAATCGTGTAGAGATAATACATGTATACATATGTATAATGGATTTATTTATGTTTTTTTACTGCCGGGGTATCCTGCCTGTTTCTTAATATCCAACTCTCCCATAATTTTTCCTCTAAAAAGCAATACACACAAAGCCGCAGTCTGGTTGTGAGTTAGCGAGACAGCATTTTATCCGTGTGACTAGGCATTCACTGTTCCTTTAAACCAACTACAGGATGTTCTTGTGCGGTTTCCATATACTGGCG
This sequence comes from Triturus cristatus, assembly GCF_964204655.1. Lineage (NCBI taxonomy): Eukaryota > Metazoa > Chordata > Amphibia > Caudata > Salamandridae > Triturus > Triturus cristatus. Next base: position 137,658,534 of record NC_140582.1, on the reverse strand, counting down.
CGTGCTGTAGGCTGCTGCTTTAATAGGATGCGCCTTCGAATGCTGTTGACGAAGAGCTGAACTCAGGCCAAAGCCACCGAGAGCTCTCCTAATGAAAAACCCGGCCCTCCTTAAATAAGGCTTTGATTAAATTAGCGCGCTGGCATTTAGGCTGATTAATAACATATTCTTGGAGCCCGAACAATAAAAAAATGTTTTAGCACTCTTCATATTAAAGTCAACAGGCCACAATTACAAGACTGTTGCTATTACTTGCCCCATTTTGAAGCCTGACCTGGAAATGTCAAAGATTTGAGATTGAGTGTTTACTTCCGAACAAAACCTTTAAAGTGTTTGAAATATTCAGGAAAATCAAATGAGTTGTAGTTGTGCAAAAGGCCTGTGCATGCTAGCGGCATTAAAACAGTTATTTTAAGATTTATCGACAACGGGCAAATGCGCAAATTTTTTTGCCAAAACGATTGCACACTATGGGGCATATTAGCAAAAAGAGGCTATATTTATCGCTAACGCTATTTAGCGTGATTATTTTTATCGCCGCCGATCGCCAGAATCTATCGCCGCATTAGCGGCGTATTAGCAACACGTCGCTAACCGGCGTAAAGGGACGGTGATAGATTTAGCGTGACGGCGATAAAAAAATGCACCCTAACATGAAAACACTCATGATGGACCAATCAGCGATAAAATCCGCTCGCCAATAGGCACCAGGCTTGCATTTAGCGCGTTTAGCGGGAAAAATGCACTACAAAAAGCCAGCAAAGCATGGAAATAAAAACATACAAAATGGAAACTACAAGAGGAGACATGGAACAACCTGTCAGAGGCCATGAACAACCTCAACAACACCCGGGAGGACCAGGCAGAGACCCATGTGAAGGCAAAGAGGAAGAGGAATCCCAAGTTCAGTCCAATGGAGAACCAGGTCCGGGTTGAAGAGGTGACACTACACTAACAGGAACTGTTTGTGAGTTCCACAGTGACATTGGCAAGGAAAAAAGATATATGGCAGGACATCGTGTCCAAGGTGAATGCCGTTGGGGAGAGGAGGAGGACAGTGGAAGAGTGCAAGAAGCGTTGGCATGATGCAAAGAGCGAGACCAAGAAGAAACTGTGAGCCAACCTTAAGGCAGCGAGGCAGACTGGAGGTGGCGGCCCAGCTCCACAGCAGGAGCTGGATGAGCTGGAGGAGCAGGTGTCCCGTGTCATCAGTGAGGAGACTGTCGTCGGAGTCGCAGGCCAGGATAGTGCTGAATGTGAACAGACACAACAACACCAGGGTGAGCATCAACCAGGGACAGGGGGAATGGGGTGAATGGGCACAGTGGCACCCATGTACCATGAAATTAAGTGCATACCCACATGTACTGTGGAACAGGTCCTGGATACCCCTGTGCATGCTGGCATAGGGACATATCACCATTCTCAAACAGCACATCACACAACTCACAGGGCCATAGTAACAGGAATGACGCCAACATAATTGGTGCTGTAGCGGCAGGAACCTGCTGCCTAAGCAGTGATAAGGGGCATGAGAATATGATCAATTGAATTCAAATAGTAGGCCAGGTGCCCACCAGACGCTTGTTTGCTATTAGAACTCAATAGGGCATATCATCAAGCCCCGCAGTGCCGCTGAAGCAGCAGTTTCCTTCCGCAAAAGCAACTATAATGTTGGCGACATCATTGATAATATGGCCCATAGTGGCGGGCATACAGACCATAATATGTGCACAGAAAAGCTAAGCCAACCTAGTCCAAGTACAATGTCAGAGCACCCCATATGTTCAGCTGCAATCCACACAGTGGCACAACAACTTGACATGTGGCAGAGTTGCCAAATGGCCGCCTTGCCATATCACCATGCACATACAAATTGCCTGCACAAGTACACATGTCACTCGGATGCCACATTGTGGATGCGCTGGGAATGTCTATGCTCATGTGCACGATCAGGCATGCCTCCACCAACGTCAGCACACCTGCAGCATTGCCCACATGTGTCTGAGTAGTGTCCAAGCTGGTGCATGCCTTGCCAGCTTGACACATACGCACATGCACATACCTGCAGACTACTCAAGCACATGTGCCTAATGCCGCCTTTGTGCTGACGTCGGAGGCGGCTTGCCTAATCGTGCACATGAGCATTAATATACACAGTGCATCCACAATCTGGTGTTAGAGTTGCATGTGTCTGTGTGCAGCCAAATTGAATGTGTGTGGTGATGTGCAAAGTCATAAAATAAGACAACACCTGCATTCCCATGCAATGTGCCTCCTTGCCTGTTCATAAGATGCGTGGCCAGATTACCAAGAATGGTGATATAATCATCACTGCCTGTGCAGCAGGAAAATGCTGGTAAAGTGGCGGCAAGAGGCATGATGAAATCCCCCAAAGAATTCCATCAGAAGTCCAGTGTCTGGTGTGACCCTAGGCCCATTTGGTAATTCCATTGGGCACTTGATGTAGCCCCTCATTGTCGCTTCGGCACCTGTACACTGCTGGCAAAGCGGTGATAAGTACATCACCGGTCACAACAAAATGGCCCACAGTGCATACATCTGCCACACAGAATACAGCATCCAACATCACTCATGATGTGAGTTGATGATCACACCCGCATAGGCCATTCAACATAACAACATGGCAAGTCAACTGTGTAAGTTAACTAAAATGCAGTTAGGTACTCATCACACACATGCCAGCCACGAATATCAGAACCAGTACAGAATGTATCATCCATGGCAGCAGCTGAGTGGCCCATACAGAAACACACATCACCCACACATTAGCATCACATGTCAGGGTGGCATTGACCAGGCACGAGCAGCAGAAAAAGACATCATGAAATGCACACACATCAGAATCAGAGAACACTTACACACCACATGTGGGGTCAACCATGAGGGTAAAGTGTGTTTACAACATGGGCCATATCAACAAGCCCCATCACAACCACAATGTCACTCATGTTTGAATTAGCGGTGGTGATAGGGACAGCGCAACATGACCAAGGCAACGTCAAGTCACCCAATGTTGTATCAAGCTATGTGAAGTGCCTTCACGCTGACTTGCGAATGTGGCCACTTCCAGGCTAAACCTTCTGTGAAAGGGGGCATGCAGTTGTTGTAGTGGTGGGTGTCCCACCCCTACAGCCACAGAAGTTGATGCTGCCATTCATCATCAAGAGCGGATAGAACATGTGGCAGTGCAAATGTGAACACCACAGAATCCCTGGGCCTATGGTAGCAAAACTTGGAGAAATGCATAACATATCCTCACATTAGCTAGTTTCAGGTGTGCTCCCACATGCAGTCCACATTGGAAAAGTCAAAAGCCATGGAATTTACATGTGCTGGAAGGTGTCCTTTCCTGTACATGATCAAACTGTGAAATCAGATGCCAGTTCCTGAGTCACATGTATGCTGCATGAAGCAGCACACATGAAAGTTCAAGAATGCTGTCTTTGCTCACTCCATGTGCAAGAAGAAACTGCTACTTATACATAAACAACCCTCCCTGCTCGCAGACAAACTGGTAAAATGTTGCTAGGGAGCCTGCGCCTGTGCAAAGCTGTACAACATTCCAACCATTGCATTGGGGAAACAACAGCCTGCACCATACCCTTGAGAACATGTGTGAGCCTGGTGCAATCTAAGTGGTGGTGGGAGTTGTGAGGACAAGGGGCCACATCAGCAAGAAAGACAATGACATCCTTGCTGCTTTTGCGGAAGGAAAATCCCGCTAAAGTGGTGATAATGTGCTTGATAAATTCCCTTCAAAATAACAATATAATCACAGGTTCACACAAGAGCATGGGTTGCAATTGGAAGTCTCCAGGGAATAGTATCAAACCCCTTATCGCCGCTTCAATGGCAGTTTGCTGACGCAAAAGCAGCAATATCCTCAACGCCATTCGTGATCATATGTCCCCCCCTTCCTTGAAAAAATGCCCATAGATGGCTTAAGTCTATCACTGCCACTTCCTTGGTAACATGCCCCTGTCTGGAGTGCCAGCCACAAAATTTCAAACACACAAAAAACTACACACACAACAGGTTTCACAAATGGAGAGCACACAGCAATGTAGGCCAGGACATGACATAAGACATGCACACCAGACAAATCACAACAGACAAAGCCACATAGATGTCCATGTGTACCACACATGGCTGCACATGTTGAAACTGCAAGTAAGCTCTCCTTGCTAATGTGCCTAAAGTGTGCCACTATCACACAGCAACATACCCTCACTACAAAACATGCACAAGTGCAGTACCCCGCTAATTTGTGTGTCTTTGAGCCACATTGACAAGGAAAGTGCCACTGCCTGATGAATAGCATGCGTGCAGGCCATACATTGTACAAGTATCATGTCATATCACTGATGTGGCTGAGTGTGGACGACATCATAAAACATGCAATCAACACTCTGACACATTCTTGTGTACATACAACCCCTGACGTAAAGAAAAAAAAAAACCTCAAACAATGCACAATGCACACAACTCTGACCAAGACTCACATACCACCCAGTGTGCCACAGCACACCATTCTTAATCCACAGAACTCTAAGGCCCACCAACCGAAAGGAAATATGGGCAGTGAAACAAAGCTGTAGGTACCACCAGCACACAATGCAGTGCATACACAGACAGATCTGACCCCACCAACAATGACTACTCTGTGTGGAAAAGTGCATTACTCACACAAATGAACAGAGGACACAAATCGGGATGCCTGTGTATAGAGATATTGTCCCATAACGTCTGTCATATTTGGAAACTGTGGCCCATATTAGCAAGAAGCTCGATAAAATGATCGCCGCTTTAGCGGCAGGAAAATGCCGCTAAAGCAGCGATAAGGGGCTTCATGATATGCACTATAGAATTCCAATAGAAGCCCAGGTTAGATGTGCAGGACATCTAAGCTGGGCTTCTATTGGAATTCTATAACGCATATCATGAAGCACCTTATCTCCGCTTAAGTGGCAGTTTCCTGCCGCTTAAGCGGCGATATTTCAATTGAACTTCTTGCTAATATGGCCCTGTGAGACCATCATATAGTACTACAACTTCACATAAGCAACCTCATCAAAATCATAACCATCCTGCAACAAATAGGCCTCCCCTCAAAATCAGTATGAATAGACACTGTCCTGCTGTCTGCTAGTCAAATCATCCAATGCATGATTGTAGATGACAAACACTGTTAAACTGTATCTCCCCTATCACATTTCAGAGGGAGAGACAGCACCGCTTGGACAGCACCCTGGACAAACCACCACTGATGACGAGGACGTGTACAACACCCTCGATGAGGAATCCCTGCAACGCCTGATTGACACCATCACCAGCTCACTTCCAGGAGCAGGGCAACCCAGCAGCATTGCGCCACCCCCTGCCGAAACCAACCAGCAGCAGGCACCTCCCACCACAGCTACCTCCCAGGAGCCCGATGCCACAACCCGGGCCTTCCAAAGCCAGATTGTAGAGCTCCAGCAGCAGTTGGCGAAACAGGTGCGGGTGGGGTTTGAGCACCTGGCGGACAAACTTGAGACCATACGTGTGTGTCTCAGTCCCATTAGGGACTACATGCAGAAGATCACGGACACCCACAGCCCCTTCAATGCTTTCCAACAGTCCTTGGCTGACATTTCTGGAGTCATGATACAGAGACACCAATCACTATCGACTCAGAGTGGCTCCAGCAGTGTCAGCAAGGATCTGGCCAACATCCGCAGGATTATGGAGAGCATGGAGCGGATGCAGGCCCAAGACATGGCTGCCAGGGCTACCCACATGCACAAGGTTGCTGAGATCTACCATGCCCTGCACCAGCTCATCGCCTCATTGCTGCCACAAGGATTGGCGCAGATGGCTGCTGCTGCTGCCTCCACATCCTTGGCTCCACCACCTGATGTGTCAGTGCCTCACAGTGCTGCACCCACAATACCACCACAAACATGTGAAGCACATGACGCATCAGCTGATGAAGATGAGGAATACAGTGCATTTCTGCTGAGAAGAAAGCGGTAGCGTCCCTCTGTGCCAAAAGGCCAGTTTCTTCCTTGGTGCTGTGCTCAGTATCATGCCACGGTTACACTTCTTGCACTTTCTTCAACTGTCCACTGGAACCACCTTGGACCCCCATGGACTGCCATATCACTTCATTCCTTACCAATGTCACTGCAACTAGCCTGTGGACTGAACAATGCCTCTTCCCTTGGACCTGTTACCATCAATTGACTTTGTCTGGCCCTCCAACGGGCACCCATGCAATGTGGGAATGTATGGCCATGCACTGGTCCAATATCCATACCATTAATGTAAATAGAAATGCTCAATCCACACATATGTGCGTTGTTTTAGAAAAATCAAGTAGCAAAGTAATAAAAAAGTGTCTGGACACTGAGTCACCCAGAAGGTACACCAAGGGAAATCCTAGCAGTGTACATGTTTAAACTGATACAGAAATGCAGAGATATGGGTCTATATGTGTGAACTGGTGGTGCCACCATTGCACTAATACAACGATATAACAATGTGCCAATCTAGACCAATTTCCCAACAGGTAAAGTCATGTATCCGTACATGTCAAAGTCTGTTGCTGGCCACGGGTTGTGTCATCCTTAACATTTGTAAACTGATATGTCTTGTCACATTCACTCACACATGATGTGGTGGACTAACCCTGTTGGTATTGTGCAAATTGTACCTCACATTCCAATAGTCAGGACAGCACATCCACATTGATGGAGACACGAAGGGCACATGTCCACCACAGACATACGGAACCCCAATTTCAGCATCAACAAAGCAGAGTGGTACATAGGGGCCTACACCAAACTGCAAGCCGTCAGTCAGCCCCTCCCTGTAGCCAAACAATTGAAGCCCACATTTCACCCTTCTCATGCTGTGACCACTGTGAGTGTATTGGGAAATGTGTGTAGTGATGCATGTGGCACTGCACTCAGCAGATAGTCAAATGCACTTGTAGGAGAGTAGGATCTGCTTCACATGGGTACCCCCACTTTTTGCTGGTGTTTCACTGTTTTTCGACCTTAGTTTGGCTGTGGCCCTGCTAATCAGGTCCACAGCCTAGCTGCTTCCTCTCTAAAATGGTTTCCATGTGCATTAGGTACATATATAATTGGATTCCGGAGTGCCTTATAAGCCCCTAGTATATGGTATACTATGTACCTAGGGCATAGGTACCTCAGAGGACTACCAGGGGCTGCAGCATGTATTATGCCACCCCTGGGTAGCACTCCAAAATTACACCACAGGTCTGCTACTGCAGCCTGGGTAAGGGTGTGCTTGCACCCCTTACTGTGGTATAGGCTACCTATATCACTACCTTATACAGACACATATAAACCTATAAGCCACTCCTATGGCAGGCCTTGACAATCCTGAAGGCAGAGTGCTTGGTTTTATGTGAGAGGCCCTCTGCAGCATTCGGAAATACTTCTTTATGTCTGTTCTGTGATACAGCCATACCATATACTCTTAAGTGCATTATAACCTCGCGGTAAATGCGAACTTTGGAATGGCTGCATCAAAACATGTCGTGTTTGGTGTCAAACATCTTGGAATACTACCCACCCGCCAGTTCTGGCAGCGGGGGTAGCATTCCACCCTTCTAGAGGGAGAGACATGTTCACACTGGCTAAACCCGGTAGGACTTTCCTGAGCCCTGGCATCACAAAATGGATGCCTCTGCCACAGACACGGGTCTGGCCTCTTGCTGCTGACTGAAACTCCGGCAGGGGAGGCCTGGACAATAGGTTTCCTGTCGAGGGGAGGTGTTCCCACCTCCCCAGACAGGCTGATGGGTTTTGGGGCTGGGCGGGAGCACTCTCTGGTGCTTGAAGTCCTGCACTGGGGGCACATTTGGTGTCCCTGTGCATACTTCAGTTCAAACTGGTTGCAGGGGCTACCTCCCCCTGCCCTGGTGCGAAACTGGACAAAGGAAATGGGTGTAACCACCCCTCTTTCCTGGCCCACCCATAGGTGGGGCCTTAGAGTTAGTCCATCCCCTAAACTTAGTATAAGTATAGGAATCCAGTCCCTAGGACTTTAGATTACCCTGGATGAAACTCTGCAACATACATCCTGGACCTTCGACGTTCTATCCTGACTAGAAGACTGAAGAAATCTCCCTTGGGGTCAAGGAGTGACTCCCCTGCTTGGCAGGCACCAAAGAAGCAACTGACCGGTCTGCAATTCTGAAGCTCCTGCCGGACGCCGAAGTCTCTGCATCCCCAGAGGTAGATTTCCAGACTTCCCCGATGCTACCCTGAGTCCACAGCAAAGCTGAGGCCCGTGGCTATCATGAGTGACGTGGAACCGTGACCCCTGGACACCGTGAACTTTTGCAGCAACACTATCTTCCTGGTCCTCCTCGAAGTTGTGCTTTGGGCTCCAAGTAACCCCAGCCTTGAGCACCTCCTGCACTGAAGATTGTTGGCCTCCACTCCACGAGTGACCCGTGGGCCAGCTCCAAGTGCGACCACTCGAGGCTCCTTTGCGATCACTAGCCCGTTGGCTAGCAGGTCCCCACGAAGGCGACTCCTGTTCTGATTGGGCTTACCTAGTTGCTCCAGATGTGCCCTGACTTACCCTCGCTGGGTGAGTCCCTCAGACCTTGCTGGTCTGCACCGCAGTCCTTTCTCTGAATTCCAGTGACTTGTCGTTGCCAAGGCTTGTTGGGTCCATTCTGGTCGCCGACACCGCAGCACTCGACAGACTTTGTGGGACAGCTCGAATCCGGCTCGTGGACTTCGTGGATACCTCCTAGACCTCGTGGCTGAAGAGTCAAGACACCCATCCACTCACCTGAAGGACCCACCATCTGTGGGCATTGGTCCATCCTGCCCTCGGTCACTGGCTAGTGACCCAGACTCTGTCCCCTCTGCTTTCAGGTTTCTTACATCCTAGATCCAGGCTTGTATCTCTTCGGACTCTTCTCCTCTTCACGGCAGCAGCAGTTGCTTGCAGGCTTCAATTGAAATCGAAGACGCGACCCGACACCAAAAGACACCTATGCACCCGGCTTCCCTGGGTGAGGTAACTCGAGTACTCCAGTGCTCTCGTGGGTGCTAGCCCTAGAACTTCTTAAGTCCAAAAGGGTTTGGTCCAGACTAGATTAGAAGTGTCCCTAATCTTTAAATATCCAACCGCGACATTGCCCATAGAAGATAATAGGAACCCGTGGTTGTGTTTTCACACTGCATAAAACTCCTGTGGGTCCCCTGTGTCACTACCTTGGGTGGTTCCTTGGGGTCCCAGCGATTCTAAAGGCAATAGGCCCAGTGCCTGTTCCAGTCGTGGTTCTTATTCCACTTTTTTGGTATATGGTTTGGTACGCCCCTAGGGCCCAAACGTGTATTTGTGCTTTTACTGATGCTTAATCACTTGTAACTAAAGTACTTCGAACTCCAGTCTGATAAAGAGACTAGAGGGGTGTGTTTTATCCTAAATACATATATTTTGAATATATACCTGGTGTGGTTGTCCTTTCATTTGATCATTCAAGAGATTATAGACTGGTAAAACAAGCTGCTTTGCATTCCTTCAAGACTTAGTCTGAAGGCTGCTCTCCATAGCTACCACTAGGATAGCTTTCATATAAGGTTGTCTTTAACCATTCACCATAAGGGGTTGTTTGGACTGATACAGGGTGCCCACTAGAACTAGTGGACAGCATATATCAGGCCACCTTCTCACAGCACTGACAACATTTCACGTGCGGCATCAGCATGTCTCAATGGCAGGAGTAACAGCAGGTACAAGTTGCCATTACACTGGCACTACAGGGAGCAATGCCACATTTCCCCCTTGTGAACATCTGAACAATGTGCCACAACCCAAACGACATTTAGGAGAAAGTCAAAACATGACTTGTGCAGTGAGTCACTTTAGCGATGTAGGAGATGTAATCACTGTGAAGCAGGATGCACTACTCCCACATTCACTTTGCGAGTGACGTCAATGGGAATACATCACTTACTACTTGAATAACTTTGTAAATCTGGATACTGCTGTGCCATGTCCTGTACACAATGCACACAGATGACTAACAACTCATGGATGGTCCTGAGAGTGAGCAGACAAACATTGTCACTTATCCTGCTCAAGAAGCGGCCACACTGGCAACACGCAGTAAGTGTGGCTATGTCTGTGCAATGTAGGTGGACTCTGTGCCAGGAGCATCTGACATGCTGGTATGTGACAGAATCCCTTGAACCATGCTCATCCTTCAATCTCCATTATGGATGACAGTAGCTAACTGTATTCACTTGCCATGGCATCTCATCAGGTGAACTGCAAAAAGGGCCACATGTGCAGTCCAAAACCGTGCGTCACACAGTAGATGCTGAACGTAACAGATGACTGTCCCTATATCAGGAAGTTAACCCAAATGTACTCCCTGCCATCCATGCCAGTTCAGTGTGCTCACATCTAAGGTATCTTGAAAAAATACATTCTGCAAGCTAACATGTCATGTGCAGACTCAGCAATTTGAATGGATAGTCCAGTGATGGCAAAAGGTAGCATACAATGGTATGAGACACACTGCGCAACCTCATCCCTGACATAAGCGCAAGCAGATTTCAAAAGTATAAAACTATTTATTAACCCAGTATAAAAAACCATTAGACCTAAAACTACACTTATCTCTAAGAACAAACTACTTACATCTAATCAAAATAATTAAACATGAATTCCCTAAACTAGCTACCCTAACTAATCCTAAACACGCAACAACACATCGTAGACATCAACCCCCCTCCCACCCTTAAGGCACATCACGAGACGGGACTAAGACCCCCCACCCAAAGGAAAAGGAAACTTATCCACAATTACAGAAGAGCCATTAAAATCGTATGACTACCTAAAATGCAAACACTATCTAAATCCTACAATAAAACTATACTACCTAACAAATTTGTAACTACCCTAACACTACGAGAACGAGGAAGTGAACATTGGGGGGAGAGAGAAGAGGGGGCTGGTGTCCTGAAGGTCCACCCTTCATGGCAGGCCCAGATGGCGCTGAATGTCCATGACATGGGAGTTCAGGTCAGCGATTTGCTGCTTGATCAGAGAAACAACTATGTCCTGCAAGGTTGTCTGGTCCCGCAAGGTGAAATGGACCACCTGGGCACCACTTGCTGATGTGACAGTGCCTGTTGACGGTGCTGATACGGTAGGGGGAGGTTCCACCTGTTGTGATTTGGGCATACCACTGACGCCTGATGGTCCAGCGGTGGGCTGTGGGGCATCTGTGGCACACTCAGGCAACGCCTTCCATGTGCCCTTCTGATGATCTTCAAGGTACCTCCTGGCCATGTTCCGGTACCCCCTCCTTCCGTACTTCAAAGGTATGGATCTGCCCTGGCGTCATGATGTCTGTAAAACACCAACAAAGCCAAATAAGAGTATTGTACACATTTCAATTCTTGTCTGTGCACTTGTGCAATACAAATTCAACTTTACAGGCTAGCCTACACCACAGTGTAACCACATGAAGTCAGCAAGTGACCTGGACAATGACATGTAGAAGCATGGATCAGTGGATGCATGCTGGGGTGACTGACATGACAGTGCATGACATCATACATGCACTGTCACACACAAATTCGGGTGACCGTGCCCAATGATTGTGCCAATACATACACGGGCAGAGTGAGATCTGTACGAGCATATTGAGTGAGTAAGCATCATCCCCCTGTGTGTGGCACCATCCTCATCCCCAATCAGTATGGGATTCATGAAGCGCGCTATCAACCTGCAAGGGTCCCAATGCACTGGGGTGGTTGGATCAGCACCAGATCAATCGGAGATCCAGTGTCCATATTAGCACGAAGCTCAATAAATTTGTCACCGCTTTAGCGACAGGAAACAGCTGCTAAATCGGCGACAAGGGGCTTCATGAATAAGCACCATAGAATTCCAATGGAAGCCCAGGTCAGATGTCCTGGACATCTAACCTGGGCTTATATTGGGAATCTATAGAGCATATAATGAAGCACCTTATCGCCACTTTAGCGACTGTTTCCTGCTGCTAAAGCGGCACAAATTCAGGGCTCTGTGCTAACATGGCCCTGGGTCATGAGGTCAATGCTGAACTTGTGCAGGGTTGTGGAGCATATGATATTCACTGGGCGAATGTTCCAGGTCCTGGCTGTGGTGTGGGATAATGCCCACACTCCTGTTCTGTGTTTGCGGATGCGGAGTACCTCTGCCAGGGCGAGGTTTGCATAGCCGAGGTGCAACTTGTGTATGTGGGTGGATACTCTCTTGTTGAGGTATGTGGGTCCAATTTTGATGAGGGGTTTGTAGGTGTGTGTGAGGAGTGTGAAGATGAGCTGCTTCTACCCGGTGAGCCAGTGAAGGTCTCGTAGTTGGAGCTGACTGTGCTGGTGATGCAGTGTCCCGAGGATGAGTCTGGCTGCGGTGTTCCGGATGCATCATAGCTTGTGTTGAAGGATTCTGTTGTTCCAAGCGTATGGTGCAATTCTGTAGAAAAGACTGCTGCTCATGAGTGCGTGGTTGATGGTCCATCCACAGTTGTGTGTGTTCCATTTGAAATGCAATTGGAACATGCGTAGGCAGTTGACGCTGGTGGAGTCCACAGCGTAGCTCTTGTGGTTCATGGAGAAGGAGGAGTGGAGGATGATACTGAGGTGTGGTGCGTGGTCAGGGGGGGTGGGGGGTCTCTAGCAGCAGGGGGACACCAGGTGTTGTCCTGGCAGAGGTGCAGGTTCCAAGGATGAGGGACCTGCTTTTCACCAAGTTGAGTATCAAACAGCTGCATTTCCTCCAGGGAGCTACATACCCAATTCCTTCATGCCAACAGAGTCTGGTGTCTTTGGGTTCCTCAATGAGTGAGAGGATGAGCTGGGGGGTGTCTGCGTAGGATACAATGCTGAGCCCATGCTTTCTTACGATGGCGGTGAGGTTGGTCATGTAGAAGTTGAAGAGTGTGGTGCTGAGCACGGATCCATGGAGTTTTGCAAACTGATGTATGACTTTGATCACTTCCTTGGCTGTTGCTTATGTTTGCCTAGGTATTTTCAGTGAAGGAGGGCCGTTTGCTGTCCATAACACGCTTGTGGCATTACTTCAGGGCGCTACTGTGGTGGGTCCCACTGTCCATAGTTCCCCTGTTTGGCAAGTTTTCCCTAGTCATCTACAGGAGCGTCGGGCGTCTTGTATATCTGTGTTGAACCAGGTGGCCTTCAGAGGAAGTTGGATGTGTCGAAGGTGAAAAGGACTCAGTGGTGTCCCGTCCAGGTGGGCTGGTTGTTGTGTCTGAATTGGATGTCTGTCCCTCCCGCAGGGATTGCCTGGAGGGTGTATCCAGCTATGTGAGTGGGCGTGTTGACCAGCAGTACCTGTCCAAGGTTGACAGGGTCGACTAGGGGAGTGATGGCATTGGTGTCGTCACAGTTTTTGAGGTGTGCATTCAGGTCCCCGAGTTGATTGTAGACTGTGGAGGTGATGGCATGTGGTGCGCAGGGCTTGGCGATGGTAGTTGGTGCCTGGTAGTGAGGTTCCAGTGGTCTGTTGGAGAGGGTGCCGCACAGCGTGGTCCTGGTGCTTGTCTGGATCTGGAAGTGGAGTTGTCCTGTGTTTTAGTGCTGGTCATTTGTGCTGGATGTGGATGGCCAGAAGGGGCTCTTGTATGCGATGGCGAGTCCTCCTCCTGGCCGGTGGGGGTGGTTCTTTCTCTGGATCTTGTAGCCTTGGGGATGGTCAGTGGCGATGTCAGGCCCGGATGAGGCGTAGCTCCAGCTTTTGGAAACAAAGGCGACATTGGCCATGAGGCTGTCGATCTAGTCCCATATCTCTACGGCGTGTGGGTGCAGGGAGCACACGTTGTTGTAAATGCTAGTCAGGTTTTCAGCCACATTTGCATTGGTATTGTAGTTGGTGACAGCTCTGTGGCAGAGTCTGCAGGAGAACTCTCCATGGGTTGTGTTTGGCGAGGTTCTTTGGCAGTTAGTGTATCATCCTGCATGGAGTGCTTGGAGTGTGGCGGAGTCGTATCTGCGCAATCACAGAGACCCTGGGTTTCTGGCGCTGGCCGTGGTCGGTTTCCAGATGGACGCAGATGGGCCTGCCTGAGGCATGCACTGCGCGTCACTGCTGTACAATGGCGCAGTGCCACCAGGATGTGGAGGAGGGGGCATGGGCAAGTGGCTGGGAGGTGGGAGCTAGGCAATCATTGGAGTTTCCTACGGGTGGCAATGGCTGCAGGAATGTGTGCGAAATGCAGTGAAAAACGTGGGGAAGGGAAGGTTGGATGACCAACAACAGTGAGGCAAGTATAAGGAGATCAAACCCCAGTCATGCACTACACAGCCAATGAGACAGTACACATTGGAGTCAGATAAATACCAGTCAAACAAATTAGTGGCTATCACAGTCTTGTGACACATGCCTGCATGACAGGTACACTGCCCATGTGCAGTCATGTGTGGCCTCAAACATGTGTGTGGTTCGTCACAACCATGACAACACAGGCAGTGTAGCAGTGGAGTGCAAGGCTGTCTGCAAGCAGGTAGATCTGTTCATGTGTTGGGAGGACTCTGGGGCATATTAGCAAGAACGGCTTTAAAAATATCGCTGCTTCAGCGGCCGGAAACTGCTGCTAAAGTTGCTATAATGGGCTTGACAATATGCCCTTGAGAATTGCAATGCGAGCCCACGTTCTTGTGTGAACCTGGGCTTCTATTGGAGTTCTCATTGGCATATTATCAAGCCCATGATCGGCACCTTAGCGGCAGTTACCTGCCGCAGAAGCAGCGATGACTTCAACGCTGTTCTTGCAAATATGCCCCTTACTCCTGGCATATGGACAGACCTGATATAACAAATTCGGACTTAATTGTGTGTTGCTTTGTGTTGCACACAGGAGAGATACATTGCGGAAGACTGAAGTATGTGAATGTTTGTGCTGGAAGGGCCACCTTACTGTGCTCATGCACACCATGTATTTCTGCAAATCCCATGTGGGCTGCACGGTGCAGCTCACCTGTACAAATCATACATGGGAATCATTATACATGTCTGCTCATTATTCATTAATACTACAGGGATGTGATACTTGGAGATTAGTGAGCTGCAAAATATGATTTCCACACTTACACCTCAGGGCCAGCCTCTGATGCAATGTGTATTGTCGTGTTACAACAAACACAAGCTACAATGCCTGCCCCATTGACACACAACACTGAGTGACAGTGTACCTCATTGACACGTGGAGTTACGTAACGCTGCTTCATACATGACGCTAGGCCTATATTACCGACGCTACTTTGATGACAGTAACTTTGAGTGAGCGTGTATGCTTGAGGATGTGCACATCACTTACGATGTGGGTGACAGCCTGGTGATGGGGAAGTCTCAACAGTGAGCCGATGCATTTGTCCAGGGTCACTTACTGATTGTTGCACACTGCTGCCTTCAGCACTACATCATCAAACTGTAGGCAGGGTAGCTGTGACACACACCCATACTTCCTCCAGCTGTGTACATCATGTGTGCCAGTCAGCCATACCACTGCAACATGCTAGTCAATTTAGTTCAAACTCACCAGTGGTGTGTGGGCCCTCAAAGTTGTCAATGTCCCCCTGTGTCATTGGAAAACGTCCATCTGTGAGACAAGTGAAGAAAATGTATGTGTATCAGCCTGCAATTCATATGTGTCGTATTCCTCTTAACAATCATCTACGTGACAACATACGCAACATTACAGTAGTGTGTCATTACATGTTGACTACACAGTACATGAATGTGTCAACTTTGAATGCCATTGACACTAGACATGTGACAGCAGAATTTTGGACAAACAAGACTGCTATGCTTGCTCCCATGAGCATAATTGTTGTGTCAGTCAGCCACAAGGCCCCATTACTCCACGCATCATGATGTTCTACATGCACTGTGTACAATTGATTTGCTGCCGGTTGCACTACACCATTACACAGGTGTTGTTTGTCTAAGACAATGTGGAGATGTACACTTTTCTTGGACCTTTAGGCGCATTCACATGCATTTGCACAAGGTAACTATGTTCAAAGGGCAGTGTAGCGGACATGACACAATCCATGTTACCAGCATATTGACCCTGGCTTCTGAACATCACACATCTCAAATGGCCCACAAAATGGATAGTAAATGTACTCTCACACCTGTCAGTCACAAACATTGGGGCATATTACCAAGGGCAGTATCGCCGCTTCAGCAGCACTGTTTGGCGCTAAAGCGAAGATGTTTACATCACCCTATGAACAAGGTGGCACAAACATGCAATGGCGCAATGTTAGCAGCCGTTTTGATATTGCCTAGCTTGCCATCGCTAATGAGATGCAAAGTAGGTGCACCTTTCAGGGTACAACATGGAAATGTTTGCTAACCGCACATCGCGGGATTCACAAGCTGGGCCAGTACTTGCGTAGGGAAGAAACTGCCACCCCAAAAGCAGATATATGGGGATAAATAACGTCTACAAATCGTCAGACTTAGCCATGTGCATAATGGGATGTGAATTATAAGGTTACATCCACCTCTCCCTATTGACAACATGTCCATCAGCGCTGTTTAATTATTGCTGGATTTCAGGCAATTTCAATGGAGAGGGTCGTATATGGCTGGCTTACACATCGCCAGTACGGTACTCGTTGCAAATACGCCGCTAACACGGCTCCGGAAAATCTACAAATGGATCCCCCCTGAAACCAAGAGAACAGTCAACCATGCGTCCGTCAGCAGCACGCTGGACTATGGCAATGCACTCTATACAGGAACCTCGACCACGCTCCTGAAGAGACTCCAGCGCATACAGAACGCCTCCTCACGCCTCATTCTCGGACTCCCCCGCCACAGCCGAATCACCACCCACCTACGAGACCTGCACTGGCTCCCGGTCAACAAGAGGATCACTTTCAAACTTCTAACCCACGCACACAAGCACTCCACAACGCCGGGCCAGCATACCTCAACGAACGACTGTCCTTCTACACCCCAAACCGCCAACTGCGCACCGCCAACCTCGCCCTCGCTACCGTCCCACGCATCCGCTGAACAACCACCGGCGGCAGATCCTTCTCTCACCTCGCTGCTAAGACGTGGAACACCCTCCCTCCTCATCTACGTATGACCCAGGACCTGCTGACCTTCAGGAGACGCCTCAAGACATGGCTGTTCGACCTGTAGCTGCCTTCCCCCCCACACCCCCTTAGCGCCTTGAGACCCTCACGGGTGAGTAGCGCACTCTACAAATGATTGATTGATTCATTGAACCGGCGAGATACAGCGAGGTTCAAAATGGCGCTAAGCACAATTGATGTTGGTCAAGGCGAATCCTTGCTAACATGCCCCATTGTTCTTCCTGCAAGCACATACATTCACAGTGTGCCTGCAATGGCAGGACAGTGCTAAGTGTTGTAACAGCGCAGTGGGTGACACAGACTTGCAAAAGAATGCTGGACATTGTGATGCATATTTTCAGCTCGGATGTGCCAACAGTGTGCACACACACTTTGCATCTCACACCTCAGCCAACATCCATATCTCACATTCTAGGCGGTGGCCCACATGTTGTGTTTTTCAGTCCTCACACTCTCTGCAAATTGATGTTGATTTTGTACTTACCACCCTGTAGGCCTGTCATCACTCCCACGTAATCGAGGAGGTCAGCCTCACGTGCCAGCATGTCCTGCCATCGGTGCTTCCATTGGCACACGCTGCGGTCTACTCCGAAGCACCTTAGCATTTGCGCCCGCAGACGCTCCCACTTGAATTTCCGCGCTGTGACATTGTATCCCTGCAGGATCGGCCTCCCCTCTCCAACATACGTGGCAGGTAGAATTTGATGAGCCACAGGAAACCCCCCAAAGTCGCCTCAGACATCCTGCCCTCCCTGCCCACAGCCGGCATCTCCCCACACACCTGTGACCCCAAACTACAAAATGAAAACCCTCTTAACTTGCCCCAACAACTATTTAAGAACACTACCCCAAGACAGACACCCAACGAAATATGGCACAGGAGACAATTTAACACACTTACAAAGTACTAAAACACTCAACAGACACTGGACACAGCAACACTCAGGAAACTCTCAACTGCAGCACACACCACCAACACCCCCCCAGCACTCTCAACAATCACAGCAATGTGTTCAAAAGTGAAAGTGAAACAGAACGCAAGGAGTCTCTAGGGTGTCCTTTGAATGTGGGAAAGTCTTGCACGATGTATTTAGACATTGTGTGTGACAATGCGTTAATAATGTTTGTTGCATAGTCGTGTTAGCGGAAACATCTGCACGCTAACAGCAAATCAATACAGTGATGCTCTGTCTTGGTGCAAAATCATGTCAGAGTACTGTAGGTATATGTGGGTGTTGGTTGCCACTCACATTACACCATGCAAATGATGTTTGCCAAAGCATGTCCCCTAATTTGCAAGTGGACCATCAGTAATTAATGGTTTTTTAAAGTGTGCTACTCATCCATGGGATACACATGACATGGGGGCATCACTTTCGGAGTGCTTCCAGTTGTCTGTGTACCTGCATGTGTTTAATCAGATGTCAATGTTGCGTTGTGGTTTGTGTGCGATGGTAGATGTGGCTCACTGGTAGCTCTGACGGAGCCAGGGTCTGTGTGTGTCCCCATATGGTTGTCTGTCCGGCAGGAGGAGGTGTCTTTACCCATACCTGGTGCCCATTTGGAGATGGTGGTCTATTTGTTGGGTCAGTGGTGGTGGTGGTCCATCAGCTTCGGCAAGTTGCTGGTCCACATGCTTGTTGTAGACCTTATGGATCTGGTTGTGGTAATGGCTTCCAGGCTAATGGCTTCTGACACACAGATAAATGTTGTGTACCACATGTCACGCCCCATTGTCATATTTCCTCCATTGCACGCCCGATTTTCATAATTTGCCCCATATCACGCCTGATTTTCATATTTCACCCCATTTCACGCCCAATTTTCATAATTGGCCCCCATATCATGCCCGATTTTCATATTTTGCCCCATTTCACGCCCGATTTTCATAAGTTGACACATATCACGCCCGATTTCCATATTTTCCCCCATTGCATGCCTGATTTTCTTATTTTGCCCCAAATAACGCTTGTTTTTCATATTATGCCCCACTTCACGCCCGATTTTCATATTTGGCACCAATTTCACGCCCGATTTTCATATTTTCCCCATTGCACGCCCGATTTTCATATTTTGCCCCACTTCACGCCCAATTTGCTTTTTTGAAAACATTACATGCACTCTTTGCAGCTCTTACCCCATTCCACACATACATCTTCGTCTTATGGCCCATTGCATGCACTATTTGCATCTTTTACTCCATTTCACACACTCCTTATTTGGATATTTCACTCTACATAGACCTATAATTCTCATTATCTTCACAGATGACACCCTAGTTTGCTTGATTTAAACTTAGGTGACACAACATTTTTACATTGTCTAGCCTAGGTAGCACCATGAAGACTCTAGTCTTATAGATTTGACACACTGCAAAGCATCTCTGTAATGTGGACACATTCCCAACATCGATGGAGTTGTGTTCTTTTCTTAGCACATGTTGAGCCACATACCCCTTTTATGAGTGCAGTGCCCATGCCAGACAATGACACGCAGACAGGGTATGTGTGTTTGACATTTTATTTGACACATGCCACGTGAGTGGTTATTTCGCTATGACATACATTGGAGGGGGACTCTCACAATGTGACGTACTCAGTTAAAGAAATTGTTTATGATTCTGTTCCTTCGGGCAGTTCGAGCTGCATTTGCTGTGGGGTGTACAGCACCTGCCTCTTCTTCATCATCGTCCTCATCTTCATCTGGTGGTGCCGGCACTTGAATCCATGGAGCTTTGGTACGCACACATATGTTGTGCAACACACAACATGCCATGATGATTTTGTTGACCATTTCTGGGCTGCAGAGCAGTCTGCCACCTGTGATGTGCAGGCAACGGAAACGTGACTTTAGCACACCAAATGTGCGCTCCACAATGGACCTGGTGCGTCTGTGGGCCGCATTATACTACCTCTGGGCTTGGGTGGTGGGGTTTTAGAGGGGTGTCATCATCCACGGGCATAGTGCATATCCTTGGTCCCCTGTGACATGTGAGGGCAAGATGAATACATCATTGGTTGTGCTGGATGTGTTGTTGATGTAGATGGTTTTGTGTGGTGTCATTTATGTTATGTTGTATCTCATGTTGGCCATGTGTTGCTTCTGGATGCTTTCATGCATGTTTGCAAAATCTATTGCCTCTCTGTTACTCCCTCCACCACGCAAAATCTATTGTGTGCGCTGCTCGGTTGCATGAGTGTCTCTTCTCCCGTCTACCACTGACACTAATCCACCAACCGCACAGTCATTGCCATTTGCAATTTATGATGCAATAGTACACGCAAAACACAGTTGACATTCTGTGCTGCTGCGGCTGACCGGCCTGCAGCAACGCTCAACACATGCTGTTTCCTGTCACGAGCTGACACAAATCAATAGTTAGCTGCCCCCTCACATGCAGGGACCATTGAGGGCAGGGACGCTTCACCCACACCATCAACATCATCAGACGCAACAACATCCACTCCTTGTACTACGTGCTCATTCCTGGCTTAGCCTCCAACTCACATGCCACTACTGCTCATTATACATTGTACATGGTGACATATTGTCTGACATCAGGCTGACCAGGGTTGTCACCAAACTGAGCCACAAGGAAGGGCACACCTTTGACATCTTGTTATGCGCGTCTAAGGCAATCCCGTCGGCGCCCGTCCATGCCTGGCCAGGAACAGGGCCCAGGACCCCTGCCGGTCGAACCCCCCACCAAAGGATTCAGTACACGGCAAATGAACTGCAGAGCAGGACTCCAACGTTTCGGAATATATGTCAGCAATGTATCCAGGGAGACCAGGAGACTTTAAATTGTAGACAATGCAACAAGTAGTTACTCGCACTCGATTACGGTCGCACAACAGGGTAAAGACCTGTCCTTACTCCTGCTGAATTGTCGGTCCATAACCAAAAATAAATATGTAGACCACAACATACTCAAGGGACAAAAGCCCAAATACCATGTTCATTGCAGAGATGTGGCTTGCCGATAATTCCACCCCTGACATCCTTGATGCTCTGCCAGAAGGCTATGGGATCGCAAGACAGGATCAGGTGGGACGAAGATGGGGTGGTATTGCAATAAGTTACAGATTATCTTTGACATGCCGAATGGGTGAGGCAGAAATGGACAAATGTGAAGGGTCTTTTTCCACACTCATCGTCACTGACAATGACAACATAGCAGGTTTCCTGATTTCTCGCCCCCATGGCCCTGGAGATCAATTTTTTCACTAGCCTAGGGGAATCAGTGATACATAGAGCAATTCAACACAATGGATTCCTCATCTTAGGGGATCTCAACATACTCTTTGATGAGGTGGAGAAATCAGAGGAACCAAGAGTCTGTAATGAGCTCATGATCAACCTGACTCAAAGGAGACATTGCTCCCACACACCAAGCAGGCCACTTCCTGGATACCATCTTCAATAACATGACAACCATGGAATTAGGAAGCTCGTGGCCAGTTCCATGGTCCTACCACCATATTATCCCTTTTCACATCCCACGTCAAGTTGTAACAACAAGCAAACCCAATGAGACAGTGACCCACAAGAAGTGGGATGATTTAAAATCAAACACATTTCTACTGGCTTTATATGCAAACGAACCCATATTGGATAAGGACATTGACATAGCCAACAGACAAGTAGACGCCTGGTTAACGGAGGCACTCAATGAGGTAACACCATGGTCCACTGAAAATGCCAGAAGAGCTGAAGCCTCTGCACCCTGGTTCAACAAAACCTTACTATAGGCCAAACAATTATGCAAACAGCTGGCACGCAGATGGTGTAAGAACTATTGTATTATAGTTAAGGAGGGTTACAAGCATGAACAATCACAATGTTACAAACTGCTAGAGGACAGTCACCACAACTTTTATACCAGGGAAATTGATATGGCTGAATACTCAAGAGTAGAAATGTTTAGCTTACTGAAATCCTTACACTCAGATGTGAGCTTAACGCAGCCCCCTCATACATCTGAGGAGTCCTGTAACAGAATAGCCAATTTATTTTCAGAGAAGGTGACAAAGATTTATGACACCTTTCCTATGGAGGGCATGGGCATCAAAACCACTATGGATGTTTGAAGTGCTAGCACCAGATGAGATTAGGAAGCTAGCAACTGTTATCAAATCAGGCTCACCACAGGATCTAGCACGCGCTAAAATTCTGATGCAGGGAGGTAACTGCATCATGCCTTTAATGTCATTACTGATCTCCTGCTCATTCCAATAGGGAACAGTCCCCTATGAATGGCAACAAGAGATGGTCCGTCCATTGAGAAAAAACCTCACATAGACCATGAAGTGCTGTAGATTTTGCGGCCCATTTTGCTCCTACCTTTTCTGGGAAATAGTTGCTGGAAAAGTAGTTAATCTACAGCTCACCAAGCATTGCACTGAGAATGCCCTACAGCACAAATCGCAATCTGGTTTCCAAGCTGCACACTCCACTGAAACTGCGTTGCTCCTGCCTACTGCAACCCTGAGACAACGAGCGGACGTGGGTCAGACTGATGCACTGATCCTGTTGCTTCTCAGTGCAGCATTTGACACCGTCTCTCGTGGACACCGTCTCTCATGGGCTCCTGCTCCAGAGACTGGAGTCATGTGGAGTAAAAAGCTTAGCCATAAGATGGATAAGTTATTTCCTAACATCAAAGGGCGTTCATGTGTTACAAGCGAGTTTCTCTTCTGAAAGATCTCCCCTCCTACAAGGAGTCCCTCAGGGCTCGCTATTGAGCCCCACACTGTTTGATCTATATATGGGACCACTTGCCAGCATAGTGTAGGTGCACTGGGTCTCAATTGTATCATACGCTGATGATACTCAGCTTATCATCACACTGTTTCAAAACCCAGACATCACCGCCTACCGATCTTCCCAGTGTATGGAGGGAGTTACTGCATGGATGGCTAATCACTGCCTGATACTTAATGGCATTTCAACAGAGGTGATGATAGTAGGAGGAGTGTCATTCGTATGGACATCTGCTTGGTGGTCTCAGACGCTTGGTCAACTCCCAACTCCCAAAACAGGAGACAAGTACTTGTGAAAATGGCTTGACTTCAAATTGACGTATAAGAGCCAAATTAGTAAAGTAATGGGGAAATCATTTGGAACACTGCAAATCCTGAGTAAGGTCCGGGACCTAGTTCCTATCAAGGCCAGGAAACCGTAGTACATGCAGTGGTCACATTTCAGATTGATTACGGAAATCTCTTGTACCTTGGCGTATCAAAAAAGTAAACTGAGAAAACTGCAATCTATTGAATATGCAGCAGCTCGCCTAGTAATTATCCTACCACATATTATTTTGTATCACAAAAGCCTTAATCAATCTGCACTGGCTGCCTGTGGGAAAAAGGGTATTGTTTAAGGCAATGTGGTTCTGTCATCGCATTCTGGCCATGAAAAAATCCAAAATACCTACAAACCATGATAACAGCATATGTTACCAGGAGATCTTAGAGATCAGAGGGAAAGGCGCGGGTAAATGTGCCAAGATTCAGGAAAGCCAGAATGGATGGGAAATCATTCAGACTTTTAGCTGCCAGACATTGGGGCTCGTTACCAGTGGTGCTGAGCACTGAGCCATGTGAAGCCACCTTTCTGAAAAGGCTAATGACATGGCTCTTCACAACAGGCATCTAGAACTGGCAAACATGCGGACTGTATCTTCTACCTCTCTCTGCCATCTAAGAATCTGCTATTAGCCCAGGGACACACCGGCGGGGTAAACAAGCGCTTTACAAAAGGATGAATAAATTGATAATTTTATTGCATGTGTGGACTACGTCAAGTTCATCAGGCACACTGAACGCACATGTGTTGTCCACTTACGCACACACAACCTTGTTGTTGTACCCCAAGCCACCGTTGACTACATGCAGGCCACCACTGAGTTGGTGATGCACAGTCACCCTGTGGGATGCTACACACCACCATCAACAGCAACAGCCACAACACTGCAGTTGTCAGCAATGGCACGAGTCCACATTTTTCTGTACATGTATCTACAACTGCCCATGCACCCTTGTCCCATTGTGCAAATGCTACATACGGCAGGCACTAAAGGCCACCTTGGTCAGCACCAATATCTGACTTTGCTGATGCATCTGTGTGAACATGTGGTGGAGCTGGTGCAGGCTTTGGGATATTATTGAACAGCACCACTGACATTGACCAGATGCTCATATTCACCATCAACGATATGCACACACACCAAACTGGTCTTCCATGTGGCTTTTCTTTGATTTGCAACATTGACGATCTGCAGCTGGTGCGTGCTCCACACAGGGAATATATGGGCTGTCTTCCTGGTAACATAACCTTCAGCATGTGTGATCACCTGGTAGGCCATTGCCTTCAGATGTACACACCGCTAACCTAGGTACCTGGGCACCATATTTGAAACCTTCATCTCCATGTACCTACTGGTGTACACAGTGGCCTGCAGCTGTCTCGCCTGCCTCTGCATCCTCCATGCAGCCTTCACATGGTTTCCCACATTGTCGTGTGCAACTGGGTCCCACACAGTAATTGACGTCAAGCTGGGCTACATTTACACACTATATGGCAACATGTCCACATCTGCTGTGGGCTTCATCCCGCCTGTCCAGCACAACACATGCACAGTGGGACTTGTGTTCCTACTTTCTTTATGAGTCGTATTTCTCCGTCGTACATGCATGTTTCCCACCTCTCCCCACATTTGCTTAGGGGGGGGACACCTATAAGTGACGTTGATCGACGTATCTAGGTACAGTTCCTACAGTTCATGGCGTTAGTGTGTCTGGTGTGTGGTGATGTTGTTTGACATGTGGTATGTGATAATGTGACATGGGTATTCACACATTTCTGTTTTGCATGTGTGTAATGTTGAGGCAAGTGGTATGTTGGATTGATACCAACTAGGACTGCATTTCCATATGTCCCATCCTGGAAGCGCTGGTTTATGACGGACTGTTGAAAGATGTATGAATCATGCACACTCCCTGGGAACTTGGCTACGACATTGGTGAACAGTCCGCGGTGGTCCACAATTGCCTGCACATTCATGGAGTGGGTGTGCTTTCTGTTTCGGTATATGTATGCAGTGTCCGTAGGGGGGACACATGGGACATGTGTGCAGTCTATTGCACCCATAACTTGTAGGAATCCCGCTATGGCATAGAATCTTTGCTTAGTCTCGAGCTGTTCCTGCACGGTGTTGGGGAAGTAAAGTTGCTGGGGTATCAGGCTGATTGTGCCATCCAAAACAGTTGGGAGGAATATTGAAAAGGCTGCCTGTCAGACTCCTCCGACTCTGGCTGTTGTTGGTTGAAATGTCCCTGAGGCCAACATATGCAGCATGGCCAGCAGCTTTGTCTGCAGTGGGATATTGGTTCTCCGCTGTGTTAGTGGCGTCAGTCTGTGGGCTATCTGGTTCAGGATGTGTTCAATGAATGTCCTTTTGAGCCTGTAGTGGGCAATGACATCCTCTGGTGTCAGGTCACCAAGGCTGAGACGTCTGCGCAGGGGCAGCTGTCGTCTTTGGCGCCGCCTCTGTGGTGGTCCTGGAAGAGGTAGCAGTGGTGGTGGTGGTTGTTGCCTTCGTGTGACTCCTAGCTGGATGATTAGTGCCTCCATGGCGTCTGCGGGCCCTCAGCTGTGTGTCTGGGCTGGTCTCCCTTATTTGCCTCCTTTTATCTCCAGTTTTTCAGTTTTAGAACTGGTTTTGGCATTACTTATTTTCCTCCTGCTAAGGGGCCTTATCGTGACTTTTATGTCACTTCGCGGGTCAAGCACTTCATTGCTAATAGTGCGATGGTGTGTTTGCGACTTTTTCCGTGCAATTTAGGTAAGGAACGCCTACTTGGCATCTCATTAGCGATATTTTTCGCTACCATGCACGGCGATAGTGCAAATGGTAGCTATCGCCACAAAACTGTCGCTCACATTGATTAGCGACATCTTGCTAATCGGGCGATAAAAATATCGCCGCTTTAGCGGCAAAAAGTGCTGCTAAAGTGGCGATACTGCCCTTGCTAATATGGCCCTATGTTTTTATTAAACTCACATTTTAATGCTCACACATTCACAACTGACATGAATCATGTTTTTAAAACCATTGGATCGCACTTGCAACTGGTTTTAAAACAATTTTGGACTTATCCCCTCCTTTTTCGGTTTCTTGTTTTTATACTTGCTTGGTGGAGTAATAACTACTCTTCTCATGATGGGGTATGCAATTTTGATCTTTTTTTCTACTGAAGAAATATAACTCAATATGAATGGAAACACATCACACCAAACTGAACTTCAATGTTTCAAAGCCATTACATTGGGCCGAAGTGCACGGAACAAACCACAATTGACTCACTATAAGTGTGAAAAAGGCCGCTTTATGGAGGACAGGGGCACCTTACACAACACCTTGGCCTTTGCCTTACAAAACGACATCTAACTATATACAATACATATTAATACATACACCTCCCCCCACCCCTAATGTTTTCCCCAAACACAATTGCACTAAAGATCTACCTACTTGATCAATAACTGTTAACCCTTAAACCCTGTAACCTCTTCTCTAACTAAGTATAACCTACCTAACCTCCTTACCTACCTGTCGTCAACCAAAAATGAAACAGTAACAAACTGGTCAAAATAGGCAACCAATGCCACGCACCTGCTTCAAGCGACAACCGAAATACATAACACTAGCCCCCTGATGCACCTGTTCCCAATGAAAACGTACCAAGACAATATATACCTTAGGAAAACCAACAAAAAACACCCCAAACCCCTAAAAATTGGGTGGGAGGATGGGCAAAACGTTCCCTAACTAACGGAGATTTCGGCAGCCGTGTCACCTTCCAAAATGGTGACACGGCTCCAAAATGGCCGTCTATGTACCCCCCAGCCCAAAAATAGCCCAAAAGCGAGCCCGATTGCGCTCGACCGCACATCCTGCCCCAAAAACCCCAAGGGTGCGAGCCTCCCTGGCGGTCGGCCGGCCCCCCAAGCCCCATTGGGCTGAAGTGCACGAAATGAACCACAATTGTCTCACTATAAGTGTGAAAAAGGCTGCTTTATTGAAGACAGTTGCACCTTACACAACATAACCTTGGCCTTTGCCTTACAAAACTACATCTAACTATACAAAATACTTCTACGTATCCACCTCCCACTACCCCTAATATTTTCCCCAAACATAACTGCACTTTATTTAACATACCCAAATTAATCAATAACATTCGCCCCTTTAAAAACTTTGTAACCTGCTTCTCTAAAGATCTGCCTACTCAATCAATAACCGTTAACCCTTAAACCCTGTAACCTCTTCTCTATATAAGTATAACCTACCTAACCTCCTTACCTACCTGTCCCCAACCAAAAATAAGACAGTAACAAACTGGCCAAAATAGGCAACTGACGCCACTCATAAATAGTCCTCACGACATTTCTGACCCCCCCTCTAGGCCATGTCTAGTATAACGCGTGATGTCCAGTGCAGCATCTAAAACTTCCTTAATCTGAATCAGATATAATTCCCTCCCGAAGCGAGACAAATGTACTCCATCATCCCTGAAAAAATGTTTGGCCGAATACTTGTGTTCCGGAGAATCATCCGCCACATATTTTAACTCTGGGTGTTCCACCCTGCCACAACCTGCCTCTTTACAAAACACCCTCATCTCCCTGTTTATTTTCCTCCTGGCCTTATCAATGGCCACCGGCCGCTCAGCCCCTCTCCAATGTCTCTTTGGAATAAACTCATTCCAAACTCCAAAACACCCAGACCATTTACTTTTGATCTCCCTCAAATCCCTCTTCATCTGTTTCAACAGAGACAACCCTTTGCAAACCACCAAATCATTCTCCCCAAGTGAAGAACCAGTACATCTGGGCAAATGTGACAGCTCAGTAACTTATTTAAAACGGGGAAAAGCTCATGCCAACGCATGCCTCCCTTCCTGTGCCAAGTAACCTTGAACAAACCCGGGTCCAAACCCACATTTACTCCTTTGCGTTTGTTATATTCATGTCTCTCTGCCCACTTTACAAAGTAATGCCCAACAATCCAGATAGCGATCGCTTCCGACTGTGGCCCAGCCACTGCATCTGAAAAGACACATGCGTGAGAAAAGCTTTACATGCCCTCTACTTCTCCACCCCCCTCCTCCCTGCTTTGATATAGCATTTATAACAATCTGATGACCAACATCCCAGTTGCTTCAACCTTTCTGATCCCCACCCCAAACTTGCTGCGTCTGATGTCACCCCAATCCTGAAAGAGTGAGTGCCAAAAGCCTTAGGCACTTCCCCTACTAAATGTAACGCCCGCCTCATCACCCAAAGAAGCTGCGCTGCCATGACTTCCCGCCCTGATGACCAGTAGAAAACTGGCCCCACCTCCCTCATTGCACTTCCCCACAAAAGGCACCCCCATCTCACCGGGCAGGTCATCAAATCCCCTCTAACGCACAGCTTCACCTACCTCCCCATTCCCCTTTGATCTGTCTTTGAGCACCTCAAGAAGACAGATACTGCATCACTCCCTGTTTCTCACCCCTGTACTTCCTCCCACTGCAGCCCTGGGACCCATTTCCTTCCCAAGAGCTCCGATACGCGGAAAGCACTACCGTAAAGCCAAGACATTAATGCCGAAAACAGGAAAACCTCCTGCCAGCCGCAGTACACCTCTGGCAGCCTTACTATCATTCTGCCTAATAGCCCAATGGTCACTGGCAACCTAACCCGCTGTCCTCTACTCGCCTCCCTGGCCCAACTCTCTAACAACCTTTTCCCCAGCTCCCCTGCTATTGGAGGATAACCCCACAGTAGCTTGCCCATGAAGGATATCCCTGCCAGCTTCGCTGCTATGGTAACCTTCGACAAACCCTTCCCAATCAAGCCCAAAATGAACTGAACAACGTGCTCTTCCCTGGCCCAAGTACCCCTTCTCCTCTCCGCACCTCCCTGCAAAAACGTCTACCACGTAAGCACATAGGCCTTCCTCTTGGAAGGTGCTAAAGACCCTACCACCAGCTGCAGCATCTTTTCTCTCCTACGAACCACATCCTGTCGGGCACCGGCGTCCTGGGCGTTTCCGCTTCCATGGCCAGCCCATGGAACCTCTCCCACCGCAAACGAGACAAGGCATCCGCAATGTCATTGTCTACATCCGGTACATGCTTTGCCCTGAACTGAATGTCGTACTGCAAGCAACCCAACATGAATATGCTCAAAAGCTTATTGCGGACTGCCTGTTGACTACCTGCACCACTGCCATGTTTTCCACCCTGAAAGTGACCTTTTAGTGCGCTAGGCTCCCCCCCCAGAGGGTGACCATGACCGCAGTGGAAACAATTCCAGGAAAGCAATACTCCTGCCTAAATGTTTCCAATGATTTGGCCACTCTTCGGCACACCATTTTCCCTGCCAATACAAGCCGAAACCTCCTGATTCTGCTGCGTCAGAAAATATCTGAGCATCCCAAACCCACTCTTCTGGAGCTGCCATGGGTAACCCATTTAAATCCTCCAAAAACCTGCACCACATTCTTTTTTGAAACCGTTTATTACAGAATCCAAAAAATATACAAAGATGGGCCTACAACCTTCAGGCCGGCCGCTAGCAAACAGAAGGAGCATGTAATACAGACAATAGAACGCACGCTGCGGCAAAAGGGACTTCACAGGAGTTAAAAGAGGCGTTGGCAGCCACACCATCCGGACCCCACACGACGGTTTCATTTTATATAAATAACTGCACCACATTCTTAAGTCTTCTTTCGTCTCTGCTGACAACAGCATATGATGGTGTGGCAGTGTGAGGCCTGCCAGTGACCTGCCCAGTCTCCTGCAAAATGTCCGTCCCGCTTTCACCACCCTACATGCAAAATTCAAATGCCCCAGTAACACTTGGACCATTCTCATTGTAATGTTTCTTCCATGTCATCTATCAAAAGTCTCATGTGCAATTTCTTATCCTACGGCAACCTGGCCTTCATGGCCACA
Source organism: Triturus cristatus (assembly GCF_964204655.1). Lineage (NCBI taxonomy): Eukaryota > Metazoa > Chordata > Amphibia > Caudata > Salamandridae > Triturus > Triturus cristatus. Next base: position 137,628,338 of record NC_140582.1, on the reverse strand, counting down.
GAATCAAGTTCAATCCCCTGAAATGACAAAACCGTGCTTGGACCCTGTGTCTTCTCCGGTGCCAAAGGGACACCCAGTGTCCCCATGAGCTTCTGGAAACTGTCCAGCTGCTGCTGGCAGTCCATCGAATCAGGCCAGCCCACCAGGAAGAAGTCATCAAGATAGTGTGTCATCGTATCTTTACCCATTTTCCAATAGAAAACCCACTGCAAGAATGAACTGAAATTCTCAAACAGCGCGCATGATATGGAGCACCCCATAGGTAACGCCTTATCCACAAAAATGTTGTCGACCTGAATGCCAAGCAACTGGAAGTCCTCCGGGTGTACTGGCAAGCGGCCTTAATATCGCATTCTGCCATTTTCACCCCGCATCCTACCCTTTCCACCAGGGCCCTAGCTACGTCCAATGAAGAGTAAGAGACTGACGTCAAGTCATTAGAAATGAAATCGTTTACTGACCCCCAGTGCGGCAATGACAATTGTTGGATCAGGCGATACTGTCCTCTCTCCTTTTTGGGAACCACCCCGACCGGGGAAATAATCAAATCCCTGATCAGGCTGATCGCAAATGGCCCTTCCATGCACCCTTCCCGTACCTATTTTTTCAATTTCTCCCAAACAACTGTCTTGTGAGCTGCTACTGATTAAAGGTTCCTTACCCATCACGCTAACCTCGGTCCTTCGTAACCTAATCTAAAACCCTCTCTGAAACCTGCACTGAGAATCTGCGCGTCCTGCCTGTTTGGGTAATGTGCGAGCCAGGCCTCTAAGCAATCCAAGTAAATGGGTGTATGAGCCTTTGCTCATATAGCCTTGCGCCCCGCTACCCCCCTTGCCTCCCATCCCCTACTCCCCACTGCTGGCATTCGGTTGCTGCTGCCCCTGCCCCCCGGCATGACCTTGTCCTGTGTATCCTGGCCCAAAGCACTGTACCAGGGGGTGTCTACCTGTGCATTTTGAGTACACATGCCAAAATCTGCAGTAGTCTCATGCACATGTGCCCTTGTTGTAATCCCAACAGGCCCCCAGGCCTCCCCCTGTGGGCTTTTGCGTGTATCCCCCAGGTGAGACAGTTTTGAAAGGGATGGTAGACCGGCGGCAGCCCACTGGCTTTGCAAGTAGTCTTTCCAAACTTCACCGCCCCATGGTCTGCTGGTATGGATCTGAATCAATCTCCCCCCAGTTTGCCTCTGGGTCCCAAGCGACCCAGGCATGAAATTCTTCATCATAGTGTAACCAGGCGTAACCCCCATACGTCAGATGTGCCCTCCTTACCACATCCATGTATTTAAACAAAGCCAAGGACCTATCTGGGTACTTCTCACAGTACACACTTGCAAAAATTAAAAAGGCTGCCGTCCAGTTCTCTATAGTCATGGGTACCCTGGGTCACCTGGATAACTCCAGCTCTTCCTCTTTTGATCCCTCCTTGGCGCACAATTCCCTATGCAGCAACTTCAACATATCTACATATTCGCCCTTCCATATTTTTTCTTTTGTGCCTAGCATAAGATGTGCCCCCAGTGGCTTTGCCACCCTCATGTATAGCAATTTAGGCAATCTGACCTCCTTGCTTTCCTTGCCTTCCATCACCTGCCCTTCATTTTGGTCACCTATACTCTTAGCCGCTTCTGCATCCTTCTGTATCGTTTTGTCCGTTTTCGTCCCTGAACCCCCGGTCTTTGCCCCTATGACCATCATCTGCCCTTCATTACCCACCCCATGTCTCTAACATACCTACGTTTGCATAGTTTGAGCCCGCTATCTCCGTCCTCACCCCTTACATCCGTCCGTGTGGATACCCTCTGTTTTGTGTTATCTGTGCCATCCCGCCCTCCTTTCTTACCTGGCATCAAGGTCGGTGTCCTCACCGGATCCCACCGCCTAACCAGTGTCGCAGAGGGTTCAGCCATCCGAGCCGTCACCGCATACTCCGCATCCGGTCTCGCCTTTTGTGACAGACTCGGCACAACATTACTGGTCCCTCCCCCTGCTTCGTCCACTATCTCCCCTTCTTCCAAACCAGTCTCATCTAAATCTAGTGGTATGTCCTCCCATTCCCCCTCCTCCTCGAGTTCCGTTACCCATGTGTGCCTGGCCTCTTCCAACAACCTGTCTATTGTGGCTTCAGCCTTCCGATTCTGCCCTTACTCTGTCACCGCCTCCCTGGAGGGCACTTCCCATCCGGGCTGTCACCTATACATGACCATGTCATCGCGTACCGCCTGTTTTGTTACCAACTCATGCATCAGGCTGACCTCTGCAGCCTGTACTTTTATTATGCTCCTTGCCACCTCCGCCCTAGTGGGAGCCTGTGCTCCACTGGGCAGTCAAACTGCCGTGACTAATGCAGACCTCCGTTCAACTTTGTCACCGTGGTCCCTTGCCGTGCTCCAGCTGGCCACCCGGGACCCTGCCTTCACTTCCTCCCTGCAGCGAGGAGCCGCATGCAACTCGCCCGCCATGTATGAGCCCTGCGCCTGCTGTAGCTGCAACGCAAATGGGAGGTCCAGCATGCCGTGGTTAGTGTCCCTATCTGTCCCTACCTGCCCCCGCTCCGGCATCCACTGCCAATACACCCATACCTACGGCCCCTGGCGGTGTCTCTGGGAACCACCCTGCCCCCCACCCTTCCCACCTCTGGCCCTGCCAGGCCCTGCTGAGTGACCCCCCCTCGTTTCCAGGCCCACCCCCCTCCTGACACTACCAACCAGTACCCTGGGGCCAGAGGAGATCTTTCCCACACCCTCCATACCCCCTCGTCTTCCCCCTCGCTCCATTCTAAGAGAGAACCTGGCCTCTTTCACCCTTATCGGCCAACTGGGACCACCCTTACTCTACCCAGGTGCCCCTCCCCCTGTGGCCCTTGCACCCAACCCCCTCCACTGACCATTTGTCCCTCACCCCCCAGGGGACCCTGTCCAACCACCCCCTAATGTCCAGAGCTGCCACCGCTGCCTCTCTGGACCCCCCTTCCCTCCTGCTCCTCCTCCCCTATAGGCACCTGGAGCAACCCAGACCCCCCCAAGATGACACCTGCCCCCCCTTGCAACTTGGCCACCCCCCTCCCACCCAGGAACTGCTTTGGCAGCCCTCCCCAAACTCTCCTGTCCCCCCCACCTCAGTGGCACCTCCTGCCGACTCAGGCTCCCCAAAACCACAGGCATCCTCAATAACCCTGGTGGCCCCAAGGCCTCTGTACCCTCATTGCGCTTTCCTTTGCTCACTGCCCCACCCTTCCCCTCCAAAAATTCCAGGGAGGGGCGCTTAATAGCGCTTTTCCCCCGTTTTCCCTTTTTGGCGGGGTCTGCCTTTTCCCCGCAACCCCCTCAACGTACCTTTGTGCCCCTTCTTTTGCTGTCCCGGCCTCACGGTGGCAAACACGTGAGGATCGGGGTGGCCATGCCCCAGCCACCCGGCGGCCGTACGGCTCTCTCAACAGGGCCTCTCACGAGGTCCATGCGGCCGGCTTCAGCCAGGAGCCGCATGGCCTCCTGGACCCTTGTGTCGTCTCTTGCCATTACTGTAGTGCAGCCTTAGTTCACAAAACGAACTGCAAACACCCTAAACTAACCAAAAACTGCCACCAAAACTTTCTCTAACTAATGGAGATTTCGGCAGCTGTGCCACCTTCCAAAATGATGACACAGCTCCAAAATGGCCATCTATGTACCCCCCACCCTAGCCCAAAAGCGAGCCCAATCCGCACCACCCGGCCCAAAAACCCCGGGGTGCGTGCCTCCCTAGCGGTTGGCCACCCTCCAAAGCCTCATTGGACAAGAATTGCTTGCTGAGCTAAGGAAACCCTGGACTTTCATAAACTTCAACCTCCACGAACATTTCAGTGTTTGAACTGTTTTCAAATTGTTGTCTTGAATATTCCATTGGAACAAGAAGCTATACTTCCTGTTGATTGCTAAGAAGAAAGAAACTTGATCAATCAGAGAACATCAGGCGTTCTGCAATGCAATGCAGTTATCCATGGTCTTCAAGGCTGCTGTTCATGAATCTTCACCTGTTCTGACCCATATACTGGCATGCATGGGACCAACATCGTGACTTCATCATCATCATCAAAGATTGGTGAGTACAGTATCACTGCACCTAGTTCCAATATTTCTGATTTTCTTGTTAACAATGGAACTGTGAAAAATGCAAATATTCAGAAGCTGCTGCTGTTTGTCTGTATCACGTTCTTAAACCAACTTTTTACTATTAATCCCTTTTGGATTAATTTTTGGTCTTTGCATCAAGCTACAGAGTCAAATTTGTCACAATGGTATTTTGCCTAGATTTCTCATTTATCAATGCAAATCCACATATGTACAAATATATTCATGAGATTTGTTGGTCTGCCATTCCAGGTATGATGCAACCCTTGCTTATCCCTATTGCATTTAATATATTAAATATATCAATTTATTTGTGTGCACATTTCTCAGTTATAAATGTGTGTTGCATTTCATATTGTTAGCACAGGTATATCACACAACACTGCTTTTTTATAGTTTGATATCGCATCAATTATTCGTATTTATATGTTTTAACATTATGTATACTGCGTTAGATATCCAAATATGGTATGGAGTGGATAGCACCGGATATCAGTTGCACTCAGGTCCTTAACAGATGGTAATGTACTGTTATTTTAATCTGTGTATCAGGATCCAAAGAACATATACGATATGTAACTGCGGCCACTGCTATATTGAGAAATTGTATGGATGGAAACTCAATAAAAATTATTTAAAAAAATAAATAATGTATACTGCGTTAGAGAATTATGTGAACGCGCAACAAGACTAATAAGTTAATTCTTGCATTTGACAACATTCATTTTGAGGCCTGCCCTTTTCAAAATAATCAGAAAAGTGTATTTAAGCTGGGCACAGACAGGTATTAGACAGAGAGGAGATCTTTAATTCCTGGGAGATTCGATGCATGCAAAGCAGAGCTGTAAACCTCTTTCTTGAAAGCCACAGACAAGATCCTCATTTGTTGCTGGGCCTCACCAAGTTGCTGAGCACAGAGACACACAGAGAATGACCTTCTCAATATGGAACAACATGATTGTTGGCCAGAATACCTTAAAGTACACAGGTGTGAGGACATCTTTGAAACTCATAAAGGTTTCTCCTTTGGGTGCTAAGACAGCTTAGCTATGGGTCTAAAAAGGAGGGGTTGAAGAGCAAGGTCTTGATTACATCTTTTCACTGCAAGGACATTCAGAACATTATTTCTGATACAATATTGTAATTATTTTTAATATTTTGTTTATTAATCACTTTCATAGCCACTATTTTGTTCATTTTTATAGTTACAACTATATACATTTCATGCACTAGGAAAGGAAACTAATAAAATCATGTATACCTAGTGTGGATTCTTGAGTGCGTCTATTCATGATGAAACGAGGCTTGCACCCATTAGCAATAAATACTTCAGTGAGTTTTGTGATCTTCAGTGAGCTAGATTTCCTGTCTCTGGTTGGTAAGTTAGCATTTAACCTACACTTTAACCACAGAGTTTAGAAAACCTAATCTCTGGACTTATGTGTCTCAGAATAGCAAAACATGTATCACTTCCATCTATTGATCCCTTCATCCTTCCATCCAGTAGCTTTTGCTCTTCTTCCCTTCCTTCCTCTCAACCTTCCTTGCTTTCATATTTCCTTCCTTTTGACCTTTCTTCTTTTTGCCTTCCTATATATTCCCTTATTATATTCTTTAAACTGTCCCTGTTGGAGAGTAAATCACATTTACATTTAATGACAAGAGAAACCGAACATGACACTTTCGGAGGGAAAAATAATCAATGTGCACCAACCTCACGTTCATAAAAACATGATCAGAAAATAAACTTTTTAGGTACTGCATGGTAAAAGCATGCATAAAAATATTTATACTACGTGAAATAATTAATTAACTATTATAGATTGTGATTTATAAATTGACTAAGTATTACGCATTATTAACATGTGTTAGAAAAACGTGCAAATGGTGAACTCTCACTTATAAAGTTTACCTCTGTAGTGAAGATCGTTATCTATATATGTACAATGCTAAGTTAGCACAACCGCGTTAGATGTTAGAAAGCCATCTTGCCGCTTTTGCTGCTTTTGCACACGACAATGTAGTCACATGTTATTAAAATAAAACTACCCTTATAGTGAGCGACTCCTTTTATTGTGTTCAATCTTACAACGACAATCTACATTTTTGGTCTCAGAATGACTACCATGATTCCAAAGGTAGCACGATTAAGCATAAACTGCTTTGGATTCGAGTGGCAGATCTTAAAGAACGTTTTCCTCGTGAATGTAATTCACACTCTTGGTCACCAACAAGTTGGTGTCCATGCTGTCGGCAACAGCCTAGCTGACGAGGCAGCAAAAACAGCAGTGGCGACATACTTAGTAGCAGCAGTTACAAGATCCAAAAGTAAGATCGATGATGACATCTGGGCAGCTATTGCTGCTACAGAGCAGGGAACGAAATTTCCGAGAGGTTTCCCTGCTCGTTACCATTATCGCTTAAGTCCTGATAAAGTCCCATTTGTGAGGATTAATGACGTTGGTGACAGATTGATTCCCAACGCGGACTGCAGACCTTCTTTGATATTGGCGGCTTACGAGGGCATGGCGTCCGCGCATGCCGGCGTTGCAGCTACTGTATCTCTGTTACAACAACGTTACTGGTGGTGCGGTTTGTATAAACAAGCCAGAGCTTATGCTCTTAATTGTGACATTTGCCAGCAGATTAAACCTTCATCTGCGGCGCGCCCACCACAAACTCAATTGTACATCTCTAATAAACCAATGGGTTGTGTTTATTTAGATCATTGCGGTCCTTTTACCTCTGATACTGCGTGCAAATACATCTTGGTTGCAGTTGATTCGTGCACACGTTTTCTGTGGGTGTGGCCACAAAGGAGTGCTGATTCTCGCACTGTCATAAAAGATTTGCGTGTCTTTGTTGGAAGTTTTGCATGTGGTACCTTTCATTCTGATCAGGGCCCTGCGTTCGCCTCTAAGACGTACAAAGAAGCCATGAGAAATTTGGGGGTCCAAGTCAAATTTTCGGCTCCATACCGGCCTGGGGGTAATAGTGTAGTGGAGCGGATGAACCGTGACTTAAAGCAATCTTTGACAGCCAGAGTTTTAGGTACTGGCAGGAACTGGCTAGCCCACTTGTATGACGTGCAACATGCACTTAATAATCTCCCTAGAAGGTCTCTGGGTGGGCGGACCCCATACATGATGCTCTTTGGTGTACGAATGTTTGTCCCAGACCTTGATGGTCTAGACATGACGGCGTCAGCCGCACCCTTTGACGTAGATGAACACTGTGCTGTCTTGCAGAATCTTCAGGAAGCCAGAGACAGTCTAGCAAAGGAACACTTACCCTCCTCATCTGATGCTACGCTTCAGGTTCCGGTAGTCGGCTGGCTACATCGAGTTGGTGATCTGGTCCATGAAAAGGTGGAGAACAAGAAGGAGTTCGGCCCCTCTTATCGTGCACCAGTTCCAGTGCTTGGATTCCATGGTACTAGAACAGTTATTTTACCTCCACTTCCTGCTCGAAAGGATAACAGGTACATCTCAATTGACAATGTCAAGCTACAGCGAGTGGCCGATTCTTCTTAGTATGACTCCGGCGGTTTCTTGCCCTTCGATGCTGAGAAATTCTGTTGTGGCCGAGCTTCTAACACAGTGCCTGATGTTGCCATCGAGGTGCATACCGTTACTGGTCCCTTATTGCCACCAACACCTAGTGGTCTGCCTGAAGATGTTGAGTATGCTTATCCTGCGGATGTTACGTTGCCTGTTTTACAATCCACCACAGTTGCCCACTCACAAGACTCTTTTGATTCTCATTCAATGACTGCCATTGCCCCGTCCAAAGTTTTGATTTTTGTGGCCTGGTTCAGAAGACATTTTTTAATTCCCCCTTGGACTTACATTTGGCTAGTGCTCATAGGTGTTTTTTTGTTTATGTCCATTGGCTTTGTGGTAGTGTTTTTTAGACTTATCAATGGACACTACCTGAAAGAAAGATCTACGATTCGACTAATTGATGGAACTTTGGCCCCCCACTCCTCATCAGATATTATGAAAAGGGACCAGACTTTTGTGAACATTACTGCCTGGCCTGTACTTGATGGGATCGCTTGGGATGTCGTAAAATTTCTAATTCATGGCCCCACTGAAGTAATTAATGTGCCAAATGTATTTCGTGTTTCTATGGGTGATGTCGTTAAACGGAACATCCACTCAGATGACTGGGATGTTCAGGCCATAGAAGCACTGTTTTCTGATTTGAAATATTATGCTGCATTTAATGCTGAGGATTTGTATTTAGATACTGCTAATTATGATGAGCAATTTTGTTATCAACATTATGGCACGCATTTCCTACACAAAGCAAATACGTTTAGAAATTTTGTAAATTATACACAATGGGAACACGGCCCCGCCCCTAGGATTGGCAGCTCTGCCACGTTGGTGGAAAAATTCACCTATTTTTCTGATTTTAGTGTGTCAAATCCGGCCTCCTTTTATTTTAAGGTTGCACCTGAGTCTGCTTCTAAAGTTAGACTGACACACACCAAATTGTTGTATTCAAAGTCCTTTATGGACGAGTTGGCAATTGGCGGGTATGATCTGTGGAAAGCTACTATCGATCTTAAATCGGTTTGGGGCTCCAAACCGTGGCAAGTACAGGGAACAGAAGCTTTGCATCGTGCCTGTCTTATCCCGAAGCACATGTTATTTTTAAATTCGTCCATTTTTCAGACCACCTGTTTTGGATTGGCTACTTCTAAAAGATTAAATTCTCCCTCCGTTCCGGGTCTGGGTGCTTATCCCAATTGGGGTAATCACACGGATCTATCGCTTGCAATGTTGCAGACGTATGTTTCCAACACATCCTTCAATATTTCTGAACTGAATCCGGAAGGGTGGTTGGTGTGGCAAACGAGTTTGGATTCCTGTCAACATCGGTTTCTGAATTTAAAGCATGGGTATACACAGGTTCGTGTAGACCCCTGTTTTGAATCTTCTCACACTGTAACTACCTACTCAGTAGGGAAGTTATGCCAGTCTTGGCTGCAACATTCCACTTTAGCATCTGTTAAACTCCATTTAGCACGATTAAACGACAAAATAGATTTGAATGATTTTGTTAAGGGTCCTGCAGTTGGCAGGTCCAAAAGATGGGTGTATGCTGTTTACAACGAAGTTTGGAAGCTATCACAAATTGAGGCTGCATCCAGATTACGTGCTATTGATCAAGCCAATATGGAAAAGGTGTTGGCTGTTATAGATAATAGCATTAACAACCTGTCTTCCAGAATTTATACCTTAGATAATATTGTATCATTTGTGGTAGACATTGTGCAGGATGATTTGTCTGTATTGTATCATGGTCAAAATCAATTGCGTTCTATTATGCAGTTTGCATGGACGTTGCAAACGTTAAAGGCAGGGAAAGTCCCTTGGGATTACATGAACACTTCATCTTTGTTCCTTCCTTTTAATTTAACTGCGAAACAACAGTTCATGTCCTTGAAAGATGCTACATATTCATTACTACACATTGAAAAGTTAGAACCTTTGCCTTTCTCGTTTGCTGAATTGAATTCTGCTGTGTTGCTTGTACATGGGTTGATCACTTTACCGTTCCCCCTGTTTAAATTCAGTTCGTGCATGAAACATTATGCTCTAGGCAGATATGAACAACTCGGTACTGCCTTCCTGCACGAAGTTTGGTCACTCCCATTCACGTATAGATGTGTGAGAGACGGCAAGGAAGTTTACTTGAAAGGTGAAGAGTGCACTTCCGCTCCGGATCACTCTGTTGTGTGTAGGCACATTCAATTGCATGGTGCATGTAATGTGCACGCCCCTAATTTAGCATGCGTCCTGAAAGGGATTTCTGTGCCAGTTATAACGCCGTCTTATACGCTGATTGCTAACGGTAGTTATTTGCTATTAAATAATGAAGCTTGCTGTGGGATGTTAGTGGGAATTCCCTACATAGTGACTGTATCACAGAGAGTAGTTTGCTGTAATAACGTCCTTTTCCCACCCCCGCACGGCCGGCTCGATGTATCCATCTGGCTTTCCATTCCAACCTTGAAAGCAGAGTTCAACAAGATGAGCAGAATAAGGGCTCTATTGTCTCAAAAAGAAGTCGCGTTGACTTCATCCCGGGAAACATTTGTCCTTCACGTAGCAAACACCCGCACTGAGGTGCAAGCGTTTTTGAATACTGATCTCCCCCTTCATTTTGGGACCCTGATTCAGACTATCTTTAATGCCTCGTCAGCAAGTGGCATGGTTCATTTTTTTTAAATTGTGGGCTCCGGCCTCGTGACCTCCTTTCAAACTATTTTGGTGTGATCCCGGCCTTTTTTCATTCTATTTTTTCCAGCGTCGTCGGAGGTCTCCCTTTACTTCTCGCCCTCATAGCTGGAATACTTTTGTTGATCTGCGCCCTGCGCTATGGATGCACAACTTGCGTCACACAACAGCATGTCCCGGCTGCTCCATCTTCGTAACCGGATGCTTGAATACTATGGCACTTTACCACTGGCAACTCTAAGCATAGCCTATGGATTGTCCTTCCGGTTTCCCTACTTTACTTGTGTGCAGCCCGTCTTTCATTGCCTAGATTGTCCGTTCCAATGGGCTCTGGATTTGTGTCTGTCGAACTCGGTGTCTCCTGCCCCGGATTATGATCGGCTGATGAGCCCCTTAGTAGCTCATGAGTTGGACTGTTCTGGCGTCGGGATTATGGCCCGTGGAGCAGCACATGGAGTCCTTGGGAATTGGGACATCGAAACGGCTGCGATTGACTTGTTAGGAAGAAGTTATCTTGAAGAACACGCCAGTTGTCCTCGTCTGGTGCTGGAGGCTCCGGTGGTAGAGGAGCATGTATGTTCCTTCCCCGTCCTGAACTGGATGGCAGATAATTTTGCGGAACGTTCCAATGATTTCCTCTTGGAAGCTGTTGCAACTTATTGTGCTTATACATTGATGGATTGACTATTGTACTATCATTTCGTCCTAAGTCCTTCAGTGATGTTTTTTTTAATCCTCTACATGGTTTTTACTCCGTTTTAATATTTTCTTTATTTTTTTTATTTTTTTCTTCGAACTTTTTTCACTTATCTTATATGGACTTACAGTTCATGCCCTTGGTTCCGTTCTATCAGACTTGAACTCTGCGTTCTTGCAAGTGCGCCCCTACTGATTAGTGGTCCGATCAAGGGGGGGTGTAGTGAAGATCGTTATCTATATATGTACAATGCTAAGTTAGCACAACTGCGTTAGATGTTAGAAAGCCATCTTGCCGCTTTTGCTGCTTTTGCACACAACACTGTAGTCACGTGTTATTAAAATTGAGAAATGCTTGCTCGACTTTGCTTCACATGAGAACTGTCTGTTGTTCACATCCCAAACAGTGAGCTGCGACCTTGGTCTGTACACAGTGTAAAGAAACAGTCTGGGTCGCTAGACGGTGCATGTTGTTAAGTTCAGGTTGATCGGCCCACTAGTTTAGCCATAACACGCACGCAGCTGCAAATACCTGAAAGTCGAGTGCTTTTAATATTGCAGTGTTACATGTTTTCATTACATTCGGAAGAAGAGCTTTCCCAGGAGCAGAGCATAGCTGATCCTGTGATGTGAACTCACTGAGCTGATCTTTACGGTATGGGGTTCCCCATTCAAGCCTAGAGACCTTTTATTAGTCTAATAATAATACTATTAGCTTGCTAGAGAAAGAAAGGTGGCTTAGATCCACTGTCATTTTAGTATGATTACTCCTTTCATTTTCTATGGTATTGTAACTATGCTGATGGTTTTGATTTTAATCATTTGTCTGCTTATGTTAGCCAAACTGCTGCATCTTAGGACACGAGGTTTATAAAATAAACTCTTTAAACTTTTACCGTGTCTCTGTTTATTCTGTTGTGGATTGGTATGAGAATAATTACGAAAAGGTATTTCTGATTCCCACCATTCCTGAGAAATATACTAAGTCGCTTGTTCTGGGTTGTCTATACATTGGGACCGACGAGCTAAACCTCGGATAACGAATGGGACACTGATGCTGGCCGGATAAGGGGTTCTGGGTTCTGAGGTGAGTTTTTGGGACACCACAATTCACTGAGGGCCTGGGCGCATAGTTCTGTGCATAAGCAGAATCCCTGCAACACCTCTAATTGTTTATAAACATCATTTAAATTAAAGAGTAACTAATTACATTTATCAAAAATTACAATTAATCCTGATTGTGATAGTGAATTTTGCTAAAATGTATCTTGTATGTGTGTAACCGTGTGTACCGAAAATGACACAAGAAAAATAGGTGCTACACAGGGAAAGGGCAGGAATTTAGGTCAATGTGGTGCATTCCTGTCCTTTTTTAATGCGCTGGCGTCATTTTGGCAGACTTGTGCCAATGCAGGCCCCCTGGTACAATGGTGCCAGGGTGCCTGTGTTGCATGCAGGATTGTTTTTGTGCTGGAAGGGGCACCTTCATGCACAAAACCAATCCTGGGAGGCATATTCTTCTTTCTGTGTGTGCTGCAAAATGCAGCACACATAGAAAAGGGAGAAATGAAGAGAAATAGAGATATTTCTCCTGGGTATGCCTCCTCTGGGAAGATGTAAATCTATGATGCATCCCCAGGTTTACAAGTTCTTGTAAATCTGGGGGTGCATCAAAATCCATGGGAGGCGTGTGGGAACACCCACACAATGCCCATGGAATGCCTACCCAAAGCAGAGTAATGCATCGCAGAGAAACTCTAGATTTTTGAAGCCACTCGGACCCAGCAAACTGGCTTTGTATGGCGTCAAAAATCTAACTTTACGTGGTGCATACATGATGCAAGCCTCTCATAAATGAGGCCCTAGGTTTCGAAAATGCCATACTGTCAACAGTCATCATTCATTGTAAAACGTTGTACCAGTGCCATCTCTTATTGGAGCCTGGGTAAATTATTTTTATGCAAGTGTGGTTCAGAATGAAACATTTCGAAGACCACTAGTGTAGATTGATCTTTGGCGCACTATAGCTAGCTGGCCCAAATGATGTTATCCGTCTGCTACAACTGATAAAAAACATCTAAAGCTATTCCACTTTGAAAGTTGGAAATAGGATGACTTGTCCTTCCTCATTGATGATTTTCCTCAGACTTCTGACTGCTGTTCTCTCCTGTGAATACCTTCTTATTTTGCATGACCTTCTATGAAATAGGTTCAGGCAGTCCCCTAATATGGCATATGTACCTCAGGCCCCCACTTATCACAAATGAGAACATTTTCCAAGCAGTGCTAAAGAGGACCTCTTGGTTTTAGGAGTCAAGAGATTCAAGATGTACTCACAAGCAATTCCGGTGGTAGTGGATAGTGTGGCAGATTGCAAGAGTCTCCTTTTAGGACCCTTGATCTGTTCAAAACTGGCAGTAGTGTTAAATAATCATCCATAGGGGATTGAGATGAATCTCCACTGGCTCTAAGTCCGTGCTGGTGCTGCTGGTGCACTTAAGGGAAACCTAATGTCAGCCATCTACATCACTGGTAAGCAGCACTGATCTCCTGTTGCCAGCCAGAGCGGAGACCTTTATGGGTGTTGGAGCCAACAATTTAAATTTAAGTTATTTTCCAGATTTACAAGGAAACCACAGAGGTTGCACTTCACCAGGTATAATCAGAAATCTGGGCCATCCATGGGCAAAGTGAAATTATCCTGCAGCCAAGACACTGTGCACTGACTCTTCTGATCTTTCTTTGCTTTATCTTTGGTTACTATATAGTTTTGATGGTGATTGGATGGAACATGTAGAGCTTCCAATGGACATTGCAATGGTGGTGGTGTCAGAACAACAGATGCTTGCGATAATGCTTTCGGTCTTGTGATGGTAATGGTCTGGGCTCCTGCTGGGCATAGTAAAGGTGTAACTACCCTGCAATACTGTGATGGCGGTGGTGAGAATGTCATTAGGCCCCAACACATATTAGCCTTCCATGACAGTGTGGTAGCACTAATGATGTTGTGGTGCATTGACTAGGATCTGCACAACCAAACTCCACTGCCTAAGATTGATGCATGGCTATATTCAGTGAATGAATCGTGATAAAAGTGAGGTTACTGTTGCTGAAGATGATGCTGCATCCAGCTTGAATGATGCACCTACTAGCTCCCATGCCACCACTTTTTGGATTCTTCCCTATGGTTAATCTGTGCAGAATAGAAATAGCAACTTTTGAGTCATTAACCTCTTGAGTGCCCATGACGAGATGGTCTCGTCATGGGCCGCGGTTGCGCTGTGCCCATGACGAGACTATCTCGTCATGAGCCCCGCCCGCTAATGAAACGCCCGGCACAGGGCGTGGAAAGGGCGGGGCACTCAAGGGGTTAAACTGCAGACAAGACAGTAGTCCACAATACTGATCAACAAGGACAATCAAAAGTGAAAAAGCTACATTTATAAATCTAAACACATTTCAAATTCCCTCACAGGCTGCAAAGCAACATCTCCATCTCCTTCGCAATCCAAAACATAGATATTTCAACAATTTCTTAGTCGACTGCAGTATTTCTTCAGGGTTTGAAGAATTTCCCTGCAAATCAAGCATGACATGTTTCTCTTTTACATGCTAGAGGAGCTCAAATTGAGTTTTCACAGGAAAAGGGGGTTGTTCCCCTCAATTTCTGCCCACCAGAATACTGGTCAGTTGTACTGGTCAGTTGTTTCTTCTGGTTCTCTTCTGTATTAGCTCACTGCTAAGGTTGTTTTTTTTTCCTTTCATAAAATATCCTCAACAGAGAATTTCACTTCAGGCCAGAAACCCATTTGACTAGAATAATTTCTTCCAAATAGCTTATTTCAACATGGTGTGGAAGATATAATGTATACTACTGTATCATCCTCAAAGTCTAAGGGGCACCTTTACCATTATTCCATCCAACTGGGTGCAGCAAAAGAACTTGCTGCGCCAATTTGCATCAAATGGCGAGAGCAGAAATTCTCTATATATTCAAAGATATGGACCGTTTCTACTCTCTCCTTGCTCTGATGCGCTGTATGCTGCCTAGTGCTAACGTAGGACCCTTGCAACATAGTGCAAGGGTGCCTGCGTTATGGGCAGGATTGTTTTTGTGATGAAAGGGACACCATCCTGCACAAAAACAGTCTTTAGATGCATGTTTCTCTTTCTATGTGTGAAAGAGTAAGTAACAAGGAGAAATAATGATATTTCTCCATGTTACGACTCTGTCGGGTGGGCACACCAATTTGGTGCAAACCCAGGCTAACAAATCTTAAAAAATCTGGGTATGAATCAAAATACATGCGTGGATGGATGGACCCTCCCATGCTCCACCCATATAATGCCTACCAGACACACAGTAATGTGTTGTGTTCCTTTGTATTAAATAATACGATTGTTGTGGGTTTCCCCTGATTAGCACGAAGAGGATTCCACTAGGTTTCAAAGAGTCCCACAGTGGGCCCTGTTTATATAACATATCCTGACCCTGATCCCCGTGTCCAAAGAGGGTTGCCCTTGTGACCCTATACATTTGTATTTAGTAAAAAAATGCAAGCCACAAAAAGTGGCTTGCGTTGCTTAGTAAATGCCAAAAACTGATTTTGCATTGGAATGTACCACAATAGTGATGCAACACTGACACAAAATCACAATAATCTGGCCCAAAATGTTTTTGTACCACTCAAAACGCAAACTATAAAACAATATTAGATGGAAGATTGCAGAGTGTTTATCTTTTCATGCGAAGATATTCTTCTTTATCAACTGAATTTAGAATATCATGTTAGAAAAATTACACCATATCATTTAAAATGTGATAATTATCATAATTATACCAATTTTCTGAAATGTAGCCTTCATTTATTAATTAAAACATATTTTAGAGACTAATTCAAGAATAACAAGATTAAACACAGATAGCTTATTCTTAGGGATATCTACTAAGAAATCAGGTGAAAAGAAAACAAAACATCAATTGCCTGAATTAAAATCAACATCTTAATTCACAGTCATGGACAAAAATGCTAAAGAGAATCTATCTGATTATACATCCAGATCAGTCTACCTGACTTGCACTTCACAGACAGATATGGGAGAAAAATATTATATATATTTCAAGGCATGCGGACATACCATAGCATACTGAGATAAACTAGGGTACAACTCCCATATTGTATGGTTATATATTCATATTAATATTATATATATTTATATGTACTAGCATTAATTGCTCCGGATATCCCTTGTCTCACTTTTCTAGCAAATTTCTAGTATATTTCTAGTATATTTCGATTTAATTTCAATTTTTCTCATTTTCTTGATTCACTTATATGATGTTTTTATTGTTCACGCCACTACAGGTTTTTACATTGAGATATGTCAACGAACGGCTGAGACAGTTGTTTTAGATTTATTATAATGTGGGATTAAGCTGCCAAGTTTCATGAGCCCATTCAGGGCCTGACTGTCTGTCACTTTGGTATTATGTCAATATATGTCAGGACCCATTAGGATGTGGGTTGTAGGCGATAATGTTTGTAAGCTCATTCAGGGCTTGATTGTTCAGCAAACCAGTCAATATATGCCTGGAATATGGAAAGGAATATTTATTGTGCATATAGAATCATTGCATTTCCTTATCCACTCTAAGATGGCCGCTGCATTCAGTGTTGACATTAACTGTTCCCAAGTCCGTTCTTTTTGTTGACAATAGGAAGTAAGAAGTGACGTGGTTTTAAACTTTATGAAATGTTTGTTATGCTGCCATTGACGAAGGCCGACATGGCCGAAACACGTTTGTCAGCCAAAGGGACGAGAATAAAGTAGTTTGGCATATTACGAACTCTAGTGTGCGCCACACTTTGTTTATGCAGAGCGTCTTGGAGTAAAATATATATGTATTAGATGGTGGGAAGCAACCTCGCTACAGAATTACATCGAGGTAAACAGGATCCCGAGAGGATTACGAATTTTCACAATACCCACCCTAAACAACCCTAAACCACAACTGCTTAAAGATTGGATGAGCAATTCACATGAATGCTCAAAGAACATGTTGAACTTGTTGATTAAAAATGCATGGGAAGACCATGAAGATTTGATGACTCAAATACAGATTATACTGGATGATCTTGACAAAGAAAGTGACCAAGAAGAGGTTCGTAAAACATTGACAGCCATCGAAGAAAGAATGAAGAAATTTGAGTCGGATATCGTGAAACGTAAACAGAATAAATTCGAGCGCGACGAACATGATTATATGATGGGAAGAATTCTCACGTTCGCGAGAAAATTTGATAAAGCAAGAAACGAACTTTCAAAGGAGAAAACTATGGGGAGAGCAGAAAAAACGCTCTATGCTTCAACTACGGATTTAAGTTCGGATTTAGAGTCTGTGGACAGCAATGCATCAACTACACCAGAAGTGACTTCTTTTTCCGAGGAAATGCGCCTCATACAGATGAGTATGGAACATTCGGAAAGGGGACGACCAAGAGGAAGAGGTCGAGGAGGCGCAACCAGAGCACAAAAAGGAGACAACGTCGAAGGAAAGAAGAGTTTGGTCAGCATGGGAACACGTGGGCAACTGACAAAGAAGCAGACATGAATAATACAGCAGCAGCATTAACGGTAATGAACCTATCTAAGAGAGTGTTAACCGACATTGATAGAAATGTACTTATCTTAGGTTTGTCTTTTTGCCCCGACAGTCCTCTTGATTACGCACAAGTACGAATCGATCTGTACAAGTTTATTAGAAAATTGAAATTATGCAAAATACACACTAGCAACAAAAAAATGCAACAGGTCAATCCCTGCCCTGGGTTACCAAACACCATCACGATTGAGGACACTGCCCATAAGAATAATGATATTTCACTCTTAAACACCTTATGTGATTTGGCTAATGAAGACCCTGATTTGACACAGTCTCTCCCTTTGGATAACAGTCCTCTAGAACTAGTGGACTTAACCATACACAGTGAGGCTGACACAGAACATGATCACGAACACATTCATTCTGTGAAAACTAATTTTAGACCGAAGTCTAAGTATATTCCACAGACACCCAAAGACCATATCGATGTTTTCCAGGATGCTGTGATCCGTGATTTGAACAAACTGACACTGATGCATACACATAGGAGAAATATCACAAAAGAACAATGGGATGCGGTTATTGCTCTGCAAAAAGATGAAAACATAGTGATCAAACCCTCCGATAAAGGGGGGAATGTGATCATTATGGATAGAGAAGCCTACATTAAAGAAGCTAACAGACAACTCTCTGACAGTATATGTTATGAGAGAGTAGACAAGGGCTATCTTGATAAATTGCAAAAAAGATACCATCAAATGGTAGATAAATGGACGCAAGATGAGCTTCTTAATTGGGATGAAAGTAGGTTTCTTATTAACACCACACCGACTACACCCACCTTCTACCTATTACCCAAAGTACACAAGAACCCCGTAAATCCACCGGGACGTCCGATTGTGTCTTCCAAGAATAGTTTGTTTGAGAATACTTCAATATACATCGACCATTTTCTCTTCCCTTTTGTTAAAGATCTCAGCTCCTACGTCAGGGATACCAAGGATTTTCTCCAGAAAATTGAGAATCTCCATTGGGGACCCAATTGTTGGATGGTATGCCTTGACGTAGAAAGCCTATATACGAGCATACGTCATAACGACGGGATAAGAGCCTGCCATGATTTCCTTAAAACAAGGAGCACACACCTGTCTGACCACACGCACATGATTCTCCAAATGATAGAGATGTGCCTCACTGAGAATGTGTTTTTGTTTAATGGCAATCTGTACAAACAAACACAGGGTACTTCTATGGGCACTTGCTTCGCTCCCAGCTACGCGAATCTTACCGTGGGCTGGTGGGAGAAGCAAGTGCTCTGGAATGAAGATATGGACAAATGGACCCAAAAGATTAATCTATGGCTACGGTACATAGACGACATCTTTTTTAGTTGGGAAGGGTGTGAGAGTGAACTTTTTACATTTTACGACACTCTCAATGAGAACAGTATGAATCTAAGATTTACGATGGTGCACAGCCAACATACCGTAAATGTTTTGGACATTAAACTCATGGTCAGCAATAATATCTTGACAACTACTCTCTTCAGAAAAGAAACTTCTGGAAATAGCATTTTACATGCTACCAGCTGCCACCTGCCAAGCTTTAGGTGGAGTCTACCCTATGGGGAATTCCTCAGAGCAAAACGAAATTGTAGTACTGAGAAAGAATATCTAAACACCAAAGGAATGATGATAAACAGACTGAGGGAGAGGGGCTACACTGGTAAAATGCTCATGAAAGGTACAAAAAAAGTAGACAATATCAGTAGAACTGAGGCCCTTTTTAAAGCATCTACAAAACCAACAAACGCCCCAACTGATTTGACACCTATCAGATTTGTAACCACCTTTTCTTCACAAACTAATCAATTGAAGAATATTCTGAAAAACAGGTGGGACATTCTGACACAGGATAGTATGCTATCAGTCAAAATTGGATCTTGCCCTTCTTTTTCCTTTAGAAAAAGTCCATCCCTGAAAGACATGTTGGTCAATAGCCATCTGAACCCCAGAAAAGGAACCTGGCTGGAACAGGGGAAGGGTTTTAAGCGGTGCAGGAAATGTAAAGCTTGCAGCCACTCTGAAGATGTGAAAGAAGTTGTACTACAAAAAACAGGCAAATTGTGGAGGATCCCGAAATTGATCCACTGCAACACTGACCATGTAGTGTATGCCATTACATGCCCCTGCCCCAAATGGTATGTAGGGTCCACTACATTCCCAGTAAAAAAACAAATCTTGGAGCACTGGCGGGCCATAACGAATCAAGATCTGAGTTATAGTACCGCCAGGCACTTCAAGGAACATCATTCCAGTGATTGGATGAAAGCAAAATTCTTTGCACTAGACAGTGTGCCCAAACACCCTAGAGGTGGGAATAGAGTACAATCACGGAGGCGACTCGAATCTCGTTTTATTTTACAAACAGGCAGTCTTTTTCCAATTGGTCTTAATAATGATGAGGAAATGTATTCACATTTGTAAATATTATTGTATTGCTGTTTGCTATAAGAGGCTTGAGGGAAAGTTTCACCTCCCCCTCCCTCCCCCTCTTCCCCCCCCTTTTTTTATTCTGTTTCCCTCGCTGCAATTGTAACCAGTTTTAAAATCTGAATTCTAATGACTGTTTACCCTTTTTTTGGGTTATTGATTCTGTGTTTTTTGATCTCAATTGAATTATTACGCTTTCTGTTTGTCCCCCATGACCGGATACAAACATGGGTTGTTTAGTGACAGTTTGTTTTTAACATGAACATACACTAACGATTTACTATCCCTTCTCTTTTTCGTTTCTGCAGCTTGGGGCCTATGAATAGATGAATTCATCACCAATAGTCACCGATAGAATGTACTGGCTAAGTCTTTGGTATGCGCACATTGTTCACTTAATGGGACTCGTGTAGAGATTTGGGGTACTACACCTACATTTGTATACACTTATTTCCAGTTGTGGCCTTTTCCATAAATATTAGGTTTAAGCACTCCCTGGTACTTTACCAGTAGCTTTATATTTATATTTATATTGACTTTGATTTTTGGACATAGATATATGTGACCACAACCTTGTGAATTCTTTCTACCTGCCACTGAGCTTACTAGACTATATCACCCAGCTGCAGGATTTTCGACATAATTTTATGTATCAACAACTAATATGTGAAAACTGAATTTTGACTGTCACGAACAACATAAATATCAAGCAAAAAATAACAATGTTCACAACATTTGTAACTTGGTCGTTTTGATATGGGATACATAAATGTAAGCATTAATGTATTGAATGAAATTTGTTTTCAACCACGAATGTTATTTTGTTATAAGAAAGACTGAATACTTTGAGATCAAGTCTGTTTTTACTTTTGTTTGTGCACGCTGCGACGTGCTCGGAACCAATTATGATATGTACTTCCTGGTTCAGGAGCGAGGTCATGTGACCAAGGCTGCTTGTCAGCCGAAACGCGTCGTCTGGTGTGAATAAACTTTACACCTTCCTGCAGACTACGGAGTGGCTCGTCTTTCTTCCTAGGATATTGGGGAGAACTTCAATGCAATATATATATATATATATATATATATATATATATATATATATATATATATATATATATATATATATATATACACATTTATATGTATATATATAACCTACTGGCAGTAGCTAGTTGGTAGTTATAGTTAGAACCTAGTTTCCATAGGAAAAGCGTTTTTTGATTTGCCAATAACTTTGGCGCTGTTTGACAAATCTTCACGAAATTTTCAAAACTAATTGTTCACTCCTGTCTTTAAAGTCTTGGGGTGATTCATCAAGCGGGGCTGAGAAAAAAGGGGGTTCCCAAAACGTGTTTTCTCCATGTTAATTTCCATAGGAAATGTAGATACGGCTACAGCCTGAACTGCTGAACGGAATGACACCAAATTTGATATAGCTTTTTTAAATGGTGTAAATCCCTTCAGTAGTTTTTGAGATATTTAAAGATTTACAGATATCGATATTTGAGAATTGTGAAATCTGATTGTCTGAGCCCTCCTGAGCATGAGCTTACCTCTGATTGGCTGCCAACAGTTCAAACCAGGAAGTGTTGGCAGCCATCTTGTTGTCTCTGTACCGAGGGAGAAGGAAAAAGGTGAGTGAAACATAAAAAAGAAGAAAGGGGGGCAGGGTAAAATCACCCTAACCCCACAGGCCCAAAAAAGTATTTTTTAAAAATTTTGGCGGGGTCATGCCGGGTGCACGAATCGGTCCGAAAATTAAAAGCATGGGCTGACGTCCTTCGTTTTTGAAAGCCCCTGGGTGGGTCAGGTCTTTATTTAGATAAGGGGGGCCTCACGGGGTGGCCCCCAACCAATTTTAATAAGGCCCCGGGGAGGTGGTTGTCCCCAGGGCCTTATTAAATTTGGTTGGGGATCCTCATGGGTCCCCCCAAGCCCCGAAGACCACCCCCTCCCTGCGGCTGTAATAAATAATTAGTGTGGGGGCTTGAGCCCCCCCACAAAGCCCCAGGGACCACTACCTTCCTTTGCGGACCCCTGGGGTCACCACCTCCCTGGGGCTTTACAAACATTGGGAGGGGGGCCACGCGGCCCCCTCCTGGAGCCCTCAATGGCACTGGGGACCACCCCAGGGCTGTCTCCTGCAATGTCCTGGGGTGCCCACCCCCAGGACATTGCTTCCATACCAAACACTGCTTTAGAAACCTGCTCTCACTTCAACAAAGCAATGCAGATTGCTTTTGAGCAAGGGGAGCTGCATGTCAGCAGCTCCCCTTGCCCAAAAGCAATGCCTCCTGCAGGAGGTGGGGTGGTGGTAGGGACCATGGGGGCATTGGGGCTCCCCCCATGGTCCCCAATGCTAAGGGCCAGCCCCAGGGGATGGGGTCCCTGGGGCCAGAGTGGCTCGGAAGGGGGGGTAACGCGGCCCCCCTCCCATATAAATAAATAAAAAAAGGGAGCCATGCCCCGGGGGATGGGGTCCCCGGGGTCGAAATTGGCCCAGGGAAGGGAGGCCATGTGGCCTCCTTCCCTATAAATAAAAATAAAAAAGGAGGCCATGCCCTGGGGAATGGGGTTCCGAGGCCAAAATTGGCCTCGGTAAGGGGACTGCGCGGCCCCTTCCCATTTTTTTTAACTTTTTTTTTTTAATGGGGTCAGTCCCTGGGGGATGGGGTCCCCAGGGCCCCAAAAATACTAAAAGAAGGGGGAGACCCCGCCCCCTCCCTGCACCATTCTGCAAACGCGCCCCCTGGTGTGTTCTTTGTTGGGGAATTTATTCCCTTTGAATACTAACTAGCCCACTAGATACCTCCATTAAGCGCCACAGAGCTGGATTGCAGAGTGGTGGTCCGAGGTCACGCCCCTTTTTACACCACTCTGCAAACGCACCTCTTGGAACACTGCTGGTGGGGCGATGAGGTCCTCTTGTGTCCTGTGGACCTCCGGACACAAGTGGACTTCATTTCCTGAGGCTGAAATAAAGTATCCGTTGTGGAGCACCAGTCCCGGGGACCACCAACTCCCTAGGGCTAAGTTCTACAGAGGGGGGCTGCACAGCCCCCCTCATGAAGTCATTTATGGCCCTGGGGACAGCCACACCCCTCAGGGCTGGCTCCTAGTACCTCTCGAGGTGCTCACCTTCAGGAGGTAGATGTTTCTTTTTGCTTTGTTTGGGAGCTGACAGCGCACACCAAGCAAAAGCAAACATAACTCTGCTTTCTGCAAACCTGGGCTGTCAAACAGCTCCGGCTTGCAGCAAGCAGAGTTTTCATCTGCTTCCCTACTTGCAGATATGCGTGCAGAGATACAGATAAAAACATTGCTCCCACAAGCAGGGAGCAGCTATTTCAAGCAGCTACATGCTTGCAGGTGCAATGCCAAGGACCGCAGGGGCATTGAGGCTCCCCACGTGGTCCCCAACAGTGCTCACTGTGTGCCCTGGGTGGGGCCCAGGGCACAAAAAGGCAGAAAAAGGTCAGAAAAGAGCAACTAGAGGCAGAATAAAGGTTAGAGACAAGCAGAAAGAGGCAGAATAAAGGTCAGTAACAAGCAGATAGAGGCAGAATAAAGGCCAGACACGAGCAAATAGAGGCAGAAAAGATCAGCACCCAGCAGAAAGAGGCAAAATAAAGGTCAGAAAGGAGCCGAGGGAGGCAATATAGCGGTCAGAAACCAGCAGCAAGAGGCAGAAGAAAGGTCAGAAACTAGACGAAAGAGGCAAAATCAAGGTCAGGAGTGAGCAGAAAGAGGCAAAATAGACAGAATGAGCACAAAGAGGCAAAATAGATGTGCAAAACGAGCAACTAGTTGCAAAGTAGTGGTCAGAATTAACCAGAAAGATGCAGAATAGAGGCCGAAACAAGTAGCAAGAGGTAGAATAAAGGTCAAGAGCGAGCAGAAAGAGCCAAATAACAGGCAGAATGAGCAAAAACAGAAACTAGAGGGCATGAGCGAGTAGAGAAGAGGCAGAAATATTAGCAAAAAACGCAGAGAAAGCAGAAAACAGAGGGCAACAGAGGCTAGCGGACTGTGGGCAAGGTGGAAAGGAGGACCGTCACAAGTCCCACTCACAGACCTACTCAGACTCACACACCCACTCACAGACACACTCAGACACTCATGCACCCACTCACAGACCCACTAAGAGATTTACACACACACACACACACACACACACACACACACTCACACACCCACTCGCACACCCACTCATGAACCCACTCAAAAACTCACCCAGAGACTCACACACCTACCCAGATACTCATACACCCACTCACAGATCTACCAAGACACTCATGCACCCACTCACAGACTCACTCAGAGACTCTTGCACGCTCTCAGAGACCAGCTCATTTCTCCACCCACTCACAGACCCACTCAGACACTCATGTTTCCATTTACAGACCCACTCATAGACGCATGCACCCACTCATAGATCCAATCAGAGACTCACGTACCAACTCAGACACCCACTCAGAGATTCACACACCAAATCACAGATCTACTCACACAAACACCTAATCTCAGACCCACTCAGTCACTCACACACCCACTCACTGGCTCACAGAGAGATACATGCACACACTCAGAGATCCACTGAGATACCTATGCACCCACTTACACATGCACTCAGAGACTCATGCACCCACTCACAGAGTTACTGAGACTGTCATGCACCCACTGACAGACCACACAGGCACTCTTGCACCCACTCACAGAGTAACTGAGACTGTCATGCACCCACTCACACACCTACTCGGAGACTCATATGCCCACTGAGAGTCTCACTTAGATACCCATGCGCCCATTCACAGACCCACTCAGACATGTATGCAGCCTCTCTCTTGCCCACTGAGAAACTCACACACCCACTCACTGACCCACTCAGACACTTATGCAGCCTCTCACTGACCCAGTGAGAGACTCATGAACCCAGTCACACACCCACTCAGAGATGCAAGCACCCACACACAGACCCACTCAGAGATTCACACATCTACCAACTCACAAACCCACTCAGAGAGTCATGTACCCACTCAGACACTCATGCACCCACTCATGGACCTACTCAGAGACTGATACACCCATTAGCAGACCCACTCAGATACTTACCCACTCACGGATCCACTCAGACACTCACATACCCACTCGCAGACCCACTCAGCACCCATATGCCCCCATCAGAGACCCACTGACACACCCAGTCACAGATCCCACTGAACCACTCATACACGCTGTCAAACACATTCAGAGACTCACACATGTTTTTATAAAGTTATTTAGATAGTAATGCATCTAGTGTGATGGGTAAAATCAATGATATAGTTATACATTTTGATTGCGGTGGTAGCTATTGAATATCTTCTTTTGTTTTGCGATTTCATAACGTAATCATGAATATTGTGACTTTGTAGCAAATATCTTAATTTTTTAAAAAAAGAGATATAATGAAAATGAACAATATTTTGGCTACTAGGGTGGCTCTGAGAAGAGCCTTTGTATTCTTTGTGTGTATATGATAGCTGCACATAAGACCGGATGCAGAGTTTCAGGTTGTTGAGAAACACCTTTGTCTGTAAAGTGAACTCTATCACTTCTATCAATTCTACGCATGTCAAAACGCAGGATGTTGCTGTAGATAGAGCCCATGTTATTGTCTCTGAGAAATGCAGGAACAGTTTTATTAATAGGTTTCCTGGCTTTGTCAATCTGAGGACAGAACTGATTAGATCACTTCCTTTTTGGTGTTTGGCATATGTTGTAGTACACCAAGTCAGTGTGAGGGAAAAGTGTCATTAATTGTGCAAAGGTATTCTTCATTGGGATTTTAAGTCCTACCTCAGTCAGTGTGCCTAGGTCATTGCTACCACAGTGCACAATCATGAGGTCAGGGGGTTGGGAATCCACAATGGTTTTAACCAAAGGCAGCAATTGATGCCACTTCAACTCTCTCCAGCCAATCCAAATAATGTCCACATGCGGAAAACCCAAGTACCTGTTAATATCACTCTTTCTAGCAGACTCTCTGGCCCAAAAAACATAGTTGTTGCCCACAATCCACATTCTAACCATTTTGAAGTGAAGCAGCAGTAGAAGACAGGAGAAGGCTGCAGCGGAATGAGACAGTTTTCAAAATGGAAGGCAGTTAAAATGAAGGTGGGCTCCCAGTTTTAAAAAAAATACATGATTGGAAGCTGTAAAAATGGAGGTGAATAAACGTAATTAGTGTCTAGAGCTTGAGTAACTAGATCTATGATTGGCTGCAGGAAAAATGAAAAAGTGAAATGCAGACTTCGATATGCTTTTAATTCTGCACTGTAAACCACACATGCTGCAGCTCAGTTTGTGGCTTGTATGGCTCTTCTAGAATGGGCTGCGAACTTGTGTCCCACTGGTTCTAGTCGGTTGTTATGGAGTATGTGCTAAGAATGTATAGGGGGAAGGGTGTTAAAGGGAAAGTTGTCTGTTTTAAGAAGTTACATTTCTTTAGGCTGATTGCTGTGTAACACAGAATATATTTCCTAGTGACAGCTTGATGATAAAGTGTACTGTACTCTTAAAGTCATAAAACTATCAAGCTAAATACTTTTTTGCATTCCAGTTTTTTTCTTTTGCAAACTCATTGCGATAATGGCAAATAATTTGCAATTATGCACAAATACCCTACCATATTGGGCTTTTTTATAAATGTGTATGAAAGGGTTAACACACACTAACCCTTCAGAAGTGGAGTCAGAAAACTAAACAATGAAAGATATTTTTTTATTTGCTGCCTTCCGAACTATCTGAGAGTGCAAAGTTGAAAAGGTTCAACCTTCAGGGACCTAATCTTTTTATCTTCTCTCAGTGCCCTGTACAAGTGAGTGACAAATCTCTGGCCGCCCACCATTGCAATCATAGTGACCAATGTACATGTGGACTCTGGGGCTTCTGGGAATGTCAGCCAAAGTTGTCGTGCTGCAGCTGCTATCTTGGCATATTGCAGGAATTGACCCGACCAAAGTTCAAACGTGTACACCGCATCCTGGTAGGTGATAAATCAATTCTCTGGGTAAAGGACTGACATCATCATGAACCCCCCTCTTTCCATTTTTCAGTCGCCATTGCTCGTTCTATTTGAGAAAACTGCGGCATGGTCCAAATATCTGCCTCTGGTGCATAGGGCCCACCCTTAAAAAGTCTCTTAGTTGTCCTATCCCATATTGTAGCCATTATCCCAATCAGTGGAGGGTACCTTCTCTAATGCGTCCTGTTTGTCCAGAGAAGTGCTCCCAGCTGCTGTCTACCATAGGCGCCAGCGAGTAGGGACCGCTCCAAAGAGGGGTCCATATCTAGCCATGCGTGCTGTAATTGCGATGCCAAGTAGTATAGCTCTTAGTCTGGGATTTCCCTGCCTCCCTTGTCGCATTGTCGTTTCATCACCTTTCTGCTAACCCTACAGTGTTTCCAGTTCCACAGCAGTTGTGTGAGAAGTACATCTAGCTCTTTGAATACTCTATGCGGGATTTCATAGAAGGACCCTTGCATGGTGAAAAGGCATCTGGGAAGTATCGCCATTGTTATTAAAACGATTTTTCCCATCATGGGCAATTTTAATGTATTCCAGAAGTTTATGCTCCCTTGAGTATCCTACCCATATTGTGTTCATAGAAAGTGTCTTTCTCTCTGGCTACCCGTATCCCCAGATATCGCACCATTTCCAATTCCCACAGGAGCTCTAACCCGGGGGCTGGGATTCTTCTCTCCCTTCCATCGTCCCTATCGGATATAATTGTGATTTTAATTTATTAATACGCAAGCCTGAGGCCATAGCAATATTCTCAAAAGCGTGAAGCAATATTGGAACCAATTGGGTCTGGCGGTTCAAGTACACCAACGCTTTGTCCACGTACAATGACACTATATGTTCCGTTTGGCCTATCAGAATGCCATGGCCCTTTAGCTCTGCCCGGTGGTGGCATGCTAGTGGTTCCATTGCAAGGTAAAATAATAAAGGAGAAAGCGGACATCCTTGTCGCGTACACCTTTGTAACATCATAGCATCTGATACATACATCCCGTTCGGACCCTTGCCATGGGCTTAGCATAGAGTAGTTCGATCCAATTCACAAACCCTGAGCCCAATCCTATTTTCAGAAGTACTTGCCACAGATATTCCCATCTAACCGAATCGAACGCCTGTTCGATATCCAAAAGCGTCAATGCGCTTTACTCTGCACTCCCCCCAAGCGGCTGCATTATATGTGCGAGACGGCAGATATTTATCAGCGCATTCCTACCGGGTATAAACCCAGACTGGTCCACATGCACCAGCTGTGGGAGACATGGGAACAGTTTACTCTCAAGCAAATGGCTTATAATTTTGAGGTCTACGTTCAGCATGGAGATGGGTCTATATGAGTTTGGAATCAACAGGTCTTTCCCCGGTTTGGCAATCATCACTATTAATGCTTCACGCATTGAACGCAGTAGTTCACCCCTCTCTTCTGCTTCCATTATAACCTCCAACAATCTAGGAACCACTACCCCAGCATATTCTTTATAAAATTCAGCCGCAAGGCCGTCCATACCAGGAGATTTAGCACTTCTCAAGTGGGTTATTGCCTGCTTTTATTTTGTCACCCCTAAATGGGGACCCCAGGGTTTCTCGACTCTCGGGTTCCAGGCTGGGCATTTCCATGCCTGCTAGGTAGGCTTCTATAGCCTGGGTATGTGTGGGGTTCTGGGGGTCCAAATATATCTTATTTAAATGGGTTGCAAATGCTTCATTAATCTCATGCTGCGTATAGACCATTAGGTCGTCTCTAATTGCCAAGATTGGTTGAGGTTCCGTCTCCATACTAATTAGTCGTGCCAGTAGGCGTCCCGCCTTATCTCCTTCCTTATACCACCGTCTTCTGCTCTTATTCCTGTTAAATTTGCCTATTGCATCCTATATGTCCCCTATCTTTTGTCGTTGTGCTGTCCGTTTATTTGGTCCCTCTATATATGTGGGAAGTGCCTTTTTTAGGACGGCCAGATGTTTTTCCTTGTGTTTCAAATCCTACTCCAGCACTTTCTTGACCTCAGCCTCAGCGGACATACATACCCCCTTAGCACTACTTTCATGGCATCGCATTCCATCACTTTATTGCTAGGGGTATTCCAGTTTGTATCGAAATACCCATGGAGCTCCTTTACTATCGTAACGTTATATACTGGATCAGTTAGTGCCTCAGTGTTTATTCTCCAGAGTGGTATCTTAGATCTCGGCTGGCCCAGTGTGTATACTGTAAGCACAGGGGAATGATCCGATAAATATCAAGCCAGATATTGTGCCTCCTCTATTCGAATAGCTGCCTCCTTCTGTATGAAAAAATAATCCATGAGTAAACTTTTTGATGAGGGTTATGATGTCGCCAGATTTCCATGAGGTTGTAATTTATTAGCATGTGGCGCATGGCTTTTCTGGTTTTTGGTTTGGCCTCTGGCCTTGGGGGGTGTCTGTCTAGTGCACCATCTAGCGCACAGTTATAGTCCCCAACGACGATTAGTTCTACATCTGGTCCAAGATCTATTTGCCTCATGACTGACCCCAAAAACTCGTCATCATCACTATTTGGGGCATATGTGTTAATCAAGCATACATTTTGCCCGTCAAGTGTTCCTTCCACCATCACATACCTCCCTGATGGATCTGGGCTGGATTTCACTGCCTTAAATGGGACTTCAGGTGCCACCCAGATCAGTGCGCCCCTGGCATACCCCAAATAAGATGTCACAAAAAACTGACCTCCTCCACCTTCGTTGGACACATTTAAGGCATTCTCCCCACAGGTGTGTTTCTTGTAGAAAGGCTTTGTCTACTCCATATCGTTTTAGATACATTATCACCTGGATCCTTTTGACCACATTATTTAGTCCCCTAACATTCCATGTTATGAACTTGTAGTTCTGCCTATCACCCTTTATGACTTCAGTGTGTGGCGGTGTGGTTCCTCTCTGTCTAGATGGGGAAAAGCATTTGTGTCAATCAGGGCAGGGACCATTCTTAGTCCTATAGGTTATTTGGCATATCGTCATGTGCGTTCCTGGTATTAAACTTTCTAACAAAACTGTGTAGTCTCCAATGACTTCCTCCCCCCTCCCCCAGGCAGTAGTATTTCATTCCCAAAGTACAGCCGTTGTCTAAGGACTTGGAACACCACCCCACACCGAACGTCCACCCTAGATCCCTCCCCACAACTTTGCAATCAACAAATATAGTAAATAAGTCCAAAAATGCAGTCTCTGATATACGGCCAGATTGTCAGGAACCGCGGTGCTCGTCCAACCTTTGGTACAGGCCGCATCAGTGCTCTACAGCTGAAATGCCCTAACCTTGAAAGTGGCGGAACCGTGTCCCAACACATATGTTGCAGTCTTTATCTCTCAGTCTTTCAGGGGTACTATTCCCCAGTTAACCTCTATCACATTCTTCTCCCCTTACTTCGGATTTCTGTAATTACAGTTTCAGTGTCTCCGTAAAATTCTTCGGCACCGCCCCAACTACTGTTTCAATATACCTTAGGGGCATTCATTGGTTTAGGTGGGGTTACCCTCGGCTGTGATTGGGGTTCCTGCTCTAGGCAGAGTGGGGAGAACTGGTTAAGCGTTGGTATCCCCTCCACTTCGGTCCGCAAGGTTTCATTTGCACCCACCAGGATACGTACCAACTCCGATGTGTCTTGCGATGTGGATCTCTGTTCTCCGGTGTTACTACACTGTCCCAGCTGCCATCCACTCCTCCTCCCCTGTTCCCGGCAGCCTTGGTTCTGGTCTTGCCCCGCCAGGCCTATTGAATCCATCTATTCTGTCGCCTCTTGCGGTGTACTGTAGAAATGCACCCTGCCTCCATACTGTATTCGGAGCCGAGCCAGAAATATGAAACTGTACTTAATATTGAAGTCTGTAAGCCGTCTCTTGACTCCCAAGAAGTAATTTCTAAGATCTTGCACTTTCCTGGTAGAGTCAGGATAAATATGAATGTCTCGGTGGGCCATGTGCACAAACATATTGCAGTATTATATCTCTGTCTCTAAAGTTAAATAGACAGACAATCATGGCTCTAGGGGGTGATCCCGGGCTTGGTGTGGGACCGAAGGAGCGGTGGGCCCTTTCTATGGTGACCATTTTGGAGAGCCTGGTAATCGTGAAAGCCGACCCTATCCATTGTTCCAGGAAAATATCCGCTGCCGAGCCCTCTGCCATCTCCGGAAATCCCAGGGATCGCAGGTTGTTCCTCCTCGACCTCCCTTCCGCATCTTCTGCGCTGTCTTCCAGGCGGGGGACTGTTTCTGGAGTGAGGTTACTGTTGTGCAGAGCCTCTGGACTTCCTCTTGTAGCGTACCTAGTTCTCCTTCTGTACTTGGACTTGATCCACAACTTTTCGCAGATCTAGGCATAGGTGGTTAATATCCATTGCCATGGTGTCCATTTTTATCTCTAGCTCCATCGGGGAATCTCTGATGGCGTCCAAAATATCCTCCTTACCCTGCGCCCTGGTACCTTGGTGTGGCATCTGCTCCGGTTCCCTTCTGTTATGCTCAGATATTGTCGAGCCCGGCATTGTATATTGCATCATTTTGTAGGTCTGTGCTTCCCTTGTCGGTTTGTCTTTAACCATATTCTGGCCATGTAGTGGTGGCTTCGTGTGCGTCTTATGTCTCACTGCCCCTGTCTCTGGTCCCGGTGTGGGGCACATGGGGCTTCGGTAGGGATGTATTATCAGCCGCCTCTTTGTGCTTTTCTGTTACTTCTCACCCTTTCCAGCAATCATATATGGCATTCCCAAGGGACCCTTCTTCAAGTCTGGCCCCCCAGGAGCGGGCCTTCCTGTCCCTCCTAGATGCCTCTCACCGTCCTGTGTTTGTCTGGGTGATCCACTCACTGGTATGCGTCCCCTGGGCGTCCACCCCTTTGTTATCTTCGTCGGTAGGCCGGGACTTCTGGCCGTCGTCACCTGATTTCATGTACCATGGCCGGACCACCCCCTCAGACCATGCGGCAGAGTCCTTGCTAAGTTTACAAAAGTTCCTCCCCCTGGGACCACTGTTGCAATGTAGCTAAGGCCACAGAGATCCTCCGATGCCCCGGGATATGTGTGTGTGCTCAAGGCGCTGCGCAGAGGCCTCAAAGGGTCACGCCTTGGCCAGGGGCTTCATAGCCCCACGGTCCAGTTTCTTCCCCGCAAGTGTTGTGGCCACACATGACGATCCGCTGCAGGTGGCACCGATTAGTATTTTCTGGCCATCAGGGTTATGACAATCGTACTCCCAGTACCTCCAGACCTCGCGCAGAGTGCGGGTTCCAGGCTGCAGGCAGCACTCAGTCCGGGTGACCTCCGGCAGCATTGCGTTGTCATCCAGCCGCCCTCCAATACCACGATGGGTTGAGCGGGGATGCAGTCACCTGCGGGGCTCTCATCCAGGGCCCAACCGCTGGACCCTCCGGGCGTGGCCCCCTCAAGCTCAATTGATCTCCAGGTCTTGATCAGGCACCGTCATTTTAACGTCAGGCAGGCCGCCGCATCTCAGGATTCTTACAGACGGTTATTCCACCGTTTCCAATCTCCGACGGCACCCGGTGTCCTGCTCATATAGATTAGGGGAGATTCCGACACCGTTTCGGCTGGGTTCTTCGACGGGTCTGCCAGGATTAGCAAAGGAATGTTGCATATGGGGCAGGAGCTCCGCAGAAGTGTGACTAGCCGGCCATGATGTCAGGCCATGCCCCCTCCTTCCAGAGAAATAGTTATTTAAATATGGGTCAGGCCTATTATTGCAGTCCTTGTTTGTGCACTCTCACTGCCAGCTTCACTTGGCATGTAAAAGGCATTTTTCAAGTCTTCAATCCATGTTTTAGTTCACATACCTCATCTGTAGGATAACCCATAGGTATTCCATAAAACATGGTGCTTTGTGGTAAAACGACTGAGAGATGTCGTTTTGAGTTTTAGTAAGTTACTCATGCACTTGCAGATATCTACTCCAAGCACTACATACAGTATACCACCCATAATGCAACTATAATACATGTTTCCAAAGTATACAGCCTCTCTGTCACCTAGTCACAGAGCGATAGAGGGACTTATACATTCACTCACATACACAAA
This sequence comes from Triturus cristatus, assembly GCF_964204655.1. Lineage (NCBI taxonomy): Eukaryota > Metazoa > Chordata > Amphibia > Caudata > Salamandridae > Triturus > Triturus cristatus. The sequence goes on along the minus strand of NC_140582.1, from coordinate 137,595,049 downwards.
AACTTCTTATGTATGCAGTACTGTCAAGGGTAGTTGTAGACACACCTACACACCCCTCTATTCCCTAACACAGGTACTGAGGTATTTATCAGGCCATTTATATAGACAGTTAGAGACTCATTGGGGTTCTACAGTAGACAGTCGCATACCAGCACATTTACTTAAACATCTCATACCACTGCTATAGGTGGATTACTACACTCACTGAGATATATAGGCAAGTCACTACAAAACCTCATCATCCATCCAGACAAATAGACCTTTAAACATGGATCAGGTCTACTAGTGCAGGCCCTGTCTGTGCAGTCTCACTGCCAGCTTCACTTGGCATGTAAAAGCCATATGGCAAGTCATGAATCCACGTTTTAGTACACATAACTGACCTCTGAGAGGGGGCGTGGCCAGCAAGATGGCCGCATAGGACGTTGCTGTGCTTTGCTCCGGCCGGATCAAAGGAAGATGCGTTAAAATCCTGCGATGCAAGGTCGCATCAACCCCATTAACGCCGGCCCGGCCAAGAGCTATTGACTGGCATAGCAAACTCTGCTCGGAACCAGCCAAGACCCAAAGTACACCGGGGGAGGGGGGGGGAACGGACACAATGCCTGCCGTGGATGCCTCTGCATCCGGCATAGAACGCGAGATGCTGGCACCTAGAGGCCCTGTCAGACGTGGGGAATTTATGCACAGAGAGCGGACCCCGGGACGGCTGCAGCCCGCATGAAGCCGTGGGCGGCGCTGGTATAGTGGAGCTCTGTAAACAATGCATCAGACCTCCCTGCGGCATCTGGGTTTTAGGTCCCACCCATGATGTGAGGAGGTGAATTGTTGGCGGGGGCAGGGTCCCCCTTCCATAAGAGACTGGTATGGAGCTGAAGCTAAGAGCAGGAACGAGTGAGCAGAGTGGGCCAGTGGAGACTGTGCCGGGCCCCTGGCGGGCTGAACACCAATGGTAGCCCTCTGAGGTTCCTAGGCCAATGAAAAGCAAATGAGGCATGTCTAATTATTGGAGGACTGGCCCAGAATGAGGAACACTTAACCCAGAACTTTTGCTGATATTGGGAACTACGAGCAAAGGAGCTGATTGGTATAAGTGGCCTAGGTGGGGGCACCCACACTGGACATTGGAGGGAAGCTGAGTCCGGCCGGCCCTCTGTGCTGTAAATGAGAAGGCTGGGCCCAGTTGTGCACTTGCGACTGGGAGTGCAACGGACCTGCTGCCGCCAGGGACTGGGGCTGCAGACTCTCCTGGACCTTCTCATATATGTCTAAAAAGGAGCGGGCTTGTCAGTAGAGACAGTTTGCGTCAAGACCTCGGGACGCCTGCGGTAGAGCACAGGTGAGATAGCTGCAAAGGTGAGAAGCGAGGCGGACACGGAGCACTGTTCGTGCGGTGTGGCACCCGGAGGTCACCAGGAAGTTGGTAAAAGACAAAACCAAACGGGCCCAAGGCCAACAAAATCCTTAATTACGTACAGCACCTACAGCAGGAGACACATCAACACAACCAAAGGGAGGATGGCGCAGTGGTGGGAGCCTCGGCAGAGGAACGGCAAGACCCTTCTCTAATTGACATACTGGTAGCCATACAGAATACAAGGGATAAGATGGTGTCAAGGATTGATGCGGTGGCGATTTATGTCAGTCTTCTTCGATGTGATCTACGTAAGGTGTCTGACAGAGTCACCATGACTGAACAACATGTTGAAACACTCCAGACGTAGGTGAAATCTCTCAGGGAGACGGTCATGAAGCTACAAAGGAAAGCTGGATGATTGGGCCGAGGATCAGGAAGGACGCTCAAGAAGGAATAATTTGCGCTTTGTGGTTTTCCCGGAGCTGAGGTTCTGTAGCGATCCGAACCCGTGAATTCGGTATCATAGTACTGACACGATTTTGGTACCAATGAACCGCAAATGATCCATTTTATACATGACAGTGTTTTCGCTGCGCAACTAGCATGAATTCACTGGAAAATAGGGCATTCTGTCACTAAAGTCATGGCACCCATTTTAGTTACGGCATCCATTTTGTTTCTTGCCCTCACATAGTCAAGGAACGGACGATGACCCCAGCAGGATCACCTTGTTATGGACACGTAAGCTCGAGCCCCGAGAAAGGCTGACGCTACATGACTAGGCAGAATCAAGCTGCCTCCCTTGCCTGAGGCCAGTCCTGCTATACTGGTTCTCGTGTCCGTTGTCCTGACTGAAAGGCCGAAGACGATTGCCCTGCCCGTTTATGATCCATAAACACCTCTTATCCCACATTTCAATCCTTTGCACCTGGCTCTGCTCCTTTCCTTCTGGGCTTTTACAATGGGGAGGTTACGATTTTTATGATGGGGAGGATCAAGTAGAGAATGAAGAACTGACAAGAGAGCCTGATCGAATACCGAAAACCCACAACTAATCATTGTTTGATATTTATTTATTATCTGTTTGGGATACCGGGTTGGGCATGAGAAATATTCGTGTAATGTTGCCCCAAGACATTTTTCTTGTATTTAAGAAACAACCCACTTAATGCAATTCGAACAGTCTCCTAGATTCTGCCTCTGTGTGGTTCCTATGATTTCTGTGTCCCTGCAGTAAATAAACCTTGGTCTTTGACGCCGCCATCGAGAAGCCCGAGTCTCTGTTTGTTTGTGCACCGGGACAGGGGGAACTCAGGGGTCTTCGGGTGTTGTTTCCCTGACACCTCTGGACTCTTAAAAATCCAGAACCTCAAATTGGCGCCCAACGTGGGGCGACGTCATCCGGTACCGGTCCAAAGCCTGAAAAGTTCGAGAAGATTCGTGTGAAGATTCCGGAGGGAGGTACCCCGCTTCATCGATCCCTGCATGTCGCAAAAGTGGCCCGACGATCTCTTCCACGAGGGTTCCCGTTCCCAGACGGCTACAGAGGACCGCTGCCTTGACTGTCGCCCTGTCTTGGACCCGAGGTGCAGACCTTAGTACGGCGAGACGTAGACGGGTTCTCCTTGGTGACGTCTTCCACATTTCAGTTAAGTATTAAGTGGGTTGTGCTCAGTTTGGTTATTTGGATACGTTTGTTTTGGATTTGTAGATTATCATTGGTTGCTCTTGTTAAGATAATCTTTTGTATTTGGTATTGGTTCATTTTGGTAGGCCTAAGTTCTCTGCGCATTTTGGTTGGAATTTGTCTTTGTTGTCATGACTAAGGGTAACAATTGTTTTTTGTCCTGGTTACGTTGCAACGGGGATTCACGGTTGGAGGACTCGTGTTCGGTTCCTCCGATTGGGACTCCTACATATGAGCTCTATTGTAAACATGGTGTGGGTCCTATTACGTATAATGAAGTATGGGTCCGTTATACCAAGAAAGATGGTGTCCTTAGTTGGCCACCGCATGGTAGTTTCGAAACGGAAATTCTAGATAATTTAGAAATGAAGTTGTTTAAGAGAAAAGCCCGGCCGGCGATGTTTGATTCTTTTCGCGTATGGCGCAAAGAAGCCAAACAGAGAGAAATTAGGAAAACAAAGAAAGAACAGAAAGAGAAAGGGTTGACTTTAATGGAGTCTGCTAGGCAGCTGCATGTCAACGAGACCGAGAAAGCAATGGAGATGGCGAGTAGAAAACATAATTTGGCAATTGATAAATGTTACCCTGTATTGCCATCTTGTCCTGCTAAGCCGATAGAGGACCCTGAAAAGGATCCCCTGTTGTCTTACCTGTTGAGTTCACCTCCACCGTATGCACAGGGTATTACAGTACCACAGTTACTACCTGTTGTACAGCCAGCTGCTGGTCAGCCTGGGATAGGTGCTCCACTTCCTTTGAATCCAGCTCCTGTCTTTCCCGTGGTCAATGATCCTACGGCACCCCCTCTTCCTGGGTCGCCTATTCCGCCTTTGCCTATCGTTTCGCAAACTGCTTTACCTACTACTCCTACCCTTACTATATCATCTGCTCCAGCTGCCCTGTCCCCAAGCCCTGTCATTCTGACTCCGCTTTCCGTTCGTCGGAAAATAATCGACTCTGTAACTAATATCTTAACCCCTCTTTACAGGTCCTTAATTGGGACCCCCGTTTCTGACTCTATACAGAGACGTAGCCAGCTTCCTGGTCCCGAGGAACGAGAGACGTTAGATTCGACAGCCCTTAGGTGGATGTCGAAAGCTGCGAAGTATGATGCACGAAGAGTATTAGACACATTTATGCAGTGGAATGAACCAACTCAACGTTATGTTTTTGACGTGATGTGTTCTCTTGTGCGTGAGGAATGGGAAGATGATGACTTAGATTCCGTCCCCTCTGATTTAATAAATATTCAGCAGAAATTTGCCGCAGGAATGGTGATAGGTTCAGAAGTAGGGAGAGCGATAGAATTAATTTTAGCTTATAGGGATGAGTCCCCTTTTCGGGCGACAAGAGACCCTGATGGTACACCGATAACTAGGAAAAGACGAGGTCAGTATCCGATGAGAGAAGTTCCGCCCATATGGCGCGAAGCAGTTGCCGCTGATGGGAACTTGGGTATTGCAGCTGCTCCAGCACAATTCCAGAGAGTGTGGATACACATTCCTTGGAAACGGGCTGAAGTATTAGCAGTAAAACAAGCATTACCAGACCCTCGTAAAAATCCTGCTGGTTATTACAAAGAATTAACACAGACAGTCCAAGCGTGTATCATGAATTTGGCAGACATTGAAATGCTATTTGGTAATGTAGTGCCACAGCCTATATGGGCCAAGATTCGGCAAGAGAACCACCCAGTCGCCTTAGGAGGTGATTGGCCAGCTATCGTAGCGGCAGACGCACAGCAGGTTGGTGGAGCTAAACCTGAACCTCTGATTGCTGACTTACCTGGCAGAATAATTAATCTGATGAAAACGCTGATGCCAGCGTTACGAGTAAATTGGGATAAACTATCAGCATGCAAGCAAAAGAAGGACGAAAGCGTCTCTGACTTCTTCACTAGATTTGAAGAGACCTTCGTAGATCACAGTGGGCAAGATATGAGTACCGAGGGAGGTCAGAGATTGTTTGTTGATAAGTTTGTGTTTAATTTACTACCTGAGCTTAGTAACAAGTTAAAGGATTCTGAAAGTGCATGGGCAGTGTCGACGACAGCACAGATACTTGCAACTGCTCAGTATTACGAGAATAGAGAGAAAGAAGAGAAGGAAAAGTCAGAAAAGAAAACGAAAGATTTAAAAACCAAAGTTCTTTTGCAACAGGCATATCCGCCTCGTTCGAATCAGTCAGATTCACAGCAGCGACCCCAGTTTCAGCAACAGCCACAATTCCAGCAAGGGACGGCCCAGAGATTTAATTATAGTTTTCCCCGACAACAGTTAGCATGGAATCAGTGTGCCTATTGTAAAAAGGAGGGTCATTATAAGAATGAGTGTCCAGTACTACACCCACAAACTAGTGGTGTCCCAGCTCAGAGAGGTAATGTTGGATTTATGCAAGCTCCTAGAGGTAGAGGGCGTGGTACGATGACACCACAGGCTGATCGCCAATCGAATTATTTTGACCAGCGACATGTACATCCTACGCAGCCAGGTAGATCTCCACAGTATCATGTTGAAGATTACTATGATCATAATGAAGAGATTCAAAGAAACGAACAATAGGACAGCCGCAGGCAGAGAGAGGGAGTAGTATCAGTTCCAGTTGATCAGAGTGGACCTTATGTCACAGTAGTTACCTCAGGCGTGGTCGAACCATTTCTGTTGGATACTGGTGCGGCAAAAAGTTCAATCATGCGCGCGAAACTCCCTGGCGCACCTTTGTCCGGCTTAACGAACACTTCAGTAGGTTTCTCAGGCGCCCCTGTTCACAATCCTGTGTCCAGTCCTTTATCTATCACTGTTGGGCCATGCGAGCTAGAAGCACCCCTCATTTTAACAACCGGTTGTAATGAGAATCTGCTTGGTTTAGACCTGTTGAAACGCCTGCATGCGACGTTGTACTGTTCTCCTTCGGGAGTACAGCTCACATTAGGTAAAGGAGTCATCTCCCCGATGTACATGTCAATGGACAAGCTCCCACCGGAGCTGCGTTCTATCCCTGATACTCTTTGGGCAACTGGTCCCAACGATGTAGGCCTCTTGGAAATTCCCCCTTACGTGGTAAGTCTAAAAGCGAATGTTAAATTTCCACGAATCCCACAGTATCGGATTTCAAACGAAGGTGAACAAGCACTCTTGCTGATTGTAAAAGACTTGATACAGAAAGATGTGATAGAGGAAACTAGAGGAAACGTCTGCAATAGTCCTGTTCTGCCGATTCTGAAACGTACTGACCCTTCTAAACCTCCAATTTACAGATTTGTGATTGACCTCAGAGAAGTTAACAAAATAGTGATTCCACAGTTTCCTGTAGTCCCAGATATCACTGCATTATTGACGTTGATTCCTGCATCGGCATCATGGTTTACGGTGATCGACTTGAAAAATGCATTTTTCAGCATTCCCATAGCAGAAGAAAGTAGAGACATTTTTGGTTTCTCCTTAGGAGGACGCAGTTTCAGATTCAAATGCGCTCCACAAGGTTATTGTGAAAGCCCTTCAATTTATAGCCAAGCATTAAAAAGTCAATTAGACGCTCTTGTACTTCCTCATGGTGTTGCTCTGATCCAATACGTAGACGATCTTTTACTGGCTGCTGATGACAAGGAAACTTGCAAAGCAGCTACAATTTCTTTATTGCGTCATTTGTCAGACTTACATCACAAGGTGTCACCTTCTAAACTGCAACATTGTTGCCAAGAAGTGACCTACTTAGGTCATCTTTTGTCAAAGGAGGGAAGAAGGTTGACCCCAGAGAGAATCAAAGCAATTTCACAGATGACTGTACCAAGCACACAAAGAGAAGTGCGTGCGTTTTTGGGTATTACGTCATACTGTAGGCAATGGATCCCAAATTTTTCTCTCATGGCGAAACCATTGGTAGCCCTGACTGGAAAAGGTGTTCCGAGCCCTTTGCCATGGTCTGATGAATGTCAACAGAGCTTCTCTGACTTATGTGATGCGCTGTGTTCAGCTCCTGTGTTGGGTGCTCCTGACTACAGTAAGCCGTTTACACTATATGTCCATGAAAGAGAAGGTTGTGCATTGAGTGTATTAACACAACAATTCGGCGACAAACAACGGCCTTGTGCGTACTTTTCATCCACATTAGATCCGGTAGCCAGAGCATTGCCAAGTTGTTTAAGAGCCACGGCAGCAGCCGCAGTGTCTATTCGACAGTCTGCTGGACTAGTCATGAACAACATGTTAGTAGTCATGGTTCCACATGCTGTGGATACACTCATGAATCGAACGAAAACTCAGCACCTCACCAGTGCTAGATTATCAGGCTATGAGCTGACGCTTTTGGCAAGTCACATTCAGATCAAGCGATGTAACATACTGAATCCAGCAACACTGTTGCCGACTACTCAGGAGTCGAGTGATTCAGAGCCCCATGATTGTTGTTTCAGGACTGAGGAAGAGACAAAAGGTAGAATTGATTTGAAAGATACTCCGTTATCAGACCCAGACGGCACGTTATATGTCGATGGGTCCTGTTTTAAACTACAGAATGGTGATGTGACGGCCGCGTATGCAGTTACGACTTTGAGTACGATTGTTGAGACTGCAAGAGTGAGTCAGAATTCTGCCCAAGCAGCAGAATTAATTGCATTGACAAGAGCGTGTGTTCTAGCTGAGGGAAAGAGAGTGAATGTGTTTACTGATAGCCAGTACGCCTTTGGCGTCGCACACAATTTTGGGCGTCTCTGGAGAGAAAGAGGTTTTCTCACGTCCCATGGAACTAAGATCCAACATGGACAGTTAGTCAACGATCTATTAGAATCCCTGACCCTACCGAATGAAGTTGCGATTGTGAAGTGCAGTGCACATCGAAAGATTACGGATGATGTTGGCCGAGGGAATGCGTTTGCTGATGAGGTCGCTAAAGAAACGGCCAAGAACATGACGAGCCGAATGTATGTTGCAACGTCTGCAAGATGGATTGCTGAATCAGGAATGTGTGAGAATACGATTGACAGTGTGAAAGTAATCCAAAATGAGGCAACTGAAAATGAGAAGAATGAATGAAAGGAGAAAACGGGTAAAATGGATCCAAGTGGATGTTGGATTGATCTGTCTGAGCAGCAACGTTGGATGTTACCTGATGCGTATGTGCTCGCAGTAGTCACGATGGCGCATGGAGCGGCGCACATCAGTTCGAAAGGGATCTGTAAAATGTTAGCTCCAGTATGGAAGAACGATGGAATTACTAAGTGTGCGGAAAGAGTGGTGAAAAACTGCATGATATGCCTGATGCATAATCCTGGCAAGGGAACCCCAACCCCAACTGGTCATTTTGCTCCCCCTTCTTGTCCCTTTGAAGTGATTCAGTTGGATTTTATCCACATGGACAGGTGTAACAATCTTAAATACGTCCTAGTGGTAGTCTGTGCCTTTTCAAGATGGATTGAGGCATATCCGTTAAAGGATAACACTGCTATGTCTACTGCCAAAATCCTCCTCAAAGAGTACTTCCCCAGGTACGGTATGCCACGGATTGTTTGGTCGGACAATGGAAGTGAGTTTGTAGGGAAAGTCATGAAGAGTGTGTGTGCGGGTCTGGGTATTACCCAGAAATTTCACAGTGCGAATCACCCACAGTCAGCAGGTTTGGTTGAAGGGTACAATGGTACTCTGAAACTGAAACTTGCTAAAATTCAAGCTTCCACTGGTCTCTCTTGGCCAGACGCACTGCCTCTAGCTTTACTGTCCACCAGAGCGACTGTACACTCTCGAGTAGGGCTTAGCCCATATGAGATTGTGTTCGGCCGCCCTGCTAATGTTTGGGGAGTCCCTAGGCCAAAGGAATTCAAACAGATAGAATACCCAATGTTGATTGATTACCTTCATGATCTGACTGCTAAACTGAGCCTTATTCATCAACAGGTATTCGAATCCTTGCCTAAACTGCCGGAGAGTCCAGGTCATACGTTGAAACCCGGCGACCAGGTTGTAGTGCGGAACTTTGAACGTACTCGAAACCTTCAGCCAAGATTCGTGGGCCCGTTCCAGGTCCTCCTCGTAACCAGAACTGCAGTACGCCTAGCTGGCAGGAAAAATTGGGTGCATGCCAGCCACACGAAGCGTGTCCCTCTCCCACTCCCCTATGACAACTGGGTTAGACAGGGAATTGGTGTATCCGAGACAGAACCTGTTCCTAGGCACATCCCTTTCAGTGATGCAGAGTACCTAACGGACCATCCACGAACTAAAACGCAGAACTTTGGCACCTCAGCAGAAACCGCTCCTTTGAATCCTGAACCGAGTATTGTACAAAGTGAACACTTGTCGCCTGTGGAATCGAACATTTCTGCACCTGTGGACCAGCTATTTCAAGACCAAACAAGACCTGGAAAGTACAGATATAATCTACGTTCTCATGTGATGAACTGATGACATTGCATTATTACATTTCTGTTTGATAACTGTAAAACTGTTTTGATCGTATTTGCATCCCGTACAGTCAGGAAGTTTGCTTTTATTTTTGGTATCCTCTTGCCTTGCCGTCTGGGTTACCGTAGGGTCGTAACGTGTGCCTTGTTTTAATTTACAGGGAATCAGACATTAGGTCGGTTTCTTCTGTTTGTCTTGGGAACTCCCAGGATAAACAGAGGTAAGTTTTTAACAGGTACAAACCATCCGTTGCGAACGGTTGTAGAAGATGGAGCTTCCTGAATTACGACGGGTTAAAGTCATAAATGTGCACAAGACAAAATTATATGACATATTGTATAGTAAATGTTTCCTAATGCAATGTGCCCTGACACTTCTGATTGTTTTTATAACTCTGATAGGCGGAATTATTTTTGGTATTCAATTGATCTTTGCACCTGTTACGTCTACAGTATCTCCCCATATTTCTGTTTCCCCGACTATTGGTTCTATTAATTCTTTTCATCCTTTTCCTGCCCACGAGCAAGCTCGACGCTCTGAGTTTATAAATAACACTTTCATTCAGCTCTTGCACCAACATCAACTAGTGGTTAACACAACAAACTGCTGGGTATGTGGCCTGATACCACATACCATGGACAAGGGCATCCCTTATTTGGTTCTGCCTTTCAGTTATAATGGATCATTCTGGGCATTTCAGACCATGTTCGCCTATGCTCTAGAGACCTACCCTCCACGACCTCCGCGTTCCACCCGGTATAACTCTGCTAATAGAGCCTTGGTAAAAGGAATCACTGATATGGTGAGAGATGTCACTAATACTCCGTACATTCCCAAGGATGAGTTGCGAGTTTACATGGGGTGGAACATTACAGAATATGGCATCACTCTGGGTGAGAACAAACGTAAGAGCTCAACTCCGATCTGGGTCGTACCCCACCAAGGTCAGGTCTGTTTGCAAGGAAATGGGAGGAATCCGAAAGCTCGACTAGGGAAGAGTGACTGTATTGAAACGTACGTGTTCCCGTCACAATCTTCCCCTGCATTCTTAGCCGCTAAGGGTACCTATTTTGTTTGTCAAGACAGAGCATATCCATGGCTGCCCGCTGACTTCTCAGGCTCATGTTATATCGCTCAACTGTTACCTCCGACATACACTGCTGCACCGGACTATCACAAAACGAGAGTTGTGAGAGGTGTAATCAGTAAAGAGGATACTGCTGGCCAAGAAGCAGGAGACTTTTTCAAAGGTTTCCTCCCGTTCTGGGGGCCTATGGTCAACAGTAGAAACCTGCGTCAACTAACACGAGTAGTTGAATTCACCATTATCGAAACTACAGGTGCCCTTAGTAACCTGACAGCTGAGCTTCAAGCGGTTCGCCTCATGACGTTACAGAACCGTATGGTTCTTGACGTGTTACTTGCAGATCGAGGTGGGGTATGCAAGATGATCCAATCAAGTTGCTGCGTTTTTATCCCAGATAATGCGCCAACAGTATACAAGGCCATCTCTAAGTTACACAAAATCTCCGACTCCATTCACGTAGAGGAAGGTGACTGGTCACTAATGGGATGGTTCTGGAATCTGTTATCTGCATGGGGGTGGAAGGTTCTAATGGTCATTGGTGTTACGTTGGTATTTTTATTTTCGTGCTGTCTCATTATTCAGTGTGGCCCTGCCTTATGTAGCGTTTGCGTTTCATCGTGCGTAAGAAGACCACCTGTTTTCGGAGATGCACCACGAGATAAAGTAATGCTACAACAACATATCAGTGACCTAATGAACATAGAAATGGACTCTGACATAGAGTGAGTTATTGCCTATGTAAGGGCAAAAGGACGGTCTGAGGTTCTGTAGCGATCCGAACCCGTGAATTCGGTATCATAGTACTGACACGATTTTGGTACCAATGAACCGCAAATGATCCATTTTATACATGACAGTGTTTTCGCTGCGCAACTAGCATGAATTCACTGGAAAATAGGGCATTCTGTCACTAAAGTCATGGCACCCATTTTAGTTACGGCATCCATTTTGTTTCTTGCCCTCACATAGTCAATGAACGGACGATGACCCCAGCAGGATCACCTTGTTAAGGACACGTAAGCTCGAGCCCCGAGAAAGGCTGACGCTCCATGACTAGGCAGAATCAAGCTGCCTCCCTTGCCTGAGGCCAGTCCTGCTATACTGGTTCTCGTGTCCGTTGTCCTGACTGAAAGGCCGAAGACGATTGCCCTGCCCGTTTATGATCCATAAACACCTCTTATCCTACATTTCAATCCTTTGCACCTGGCTCTGCTCCTTTCCTTCTGGGCTTTTACAATGGGGAGGTTACGATTTTTATGATGGGGAGGATCAAGTAGAGAATGAAGAACTGACAAGAGAGCCTGATCGAATACCGAAAACCCACAACTAATCATTGTTTGATATTTATTTATTATCTGTTTGGGATACCGGGTTGGGCATGAGAAATATTCGTGTAATGTTGCCCCAAGACATTTTTCTTGTATTTAAGAAACAACCCACTTAATGCAATTCGAACAGTCTCCTAGATTCTGCCTCTGTGTGGTTCCTATGATTTCTGTGTCCCTGCAGTAAATAAACCTTGGTCTTTGACGCCGCCATCGAGAAGCCCGTGTCTCTGTTTGTTTGTGCACCGGGACAGGGGGAACTCAGGGGTCTTCGGGTGTTGTTTCCCTGACACCTCTGGACTCTTAAAAGTCCAGAACCTCAGAGCGAGCGGAGGGACCCTCGGTGGAGTTTTTCTCGGAGGATAGGATTACTAAGGTACTTGCTCCCGGAAAAACATCCAAGTTCTTTAAAAATGAAAGGGCCCACTGGGCGGTATTTTCCCCGGTGAAACCTGGAGCTCTGCCAAGGGCTATCATAGCTCAGTTCTTTAAATACAGTGACCGGGACATAATCCTGCCGGCTACTTGCAAAAATACTGTCCTACTATTTGAGGGTCATTCGATTGCGATCTATCCCGACTACACACAACGAGTACAGGATCAGAGACGCACCTTCCTGATGGTGAAAAGGCGAATGAGAGAAGCGGGATGAAGCACAGCCTGCTTTTCCTAGACAAACACCGGTCGAACACAAAGGCTAAGCCCTGTTTTTCTTTTCAGCTGCATAAACTTCAGGGTGGATGGATGCGACAGGAGGAAACGGCGATCATCGGAACTCACCGAATATTTTGAGGAAGGGAACGGATTCGGTGGACTCAGAAATTACATCTTTGGATATTGTGCTGGGCACAAATGTTTCCTGAGCTCATGGCACCTGGAGAAGGCGTGGGCTCACTGACCAACACACTCAGATAAGTGAAGCGGGGGGACTATTCTAATGATGTACCGTTTAATTGATCTTGTTGTGGGGAGTGGACATTCATATACCCTGTGCCAGGGGAGTACCACATCCCTCAGGAGAGTCTGGGGCTTGATTTGGGGGTTGGAGGGCCTACCCTCACAACCTGTTGACTGCCTAGTCACTTACAATGCACTTCTTTAGCGGGACATGGCCGCTGCTTCTCCGACGATTTAGTAACAAGTAACGTATTATTGGGAAGTGAGTTGCAGTGGATAAATATTTTGTCTGGGAAATGTGAAGGGGTGGTTTGGGGTGGGAGAGGAGGATTCTTGTTCTCTACGAAGTGAGGAGAGATGAACCTGTTTCACTGCCCAGTGGGTGGGGGGAGAGTTGGGGGTACCAATCAGTTTTGTTGGTTAAGAGTTGGGTTTTGGGAAGTTTATGGGATACATGTCTGAGATGTAGCATGTTGATGCACGACCAGTCCTGAGATAAGATGGATAACTGGGGAATCAAGTAAAAGAATAATCAAGAATGGCCATGGCTCCCTCCATGATGAAAATACTTACCTGGAATACATGGGCTATGGTGATGATTGAAAAATGAAGGAAGGTGTATGCCTACTTAAGGTGATATAAAATCTCTGTAGCGGGCCTTCAGGAAACACATATTTGGGGTGACACAGTACCTTACATTAGACATAGGTGGAGATGGCAGCTGTACGCCACTTCCTACACAGGATTCGCCCGGGTACTCTCATTTGGGTGGACCCGGGGACCCCTTTCCAGCACGTGCAGCATGTGACCGACCCTGAAGGGCACTACGTAATATTGTACGGCAGGCTAGACGGTCAGGAAATTTGTATTATTAATGTATATGCTCCCAATACAGATGGCCCGAGTTTCTTTCCCGAGGTGATGGCCGCAGCAGCTCCATATGTGGGGGGGTCATATTACTGGGGGACGTTAATTGTGTGTTGGATGGGATGTTGGACAGGGACCCCCCCCCGGGTGAACACCAAACCATGCGTGACCGGGGCCCTAGAGGATGCTCTGAAAGGATTGGGAGTGGTGGATGTGTGGAGACTGAGGCACCCAGATGGTAGGGTGTTCTCCTGTCATATTCCTGCAATGGGTACATTTAGTAGGCTGGACCAGTTTTTTGTTTCTGAAGAACTGGTCCCCAGGGTGGGTGAGGTTACGAATCTGCCGATATACATCTCGGATCATTCCCCCATGATATTATCCATAGGCAATGGGAGGCTCAGGTTGGCAATCCCATCCTGGAGACTGCAAACAGATGCATTTACGGACCCACCCTTTGCTGCTGAGGGAGGTGCAAGGGGAACTTTCTAAATATTTCGAGACAAATTGGGGTTTGGTGTCCTCAAGAGCAATAGAATGGGAGGCTATGAAAGTAGTGATAAGAGGGATCTGTATAAATACGACATACAGAGTCTCCCACCTGCTTGAAAGGGACATTAAAGTCCAGGAAGAAAAATTGAAGGAGAAAGAGACATGGCTCCCGACGTCCCCCCAGTGCCTGGATGAGTTGTGGGAGGTTCAAGAGCAGCTGTTGTCAGCATTATACAGACTAGAAAAGTTCCATTACACTGGGTACCGTCAGCGCCTGCATGCAAAAAGGGATCGTTCCGGGGCTTTGCTTGCCAAGTTGATCAAGGGTGAAACTTCTGGCTCTCCCATAGTGCAGATGCAGTCTAAGGATGGAACATAGTATACAGTCAACAACAAATCCTGGATATTCTGTCCGATCATCTAGTCAAGGTGTACGCAGGACGCCCCCCACCAGCTTTGGGAATGATGACTGGGTTCATGGCTGCCCTGGATTTGCCCGGCTCGAGGGAGAGGCTAGTCAGTTGCTAGACAAGGCGATATTCATAGAGGAGGCATTGGAGGCTATACGTACTTTAACCCCTTCGATGCTCATGATGGAATGGTTCCGTCATGAGCATCGGTGCCCCTGTGCTCATGACGGAACCATTCCGTCATGAGGCCAGGGGCACGAAATCCCTCTGCTGCAGACAGCAGAGGGATTTCTATTTCATGGCTTTGACCTTGGGAGCTGGGGAAGAGCTTCCCCAGCTCCCGAGGCCCCCTCCCTGGTTTCTGTGCAATAAAGATCAGCGCGCACGTCGCGCTGTCTTCATTGCATAGAAACCGAAACTGAAATGAGCCTTTAGGCTCAATTCAGTTTCACTTTGTATGTGCTCAGGGGGCTATCTCAGCCCCCCGGGCACATAGAAAGACAGGAGAGGTATCATTGGAAAGGGGAGAATCTCCCCTTTCCAATAAGACCCCTCCCCAGTGGATCCCTGCTTGGGGATCGCCCCAGGAGGGCGATCCCCAAGCAGGGATCCACCCACTAGACACCAGGGAGGGGGGAGCGGCCCCTTAGGCAAGAGCTTTTGCTCCCCCAATATATTTTTAGTGCCATTTAGTCTTTTTGTCCTCCCTGGGGGGCAGATGGGGGCAGTAGCCCCCAATCTGCCCCCCCGGGGGGGCAAAAAGCCCACTAGACACCAGGGATGTATTTTTTCATGTGCATTGGGGTGGAGGCTGCCCAATATGGGCATGCCTATGCCCCCACCCACCCTCCGCAAAAATGACAGCCTTTCTGCCCCCCCTGGAGGGCATATGGGGGCATTAGCCCCAAATCTGCCCCCCCGGGGGCTGAAAGCCCACTATACGCCAGGGATTTTTTTTTTTGTAAATTGGGGTGGGGGCTGCCTAATATGGGCATGCCCATGCCCCCACCCACCCTCCGCAAAAATGACAGCCTTTCTGCCCCCATGGGGGGCAGATGGGGGCATTAGCCCCAAATCTGCCCCCCCTGGGGGGCAAAAAGCCCACTAGACACCAGGGATTTATTTTTTCATGTAAATTGGGGTGGGGGCTGCCCAATATGGGCATGCCCATGCCCCCACCCACCCTCCGCAAAAATGACAGCCTTTCTGCCCCCCCTGGAGGGCAGATGGGAGCATTAGCCCCAAATCTGCCCCCCCGGGGGGCAGAAAACCCACTATACGCCAGGGATTTATTTTTTTTTTTTGTAAATTGGGGTGGGGGCTGCCCAATATGGGCATGCCCATGCCCCCACCCACCCTCCGCAAAAATGACAGCCTTTCTGCCCCCCCCTGGGGGGCAGATGGGGGCATTAGCCTGAAATCTGCCCCCCGGGGGGGCAAAAAGCCCAGTAGACACCAGGGATTTTTTAGGCAAATTTTAATTAGTGTGGGGGCATTGGCCTGCCTGTTTTGGGCAGCCCCCACCCTAATTAAAATTTGCCCAAAAACTCCTTGGCGTCTAGTGGACTTTCTGCCCCCCCTGCGGGCAGATGGGGGCATTAGCCCCCAATCTGCCATGCCAGGGGGGCAAAAAGCCCAATAGATGCCAGGGAGTTTTTTTGGGGCAAATTTGAATTAGGGTGGGGGCTCCCAAAACGGGCATGCCCATGCCCCCACCCCCAACCCCCACAAAAATAACAGCATTCCTGCTCCCCTGGGGGCAGATGGGGCAGTAGCCCCCAATCTGCCCCCCAGGGGGGCAAAAAGCCCAGTAGATGCCAGGGATTTTTTTGGCAAATTTTAATTAGGGTGGGGACATTGGCATGCCCGTTTTGGGCAGCCCCCAACCTAATAAAAATGTGCCCAATAACCTCCCTGGCATCTAATGGACTTTCTATCCCCCCACCCGGGGCAGAAGTGGGCTTTAGCTGCCAATCTGCCCCACCGGGGGGGCAAAAGCCCACTAGATGCCAGGGATTCTTTTGGGGCAAATTTGTATTAGGGTGGAGGGTCCCAAAAAGGACATGCCCATGCCCCTACCAAAATTACAGCCTTCCTGCCCCCTGGGGGGCAGATGGGACAGTAGCCCCCAGTCTACCACCCCGGGGGGCAAAACACCTACTAGATGCCAGGGATTTTTTGGGGCAAATTTTAATTAGGGTGGGGGCATTGGCATGCCCGTTTTGGGCAGCCCCCACCCTAATTAAAATTTGCCCCAAAAACTCCCTGGCGTCTAGTGGATTTTCTACCTCCCCTGGGGGGCAGATTGGGGCACAAGCCCCCAATCTGCCCTGTTGGGGGGGGGTAAAAAGCCCACTAGACGCCAGGGATTATTTTGGGACAAATTTTAATTAGGTTGGGGGTTGCCCAAAACTGACATGCCCATGCTCCCACCCCCTCCCTGCAAAAGTTACAGCCTTCCTGCCCCCCGTGGGGGACAGATGGGGCAGTAGCCCCCAATCTGCCCCCCTGGGGGGCAAAAAGCCCACTAGACGCCAGGGATTTTTCAGGGCAAATTTTAATTAGGGTGGGGGCATTGGCATGCCCATTTTGGGCAACCCCCACCCTAATTCAAATTTACCCAAAAAAACTCTCTGGCACCTAGTGGACTTTCTGCCTCCCCTGGGGGGCAGATGGGGGCATTAGCCCCCAATCTGCCCCACCGGGGGGGCAAAAAGCCCACTAGACGCCAGGGAGTGTTTTGGAGAAAATTTGAATTGGGGTGGGGGTTGCCCAAAACTGGCATGCCCATGCCCCCACCCCCTCCCCGAAAAAATTACAGCCTTCCTGCCCCCCCGGGTGACAGATGGGGCAGTAGTCCCCTGTCTGACCCTCCGGGGGGCAAAAAGCCCACTAGACACCAGGGATTTCTTTAGGCAAATTTTAATTAGGGTGGGGGCATTGGCATGCCGGTTTTGAACAGCCCCCACCCTAATTAAAATTTGCCCAAGAAAATCCCTGGCATCTAGTGGACCTTCTGCCCCCCGGGGGGGGCTGATGGGGCAGTAGTCCTCAATCTGCCCCTCTTGGGGGGCAAAAAGCCCACTAGACGCCAACGATTAACCTGGCTTTTTTATGTGTGGGGCTGGCCAAAATGGGCACACCAATGCCCACACCCCCCAAAAAATAGCCACAGTGTTTCTGCTCCCCTTGGGGGCATATCGGGGCAACCCCCTCCCCCCCAATGCCCCCCCGGGTGGCAGAAAGCCAACTGGGCACAGAGTTGTTTTTAGCAATATGCCTAACTGTGGATTTTGGGCCCTAGCGCAGCCGGCACATAGGGAAACCTACCAAACCCACTCATTTCTGAAAACTAGACACCCGGCGGCTTCCAGAGAGGTATGGCTTGCATGGATCCCCCAACGTTTCCTTACCCAGAATCCCCTGCAAACCTCAATTTTAGCTGAAAAAATCACTTTTTTAGCACATTTTGGTGTGGGAAAGTTGTGGCATCACTGGCCACACACAAATTTTCCCCCACCCAGCGTTCCCCCAGGTCTCCCTGTAAAAATGGTGCCTCACTTGTGTGGGAGGCCCAAGTACCCGCAGCGGGCAAGGGCCCAAAACGTAGTGAGGCGACATCAAAATGGCCTATCGCAAAACCACCTGGTTTTGCAAGGGGGGTCACTTGGGTTTTTGGCCCGGTGCTCGGTGGCCATCTAGGGAAACCTACCAAACCCATACATTTCTGAAAACTAGACACCCGGCGGCTTCCAGGGAGGTATGGCTTGCGTGGATCCCCCAACGTTTCCGTACCCAGAATTCCCTGCAAACCTCAATTTTAGCTGAAAAAATCACTTTTTTCACACATTTTGGTGTGGGAAAGTTGTGGCATCACCGGCCTCACACAAATTTTGCACCACCCAGCATTCCCCAAGGTCTCCCGGTAAAAATGGTGCCTCACTTGTGTGGGAGGCCTAAGTACCCGCAGCAGGCAAGGGCCCAAAACATAGTGAGGCGACATCAAAATGGCCTCTCGCAAAACCACCTGGTTTTGCAAGGGGGGTCACTTGGGTTTTTGGCCAGGTGCTCGGTGGCCATCTAGGAAAACCTACCAAACCCATACATTTCTGAAAACTAGACACCCGGCGGCTTCCAGGGAGGTATGGCTTGCGTGGATCCCCCAACGTTTCCTTACCCAGAATCCCCTGCAAACCTCAATTTTAGCTGAAAAAATCACTTTTTTCACACATTTTGGTGTGGGAAAGTTGTGGCATCACCGGCCACACACAAATTTTCCCCCACCCAGCGTTCCCCCAGGTCTCCCGGTAAAAATGGTGCCTCACTTGTGTGGGAGGCCCAAGTACCCGCAGCGGGCAAGGGCCCAAAACGTAGTGAGGCGACATCAAAATGGCCTATCGCAAAACCACCTGGTTTTGCAAGGGGGATCACTTGGGCTTTTGGCCCGGTGCTCGGTGGCCATCTAGGGAAACCTACCAAACCCATACATTTCTGAAAACTAGACACCCGGCGGCTTCCAGGGAGGTATGGCTTGCGTGGATCCCCCAACGTTTCCTTACCCAGAATCCCCTGCAAACCTCAATTTTAGCTGAAAAAATCACTTTTTTCACACATTTTGGTGTGGGAAAGTTGTGGCATCACCGGCCTCACACAAATTTTGCACCACCCAGCATTCCCCAAGGTCTCCCGGTAAAAATGGTGCCTCACTTGTGTGGGAGGCCCAAGTACCCGCAGCAGGCAAGGGCCCAAAACATAGTGAGGCGACATCAAAATGGCCTATCGCAAAACCACCTGGTTTTGCAAGGGGGGTCACTTGGGTTTTTGGCCAGGTGCTCGGTGGCCATCTAGGAAAACCTACCAAACCCATACATTTCTGAAAACTAGACACCCGGCGGCTTCCAGGGAGGTATGGCTTGCGTGGATCCCCCAACGTTTCCTTACCCAGAATCCCCTGCAAACCTCAATTTTAGCTGAAAAAATCACTTCTTTCACACATTTTGGTGTGGGAAAGTTGTGGCATCACTGGCCTCAGACGAATTTTCCCCCACCCAGCGTTCCCCCAGGTCTCCCAGTAAAAATGGTGCCTCACTTGTGTGGGAGGCCCAAGTACCCGCAGCAGGCAAGGGCCCAAAACATAGTGAGGCGACATCAAAATGGCCTATCGCAAAACCACCTGGTTTTGCAAGGGGGGTCACTTGGGTTTTTGGCCAGGTGCTCGGTGGCCATCTAGGGAAACCTACCAAACCCATACATTTCTGAAAACTAGACACCCGGCGGCTTCCAGGGAGGTATGGCTTGCGTGGATCCCCCAACGTTTCCTTACCCAGAATCCCCTGCAAACCTCAATTTTAGCTGAAAAAATCACTTTTTTCACACATTTTGGTGTGGGAAAGTTGTGGCATCACCGGGCTCTCACAAATTTTGCACCACCCAGTGTTCCCCCAGGTCTCACGGTAAAAAATGTACCTCACTTGTGTGGGAGGCCCAAGTACCCGCGGCAGGCAAGGGCCCAAAACGTAGTGAGGCGACATCAAAATGGCCTATCGCAAAAACACCTGGTTTTGCAAGGGGGGTCACTTGGGTTTTTGGCCCAGTGCTCAGTGGCCATCTAGGGAAACCTATCAAACCCATACATTTCTAAAAACTAGACACCCGGCGGCTTCCAGGGAGGTATGGCTTGCGTGGATCCCCCAAGGTTTCCTTACCCAGAATCCCCTGAAAACCTCAATTTTAGCTGAAAAAATCACTTTTTTCACACATTTTGGTGTGGGAAAGTTGTGGCATTACCGTGCTCACACAAATTTTGCACCACCCAGCGTTTCCCCAGGTCTCCCGGTAAAAATGGTACCTCACTTGTGTGGGAGGCCCAAGTACCCGCGGCAGGCAAGGGCTCAAAACGTGGCGAAATCAACATTGCCTATCAAAAAAATGTTTGGGCCCTTGCCTGCCGCGGGCACTTGGGCCTCCCACACAAGTGAGGTGAAAACTAGACACCCGGCGGCTTCCAGGGAGGTATGGCACCATTTTTACCGGGAGACCTGGGGGAACGCTGGGTGGTGCAAAATTTGTGTGAGCACGGTGATGCCACAACTTTCCCACATCAAAATGTGTGAAAAAAGTGATTTTTTCAGCTAAAATTGAGGTTTGCAGGGGATTCTGGGTAAGCAAACGTTGGGGGATCCATGCAAGCCATACCTCCCTGGAAGCCGCCGGGTGTCTAGTTTTCAGAAATGTATGGGTTTGATAGGTTTCCCTAGATGGCCGCCGAGCACCGGGACAAAAACCCAAGTGACCCCCCTTGCAAAACCAGGTGATTTTGCGATAGGCCATTTTGATGTCGCCTCACTACGTTTTGGGCCCTTGCCTGCCGCGGGTACTTGGGCCTCCCACACAAGTAAGGCACCATTTTTACCGGGAGACCTGGGGGAACGCTGGGTGGTGCAAAATTTGTGTGAGCCCGGTGATGCCACAACTTTCCCACACCGAAATGTGTGAAAAAAGTGATTTTTTCAGCTAAAATTGAGGTTTGCAGGGGATTCTGGGTAAGGAAACGTTGGTGGATCCACGCAAGCCATACCTCCTTGGAAGCCGCCGGGTGTCTAGTTTTCAGAAATGTATGGGTTTGGTAGGTTTCCCTAGATGGCCACCGAGCACCGGGCCAAAAACCCAAGTGACCCCCCTTGCAAAACCAGGTGGTTTTGCGATAGGCCATTTTGATGTCGCCTCACTACGTTTTGGGCCCTTACCCGCTGCGGGTACTTGGGCCTCCCACACAAGTGAGGCACCATTTTTACCGGCAGACCTGAGGAAACGCTGGGTGGTGGAAAATTTGTGCGTGGCCGGTGATGCCACAACTTTCCCACACCAAAATGTGTGAAAAAAGTGATTTTTTCAGCTAAAATTGAGGTTTGCAGGGGATTCTGGGTTAGGAAACGTTGGGGGATCCATGCAAGCCATACCTCTCTGGAAGCCGCCGGGTGTCTAGTTTTCAGAAATGTATGGGTTTGATAGGTTTCCCTAGATGGGCGCCGTGCACCGGGCCAAAAACCCAAGTGACCCCCCTTGCAAAACCAGGTGGTTTTGCGATAGGCCATTTTGATGTCGCCTCACTACGTTTTGGGCCCTTATCCGCTGCGGGTACTTGGGCCTCCCACACAAGTGAGGCACCATTTTTACTGGGAGACCTGGGGGAACGCTGGGTGGTGCAAAATTTGCGTGAGCCCGGTGATGCCACAACTTTCCCACACCAAAATGTGTGAAAAAAGTGATTGTTTCAGCTAAAATTGAGGTTCGCAGGGGATTCTGGGTAAGGAAACTTTGGTGGATCCACGCAAGCCATACCTCCCTGGAAGCCGCCGGGTGTCTAGTTTTCAGAAATGTATGGGTTTGGTAGGTTTCCCTAGATGGCCACCGAGCACCGGGCCAAAAACCCAAGTGACCCCCCTTGCAAAACCAGGTGGTTTTGCGATAGGCCATTTTGATGTCGCCTCACTACGTTTTGGGCCCTTGCCCGCTGCGGGTACTTGGGCCTCCCACACAAGTGAGGCACCATTTTTACCGGGAGACCTGGGGGAATGCTGGGTGGTGGAAAATTTGTGTGTGGCCGGTGATGCCACAACTTTCCCACACCAAAATGTGTGAAAAAAGTGATTTTTTCAGCTAAAATTGAGGTTTGCAGGGGATTCTGGGTAAGGAAACGTTGGGGGATCCATGCAAGCCATACCTCTCTGGAAGCCGCCGGGTGTCTAGTTTTCAGAAACGAGTGGGTTTGGTAGGTTTCCCTAGATGGCCGCTGAGCACCGGGCCAAAAACCCAAGTGATCCCCCTTGCAAAAGCAGGTGGTTTTGCGATAGGCCATTTTGATGTCGCCTCACTACGTTTTGGGCCCTTGCCTGCCGCGGGTACTTGGGCCTCCCACACAAGTGAGGCACCATTTTTACCGGGAGACCTGGGGAAACGCTAGGTGGTGGTATATTTGTGTGAGCCAGGTGATGTCACAACTTTCCCACACCAAAATGTGTGAAAAAAGTGATTTTTTCAGCTAAAATTGAGGTTTGCAGGGGATTATGGGTAAGGAAACGTTGGGGGATCCACGCAAGCCATACCTCCCTGGAAACCACCGGGTGACTAGTTTTCAAAAATGTATAGGTTGGCTAGGTTTCCCTTGGTGCCGGCAGGGCTAGGGTTCAAAAACTACAGCTAGTCACTTTGCCAAAAAAGGGTCATTTTTCACTGCAAAATTGAGGTGTGACCACGTTGCGTTTTGCGCCGTTTCCTGTCGCAGGAACTAGGTCGACCCGCACAAGTGAGGTACCATTTTTCTCGTAGGACTTTGGGGAACGCGGGGTGGGTGGAAATTTGTGGATCCACGCAGATTCCAGAACTTTCCACCACAGAAATGAGGGGAAAATGTGTTTTTTTTGTCAATTTTTTACGTTTGCAAGGGATCCTGGGTAACAGACCACGGTGGGAGGCACTCAAGTCACCCCATCCTGGATTCCCCTGGGTGTCTAGTTTTCAAAAATGTATAGGTTTGCTAGGTTTCCCTAGGTGCAGGCAGGGCTAGGGTTCAAAAACTACAGCTAGTCACTTTGCCAAAAAAGGGTCATTTTTCACTGCAAAATTGAGGTGTGACCACGTTGCGTTTTGCGCCGTTTCCTGTCGCGGGCACTAAGCCAACCCACACAAGTGAGGTACCATTTTTCTCGTAGGACTTTGGGGAACGCGGGGTGGGTGGAAATTTTTGGATCCATGCAGATTCCAGAACTTTCCACCACAGAAATGTGGGGAAAATGTGTTTTTTTTGTCAATTTTTTACGTTTGCAAGGGATTCTGGGTAACAGACCATGGTGGGAGGCACTCAAGTCACCCCATCCTGGATTCCCCTGGGTGTCTAGTTTTCAAAAATGTATAGGTTTGCTAGGTTTCCCTAGGTGCCGGCAGGGCTAGGGTTAAAAAACGACAGCTAGTCACTTTGCCAAAAAAGGGTCATTTTTCACTGCAAAATTGAGGTGTGACCACGTTGCGTTTTGCGCCATTTCCTGTCGCGTGCACTAGGCCGACCCGCACAAGTGAGGTACCATTTTTCTCGTAGGACTTTGGGGAACGCGGGGTGGGTGGAAATTTGTGGATCCACGCAGATTCCAGAACTTTCCACCACAGAAATGTGGGGAAAATGTGTTTTTTTTGTCAATTTTTTACGTTTGCAAGGGATTCTGGGTAACAGACCATGGTGGGAGGCACTCAAGTCACCCCATCCTGGATTCCCCTGGGTGTCTAGTTTTAAAAAATTTATAGGTTTGCTAGGTTTCCCTAGGTGCCGGCAGGGCTAGGGTTCAAAAACTACAGCTAGTCACTTTGCCAAAAAAGGGTCATTTTTCACTGCAAAATTGAGGTGTGACCACGTTGCGTTTTGCGCCGTTTCCTGTCGCGGGCACTAGGCCGACCCGCACAAGTGAGTTACCATTTTTCTCGTAGGACTTTGGGGAACGCGGGGTGGGTGGAAATTTGTGGATCCACGCAGATTCCAGAACTTTCCACCACAGAAATGTGGGGAAAATGTGTTTTTTTTGTCAATTTTTTACGTTTGCAAGGGATTCTGGGTAACAGACCATGGTGGGAGGCACTCAAGTCACCCCATACTGGATTCCCCTGGGTATCTAGTTTTCAAAAATGTATAGGTTTGCTAGGTTTCCCTAGGTGCCGGCAGGGCTAGGGTTCAAAAACTACAGCTAGTCACTTTGCCAAAAAAGGGTAATTTTTCACTGCAAAATTGAGGTGTGACCACGTTGCCTTTTGCGCCGTTTCCTGTCGCGGGCACTAGGCCGACCCGCACAAGTGAGGTACCATTTTTCTCGTAGGACTTTGGGGAACGCGGGGTGGGTGGAAATTTGTGTATCCACGCAGATTCCAGAACTTTCCACCACAGAAATGTGGGGAAAATGTGTTTTTTTGGTCAATTTTTTACGTTTGCAAGGGATTCTGGGTAACAGACCATGGTGGGAGGCACTCAAGTCACCCCATCCTGGATTCCCCTGGGTATCTAGTTTTCAAAAATGTATAGGTTTGCTAGGTTTCCCTAGGTGCCGGCAGGGCTAGGGTTCAAAAACTACAGCTAGTCACTTTGCCAAAAAAGGGTCATTTTTCACTGCAAAATTGAGGTGTGACCACGTTGCGTTTTGCGCCGTTTCCTGTCGTGGGCACTAGGCCGACCCGCACAAGTGAGGTACCATTTTTCTCGTAGGACTTTGGGGAACGCGGGGTGGGTGGAAATTTGTGGATCCACGCAGATTCCAGAACTTTCCACCACAGAAATGTGGGGAAAATGTTTTTTTTTTGTCAATGTTTTACTTTTGCAAGGGATTCTGGGTAACAGACCATGGTGGGAGGCACTCAAGTCACCCCATCCTGGATTCCCCTGGGTATCTAGTTTTCAAAAATGTATAGGTTTGATTGGTTTCCCTAGGTGCCGGCAGGGCTAGGGTTCAAAAACTACAGCTAGTCACTTTGCCAAAAAGGGTCATTTTTCACTGCAAAATTGAGGTGTGACCACGTTGCGTTTTGCGCCGTTTCCTGTCGCGGGCACTAGGCCGACCCGCACAAGTGAGGTACCATTTTTCTCTTAGGACTTTGGGGAACGCGGGGTGGGTGGAAATTTGTGGATCCACGCAGCTTCCAGAACTTTCCACCACAGAAATGAGGGGAAAATGTGTTTTTTTTGTCAAGTTTTTACGTTTGCAAGGGATTCTGGGTAACAGACCATGGTGGGAGGCACTCAAGTCACCCCATCCTGGATTCCCCTGGGTGTCTAGTTTTCAAAAATGTATAGGTTTGCTAGGTTTCCCTAGGTGCCGGCAGAGCTAGGGTTCAAAAACTACAGCTAGACTCTTCGCAAAAAATGTGTAAATTTTCAGTGTGAAAATGTGGTGTGTTCATCTTAGGTTTTGAGCCACTTCCTGTCGTGGGCACTATGCCTACCCACACAAGTGAGGTACCATTTTTATCGGGAGACTTAGGGTAGTTCAGATTTGTAAAGCAACTGTTATTACCTATTGATTTTTGATGCATTTCTCCCTTCCAAATGAAAGACATTGTGTAAAAAAAAAGTCATTTTGAAAAATGACCAATAATTGTCATGCAAGTATGAGTATTCCCAATTTCGAAAAAGTGCAAATATACACTGTTTCTAAACTCTGTAATTTGTTCCCATTTCAGAAATACAAAGGTGTCTTTCATACCAATTTTTCCATGTATACATTTTCACACTATAATTGCTATATACCCAGAACTAAAATAAAAACCATTACAAAATGCTGCTCAGTTTTTTACTCTGGGTTCGTTGGGCTCTTGGTGAACCTACAAGTCCTATATATCCCCACAACCAGGAAGGTCCAGTGGATGTAACGGTATATTGCTTTCTAAGAGATGTCATAATTAGAAGAAGTTACAGGTGAAAACGTTGACTCAAAAGGCTGCTTTTTTCAACTAATTTTTAATTTTTCCTATATTTAACTGGTTGTTTCTATAAAGAAACCTTGATGGATCTACACAAATGACCCCTTGCTGAATTCAAAATTTTGTCTACTTTTCCAAAATGTATAGCTTTCTAGGATCCATTATTGTTTTTGTACCCATTTCTACCATTAACTGGAAGGAGGTTGAAAGCACAGAAAATAGCAAAAATAGGGTATGTCCCAGAAAAATGCCAAAACTGTGTAAAAAATGTTGGTTTTCTGACAAAATTCTGTCATTCCCTAAAAGCTGGAGAAATGGTGATTTCAGCCCCACAAACCCTTTTTTGCTACCATTTGCAGAGAAAAACCCAGAAGCTTTCATTTGCAGCCCGTTTTTCCCATTTTTCACAAAAAAAACAAAATTTTGCTGTATTTTGACTAATTTCTGGGAATCCTCTAGGAGAATCCACAAACCCTGGGTACCTTTAGAATCCCCAAGATGTTGGAAGAAAAGGACGCAAATTTGGCGTGGAGACCTAATGTGGTCAAAAAGTTACAGGGGCCTAAGCGAGCACTACCCCAAATAGCCCAAAAAAGGCTTAGCACAGGAGGGGAAAAGGCCTAGCAGTGAAGGGGTTAAAACAGTCAAAATGCCCCGCGAGAGATGGTTTACTGTCTGAATTTTATAAAAAATATGCACCTATTCTGGTAGGCTGCCTGCTGTAGGTCTACAATGAGGTGTTTCAGGAACAAACACAGCGTACCTCCATGAGGGAGGTGTTGGTAGTCATGATTCCTAAGACAGATAGAGATCCCCAATTGCTGGGCTCGTACAGACCAATATCCCTCCTGAACATAGATGTGAAAATCTTTAGTGAGATCCTGGCTGCCAGATTACAGCCATATATGCACCAATTCATTCACTCTGATCAAGCGGGCTTTATCTCTAAACGCAGCACTGCCCATGATTTGTGAGTGCTGGCCCATGAATGGCATTCCCCCTCCCTGGACCAGGAAGATTATGCCCTGGCTTTACTGGATATTGAACAAGCGGTCAATTCGGTGGGCTGGGCTACATGTGGGAGATTTTATGCACAATGGGGATGAGTTACAATTTCTCAAATGGGTACAGCTGCTTTACTCCGCCCCTCATGCTAGGATACGTATGGGAAGACTGGTCTCGAGGGCTTTCGCATTACAGCGTGGTACCAGACAAGGCTGCCCGCTGTCACCTCTACTTTTTGCAACAGCGATGGAGCCATTGGCGGTGGTTCTGAGGAGGGAGCTGGCTGGGTTCGGGATCCCACTGCGAATGACTAACCACGTAGTGTCCATGTATGCAAATGATACGCTTGTGTACCTCTGGCAGCCTGCTGAAGCGATCCAGATAACCTACAAAGGTTCGGTAGGATTTTCGGATTACAGATACATTCTGGGAAATCGAAACTGATACAGTTGGGACGGATGGCTCTACAGCCTGGCAAGATGCTTCAGGACCTGGGTTTTCCGTGGTACCTAACGGCTCCCAATACAATAATGAAGAGACCGGGAGGACGCAAGATTATAGGGCGACACCTCTATAAAGGAGGAAGATGCTTAATTCCTGACAGGAAAGACAACATATCGAGATAGGGACAAGGAAGCTACACATGGACATGGAGGGGGGAGGGACTGAGTAGGGAGGGGGGTTAGTTTCTGTTTAATTTAAGGTTCTTGTTATACAAATGACATCAGCGACAATAATGTGGCATAGGAGGGGAAGGAACAACAGGTAGCCACGGAATGCTAAAGTTTGCTAATATTAAACAGTTGATGCTGTATGTACATATCATGCTTGCCATAAGGTTTGTTATCTTGGCACCTACTTCTTCCGACTTAATGTCCCTCCCTGGATGGACAGTCTCATACTATGCTGAAACGACTGTAACGTATAATATATTTTGTTTCAAATGTCAATAAATATATATATTTTTTTAACTGACCTCTGAGATATGCTGTAGGTATGCCATATAACAAGGATGCATTGTGGTCACAGGATTGACAGATGTCCTTTTAAGTTCTAGTAAGTTACTGATGCACTTGCAGACCCCTATGTCAAGCCTCTCTCTCACCCACTCAGAGCGACAGAAGGACTTATACATTCACTTGCATATTTAGAATCTGCTTATGTATGAAGCAGTTAAAGGCAGTTGCAGAGACGGCTATATACCTTTCTAATTTCTAACAGATTCACTGAGGTATTTGTCAGGCCACATACATATACATTTAGAAAACCGTTGAGTTACTAAAGCAGACAGTCACATACCGGCATATTTACTTAAACCTCTCATAGCACTGACTGAGCTATTTAGGCAAGTAGTGAAACACCCTCGTCATCCATCCAGACAAATAGTCTTTTAAAACTGCGTCAGGTCTCCTAGTGAAGACCCTGACTATACTCTGTCACTGCCAGCTTCTCTTAGCATGTAAAATCTGTTTGCCAAGTCTTAAATCTACGTTTTATGTCACATAGCTCATATCTGACATACAATCTAGGTATCCCATAAAGTACAGTGCAGTGTGTTTATAAGATTGAGAGATGTTATTTTGAGTTTTAGTAGGTTACTGATGCATTTGCAGACCCTTATGCCAAGTACTACATACAGTATACCATCCATAATGTAAGAGACTTACATGTTTCCAAACCATAGAGCCTCTCTCTCAACCAGTGACAGAGTAACAGAGGGACTTATATAATCACTCACATGCTTAAAAACTGCTTATTTATGCAGCAGCATGAAAGGCAGTGGCAGAGATGCCCATATTCCTCTCTATTCCCTAATATAAGCACCAAAGTATTCGTCAGGCCACTTGTGTACACATTTAGAGAGCCATAGAGTTACTAAAGCAGACAGTGAAATATCAGCACATTTAATTCAACATCTCATTGCAGTGCTATATGTGGACTACTATACTCACTCAGATGTCTAGGCAAGTAGTGACAGAAGTTTGTCATATATCCAGACAAATAGTCCTTTAAACATGGGTCAGGCCTTCTGGAGCAGACCCTATCTGTGCACTATCACTCTCACCTTCACTTGGCATATAAAAGACAATTGTCAAGTCTTAAATCCACGTTTTATTACACATAATTAACCTCTGATATATTCTGTAGGTATGCCATTAAGCACAGTGCTTTGTGCTTAAAAGATTGACATCTCCATTTGAGTTTTGGTAATTTACTCATGCACATGTAGACAACCTATGCCAAGCACTACATAGAGTATACCACCCATAATGCAACTGACATACATGCTTCCAAAGCATACAGCCTCTCACTCACCCAGTATCAGAGTGATCAAGATACATATACATTCACTGATATGCTCAGCAACTGC
This sequence comes from Triturus cristatus, assembly GCF_964204655.1. Lineage (NCBI taxonomy): Eukaryota > Metazoa > Chordata > Amphibia > Caudata > Salamandridae > Triturus > Triturus cristatus. The sequence goes on along the minus strand of NC_140582.1, from coordinate 137,565,702 downwards.
TCATGTATGAAGGAACATACCCCTGTATTCTTTTACTCAGGTTCTGAGGTATTCATCAGGCCACTTACACATACATTGAGAGACCAATATATACTTTTTTTAACTAATGTTTATATTAGTAAGTGAATACTTTAAATGTGTAATCTCGTAGTTCATCATGAAAAGATAAATATTTTAATTTTATTCTTTTGAGGCATCAATTTCTACTTAAGAACAGAGAGCTACAATGCAATTGCAATTCAGAGTATAAGAAACAGGGACAAGGATATTATCTCCTCACAACTGAGAAACAAAACGGGCAAAATGCTGGAAAAGTGGTGCTGGTAAAAGCACAAAGACATTTCTTAAAAGAATATACGGAGACTTGATAGACAGCAAAATGAAGTAAAAAAACAAAGATTGAGATCAACTAAGAAAGGAGAAAAGGTACATGATATGAAGAGTAAAGCATCAAATAAAAAGGGAGAGAGTTTAACCAGGAGACAGAAGCCGTTTAAGGAAATTAGAGTTAGAATGTTCCACAGTAGAGTAATTCAGAATTGAAGTAGAACTATGGAGAAGTATAAAAGAATAAGAAAAGCAGTTAGACAAAAGGAACATGTTGAAGGTATAGTTGATAATGCATTTGCTCTGAAGAGAAAGCTATTTATTTTAAATCTAAACAGAATGAAGACCCTGGATAAAATAGTGTTGTGTATGAGAAGAAGACAAAAGAAAAGACATGTCAATAGAACTAACTTTTGCAAAATTTTCAGCAGTGAATTGAGACATACTTCTAGTACTGAGCCCTTCTTTAATGAAGAAAGCTACTTGCAAGAGAACACATTAGTGCATGCAGTTGACCAATCTGGACGATGTTATGAGATGTAAGACGGTTCTCCAATTCCAAAAGAGGTGATGGTACCTAGAAATGTAGGAAATCATAGCTGAAGAGGTACAGGGAAGGAATAGACAGACCAGTATTGATAAATGAACTGTAGCAGTGTTTGTAGTGTTCAGTAGGAATCAGTTGATAGACTGAGAGTTTTCTTAAGTCAGTTTCTCTGCAAATTGGTATATTGCACTGATTAGATCCATGCAAAATAAGGAAGTATACTAATTTACAGGGACATTACCTAACATGTCTTTCAAAAAAAGTGTGTAGAAGTACCTTTCATCACTTTAGAAAGTTAGCTGTTCACCACTCTCAAATGTGAAAACTAGTTAGGAGGCTTTACTAGGTTGAAACTCCCGCTTTATGTTTAGGAGAAATAAATAGAGCTCTTTTGCATGGTACAGTAGCAAAGGTACAAACCGTTTGTGATGATGTTCAGTTTTGTTTCTTTGGTCCTGAGGAGGAGTGTAGGGGAAATGAGGACTTGGTATCTGCAGATGTGTCAGAACAGCACACATGGATTACTGTTGATAACTTTCAAGAAGGTTGTGTTTGTATATGTCGTTGATGCACTCACTATAAAACTCAAACTTTTTATGTTGTTGCGTCTTCGAAAACTGAAGAAGACAACACAGTTAAGTGGAAAGAATTTGCAGCTTATTTATTTGTGGAGGAACGATTTGATTGTTTCACATGACAAATTATATTTAAGTACTGTTATACTAAGTTGGAGGACAATAGAATGTCAGCTAGAACGGTCCACAATAAGATAGCATTAATTCCAATACCTAAAGAACTACACAAATTAAATGTTTATGAATCAATTCTAATGCAGTGTATTCATCCATTCCAAGCCATATTTTGAATGGAGTTAAAGACAGGGAAGTTTCCTCTAACAGAGTTACAGAGAAGTCTTAAAGGTAGAGTTGTGCACTTGCCATTAGATTTCAAGCAGAATATTGAAACTGCAGGGGTGCAGACAGATTTCGAAAAAGCACTTATTATTCTAGTGAATGTTGTCCCTACCAAAAATTCCCAAAATATGGCAGGAGTTAGCCGATGTTAGCAAAGTAAAGAAAGCAGAATTATATCTGGTACAAAACAATATTTATTATAAAAACGTGGATGCTCTTCAACACATAAGAAATATGGAGGGTGACATATCATCATCAAGAGGTCAGATTGAAAAGGTGGATCGATCCCAATCAGAAGAAATGTATAAACACTACAGCATCCACCCTCTGCAAGCTAAATAGAGTATTGGTGATGCAATTGATCTCTTTCAAATGAAGAAGCAAGAGGAGCTCCCTTAAGTGCCTCAGAGAAAGGTTTAGAAGCTCGATGTTTTCCACATCTATTCCCCACAGGAATAGGTGGAAGGTATGATGACCGGCCTGTACAGATACCAGAAGCTGAGTACAGATGAACTAGACCCTAGATTTCACCAGTGTATTCCTTGTATATTTCACCTTTTGTTTGAGAGTGACTTGCCAGGTCTAGCTTATGCAGTAAACCACATTCTCAAACCAGGAATGATTCTGCAAAATATCAGAGCAAGGGAATTCATTGACAAAAATTAAGAAGATGCAAACCTGGAATACAACTTGATTAATTTAATGGCATGCCATTGTGGTACCAATGAATATCGGTTTCGACGTCACAGTGAGCTTGAATGCATTTTGAGAAACCTAGGAGCACCTCTACTTGATTTCTAACACTCAGTTGTGCTGAGTATGCATGGGATGACCTGCTTGAATTCCTGCAAGAAGCAAACTCAAACATAAAAGAAATCATTGTGAAGACAGCAGGAAAACTTTGTTCGCTGGACCCTGCTCACACTTGCAGATATTTTACCTACATATTTCAAGTGATGATGGCTTTTATCTGCAAAAAAACTAATGCTCTTCTTGGCCAAGTAACTGATTTCTTTTGGCGCAAAGAGTACCAAGCTGGCGGCGCTCCACATATTCACATGCTGTTAAGTTTAAAAGATGCTCCGAAATTTGGAACAGACACTGATGAGTCTGATTCGTCGTTCATTAGAACAGCATTTGACATACGTTATCCCAAAAGACGGTGCTGACAGGGGCTTGAGATCACAAGTTTAACAGTTTCAAATTCATGGATGTGGGAAGTACTGTCATTGAAAATACAGATGTAAAGGAAGATTTTACATGAGATGTCATTTTGGATTTCCACAACCTGTCATCTCAGAAGGAAGAGTCACCAGCTTCTCGTCTGCAGTCAGACATACCCTGACATGGAAATCACCAAAAAATACATAAAAACTGAGAAGAACAGAAGCTTAAGTATAAAGTGACTACAATCCTGTGATTCTGAAGATGCGGAATGCAAAAATGGATCTTCATTGTGTTGCAGACAACTTGAAAGCAGTCAAAATAGATTGCTAAAGTATTTCCCAGAAATATGGCATCTTGCAGAATTTGATCCAGAAAGAACAGATGTTCTGAAAACTAACATGCTGGATACATACTACCCAAGAAGGAGTCCTCAGCTTCAAAACATGTGTCTCTAAGAAGTACTTCAGCACTATACATAGACAACTAATGTAACTGAAAACAGAGAAGGAGGAATATATGCAGTACTTGAATGTGACGGTTGTTTGGTCAGGCACAACAAATTAGATTGAATTAACCACCGAAAGCTAAGTTGCCAAACTCCAGAGAAAAGAGAGTTTTTCCACTTGCCACCTTTGCAGTTGTTCAAGTCATGGCGTGCAGAATAAGAATTACGTGAACACTATGACTGTTACGAAGACTCTTTCAACACTGTGAAAGACAGTATTGAGTGCTCACTCTTTGTGACCTAACAGCAAGTGTTAAAAGATGAGATTGAACAGAAAGAAACCATTGATGCTGATAAAGCTAAGGTGAGTTCACAAAGCAGCCAAAGTTCTGCACCAGCGAGTCAAGATCTTCTTGGTGAACAAATTATTCAAAATGAAGCAGCTACAGCTATGAATGAGGTGGAGACTGCAATGCAGCAAACAAGAGAGAAAACTGTGGATTTCAAACACTTAGTAGAACAACTCAATACTGAACAGAAACAAATTTACAACAAAGGTAAAGATAAACTAGAGTATGTATTTGTACACAAAAGGAAGCAGTGTGATTTTTCTTCATACAAACCATTATTACTATATATCAGTGGTCAAGCTGGCACTGGAAAATGCTTCCTAATTAAAGTTCTCACTGATTATCTACAGAAGGCTACAGAATCAAATTTGTCAGGTGTAGTAACAGCACCAACATGATTGATGTGTGCCTATTCCAAGAGACCTGGGGTCTTGCACCGGCTCATAGAAATGGGTATACATCTTACTGTGTTTATGCAAGTAAGAGCACAAAAGGCAGACCCTCAGGAGGATTGGGAATATGGGTTAAGACTTCATTGCGGTGTACTATTGGAACTCTGCCGTGTAGCTCTAAAGATATCCTTGCCCTTAGGCTCAGGTTTCACTCAGGATTGTCTATAAAACTTATAAATATTTACAATAGGGTCGAGGGCGGGAAGAGCGAGACAAAGTGATTTATCAACTAGAGCACCAACTCTTGAACTTATGTTCACGAGATCTAATATTGATAGCAGGAGATTTTAATACAACGTTTGAGCCAATAGTGACTGCTCCACATGATTTAACCATTGATTTGGATAACCAATGGGGTATTCCTACTCTGGATTTACCCAATGTAAAATGGACACCCAAAGCTGGCCAACTTTTGGCACTTACCCTTGAGCATGATCTGAGGGCCACTAACGGTAGGTGTAGCTCAGACCGCCAGGGTAAATCTACCTTTAATAGATTGGGCCACTGTAGTAGAATTGATTATATTCTAGCCCAAGTTGACTTATGGCCTGCGGTCCTGGATATGGAGGTGATCGATCGCTTTGATAGTGACCACAATGTACTTAGCCTATCGCTTAGGATCAAGGAAACACCCCGCCCCGAGAATATGGGGCATAGTGATATCGGCGAACTGTGTCCAGCAAATAATTTGCGAACAATCAAATGGAACTGGGTAGTCAAAAATCCTGAGCTATTAACTATTGTAAAAGGATTTGTTAAGTGGGACCTCGACCTTTTTCTCCAAACTCCCCACTTCACTAAGAAATGAAAAAATGCCCCGCACACATGAGAAGATAGGGGATATAACTAGAGATATTTTGGGAAATAATAGACGGAAGAGGAATCCTAGTCCCAAATTTGAATCCTGGCACACCAAGGCATGTAGAGTGGCAAAGGGAGAGCTTCTGGAAGCAATTAAATCTAAATCCCAGGCTCGGATTATGAAATCTAGGGCTTGTTATAAGGAGGTACTTAAAAACGCAAGAAAAGAGTGGGAAGAATCACTGTGGATAAACTTGCATGATGCCCTGGTCAATAGGGATACCAGAGAGTTCTGGCAAAGTGCAGCCATTGTGTCTAGGGGCACAAAACCTATATTGGATTTTTATATTCAGCCAGAAGAGTGGGTTGCACATTTTAGCAATTTATAAACAGATAAATCCAGAATGCCTAACGACAGAGGCCACGTAGCTGTGGGGGACGGATCACTTGAATCTAATGAGCTCCGTTTCCCGCTTAGGGAGACTGAAGTAGCAATTAGCTCCTGTATCTCTGGCCGTGATAGGATACCAAGTGATATATACAAAGAAGATCTTAATGTGTGGGGACCCTATAATAACCTACTTTCCAACAGTATCCTTTCAGGTTTGGATATACCTCACTCATGGAAGCTAGCAGAAATTGTGACTGTTTTTAAAAAGGGGAATCGTGCCCTCCCAGCGAACTACAGGCCCATCAGCCTTATCAACTCAATGCAAAAAAAAAAATGTTTGTAAACAGGTTCTTGCACGCCTACAGGAGTGGATTAGAGAGAATTCGATTATTTCTGAGTGGGAGGCCGGTTTTAGAGAATATGTTAGTACTTTGGATCAAGTCTTTCGTTTTATGTGTATTTTTTGGAGAGAAGTCACCATCCGCAAGGGCAAACTTTATGTTGCCTTTGTTGATTTACGTGCTGCATTTGACATGGTACCAAGAGCAAAACTGTGGGAAGTTTTGGAAAGTATGGGAGTGCCAACCCCTCTTCTTAGCATTTTAATAAGACTCCAAGTTAATACCCAGGCTCAAGTAAGATGGGACGATAGAGGTGCCCTAACAGAAGCTAAACAAATTGATAGGGGAGTCAGGCAGGGGTGTGTATTGGCACCTATCCTGTTTACCCTCTTTATTAATGGTGTCATTGGGTGTTGGAGCAGGGATGGCTGTGACGCTCCAAAAATAGGAGGGCAATGGGCCCCAGCCCTCCTATTTGCAGACGATACCCTACTTATATCCAAGACCCCGCAGGGGCTTCAACAACTGTTGAATGATTTTCAGGAATTTTGCATGAGGCGTGGGTTGGTGCTCAATAGCTCTAAAACAAAATGTATGCTCTTTTCCTCCAACTTGAAGGTGAAATGCATGAGACAATTGTATGTGCGTGGCAAACCATTAGAATTAGTTAAAGTGTTTGATTATCTGGGTATCAAACTTACCCAGAATATGAGTTGGGCCCCACAATTGACAAAGGCACATACTACCCTGACATATCAAACTGCAAACATTGTGAAAATCCAAAGGAAAACAATGTCTAGAAAGCTGGGGCCAGCATTGGAAATGTATAATACTAAAGCTCTAGGGGCTACCCTTTATGGTGCAGAAATCTGGGGGTGTTCAAATTGTAATAATCTTTTGAATACTGACCATAGGTTTTTTAGATTCTAGTGAGTCTCCCAGTATCTACTCCATTGAGTCCACTCTATTTGGATCTTGGTCAGAAGAGGGTGTCAGATAAGATCTGTTTACGGGTACTTATGTTTTGGCACCGGTTGTGGACCACTGAAGCACTTGCCTCTTATAGAGGGGGTTTCAGGAGCTAATGATAGTATCTGGTGTGAACAGGATCCCTTGGTTGTTTGCAGTTAAGAACTTGCTGGATAAATTGGGGTTGACTGTACATTGGAGGGAACCAGAAACCCTGAGTCAGATAAACAAATCCAGCCGCAAAGCAATGTATTGGGTACTATTGAAAATGACCTGATATTGAATTGTAAGGGGACACTTTCAATAGATTTTATGAATTTTAAACAATCTGCCCACTTTGAGCCCATATTAGATGAAATTGAGCCCGCTCTAGCTAGTAAACTGTATTTACAGTTTAGATATGGTTGTCTTCCTCTAAACCACTTTAGAAGAAATTGGAATAGAGAAGGGGAGCGTGTTGAAGAAGAGTGCTGCCCCTGTTGTTTGGGGACTGCTGAGACTCTTGATCATGTCTTATTCTTTTGCCCCCTTTACTCCCGATCTCGATTTAAATGGATAGTTCCCCTTTGTAGAAATTTGGGAGTAAGGAGATATAAGGAGCCACACAGAATAAAGAAGACTGACACGACACGCATGATTGTTTTTTGTGTAGCAAAGTTTTTAATGGCCCTCTGGATAAGGTGTGCCAAGCATTCTTCATCCGAAAGTGACAATGCAATGGTACCAATGACGTAAAATATAATTCAAAATTTTTAACATTTTTTATTCCTTTAAAAAGAAAAAGAAAAATAAGTTGTAACATAGATAACTGGTTTTCTGTTTTAAGGAATATTCAAGAAGTTGGCTTTTATAACCAATGATGCACATTGTATAATTAGGTTGCTACTATGTGGACCAGCTACCCTCTTGCATAAATACTATCGCACCTTGATTAGTTGATAATATTAATATTGCAGACAGATCTTGACTGTTTTCTTAGGGGTGATATATTTTATTTGTACTGTGTGTTTGTCATTGTCTTTTTTGTGGTGTACTTTTATGATCCGCAGAGATTGAAATAAAGTTTTTGAACCGAACCGATTAGCTGCACATAACATTAAAAAGATTATTTTACATTGCCGACTAATTCTAACTGTTGAACAGGACAATAAACTGGAAAACAAGAAACTATCTGGTGGAGCTTGCCATGAGGTGTCAAATTTATTGAAGAAACTGAAGCTTTTAATCATTGATGAGGTGAGCATGGTACCCATCTTAATGCTTGCCTTCATACCCTTAAGAATGCAGGAGATTTTGAGAATAAACTATGATGTGCTCTTTGGAGGAAAACATTTCATTGTGTTTGGTGACCTATTGCAACTAACACACCCATTTATTCACCCATAAAGCTACTGCCACAGGTACTAACCTACCTCTACATCCACTCACACCACCATTCCCTCATCCATACAGCCTTTAACATAGATACTTTTTCAGTCATACAGCTACTGACTCACTGATACAACCAGTCGCACAGATACTAATTTACCCATACACATACTCACATATTCACCCACTTATACATATATACATATACCCACTCACTTACACACCCACTCACTTATAAAGCCACTCTCACACCCCTACACTCAGCCATACAGCCAGTGACATAGACACTAACTTACCCAATCAGCCACTGATACAGCCATTTACTTACCTATACAACCATTCCCCAACTACTCACTCTACCATATGGCTAATCATACAGCTACTCACTCACCCATATAACCACTGACACACATACTCCCTCACCTCCCTCACCCATACAGCAACTCCCACTCCCACTCATTCACCCATACAGCCACTGATACAACTACTGATACAACTACTCATTCACCCATGCATTCACTTACTCACTCACACATACCCACTCACCCATTCATACCAGCAATCACACAGCCACTCACTCACTCACTCACTCACTCACTCACTCACTCACTCACTCACTCACTCACTCACTCACGTACCTACTCAACCAACTGCTCACTCATCCATACAGTCATTTACAATAGCACTTGCTCAACTATACAGCTACTCTCACAGCCACTTACTCACCCATAAGGGCACTTACATTAGCACTCATAACCCCATACAGCTACTTTGAGAACCTTTTATTCACTCACACAGGGCCCAATTCACAGAACTAACTTAAGACAGAATCCTAAACTTACTATCATTTTGGTATTCACAGAAGGCACTTACTCATTTTGGTATTCACAGAAGGCACTTACTCATTTTGGTATTCACAGAAGTTAGGAGTCCTAACTTTAGGACCCCTAAATGCCTTCTGTGAATACCGAATGTCTTCAAGTTAGGATTTTTCTCAGTTTAGGAATAGTAAAGTTAGGACTCCTAACTTTAGGACTCCTAAATGCCTTCTGTGAATACCGAAAGTCTTAAAGTTAGGATTGTTCTCAGTTTAGGAGTAGTAAAGTTAGGACTCCTAACTTTAGGACTCCTAAAACCCTACTGTGAATACTGAAAGTCTTAAAGTTAGGATTTTTCTCTGTTTAGGAGTCCTAAAGTTAGGCCTCCAAACTTTAGGACTTCTAAACTGAGAAAAATCCTAACTTTAAGACTTTCGGTATTCACAGAAGGCATTTAGGAGTCCTAAAGTTAGGACTTCTAACTTCTGTGAATACCGAAATGAGTAAGTGCCTTCTGTGAATACCAAATTGAGTAACTGCCTTCTGTGAATACCAAAATGGTAGTAAGTTTAGGATTTTGTCTTAAGTTAGTTGTGAATCGGGCCCACAGCCACTCACAGTTGCAGCCACTCACCCATGCGGCCACTCACACAGCTACTCACCGACTCATACAGCCACTGACACTAGCACTCACTAAGCTATAGATCTAATCACACACCCATTCACTCACTCATACAGCCACTAACACACCCATTCACGCACCCATAAAACCTCTAACACAAGCACTAACGTACCCGTACACCCATTCACCCACTCATACAACCATTCACCTATCTATACAGCCTCTTACACAGATATGTTTTTACTCATACAGCATCTCACTCATAGAACCCGTCATATGTTATGTTATGTTATGTTATGTTAAGGCGATTTCTAAAGCGCACGATTATAGCCACTGATTCACCCATACACCTACTCACACAGTCACTCACTCATACATATAGCCACTAACACTACCACTCACTTACCCATATAGCTACTCACACACCCATTCACTCACCTACACAACCACTCACGTTAGCAGTCACTAACCCATACAGCTACTCACAGTAGTGGTCAGTCATCCATACAGGTATTTACACAGCTACTCACTCACCCATACAGCCACTGACACTAGCACTCACTCACTGATATAACTACTCACACACCCATTCACTCATCCATACAGCCAGTGACACAGATGCTAACTCATCCATACAGCCACTGACACAACCATTTAGTCACATATATAGCCATTCCCACATATACTCACTCTCCCATATGACCAGTCACACTGCCACTCACTCACCCATACAGTCACTGATGCAACCACTCACTCACGTATACACCCACTCACACACCCACTCACTAACCCATATTAGCAATCACACAGCCACTTACTCACTCACACACTCAAATACCTACTCACATACCTGCTCACTCATCCATACAGCCATTATAATGGCGCACCCTCACCTAAACAGCCACTCACACATGCACTCACTCACCCATACAGCCACTGATGCAACCACTCACTCACATATATATTCACTCATGTACCCACTCACTCACTCATCCATATTAGCAATCACACTGCCACTTACTCACTCACTCACTCTTTTATTTACTCACCCATACAGCCAGTCACATATTCCATCACTCACTCATACAGCTACTCACACAGCCCCTCACTTATCCATACAGCCATTTACATTACCAATCTCATCTATACAGCTTCTCACATGCCCTCTCAATCACTCACACAGCCACTCACACTAGAAGTCACTCACCCATACAGTCAATCACAGTAGCAGTCAGTCACTCATACAGCCACTCACACAGTCACTCACTGACCTATACAGCCACTGACACTAGCATTCACTCACCCGTAGAGCTAGTCAAACACCCATTCACTAACATTTTGTATTTTTGTTTGGTATTTTTAAATAAACAAAATGGAAATGAGGAGAAGAAAAATCCACCCATACATCCACTCACTCACCCATAGAGCCACTGACACACCCACCCACTCACCAACACAGCAACTCACATAGGCACTCACTCAGCCACATGGCTACTCACATACCCATATGCACCCATACAGCCACTCACATACCCAGTCACTTGCCCATCCACTCAAACACATACACACAGTCATGCAGCCACTCACATAATATATATTAGAAGAAGTATCACTCATTAGTAGTACACCTAGTATACTAATTTAACTTGTGCAATACCTCAGTATATGTATTTAACAATCATACACTCTTTCAAAATACTTGCACTCAATGGATGATGTCACCAGTGATGTCATTTGAGATTTCATGAGTGATGTCACTGACCATGTCATGAATGATGTAATATGTGACATCATAAGCAGTGCACTGCTGGGGCGTAACTTACAGTTAACTCAGGTAACTTTAACTGCAGAATTTCACTGGTTTTCTGTGAATGAAATCTGAGCCTACTGTAACATTCCTGTAATGTGATATACAGCGAATTTCTAAGGGTTTTTAATTATATTTTCTAACTATAACATCCCTGTAACCTTTGTTTTTTTCCAATGAATTTCTAGGGTTTTTTAATCCTATTTCCTAATCATAATGTCCTTGTAACCATTGTTTTTTCTGTGAATTTCGACATTTTTTAACCTCTTTCTGCTAATTTCTGACCTTTACTTTCCCTCTTTCTGCTCATTTCCATCCTTTTACTTTGCCCCTTTTTGCTCATTGCTGACATTTATTCGGCCTCTTTCTACTCGTACCTTTATTTTGCCTCCTTTCTGCTCGGTTCTCACCTTTATCTTGCCTCATTCTGCTCATTTATGGCCTGTAGTTTCCCTCTTTCTGCTCATTTCTGACCGCAGTTTTGCCGCTTCTGCTCAGTGCTGATCCCTAGTTTGCTTTTTTCTGTGCGCTGCTAGCCTCTACTTTCCTCTTTCTGCTCCTTTCTCACCTTTATTTTTCGTCTTTCTTCTATTTTTTGTCCTTTTACTTAGCATCTTTCTTCTAGTTTCTAACCTTTATTTTGCCTCTTTCTGTTCATTTCTGACCTCTATTTTGCCTCTTTTTGCTCACTGCTGGCCTCTATTTTGCATCTTTATGCTCGCTGCTGGCCTCTATTTTGCCTCTTTCTGCTCTTGTCTATCCTTTATTTAACCGCTTTCTGTTCATTTCTGACCTCTATTTTGCCTCTTTCTGCTCGCTGCTGGCCTCTATTTGGTCTCTTTCTGATAGTTTCTGACCAGTCTTTTGCCTCTTTCTGCTCGCTTCTGATTTCTGTTTTGCTTCTTTCTGCTCATTTGTGACTTCTATTTTGCCTCTTTCTGCTTGTTGCTTATGTCTATTTGCATCTTTCTCCTCATTTCTGACTTTTATTTTCCATCTTTCTGCTTGCTTCTCTTTACTTTGCATCTTTCTGCTCATTCCTGACCTGTATTTTGCCTCTTTCCACTGGTTTCTGTCCTTTCACTTTGCCTTTTCTGCTCATTTATGACCTCTATTTTGCCTCTTTATTCCCATTTTTACCTTTATTCTGCCTCTTTCGGCTCATTTCACAACGATATTTTGCCTCTTTTAACTTCGTTGCTGACCTTTATTCTGCCTCTTTCTGCTCATTTCTGACTTTTATTTTGCCTCTTTTCTGCTAATTTCTCGCCTTTATCTTTCCTCTTTCTGCTAATTTCTGACCAGTATTTTGCCTCTTTCTGCTCGTTTCTGACCCAAGTTTTGCCGCTTTCTGCTCAATGCTGGACACTATTTTGCCTCTTTCTGCTCCTTTCTCACCTTTATTTTCCGTCTTTCTGCTGGTTTCTAGCCTTTTTTTTCCCTCTTTCTTCTAGGTCTGACCTCTATTTTGCCTCTTTCGGCTGGTTTCTGACTAGTATTTAGCATATTTCTGCTCGCTTCTAATTTCTATTTTGCTTCTTTCTGCTCATTTCTTACCTCTATTTTGCCTCTTTCTGCTTGTTGCTTATCTCTATTTTGCATCTTTCTGCTCGTTGTTGGCCTCTATTTTGCTTCTATCTGCTAATTTCTGACCAGTATATTGCCTCTTTCTGCTAGTTTCTGACCCCAGTTTTGCCGCTTTCTGCTCAATGCTGATCACTATTTTGCCTCTTTCTGCTCGCTGCTGGCCACTATTTTTCCTCTTTCTGTTCCTTTCGGACCTTTATTTTCCGTCTTTCTGCTGGTTTCTAACCTTTTGTTTTTGTCTCTTTCTTCTAGGTCTGACCTCTATTTTGCCTCTTTCAGCTGGTTTCTGACTAGTATTTTGCATCTTTCTGCTCGCTTCTGATTTCTATTTTGCTTCTTTCTGCTCATTTATGACCTCTATTTTGCCTCTTTCTGCTTGTTGCTTATCTCTATTTTGTATCTTTCTGCTCGTTGTTGGCCTCTATTTTGCCTCTTTCTGATTGTTTCTGTCCTTTTACTTTGCCTCTTTCTGCTCGTTTCTGACTTTCATTCTGCCTCTTTCTGCTAATTTCTGCCCTTTATTCTACCTTCTGCTGCTTGTTTTTGTCCACTAGTTTGCCTCCTTCTGCTCGTTTCTGACCTTTATTTTGCCTCTTTCTGCTCGTTGCTGACCTGTAACTTGCCTCTTTTTGCTGATTTCTGTCCTTTTACTCTGTCTTACTGCTCATTTCCAACCTCTATTTTGCCTCTTTCAGCTCATTTCTGACTTCAATTCTGCCTCTTTCTGCACGTTTCTCACTTTATCCTGCCTCTTTCAGACCTCATTGTGCCTCCTGCTGCTCATTTCTGATCTCTATTTTGCCTCTTTTTGCTCACTGCTGGCAGTTGCGTAACGAAACCTGAGGACCCCCTGCAAAGTACATGGAGAGGGGCCCCCAGGCTCCGGACCCACTCAAGAGCTCTGAGGCCTGGGGCCTGCTACCTTTGCACAGTCTATGATGGGGCCCTCTGGAGCACGGGGACCCCCACACCACAGGGGCTGCAGGGGCTATTGTTACACCACTGGCCTCTATTTTGCCTCTTCTGACCTTTATTTTGCCTCTCGCAGCTCATTTTTGTCCACTATTTGCCTTTTTCTGCTAGTTTCTGACCTGTATGCTGGCTCTTTCTGCTTGTTTCTCACCTTTAGCTTGCCTCTTTCTGCTCATTGCTCATCTCTATTTTGCATCTTTCTGCTCGTTGCTGACCTTTATTTTGCCTCTTTCTGCTCAATTCTGACCTTTATTTTCCCTTTTTCCGCTCTTTTCTGTCCTTTTACATTGCCTCTTTCTGCTCCTTGATTACCTTTATTCTGCCCATTTCTGACCTCTATTCTGCCTCATGCTGCTCGTTATTGTCCACTATTTTGCCTCTTTCTGCTAGTTTATGGCCTTTATTCTGCCTCTTTCTGCTCGTTTCTGATCTTTATTTTACCTCTTTCTGCTTGTTGATGACCTCTATTTTTCCTCTTTCAGCTGCTCATTTCTGACCTTTATTTTGCCTCTTTCTGCTCATTCCTGACCTGTATTTTGCCTTTTTCTGCTGATTTCTGTCATTTTACTTTGTCTGTTTCGTTTCTCACCTTTATTTTGCCTCTTTCTGCTTGTTGCTGACCTTTATTTTGCCTCTTTCTGTTTGTTTCTGACTTTTATTTTGTCTCTTTCTGGTTGTTGTTGCCCTGTATTTTGCCTCTTTCTGCTGACTTCTGTCCTTTTATTTTGCCCTTTCTACTTGTTTCTGACCTCTATTTTGCCTACTTCTTCTAATTTCTGACCTTTATTCTGCCTCTTTCTGCTCATTGCTGGCCTCTGTTTTGCCTCTTTCTGCTCCTTTCTGACCTTTATTTTCCCTCTTTTTGATGGTGTTTGTCCTTTTACTTTGCATCTTTCTGCTTGTTTCTAACCTTTATCTACCTCTTTCTATTTGTTTCTGACTTCTTTTTTGCCTCCTTCTGCTCACTGCTGGCGTCTATATTGCTACTTTTTGCTCATTTCTAACCTTTATTTGACCTCTTTCTGTTCATTTCTGACCTCTATTTCGCCTCTTTCTGCTTGCTGCTGGCCTTAATGTTGCCTCATTCTGCTCATTTCTGACCAGTATTTTGCCTCTTTCTTTTTTGCTTGTGTCTGCTTGTATCTGACCTCTATTTTGCCTCTTTCTGCTTGTTGCTTATCTCTATTTTACATTTTCTGCTCTTTGCTGGCCTCTATTTTGCCTCATTCTGCTCATTTCTGGCCTTTATTTTCCCTCTTTCTGCTCGCTGCTGGCCTTAATTTTGTGTCTTTCTGCTCATATCTGAACAGTATTTTGCCTCTTTCTTTTTTGCTTGTGTCTGACCTCTTTTTTGCCTCTTTCTGCTCACTGCTGGCCTCTAGTTTGCCTCTTGCTGCTCATTTCTAACCTTTATTTTACCTCTTTCTGTTCATTTCTGACCTCTATTTCGCCGCTCTCTGCTCGTTGCTGGTCTTAATTTTGCCTCTTTCTGCTCATTTCTGACCAGTATTTTGCCTCTTCCTTTTTTGCTTGTGTCTGCTTGTTTCTGACCTCTATTTTGCCTCTTTCTGCTTGTTGCATATCTCTATTTTGCATCTTTCTACTCTTTGCTGGCCTCTGTTTTGCCTCTTTCTGCTAATTTCCGACCTTTATTTTGCCTCTTTCTGTTCATTTCTGTCCTTTAACCTTGCCTTATTCTGCTCATTTCTGGCCTTTATTTTCCCCTTTCTGCTTGTTTCTGTCCTTTTACTTTGCCTTCTTCTACTAGTTATTGACCTTTATTTTGCCTCTTTCCTCTAGTTTCTACCTTTATTTTGTCTTTCTGCTCATTCCTGGCCTGTATTTTGCCTTTTTCGCTAGTTTCTGTCCTTTTACTTTGCCTTTTTCTGATTGTTTCTGTCATTTTAATTTGTCTCTTTCTGCTCATTTATGACCTCTATTTTTCCTCTTTCTGCCCATTTTTGACCTTTATTCTGCCTCTTTCGGCTCATTTCTCACCTTTATCTTGCCTGTTTAAGTTTGTTGCTGACCTTTATTCTGTTTCTTCCTGACCTTTATTTTGCCCCCTTTCATAGCTGCCAAGGTTTCAGATAGCTATGTATGACATTTTCATTATTTCAGTGAAATTAGGAGTGCAATTTAACGACTACGGGCCTCATTTATGAAAAGTGACGCATCGCTGCAAGAAAACAGCGATGCGTCACTTTTCATTGCGCCCTCCTTGCGACACAAATGATGCGTCATATTTACAGTATGATGCATCATGTCGCAAGGAGTTACAGATACGTCAGTATTTCTGACGTATCTGTAGGCGCAAAAATGATGCATTGCTGGAGTGTGTCAAAAAAGTGACGCAACTCCAGCAATGGGTCATTACACATGGGCAAGTCTCATGTGAAATGTGCCTGCGTCAGTCTTACGCCTGCCATGAGGCAGGAGTAAGATATTGACGTATTTGGGTCCTAGAAGTGGTGCAGTGAAATCTTATAGATTTCACTGTGTCACTTCTACGACCCTTTCTTGCATAGGAACGCCCCCCCTGCATACATTATACCTGGCGCAGGTGTAATGTGGCGCAGGGGTTTGCAAAGTGACGCATCTACTTAGATGCGTCACTTTGTAAATATGGTGCAACAAGGCTCATTTTTTACGCCGCTGGTGCGTCACAAAAAGTGACCCACTGGTGGCGCAAAAGTGACGCAAGGGCTCATAAATAAGCCCCTACGAGTGACACTTTCTTGCTAGCAAAATCAAGCAATGAAGAAGAGGGAAACATAGAGGGGCACGGCAGGCAGCTCAAATGAAAAGAAAATGTTTGCAGCCATAACAAGTTAGCAACTACTATACACCAGACTCTGATATTATATATCACTACATGTTATTATTTAAACAAACAAAAGAGCTTCTTGTGCCAAAATGTAAATAATACTTTAAACCCAAATAATTTGTGAAAACAAACTTTTTGCTTTCACATCTGCATGTCATAATATAAAAGTGCATTTAAACATATTGCTTAAAACTGTATTTCTGTGCCTCTTAATGAATGAAGGCCAAACCCATGTCAGGCAAAGTATATAAAGGGAAAGGCAGCGGGGGTCAAACTTATACAGCTGGGTGAGCTACGTTGCGGTGGCCTGGGCCGGTGTGAGCTGCCTGCAACAGCGCTTAACATTCTGTTATTCTGAATTTGTGGCGGGGCCCGCAAATCAGCCACCCTGGAGTCGTGCCGTCCTTAAACTAAACTCCCCACTCGGGCAGCAAGATATGACATTCCCCGCAGCGCCAGGCATCTGGTTTGACACGGCTGTCTCTCGGTAGTTAGTTACTTTGTAGTCATTGGATACTACCCGATGATGACCTCAGGCTGGCAGAGCCGAGCGGTGGGAATGAGCACAATAATCTAATGATACATTGTAGCACTGTGGACTGCAGTTGAGCGTGAGCCTGCGCTGCCAGCACTGCCTTAAGCTCAGTGCGAACCCCAATCATGTGGGACTGCAGAGACACAACAGATATGCATGACAATGCATTTCAGTGCGGTAATGCGGAGTACCACACTGAAATGCGTTAGTATAACACCTGATGCGTGGTGCTTGGCAGGACTGCCCTTTCTGCAAATTTCTCGCCTTTATCTTGCCTCTTTCTGCTCGTTTCTGACCCCAGTTGTGCCACTTTCTGCTCATTGCGGAGCTCTATTTTGTCTCTTTCTGCTTGTTGCTAGCCTCTATTTTGCCTCTTTTTGCTCCTTTCTCACCTTTATTTTCCATCTTTATGTTGGTTTCTGACCTTTATTTATTCTCTTTCTGCTAGGTCTGACCTCTATTTTGCCATTTTTGGCCAGTTTATGACTAGTATTTTGCCTTTTTCTGCTCCCTTATGATTTCTATTTGGCTTCTTTCTGCTCTTTTCTGACCTCTATTTTGCCTCTTTCGGCTTGTTGCTTATCTCAATTTTGCATTTTTCTGCTCATTGCTGGCCTCTATTTTGCCTCTTTCTGCTTGTTTCTGACCTTTATTTTGCCTCTTTCTGCTAGTTGCTGACCTCTATTTTGCCTCTTTCTGCCTCTTTCTTTCCTTTTACTTTGTTTTTTCTGGTAGTTTCTGACCTCTATTTTGCCTTTTTCTGCTCATTTCTGACCTTTATTCTGCCTCTTGCTGCTTGTTTTTGTCTACTATTTTGCCTCCTTCTGCTAGTTTCTGACCTTTATTCAGCCTCTTTCTGCTTGTTTCTCACTTTTATTTTACGTAATCCTGCTTGTTGCTGGTCTTTATTTAGCCTCTTTCTGCTCCTTGCTGACCTTTTTTGCCTTTTGCTGCTCGTTTCTTTCCTTTATTTTGCATCTTTATGCTCGTTTCTCACCTTTATCTTGCCTCTTTCTGCTCCTTTCTCACCTAAATTGTGCTTCTTTCTGCTTGTTGCTGATCTCTATTTTGCCTCTTTCTGTTTGTTACTGGTCTCTATTGTGCCTCCGTCTGCTCGCTGCTATGGTAATTAACATAGGAAATGCGCCTTTTTTGCCCCCCATTTTTCTCAGCCCCCGCTAGTCAGATCATCCTGAAACCCTCCAAGCACAACAAGACTCATGATGACACTTTTTTTTTTTAATATTCGTCAAGCGACACCAAAGATATAGGCAAGTCAAAGGTCAAAAGACGCTCTTTCTATAGAAACATGGTTCCAATTATAACTACCTACTGGCGACTGCTAGTAGGTAAAATATATATTTATATATAGTTTCTAAGTTGATGTAATGAAAAAACTAAGGCAAAATACCTGGTTCGTCTTTCTATGTACTAAGAGTAAAATCAACTGATTGCTTGACTAAAAAGCTAGACCATAATTTCAGCTGTGGCTTGGATGTTGAATGGCTTTTGATGGATATTTAATGACTAATTAATGAAGAAACCAAATACCGATGTCGTTTTAGATATGCTATTACTGGTCATTAAAAAAAAGATAGAAGGTTGTTGACTGCGGATTTTTGTGACCATTTAATACTGTTTTGCTCATGAGCTACTTCAAGAGCAAAGTGTGTTTTTCTGGGAAGGTTTGTACGCCTCCACATTCCACGTTATTTGTGTCTTTACCTTCAAAATGCCATTTTAATTAACCGGCTGTAAAAGGTATGTGACACAGACATGTCATTGCCGAGAAGTGTCAATTGCATACAGTATACTGGATGGTTTTCTCAATTTATGACATGCATTGAGCGTCATGTTGATCAATATTTATATTTCCTGATTTCACAATCCTCGACCCATCCACTAAGAAGACTCAGATACTATAACAAACTTGCAGTCTTCAGTAAGGCCAGTTGGGCGTTTTAAAGTAAAAAAAACAAACAAACAAAAAAACTTTGCCTGTCTGAGCCAGGAGCCACAGGCCATCTTAAATTCGAAACACGATGAGTTGTTCTTCAGTCTCTGCCCGAGTCCCTCCTTCCACTCCCCGTGCCCTGTGTGAAAACTTGAAACAGGAGCAGTCTTCCTGGCATCTCACTCACCTCATGGATTCCTTTGTAGGTCGAGCCTAGCGCAGCACGAATGCGCTGAACTAGGAGAGGGCTTCTTGGAATGACTCCAGACTTCCAAGAGACTTCACTGTGTGGGTCGGCCTCCTCTCACACATTCCATTCGCCTTTGCGTGTGGCTTTCAAGAATGAAAGCTCGCAAATGGCCAAAGACCGGTGCATATCCCGCCTTTCCTCTAAACTTTCACTCCCATGCCCTAGGGGTCTCGGGAGCGAGCAGCGGCGCACATTGTGCCAGCTGCATTCCTCCCTTATCGTAATCGTGGCTCATATTACTAATTAAACAAAGCACCGTCGCTTTCGCAACCGCGCTTGTTTTACCTTTGTTTTTCTCCATCTTTGCTGCTTAGAGCTCCTGCCAGTTCAAAAGGCCCCAATAAAAAAAATAAACACTACAACGTTTAATGTTAGGGTAGGAGCTTTAATGTAGTCATTTTGCCTCATATCGCTTCTAAACCTTTGATGTA
This sequence comes from Triturus cristatus, assembly GCF_964204655.1. NCBI lineage: Eukaryota > Metazoa > Chordata > Amphibia > Caudata > Salamandridae > Triturus > Triturus cristatus. Next base: position 137,545,827 of record NC_140582.1, on the reverse strand, counting down.
ACTATTGTTCTCCAGCAGTATGTACACACTATTAAGGGTTGGAGGACTGATATTAAAATCCCAACGCCAATTTTTGTGATTATGTTTTTGCATTAGTGGAACCGCCGCCTTTAATTAATGTTACAGGAGACAATGTACAATGCTTAATTAATTGTGACCTCTGATTGTGATTAACGCTACAGTAGCCATGCTTTAATTCAGTGCTGGTTCTCATTTTGAAGATTTATTAATGTTTTATTTTCTTTGGGATTTTTGTAAAGCACCACATAACAAATTGCAGTGGCTTCTGAATGTTGTGGGAGATATATATGAAGATGGTGACTGGAGCATTGCATTGGGAAGACTAAAGTATGCAGTAATAAAACTGCAAGGTGGCTGGGTTAAAGTCTGGTGCACGCCTATGTGTGCAGTACAAAGTCATAGAAATATATCCAAGTGCAGTGCTCAAAAATGAAATGTGGCAACCATAACAGCCTTTAAGGTTCAACACAGGCAGCATGCTAGGCAAGGAGGCACCATGCATAGCTCTTATTCTCCAGCCTCTTATGGCATTTTCACAACACCACTCAGTGCCACACAATTACACGCCACATTTACACTCTCCTCAAAGCAACATAAAAACATTCCACATAATACCACTCAGTGCCACATAATTACACGTCACATCATTACACTCTACTCAATGCAACACAAAACACTCCACATGAAGCCACTCAGTGCCACATAATAACACTCTAATCAATGCAATACAAAAACACTCCACATACCATTCAGTGCCACATATTTACTCTACTCAATGCAACATAAAAACACTCTACATAATACAACTCAGTGCCACATAATTACACGCCACATAATTACACTCTACTCAATGCAACATAAAAACACTCTTATATTACCACTTAGTGCCACTTAATTATATGCCACATAATTACACTCTACTCAATGCAACATGCACCCCACATAATCCCAATGCGTGCCACATAATTACACTCTACTAAATGCAACATAAATACATTCCACATAATACCACTCAGTGCCACATAATTACACTCTAATCAATGCGACATAAATACACTCCACATAAAACCACACAGTGCCACATAATTATATGCTACAAAATTACACTGCACTCAATGCGATAGAAATACACTCCACTTAATAACACTCAGTGACACATAATTATATGCTACATAATTAAACTGCACTCAATGCAACATACAACCCAAATAATACCACTCAGTGCCACATAATTAACCGTCACATATTTTCACTCTACTCAATGCAACATAAATACACTCTACAAAATACCACTCAGTACCACATAGTTATACACCACATAATTACACTCTACTCAATGCAAAATAAATACACTCCACATAATACTACTCAGTACCACATAATCACACGTCACAATTACACTCTGTTCAATGCAACATCAATACACTCCACATAATACCACTCAGTGCCACATAATTGCACGTCACATAATTTCACTCTATTCAATGCAACATAAATACACTCCACATAATAACACTGTGCCACAAAATTACACGCCACATAATTACACTCTACTCAATGCAACATAAATACACTCCACATAATACCACTCAGTGTGACATAGTTACACACCGGATAATTACACTAATATCAGTGCAATATAAATACACCCTACATACCACTCAGTAGCACATAATTACAAGCCATATATGTACACTGTACTCAGTGCAACATAAGTACACTCCACATAATACCACTCAGTGCCACTTACTTACACGCCACATAATTATGTTGTACTCAATGCAACATAACACACTCAATATAATACCACTCAGTGCCACATAATTACACGCCACATATTTGCACTCTACTCAATGCAACACAAATACACTCAACATAATACCACTCAGTTCCACATAATCACGCACCACATCATTACACTCTACTTAATGCAACACATAACATTCCACATGATGCCACTCAGTGCCACATAATTACACTCTAATCAACGCAACACAAAAACACTCCACATATCATTCAGTGCCACATAATTACTCTACTCAATGTAACATAAAAACACTCGACATAATACTACTCAGTGCTACATAATGATATGCCACATAATTACACTGCACTCAATCCAACACGCACTCCACATAATACCAATCAGTGCCACATAATTACACGCCACATAATTACACTCTACTAAATGTAACAAAAATACATTCCACCTAATACCACTAAGTGCCACATAATTACACGCCACATATTTGCACTCTACTCAATGCAACACAAATACACTCAACGTAATACCACTCAGTGCCACATAATCACGCACCACATCATTACACCCTACTTAATGCAACACATAACATTCCACATGATGCCACTCAGTGCCACATAATTAACTCTAATCAATGCAACACAAAAACACTCCACATATCATTCAGTGCCACATAATCACTCTACTCAATGTAACATAAAAACACTCAACATAATACTACTCAGTGCTACATAATGATATGCCACATAATTACACTGCACTCAATCCAACACGCACTCCACATAATACCAATCAGTGCCACATAATTACACGCCACATAATTACACTCTACTAAATGTAACATAAATACATTCCATCTAATACCACTAAGTGCCACATAATTACACAATACATAATTAGACTCTACTCAATGCAACATAAATACATTCCACATAATGCCACTCAGTGCCACATAATTATATGCTACATAATTACACTGCACTCAATGCAACATACACTCCAAATAATACCACTCAGTGCCACATAATCACATGCCACATACTTACACTGTACTGAATGCAACATACACTCAACATAATACTACTCAGTTCCACATAATTACAGGCCACATACTTACACCCTACTTAATGCAACATACATACACTCCACATAATACCACTCAGTGCCACATAATAGCACATCAAATGTTTAAACTCAACTGAATGCAATATAAATACACTCCACATAATACCACTCAGTGCCACACAATTACACGCCACATAATTACACTCTATTCAATGTAACACAAATACACTCCACATAATACCACTGTGCCACATAATTACACACCACATAATTAAACTCTACTCAATGGAACATAAATAGACTCCACAAAATACCACAGTGCTACATAGTTACACGCCACATATTTACACTCTTCTCAATGCAGCATACATACACTCCACATACCACTCAGTACCACATAATTACATGCCACATAATTACTCTACTCAATGTAACATAAAAACACTCGACATAATACTACTCAGTGCTACATAATGATATGCCACATAATTACACTGCACTCAATCCAACATGCACTCCAAATAATACCAATCAGTGCCACATAATTACATGCCACATAATTACACTCCACTAAATGTAACAAAAATACATTCCACCTAATACCACTAAGTGCCACATAATTACACGCCACATATTTGCACTCTACTCAATGCAACACAAATACACTCAACGTAATACCACTCAGTGCCACATAATCACGCACCACATCATTACACCCTACTTAATGCAACACATAACATTCCACATGATGCCACTCAGTGCCACATACTTAACTCTAATCAATGCAACACAAAAACACTCCACATATCATTCAGTGCCACATAATTACTCTACTCAATGTAACATAAAAACACTCAACATAATACTACTCAGTGCTACATAATGATATGCCACATAATTACACTGCACTCAATCCAACACGCACTCCACATAATACCAATCAGTGCCACATAATTTCACGCCACATAATTACACTCTACTAAATGTAACATAAATACATTCCACCTAATACCACTAAGTGCCACATAATTACACAATACATAATTAGACTCTACTCAATGCAACATAAATACATTCCACATAATGCCACTCAGTGCCACATAATTATATGCTACATAATTACACTGCACTCAATGCAACATACACTCCAAATAATACCACTCAGTGCCACATAATCACATGTCACATACTTACACTGTACTGAATGCAACATACACTCAACATAATACTACTCAGTTCCACATAATTACAGGCCACATACTTACACCCTAATTAATGCAACATACATACACTCCACATAATACCACTCAGTGCCACATAATAGCACATCAAATATTTACACTCAACTGAATGCAATATAAATACACTCCACATAATACCACTCAGTGCCACACAATTACATGCCACATAATTACATTCTATTCAATGTAACACAAATACACTCCACATAATACCACTGTGCCACATAATTACACACCACATAATTAAACTCTACTCAATGCAACATAAATAGACTCCACAAAATACCACAGTGCGACATAGTTACAGGCCACATATTTACACTCTTCTCAATGCACCATACATACATTCCACATACCACTCAGTACCACATAATTACATGCCACATATTACACTCTACTCAATGCAACATAAATACACTCCACATAATACCACTCAGTGACACATAATTACATGCCACATAATTGCACTCTACTCAATGCAACATAAATACACTACACATAATACCACTCAGTGTAATATAGTTACATGCCACATAATTACACTCTACTCAATGCAACATAAATACACCCCACAAACCACTCACTACCACGTAATTACAAGCCACGTAATTACACTCTATTGAATGCAACAGAAATACACTCCACATAATACCACTTAGTGCCACATAATTACACGCCACATAATTACACTCTACTCAATGCAACATAAATACACTCCATATAATACCACTCAGTGCCACATAATTCCACGACACATATTTACACTCTACTCAATGCAACATAAATACACTCAACATAATACCACTCAGTACCACATAATTACACGTCACATAATTCCACTCTATTCAATGCAACACAAATACACTCCACATAATACCATTGTGCCACATAATTACATGCCACATAATTACACTCTACTCAATACAACATAAATAAACTCCACATACCACTTAGTGCCACATAATTACACACCACATAATTACACTCTACGCAATGTAACAGAAATACACTATCCACATAAAACCACACAGTGCCACATAAGTATATGCTACATAATTACACTGCACTCAATGCAACATACACACCAAATGATACCACTCAGTGCCACATAATTTCGCTTCACATAATTACACTCTACTCAATGCAATATAAATACACTCCACATAATACCACTCAGTACCACATAGTTACACACCACATAATTACACTCTACTCAATGCAAAATAAATACACTCCACATAATACTACTCAGTACCACATAATCACACGTCACAATTTCACTCTGTTCAATGCAACATAAATACACTCCACATAATACCACTCAGTGACACATAATTACACACCACATAATTACACTCTACTCAATGCAACATAAATACACTCCAAATAATACCATTAAGTACCACATAATTACACGTCACATAATTACACTCGATTCAATGCAACATAAATACACTCCACATAATAACACTGTGCCACAAAATTACACGCCACATAATTACACTCTACTCAATGCAACATAAATACACTCCACATAATACCACTCAGTGTGACATAGTTACACGCCACATAATTACACTCTGCTTAGTGCAACATAAATACACTCCACATAATACTACTCAGTACCACATAATTACAAGCCATATATTTACACTGTACTCAATGCAACATAAATACACTCCACATAATACCACTCAGTGCCACATAATTACATGCCACATAATTACACTCTACTCAATGGAACATAAATACACTCCATATAATACCATTCAGTGCCACATAATTACACGCCACAAATTTGCACTCTACTCAATGCAACACAAAACATTCCACATAATGCCACTCAGTGCCACATAAATACACTCTGATCAATGCAACACAAAAACACTCAATATACCATTCAGTGCCACATAATTACTCTACTCAAAGCAACATCAAACACTCCACATACTACCACTCAGTGCCATATAATTACATACCACATAATTACACTCTACTCAATGCAACATAAATACATTCCACATAATACCACTCAGTGCCACATAATTATATGCCACATAATTACACTGCAATCAATCCAACATGCACTCCACATAATACCAATCAGTGCCACATAATTACATGCCACATCATTACACTCTACTAAATGCAATATAAATTCTTTCTACATAATACCACTAAGTGCCACATAATTACACACCACATAATTACACTCTCCTCAATGCAACATAAATACATTTCACATAATGCCACTCAGTCCCACATAATTATATGCTGCATAATTACACTGCACTCAATGCAACATGCACTCCAAATAATACCATTAAGTACCACATAATTACACGTCACATAATTACACTCGATTCAATGCAACATAAATACACTCCACATAATAACACTGTGCCACAAAATTACACGCCACATAATTACACTCTACTCAATGCAACATAAATACACTCCACATAATACCACTCAGTGTGACATAGTTACACGCCACATAATTACATTCTACTCAATGTAATATAAATACACTCCACATAATACCACTCAGTGCCACATAATTACACACCACATAATTACACTCTCTTCAATGTAACACAAATACACTCCACATAATACCACTGTGCCACATAATTACACGCCACATCATTACACTCTACTAAATGCAACATAAATTCATTCCACATAATACCACTAAGTGCCACATAATTACACTCTCCTCAATGCAACATAAATACATTTCACATAATGCCACTCAGTGCCACATAATTATATGCTACATAATTACACTGCACTCAATGCAACATACACTCCAAATAATACCACTCAGTGCCACATAATCACACGCCACATAATTACACTGTACTGAATGCAAAATACACTCCATATAATACCACTCAGTGCCACATAATTACAGGCCACATAATTATACCCTACTTAATGCAACATAAATACACTCCACATAATACCACTCAGTGCCACGTAATAGCACGCCACATAATTACATTCTATTCATTTCAATATACATACGCTCCACATAATACCACTCAGCGCCACATAATTACACACCACATAATTACACTCTCTTCAATGTAACACAAATACACTCCACATAATACCACTGTGCCACATAATTACACACCACATCACATAATTACACTCTGTTCAATGCAACATAAATACACTCCACATAATAACACTGTGCCACAAAATTACACGCCACATAATCATACTCTACTCAGTGCAACATAAATACACTCCACATAATACTACTCAGTACCACATAATTACAAGCCATATATTTACACTGTACTCAATGCAACATAAATGCACTCCACATAATACCACTCAGTGCTATATAATTAAACGCCACATAATTACACTTTACTCAATGCAATTTAAGTACCCTCCATATAATACCACTCAGTGCCACATAATTACACGCCACATATTTGCACTCTACTCAATGCAACACAAATACACTCAACATAGTACCACAAAGTGTCACAGAATCACAAAAACCACATAATTACACTCTACTCAATGCAACACAAAACATTCCACATGATGCCACTCAGTGCCACATAAAAACACTCTAATCAATGCAACAGAAAAACTCTCGAAATGCCATTCAGTGCCACATATTTACTCTACTCAAAGCAACATAAAACACTCCACATAATGCCACTCAGTGCCACATAATTACATGCCATATAATTACACTCTACTCAATGCAACATAAATAAATTCCACATAATACCACTCAGTGCCACATAATTATATGCCAAATAATTACACTGCACTCAATCCAACATGCACTCCACATAATACCAATCAGTGCCACATAATTACACACCACATAATTACACTCTACTCAATGCAAGATAAATACACTCCAAATAATACCACTAAGTGCCACATAATTATATGCTACATAATTACACTGCACTCAATGCAACATACACTCCAAATAATACCACTCAATCCACATAATCACATGCCACATAATTACACTGTACTGAATGCAACATACACTCCACATAATACCACTCAGTGCCACTTAATTACAGGCCACACAATTACACTCTACTTAATGGAACATAAATACACTCCACATAATACCACTCAGTGCCACGTAATAGCACGCCACATAATTACACTCTACTCAATGCAATATAAATACACTCCACATAATACCACTCAGTGCCACATAATTACACACCACATAATTACACTCTATTCAATGTAACACAAATACACTCCACATAATACCACTGTGCCACATAATTACTCACCACATAATTACACTCTACTCAATGTAGCATAAATACACTCCACATAACACTCAGTACAACATATTTACATGCCACATAATTACACTCTACTCAATGCGACATAAATACACTCCACATAATACCACTCAATGACGCATAATTACATTCCACATAATTGCACTCTACTCTATGCAACATAAATACACTCCACATAATACCTCTCAGTGTAACACAGTTACATGCCACATAATTACACACCACATAATTACACTCTACTCAATGCAAGATAAATACAGTCCAAATAATACCATTAAGTACCACATAATTACATGTCACACAATTACACTCTATTCAATGCAACATAAATACACTCCACATAATAACACTATGCCACAAAATTACATGCCACATAATTACACTCTACTCAATGCAACATAAATACACTCCACACAATACCACTCAGTGTGACATAGTTACACGCCACATAATTCCACTCTACTCAGTGCAACATAAATACACTCTACATAATACTACTCAGTACCACATAGTTACAAGCCATATATTTACACTGTACTCAATGCAACATAAATACACTCCACATAATACCACTCAGTGCCATATAATTACACGCCACATAATTACACTCTACTCAATGCAACATAAATACACTCCATATAATACCACTCAGTGCCACATAATTACACGCCACATATTTGCACTCTACTCAATGCAACACAAATACACTCAACATAGTACCACAAAGTGTCACATAATCACACACCACATAATTACACTCTACTCAATGCAACACAAAACATTCCACATGATGCCACTCAGTGCCACATAAATGCACTCTAATCAATGCAACACAAAAAAATCTCGAAATGCCATTCAGTGCCACATATTTACTCTACTCAAAGCAACATAAAACACTCCACATAATACAACTCAGTGCCACATAATTACATGCCACATATTTACATTCTACTCAATGCAACATAAATAAATTCCACATAATACCACTCAGTGCCACATAATTATATGCCACATAATTACACTGCACTCAATCCAACATGCACTCCACATAATACCAATCAGTGCCACATAATTACACTCTACTAAATGCAACATAAATTCATTTCACATAATACCACTAAGTGCCACATAATTATATGCTACATAATTACACTGCACTCAATGCAACATGCACTCCACACAATACCACTCAGTGCCACATAATTACACTGTACTGAATGCAACATACACTCCACATAATACCACTCAGTGCCACATAATTACAGGCCACATAATTACACCCTACTTAATGCAACATAAATACACTCCACATAATACCACTCAGTGCCACGTAATAGCACGCCACATAATTACACTCTACTCAATGCATTATAAATACACTCCACATAATACCACTCAATGACGCATAATTACATGCCACATAATTGCCCTATACTCTATGCCACATAAATACACTCCACATAATACCTCTCAGTGTAACACAGTTACATGCCACAAGATTACACTCCACTCAGTGCAACATAAATACACCACACATACCACTCAGTAAGAATATACCTAGTCAACGATTTCATTAATTGCAACACGAAATACGTTATCTATTGTATTATTTGCATTTGTGGTAAAATTTACGTTGGCAGCACCATTAGACCGTTAAAGGAACGGATACAGGAACACCTAAGAGCTATTAGAAATAATAACTTGCAATATCCGTTAGCTTTACATTTCAATACTACACATAATCACACTGAATTGATTAGAATAACTTTTCATGGTCTCGAAGTAGTATTGCCACACCCAAGAGGTGGCAACAGGATCAGTATGCTTAGACAAAAAGAATGTAAATGGATTGTTTCCCTCAGAGCAGTTGAACATGGGATCAATATTGATAAGGAACTTTTCGAATTTCTGTAGATCTATGTATCATG